>NW_027507686.1:41843461-42443461 GCF_037356315.1 Lithobates pipiens | reverse complement strand
TCCTTTTCCTGAAGAAGCCACACCAGCGAAACATGTCGAAATATTTGAACGTTATATCAATATGTATTTGAGTACAGTATTTCATTGTCAGTGATAGGCAGTGTGTATATACCTATGACTGTGATTGAACTGTATTCTTTACTGTTTATACAATTCTTAAATAAATAATTTAGTTTTTTTTATATAGTAGACTTGAGTAATTTCCTAATATGATGTACCTTTAAAGTCCCATATCTCCAATTTCTTCTACAAGGTATGTAAAGAAAATGGAAATGTATTGTAATACTATTTTAATCTGTAATAATGTCATTAGCATGTTGATGAGCAGGGAAAGAGAAACCAGGAAAGGCGAAATATAAGCAGATTAAACTTCAGTGTTAAACCAAAAAAATCAAGAGTAAGAGAGAAAGTACATCTTAATAAAAGCACTTCCTTTATATAGACTACACATACTTGGTGTGCATGTACTCCGGAGAATCAGACAAATAATTTTTGGAGTCATTTCCTCAGGCTGTTCTCATTAGGATAGAATAGCTACAGGAAAGATTGTAGAAAAAAAACACATTTTTATGCCTGATTTAAACTGTCTTTTGCATTTACAATAAAAATATATTGACTTTATCATTCTACCAAATACAAGTCCTACCTGTCCTGAAAAAAAAAATAACTTGATACACAAGTCTATTAAAAAATATTGTCAATTAAATAGCTTAAGGGGCAAACTTTAAAATGTGCTTCTGTTAGGAATGTATAAATTACCCCCTGAATAAAAGGAATTTAAGGATAAGTGCACTTCCGGATAAAGGTAACTTATTTTTAACCCCCCCCCCAACATGCTAAACATATCTTCCTAGCTGCTCTCTTCCCACCCCACAAGTCTTGATGGACACTTATCTTACATTATCTCCTAGGAGAGCTCCACTGCACTGTCCAAGATTGCTCAGTAGCTTTTCATAGGGTTCTATAGAGCTGTCTGCCAAGTGTATCCCACCTGTCTTTTTTAACCACTTCCCATCTGACCCAGCATCCTTTTAAAGGTTCTGAATGCCTGCAGGGGTTGACAGGATTGGCGATCATGTGACCACTGTGATTAGCTATCACTGTGGTCACATGACCGGGGCCTGGTCCTGCTAGCTATCAAACATAAGTGGGGAATGAGAGCTGTCATTGACAGCTCGGTCTATGTGCTGAGAGCGCACAGTGAGCATACTCTCAACACAAAAACATTGGCCATCGATGGATATGTGCAGCGTCCGGGGGTTAAAGCCCACCTTTTGCTGCCGTACATACTGTATGTGTTCCGCAAGCATCAACAGGTTAAATGACCACTTAGAATATGTAACCCTATAAACTTCTGTTGAACTAAACTGAAATTTTAGCCTGTTAACCACTTGCCGACCAGCCCCTGCAGTTTTACTGTGGCAGCATGGTATGGCTGGGCGAAATATTTGTTATGTAATGTGGCTTTTCCCTGTGGCCACTAGGGGCGTGTGCCACCGGAGCAGAACGCACACACTCGCTGCTTGCCTCCGAAGCCGATACGACCGCCGATACGACACCACCGCCGGGCTCTCGCGATCGCTCGTGACACACTGAGAACCGGGATCTGTGTGTTTATCTCTGAAGGGAGAAGAGACTGATCGTCTGTTCATAAAAAGTATAACAAGCGATCTGTCATCTTCCCTAGACAGTCCCTAAACAGTCCCATCTCCCCTTCAAAGAGAGGGAACACAGTTAACCCCTTGATCGCCCCCTTCCCTGACAGTGACATTTTTACAGTAATCAGTGCATTTTTATAGCACTGATCACTGTATAAATGCCAATGGCCCCAAAAATGTGTCAAAAGTGTCCGATGTGTCCACCTTAATGTCACAGTCTGAATAAAAATCGCAGATCGCTGCAATTACCAGTAAAAAAAATAAAAAAAAATAATAAAAATGCTATAAATCTATCCCCTGTATTGTAGATGCTATAACTTTTGCACAAAACAATCAATATATGCTTATTGCGATTTTTATTACCAAAAATATGTAGAGGAATACATATCAGCCTAAACTGAGGAAAAATTTGCTTTTTTAAAATAAAAAAAATGGGGATATTTATTATAGCAAAAAGTACAAAAAGTTTTTTTTTCTTTATAGCGCAAAAAAATAAAAACCGCAGAGATGATCAAACCACTAAAAGAATGCTTTATTTGTGGGGAAAAAAATACATCAATTTTGTTTGGGTGCAGCGGGCATGACTGCGCACACTTGTCAGTTAAATTGTGTCGAATCTCAAAAAATGTCTGGTCATTCAGCAACCAAATTTTCCAGGGCTGAAGTGGTTAAATATACTATTACAAATGCTGTTATATCTGATAGCTGTTATCCTTCCAAAAATATCCTGAACTGATACGTTTTTATGCTTTTTTCCTTTGCTGACTGATATCAGTTATGTTGTTTTCAACTATTTCTCCTTATTCCAATGCACCTCCTGAAATATTAAAGAAAGAAGAGGGTGATCCAGAAGGGTGAGTGAGTGTTCCTAGGTCAGGAAGCGTGTTACTAGCAGAATCGCAATTAAAGGAAACAAAGCTTTAAAACGCTTTAAAAAGAAAAGCCATACTGTCTGGACATCTAGTAACTTGTAAGCTGCAAAATATGAAACAGTTTTATTTTGGAGGTTCAGAAACACTTTAACATTAGTTAAGAGTGAACCAAGCAAAGTTCGGTTTGCTAGATGTTCTCCATACATTATTTAAAAATCTGCAATCCTGAATATATT
The DNA here is from genome assembly GCF_037356315.1 of Lithobates pipiens. Classification (NCBI taxonomy): domain Eukaryota; kingdom Metazoa; phylum Chordata; class Amphibia; order Anura; family Ranidae; genus Lithobates; species Lithobates pipiens. The sequence continues at coordinate 42,440,695 of NW_027507686.1, read as the reverse complement.
ACCCAAATCTTACTGAAGTCTATGGAAGATGGTGTTTTTCAAGGCCAGTTTGCAAGCTTTTAATAAAAAAAAGGTCATGGGTAGCTGGGCACTTCCATGGGGGACATTTACCAATGTAAAAACCATTAAAAAAATAAAATAAACCTTTTGTTGAAGAGGAATTTTAAAGTTTTACAATAGGGCTTAGATCAACATTAAAAATATACATTTTTTTTTAAGTATTATGCTTGGAGTAGGCCCTAATCCTACACGTATAATGTAGCACCTGTAGAACTTGCAATCAGTGACATCACTTGGGATACCCACCCTTTTCTGGGCAGCCAGAAGCTTTACTTAGTGGTGGTTATTAATAACTATTGGCTGCAGCAGCCGGAGGTTGGGCACATCAGTGAAGTGGTCAAAAAGGGTAATTTAGCTTGAGATTTGCAGAAATTCAAACAGCTTGGGTTCGGCTCAGATTCATGGTGGATCCAAACCTGAAGCTCACCCCAATTGGAATAGGCTAAAATATACATTCTGCTGGTGGCCCTGTAGGATCAAACAAGGGTACGAGAGCAGAAATAACAAACCCAAGTAATAAGCCATTGAAATTGATCTCTAGAGAAAAGAAAATTAACAAACGGGAACTTATTTAATATTTTAAAGTGTTAAATTATATAAATGTAGATATTTAAAACTTGCTTATGTCCCCAACTGACAGATTTTTTCAGGTTTTAATAAGCATAAATGCCTAATGCATTTGACAATTGAATGCTGTCAATTTTTTTAGGGCTAATTGCACAGTTTTACTGAATCTCAAATGGAACAAATAAATTCTTTAAACATTAGTGCATTGTTTAAAAAAAAATCTTTAAAGTGTCACTAGCCACAAAATATTTTTCATCAGAGAAATATGAATTGACATACCGGTATGTTTAATATTTTTTTGGTAAGCTGTTATTAAGCATTAACAAGTTTTGGGAATAATAGAAAGACTTTTCTTGTATGAATAAAGTCAGAAGTAAGAGTGTTTAAATTATATACAAAAGAGATAAGAGAATAAATTAACTGAAAATAAAACCTGTGGTTGAGCAGGCCTGTTTGCCCCCAGGGAGTATTTGTGAATATCACCAAATTCACCAGTCAATCCACAATATATGCTTAAATTCATTTTTTTTGTCTATATTTTTTAAATCATTTTAAGAAAATCATATTAAAATTAATAAAATTGTGTGTGTTTCTTTCCCAAATCATTATCAGTCCAACCTGCTAGATGTACAAGGTGGTAATGATACACAATAATTACCCCTTTACTGTACTGATACCAGTCCATCAACCATTCAGCATCAGTAAAGGTGAACTTTGCACTGGATATATATTGTTATGTTTTTTTTTTTAGATATATTCTTTATTTTTTTTGTTTCAATAGTTTTTTATTAAATTTTCAAGAAAAAAGATTTACATGAACATACACATGACATATGCTTTCCAGTAAATATTTGTACAACCGATCAATAAATGGTTATCAGTACATATAAAACCCGAAGTTACATACAAACTCTTCTGTAAGATATGGTTAGTAACATAAAGGGAGGAGAATCTCCATAAGATAATGCTGGGCCCAGCCCGAGGCGTCTGCGTGCACCCCAGGCTGCAACTCTGATGATCGTAGGCTTAATGGGTCCCCCGCTCCCGGCCGCCCCAAAAGGGATCACGCTGCAGCCGGAGGCCGAGGACCCGCCCTACATCTCCTCATTCAGTGCAAATAAATGATGAACATTTGACAATAGCAACAGATTTAATCTCTAATTTGCTTCAAACTAAACCCAAACAAGCTCTTAGAGAATACGCAAGCATCGCAGCCGGATCTTCAATCATGAGCGTGCGTCAGTGTCAATGTGCAGAATAATAATGAGAGAAAACAAATAGAAAAAGAAAGGGAAAAAAAGGGAGAATAGAAAGAAAAGGTGAAGAGAAGATAGAGGAGATCAAAAAGATGGAGGTACCCATGTCCCATTGGTTATTTCCATTTACACAGTAATGCGTTTGTTTCCATATTGTTTATACCAATCCACCCAAGGCCGCCAGATTTGAATTCTAGATTGGAGACTGTTTTGGGAAGCCAGAAACATAATTTCATATGTGACATGCAGGTTAATTGTCTCAATTACTTTCGCTACAATAGGAGGGTCCGGGTCTGCCCATCTCCTCGTTATCTCTAATCTTGCCCCCATCAGGATCTGGGATACAACGTGTCTATGTGAGTGAGGGAATGAATCTATGCCTAAGGATAAGAGTGCAAGACCCGGTTCACCCCTCCTGTATGTACTTAAGACGCCACCTACTATGTCAAAAACATCTTTCCAGAACTTAGCCAGTTTTGGGCAGGCCCATAGAATATGTTGTAAGGATCCCCTCTGCCCGCACTGTCGCCAACAAAGAGGCGACCTGCCCGGGTCGAATCCAGCCAATCTTGTGGGCGTTAAATACCACCGCAACAAGATTTTCTGGTACAGTTCCCAAAGATTTACGCTTTTAGTGGCGCCATAAACTGACGCAATAGCAGTTTGCCATTGTTCGATAGTCCAGTGCTCTTGTAAGTCTAATTCCCAAGTTCTCATAGATGGGGATTTAAGAAAGACCTTCTTCTGGTGTAGTAAACCATAAAATAAAGAGATGCCTCTTATGGAAGTTTTTGAACTATGGAGGTAAGCATAAACTTGTTGAGGAATAGTAGTAGACATGTCCCCAATGGTCCGCAATAGGTGCGTGATTTGGGCATATGCATAATGATCCCTCGGCTGCAAAGCGTATTCAATTTGGAGGGTTCGAAAAGTTTTAACTGCAGGCCCAACTCTCAGATCGTCCACCAGAGCGATTCCCCTGGACACCCAATGTGCAATGTGTAAGTTTGGGATCAATACTTGTAGGGTCGTCACAGAGTGCTGTACTACCCTGACCGGGGTTATGTTTAGCGAATCCTCAAGAAAGAGATTCCACGTCTGCAATGATGCTCTGACAGTGGGTGATAGGTGTGATGGGAGACTATGCATGAATCTGCTAGACAAGAGTAGGTCACACAACCTACCATTAGGGGATTGGTATGATTCCATGTCCCTCCAACGGGGGACATGGTCCTCCATAAACCAGCATTTCAATTGAGCTAGAACTGCCGCAGCATGATAGTCTCGGATAAGTACATGTCCCACTCCCCCAGCTAGTCTGGTTTTAAGTAATTTATGGAAAGCACATCTCGCCCTTTTCCCCTGCCATAAGAATGTATTCAATTTAGCTTGCGCTGTACGGAAAAAGGCTCCGGGCACCGGAATGGGCAGGGCCCTAAACAGATAAATAAACTGGGGGAGTACCATCATTTTGAAGGCCGCTAGTCGGCCAGACCATGTCATCTCCATCTTACTGATTGTCTGGAGCCTCAGGGGAAGTTCATTCAGAAAAGGCATGTAATTAGCTTCAACCAGGTGTTCCGATTTATCAGTCAGTATGACTCCAAGGTATTTAATTCCCCTGGTGCTCCAGACATAAGGAAATTGAGTCCTGATCGCGCTGCTAGTATGATTGTCAATACCCAACCCCAGGATATAAGATTTATTAGTATTTACCTTATAGTAGGACACTTGTCCGAACAATTTTAAAGTAGCATGCGTCGCCGCCAGAGAGGGGCCCACCTCTGTCATGATTATAACTACATCATCCGCAAACAAGCTAATAGAGTGCGTTTGGTTACCAAGAGGGAAGCCCTTAATATTCGGATGAGTTCGAATAGCTATGGCTAAGGGTTCCATCAGTAGATTAAATATGAGAGGTGACAAAGGGCATCCCTGCCTGGTACCATTCGAGATTTTAAATGGGGTCGAGAGGATGCCTGATGTGTAAACCCTGGCTGAGGGTTCCGAATAGAGGGCCAGGATCGTGGATAATGCCAAATCAGAGAAACCAAAGGACTCCAGCACCTTAGTCATATAGAGCCAGTGCACCCTATCGAAGGCCTTCTCCGCGTCCAAAGACAGGAGCAGAGAAGGCCTTCGCTGCGTCTGCGCAAAGTGGATAATATTTATCATACGGCGCGTGGCGTCTGAGGTCTGTCTGTGTTTAGTAAAACCAGTTTGATCCGGGTGTATAATCGTAGGTAGTATATCAATCAGTCGTAAAGCTATCATTTTAGCGTAAAGCTTAACATCAGTATTCAATAATGATATCGGTCTAAAATTAGCCGGAGAGGTGGGCTCCTTCCCCGGCTTTGGCAACGCGACTATCATGGCCTCCAGCATTTCCCGAGGAAAGGAGGACGAGGCAGCAGCGGACTGGAAAACCTGGAGCAGTATAGGTGACAATGTAGTTGTAAATGCTTTATAATATTCCCCGCTAAAACCATCTGGGCCTGGTGACTTATTGATCGGAAGCATCTCAATAGCCTTTTGTACTTCCCCTATAGTAAATGGGGTATTTAAGTATTGGAACTGATCCGTTGTCAATTTGGGTATCGGTAAGCTCGCCAGAAATTGTTCGATAGTCTCGGATGTAGGTTGAGTAGTCAGAGGGTCGTCCTTCAAATTGTACAAGCTACTGTAGTAGCAACTAAAGGCGTCAGCCATCTGTTGTGGGTGATAAAGCCTCTGATTAGTAGTAGGGTGTAGAATGAATGGGATTCTGTGTTTGTATCTGTGCCCTCGGATAGTGTGCGCTAGCAACTTCCCCGCCTTATTACCCGAGGAATAGTAAGTCATTTTGAGTCGTTTAGTTGCTTTTTCAAAGTTTTCTAGTAAGTGTATTCTAAGGTCAGATCTGAGAATAGACAACTTTTGGGAGATAGATTGGGAAAATTGATTTTTGTTTTGCGTTTCTAGGTCCGTTATCTCTTTGAGCAACGCATCAAGCCTCTGCTGCCTCCTTCTCCGCACCCCCGCTCCCAGCTGAATAAACATACCCCTCATATATGCTTTATGTGCATTCCACAGAACACTCGGATCAGATACTGACCCCACATTATCACTCAAGAAATTCAATAAGTGTGTGCTCAAATTCTCCTTCAATTCTGGTTGTTGCAGTAAAAAGGTATTCATACGCCAAACCGGCGCTGTACCTGAGGAATACGAGTCTGCCACGGACAGGGTTATCGACGCGTGATCCGACCACGTGATCGAGTTCACACCAGCTGAAGTTGTCTGTAAAAGTAGCTGTTGATCCACCAAAAAGAAATCAATTCGCGTGTAAACTCCGTGTGGTGGAGAAAAAAAAGTATAATCTTTTTCATTGGCGTGTAAACAACGCCAAGCGTCATATAACCCTTGCCCGTGGACAGACTGTGATAATGAAGGTTGAGTTCTAGTAACAGTAGAGGTGGAGTCCAGCTGAGGATCCAAAGTAATATTGAAGTCACCACACAAAAGTAGCCGACCCTTCTTGCAGGAATTAACCCGTTTCATCAGCCTATTAAAAAAATGCACCTGTCTACTGTTGGGGGAATAGACATTCACTAAAGTATATACAATAGAGTTCAATTCACAAATCAATATTAAGTATCTACCCAAAGAATCTGAGATCTGTTCGATTAGTTTAAAGGCCACCGTGTCTCTGATAGCCACTAAAACACCCTTGGTCTTCGTGTCCACATTCGCAGTGAATAAGAAGGGAAACCTTTTGTGCGTGCATTTGGGTGGCGCCTGCTTACAGAAATGAGTCTCCTGCGCACACACAATGTCACTGTTGTACTTGGATGCCTCTTTCCACAAAGATTTACGCTTCATAGGATGATTCAGACCTTTGGTGTTAATTGATAGGATGTTAAGCGGCATAGTTAAATAGGGAATGTATTGATGTGATCCAGTCGATTCTCAGTAACATAGCGTTAATACTCACAAAACAAGATACCCAGATAAACGCAGGAAGCGTCGGCACACCAAACAGATCCTTCATGTACCAAGGAGGAAGGCAGGTCCGTAGATCGAGGAAGTTCAAAAGTTGGGACCGAATCGCATCAGTCAGGTACCTCATAGGAAAAGTAGAAAAATAGTAGAAAGATGAAAAAAGAAAAAAAAAGATGAACAAACAAAAGGGAGAACATAATTGCAGCATATGGGAAAGCCCCCGGATGACATTAGGCGTTTCCAAGTTGCTGCCAATCACCCTTGGGGAAGGTGTTGAGCCTTGTAACAGCACGAGGTCAAATCCGTGCTGGGGGGGTGGGTTCAGTTCTGGTGCAGAGGTAGCCCTGGACCGGGACTGACGGTTAAGATAATAAAGCCGTTTAGCCCTTTTCAGTTGTGCGAAGTAGCATTTTTAGCGGTGACTCTTCTCCATTCCTGTGGAAGGCTATGTGGAGTGCTAGTGGCGGAGCCCTTCTCATCCTCAGCTGACATAATGCCCCATTCTCTAAGCAGATCGATCCCTTTTTCCAGGGATGTGATAGTGAAGGATTGATTATCTTTGGTAATGGATAGCTTAGTAGGATAACCCCATTTGTACATGATCTTGTGGTTGCGTAGAATCTTTGTCACCGTGTTGCGGTTTTTCCTCTTTTGCAGAGTGTATTGCGACAAGTCACTGAAAAATTGCAGTTGGTGATATTGTGGAGGAAGCGCCTCTTGTTTCCTCACAAACAGCATCAGCCGCTCCTTTACATGGAAAAAATGCAATCTCATAAGAACATCCCTAGGCACTTGTTCCGATAGGTGGGATGGTTTTGGTAGGCGATGTATCCTGTCAATAGTAACGTCCAAGTCACTGATATCAGGGAGCAAGGCTTTGAACATATTGGCAACATAAAGGGCAAGGTCCGACTGCGGTATTGATTCAGGGATACCCCTTATTTTAAGGTTGTTCCTCCTGGATCTGTCCTCCATGTCCGCCATCTTTGCTTTAACCCATTCCATGTCCGTTTCCCGCTCATCATGAGCATCTACCAAATCGTTGATAGTGCCTGCAAACTCCTCCATTTTTGCTTCCACATGATCCACTCTGTTTCCCAATGCTAGGATATCTGTGTGGAATCTGTGCATATGCTTAGCCATATCAGATTGTAATGTGCTGCGCAAAGATAGTAACATATCTTTTAAAACTGTGTCCAACACAGGCAGATTTTGCGTAGGAAATGTTTCAATGGGTTCAGGTAGATCTCTAGTATCCTCCCCTGAGTCTGAGGCCTGGCTCGCCGCCGGGCTCAATCCGTCCCCATCTAACCTGGGTTTGGCTTTTACAGGGCTGCGGGATGATGGGGTGGGGGGGGAGGCTGAGATATCCTCATCTATGTTTGTATGCAGGAGAGATGTACCTTTCGCCGCCTGTTTATGCTTAGGTGCCGGTCTCCTCGCTGTGTAGGCCTCGGCGCCATCTTGCTCCACCTCTCTCCCGCTGAGCGGATAGAAATCCGTTAAACGTTGCGGTTTGCGATGCTGGCGACGTCTCCCCGACATGGCGGACAGTGCTGCGGTGAGTCCCACTGCTATATTGAGGCAAAGGGCTGTTGTGCTGGGTCGCTGTTAGCCGCTGTAGTCCCGGTTCGCTCGGAGCTCCGGGCTCACACGTCCATGCAGCTCCGCGGTCAGGCCACGCCCTATATTCTTTATTTTAATATTTAGTACAATTATACAAATATCTTTCTTTTAAAACATACTTCTTAAACAATTATGTTTAACATTACATTTTTATGTTATGTGCATGCATGATGTAAAAGTGTAATACTTGCAGGTCTATATTCCCTCTCACAGAGATCACATCACTCCCTATGACAATGTTTTTATTTGCTGTTATTTTCAGAAGTATGGTGACATCTTTGTCCAGACACAATCTGGGTTTTGTATCTACAGTACTTCTTGGACTGAAATGCAAGCTCAAATATCCAATAATATGTTACCTCCACTCCGTTTAAAGTGGATTCTAGAAAATACATCACCACCAGAGTTTCCCTGAAGTTCTAGGTCCAGGAAGACAAGACGGTCTTTGTCAATGACATGGGTAAAACCAGATTTGCCCCAAACAGATTGTTTTTCCATATAAAAGCATTCTTCCAATATCCCATAAAGTGATTTGCATAGCTGGTGGCAAACCTAGCCCCCTCTAGTCTGTACGTAGTGTTCTCCCAGGAAAGAAAAATAATTGTGCATAAGGGAGTATTCAACACCGTCCAACAGAAATTTAGCTTGTAAAGAATTAAATCTGCCATCCTCTGACAAGTAAGAATTAATGGCTCTTAGGCCATGTGCATGGTCGATAGACGTATAAATAGAGGCTACATCCAAAGAGAGCCATTTATAATTAGACCATTTGTAGTTAGATAGGATGTTCAAGCATATGGCCAGAGTCTCTTACAAAGGATGGGATCACAATATCTTATAGAAAGTGATCAATGTAACATCCCAGGTTACTAGAGAAGCTATCGATCCCAGCAATTATTGGTCTTCCCGGGAGGTACACAAAACTCTTGTGCACCTTGGGTATGTGTTAAAAATGTGGAGTCACTGCATGTCAATTGTAAAGGAAGAGATATTCATTTTTTGGAAGAACTTCCTTCAATAAGACTTGATCCAAAATAATTTTTAGTTCTTTTGTGTATTCCACAGTGGGATCTTTTCTCAGTTTTGTGTAAGTGTCAGTGTCACCCAGGAGTCTTCTTGCTTCAGCTATGTAATCATCTTGGTTTTGAATAACCAGACTCACACCCTTGTCAGCTCTTCTAATAATTACATCCCGATTATGCCTTTGGCTGTCTACAGAGATAAAAAAAGGGTCTAGATTCTTGGTGCTGTTTTTCTTATTATCGAGATTGAACTTTGTTTTAAAAGTGTTAATAACCATATCATAAAAAGTTGAGGTAAATTTTCCTTTTGCACAATGGGGAGAGAGGGAAGAGTTGGGTTTAAATGAAGTATGGACTATTGTAGTCTCACATGAGGGACCAGAATTCAATTGGGACAGTGTCTGTCCATCTTGTTGGGCTTTTAAGTAGAGCTCTTCTAGGATATTAAGGATGGGATCTTTCTCAAAACTAGTCTCAGGAGAGGCAAGTGCTACTGTCTCAGCTTCATTATTTATTACCGGTATCATTGTCGTTACTCGCTTCTTTGAGTATATACTGTAGTATATTTGGATAGTGAGTTTATGTTTGTATTTGTTAAGATCTATAAATAGCTCCAATAGATTGGGTGTACTGAGTGGGGCAAAATTGAGTCCCTTTCTGAGGCGGTCCAGCTCTGTATCTGAAAAGACAGAACTGGATACAGGCATACCCCACTTTTAAATACACAATGGGGTTTATTTGCTAAAGCTGGAAAGTGCAAAATCAGGCTCACTTCTGCATATAAACCAATGAGCTTGCAGGTTTTATTATCAAAGCTTAATTGAACAAGCTGGGGTTAGAAGCTCATTGGTTTTTATGCAAACGTGAGCCAGATTTTGCACTTTCCAGCTTTAGTAAATAAACCCCATTGTGTACTTAAAAGTGGGGTATGCCTGTAGATTGTAGATTTTGATAGTAGAATATATGGTTTCTAGAGTCTGCCTCTTTTTACATCTCTTTTCTCCTCTCTTCCCTCTTCTTGTGCCTCCTCTCTTTTCCTTGTTTTCTTTGTAAGTGGGGTGGGCAGGGGAGGGCTTGGAATCTCATTGTCTGTTTCAAAACCCATTATTTTTTCAACTTCCTTCTTTAAAAAAGTCAGGGGAGATGTAATGTCAGATATACTAGAACAATTACTATCCTACTCTAAATTTTCAAGGACCTTAAAGGGATTGTGGGTCTATACTTCACTATATGTCTCCGGATCTATTCCTAGATCTATAGCTACTTTTCCAATAGAGCTATTGGGAATGTGAGCCAAAGGGGAGGATAGAGCGTGTGCAAGGTGATCAGCGGGTATTGCACATACTCCCCCTATGGGTAGTGGGCTTTCGTTGTCTCTGTTCCTATTTATAGGACCTTTTGTTAGTAGGGAGTTTTTAGTTCTGGTTTCTTGAGGTCGGTTGTCATTGCTCCTACTTTTATTATTAATGTTTGATGGCAAAGATTGGGTAGTCCAGTCAATCTGTTATTCTTTGCAGAGTATTGTGAATGAGTGTTGTAGTTATGTTCATGTTGACTCCTACTGTTAGAGTTTTGTTGAGTATATATGGTATTTGATGGTGTATACCCAGCCTCTCCTCTCTTATTCTGGCCACCTCTCTTCTTCCCTTTGTGTTTAGAGTTGTTCTTAGTTCTGATGTTTTTTGATTAGATATGGCTATTCTTTTGTAGGTCATTCTGGGGCTGAAGTGAATGGCGTTCTTGGGATTGCATATTATTGTATGTGTTGCAATGTATATGCTAATTTTTACTAGAATGATGTTCACAACCTTTCTTATGCTTATTGTTATTGGTGGGTGTGTTAGCCTTTTTCCAGTTGAATTCCCAATCATTCAGGTAGTCCAACCGATCTCACTCAAATTTACCCGACTTTTTACTAATGAGATTGGCTTCATACTTCATCATTTGCTCATTACATTTCTGATCCCAACTATCAAATGTCACAATATCAGAGAATATGGATAATTCTTCTTGTAGAACACCTATGTCTGTAAGAATAACAGAGAGACTATACTTTCTTTTAGTAATAATATATTGTAACCACAATCGGTTACATTGCAAACATTTTATCCTGTTCTCTTTTAGATCTTCATCAAGGAATGAGCACAATTTCGTTTTTCTTAGGCCTCTTGAAATTCTCCTAAATTCCAGATATTTTTGCAGTAGCAGCATATCCCATCACTGCAACATCTCTTTTTCTAATAGTTCTTTCAATTTTTAAAATAATGATACAATTTTTTCTCTCTATCTGGAGTCTGCTTATCAGTATCAATCACAGCAATCTCTTCATTGGTTATAGTCTCAGATTCAAGACACTAAGCCCTTGTACACACGGTCGGAGATTCCGACAACCAAATCCGTCGGAGTTATAAGTTGTCGGAAAATCCGATTGTGCTTAACGTGATGACGTTATTTCCTTAGGATGGGACTACGTTCAGGCTAGTAGCAGATAGCTTTGGTCTAGGAATTTGATCTGAGCATGCGTGGCACCTTGTCCATCGGAGTAGGCTACACATGATCGGAGTATGTCCGATCAGAGCATTTTGTCGGAAAATATTTCCGGCAAGTTGGAAAAGTTGGTCCGACAGATATTCCGACGGAAACAGTCCGATGCAAACCACACACAGTTGGAATATCCGAAAAAACGCTCCGATAGGAAACATTCCGACGGAAACCCCTGACCGTGTGTACAAGGGCTTAGACACTAAGCCCTTGTACACACAGTCGGAGATTCCGACAACCAAATCCGTCGGAATAACTCAGATGGATTAATTCTGGAAGAGGTCCGGAAGTGATGTTGCATACACACGGTCGGACTAATCTGATTGTGCATAACGTGATGACGTTATTTCGTTAGGACGGGACTACGTTCAGGCTAGTAGCCAATAGCTTTGATCTAGGAATTTGATCTGAGCATGCGTGGCACTTTGTCCATCGGAGTAGGCTACACATGATCAGAGTATGTCCGATCGGAGCATTTTGTCGGAAAATATTTCCGGCAAGCATTTTGTCGAAAAATATTTCCGGCAAGTTGGAAAAGTTGGATATTCTGACGGAAACAGTCCGATGCAGACCACACACAGTTGGAATATCTGACAAAACACTCCGATCGAAAACATTCCGCCGGAATCTCCGACCGTGTGTACAAGGGCTTAGTGTCTATACTGGTGGTAAAGCCTTTTGCCAATAAGGATCTTAGCTGTCTTTCTTCTATGTATTTCACTATTATCATTTCAAAAAGCAGCTATAGTCTAAACAGTAGCACCGCAGGAAAAATCACACTTTGAAGCTGGAGTCCCCAACAATTTTGCACCAATTATGCACATCCATAGAACACATCCCAGAAAAGCCCTGGGTACCAGAAAGGAATCCTAGTGCTCAGATCCATGTTCAGCTGAACCCAGGAGGAAGTTGTCAGTGCTGGCCCAATCAGTTACGTCTAAGCCCTTGTATACACGGTCGGACATTCCGACGGAAAATGTCCGATCGGACTGTGTTGTCGGATAATCCGACTGTGTGTGGGCTCCATCAGACTGTTTCCATCGGAATATCCAACGGACAAAGTTTTAGAGCTGGGCTATGAAACTTTCCGACAACATAATCTGATCGGACTTTGTCCGATTGCGTGTAGAGAATTCCAATCGGACAAAGTGCCACGAATGCTCAGATCAAATTCCTAGACCAAAGCTATTGGCTATTAGCCTGAACGTAGTCTCGTCGTAATGAAATAATGCCATCACATTCTGAACGATCAGATTTTCTGACAACTTTGTCCGACCATGTGTATGCAACACAAGTTTCGGACAAAATCCGTCGGACAAAATCCGACGGATTTTGTTGTCGGAATGTCCGACCGTGTGTACAAGGGCTTAGACATTCTCTGCCCTGCAGTTGAATGCATACAAATGGGCTTATGACATCATTGACCTAATATGATCACATGGCCATATATATGGCCATATTAGGTCAATGATGTCAAAAGCAACAATGTCCCTTTGTGTACATGCAGCTCTGGGGCTAGGAATGCTTCAGCCATATCTTATTAGACCAGCACTGACAGCTTCCCCCAGGGTTCAGGATCTCAACCCAAGCCTAACTCAAGCTCATCCCTATTTACAAAATATATATATGAAATATATAGGTTACCCTCATGACTGCAGCCTCTTATCTTGTGAGTCCAAAGTAACAATGTTAAAATCTAATCACTGGAGGAAAGGAGTAAATGCTGTCTCCTGCCTGCAATAGACTGGGGATATAATCTCTGCCTAGGCAAAAGTCACCTGAATAGGATCTGAAATGGAATTTTAATGAATTTTAATGATAACATGTACAGATTTTTTGATAGACAATACTATTTTACATTTTGGCAAGTCAGGAACTGATCCATGCAGACTTGTTACTAAAACATCGACTCAAAACTTGGATTCTCATCGTTTACATTGGTCAATAATATGGCACCAAAAATGGGTCAGGAGGTTACTTGATATAATATGTACTATTCTGGATTCATTTTGCAGCAATTATATTGTTCCAGGTTGGGTTTACCCCACTCCAAAGATGACTATCCTTGATGATTTACTTAATACAAAAGTATTAAGGGCCAAAGCAGGAAACCAAGTAAAACCTATTATTGCTTTATAATTATTATGGATACTACTCCAGAGTATTGCCCACCCTCATTGGCACATCTGTTCTTTAAAGCTTTGGCTGGATACATATAGATTGAAAAAAAAATGATCTCTGTGAAAGACATGAGAGTCTGTGTTAATTATGTTAAAGCTAAACTCTAGGATCAGCAAATTTTGTTTAAAAGAGAAGTATGTAATTTTTATTTTTATTTTTTTCAGAATCATACTTACCTTGGTGGATGCAGAATCAGTTCAATCTGTATCCCGTTGGCTCTAAGGCTGAGAACCGAGCACTCAAACACTGCTGATCGCTCAGTTCTCAGAGCTCCCTGAGCAGAGAGCTGGTGACTGTCAGTCACCATTCTCTGCCCTGACCCCCCCCGCAGGGCTGGACTGGGACAAAAATTTGGCCCTGGACTTCATCCAGACTGGCCCACTTTAATTTTGCAAACACACACAAAAAAAGTATAAAAACTATACACAATTGCACAAAAAAATAACTAAAACATTCCAATGTAAGGACAATGACACGTGACACTGATGACAGATGGCACTGATACGTGGCAATGATGACACTTATACATGGCACTGATGACACATGGCACTGATGACAGATGGCACTAATATGTGGCACTGATGACAGATGGCACTTATACGTGGCACTGATGTCATGTGGCACTTATACGTGGCACTGATGACACATGGCGCTAATACATGGCACTGACAGATGGCACTAATACGTGGCACTGATGACAGATGGCACTAATACGTGGCACTAATATGTGGCACCGATGACAGATGGCACTAATACGTGGCCCCGATGACGCGTGACACTGATGACAGATGGCACTGATAAGTGGCATTGATGACACGTGACACTGACAACAGATGGCATGTGACACTGACAGGTGGCACTGATGACAAATGGCACTGATACGTGGCACTGATGGCAGATGGCACTAATATGTGGCACTGATGACAGATGGCACTATGTGGCACTAATGACACGTGGCACTGATGACAGATGGCACTTATACGTGGCACTGATGACAGATGGCACTGGGGACAAATGGCACTGACAACAGGTGGCACTGGGGACAGATAGCACTAACAGGTGGCACTGGGGACAGATAGCACTAACAGGTGGCACTGGGGGCAGGTAGCACTGGGGTGGATGGCACTGGGGTGGATGGCACTGGGGTGGATGGCACTGGGGCAGGATGGCACTGGGGGGGGGGCAGGATGGCACTGGGGGAGCATGGCACTGGGGCGGATGGCACTTTTTTAAATTACATTTTTTATTTTCCCACTTACGGCCGTTGCAGCCGTTCATCTCTCCCCTCTCACACGCTGTCTGTGTGAGGAGGGAGAGCGGCGCTGAGAGATGATCTCACATTGGACATGCCAATCGCGCTGTAAACGGCCACTGTGATTGGCCGTTTACAGCGATCTGTGTCTCCGGGGGACAGGGCAAACAAAGAACTTCCCTGATGCGCGTCTGCGGCGGCGCGCATTGCGGAAGTAAACACCAGGACGTCCAGGGACGGCCTCCTGGACGAAAGCGCCTGCTCTATAGCCGTCATTCGGCTATAGGGCGGGCGGGAAGTGGTTAATCAGTTACTGTGGACAGTGGCAGTACATTTACTCCTACCCCCCCCCCCCCCCCACCATGCTGCATATTACAGATATCACAGACATGCCAGTTGATTTTCTTATTTAGTGCTTACTTGATGATACTGGTTAGGTTATGGATTACTTTGTCCCTGGACACTGACCCAGTCTGTGATGCTGTCTAGAGTGGAATCCTGCAGGCTGCAGCTGTGGAGTGTGGAGCAATGGTCTGGTTCCTCGCTCCTCCTCGGCGGCGCTTTCCCTTCACTCCCAGGCCAGGCAGCTAAGCTTGAACTCCTCCCATATCCCCGGACCGCCTCCGCCCTCCAGCCGTGACGTCACGGCCCTGGGACAAGTAAGATAATGGGAGTGAGTGGCAGCGTCACCAGGGGGGTTGCACTTGTGCGCCGGCCCAGGTGCTGTGGCGGAGCCGCGGCAGCGCCCGCCGGCGAAAATAAAAAAAAGTAATAAAGCTCAGACTGACAACCGGCCCAGCGGCCCACTGAGCCAATTGGCCCACCGGGAATCTCCCGGTAGTCCCAATGGCTAGTACAGGCCTGCCCCCCCGCACGTGCATGCGCTCACGGGAGTGCTGGAGGGGGTGGGAGCAGCCAGATCAGGTTCTCAGCTGCTCGCTGAGAGACTAAGCCAGGTGCCAGTGCATGCATGTGGGTGGATCTCAACCATATGGTTGCAATGAGCCTAGATCAGCTTTGTGACGCTGTTGGCTGAAAAACGGGTCACTCCTGTAATTACAGGAGAAGTACAGTCAAACAAGCTTTGACTGTACCTCTCCTTTAAATACAAGATGCCTGTACATTCTTACTTCAATTGTGGTCTGCTTTGTCTATTTCTTCCTGATCTGTGCAGTAATCCAGTGTGAAATGTTGTTTGTGTGCAGGAGCTTCCTGTATTAAAGACTGTAACTGCTGCTCTCACTCCATGTGCAGGGTGGCTGGTCTTGTCTCCGCCCCTCCTGTAGTTTTCTACAGGTAGCTTGTAGTGGGTGATGCTACTAGGTCCCTCCCACAGCTCTGCTTTCTGCACAGGCTATGTGCAACACAGTGATGATACAGATGCTACTTTTATATAGTAAAAATTGGGTTTGCAAAGGCATTTGGTGCACACAAAGAGGTTGATTTATTAGACAGATATACTGTGCACGTTGCAAAGTGCAGTTGCATTCTGTAAGGGCATTTGCTCCAGAGCTTAGTAAATGAGCAGAAGCTCTGCTGACTTTCATCATCCAATCATGTGCAAGCAAAAATGCAGTGTGTGTTTTAATTTTCCTTGCACGTGATTGGGTAATCTTTTCAAAGAGACACTTCCTCATTTGCTAAGCTTTGGAGCAACTGCACTTGCAGAGTGCATTTGCCCTTTGCAAAGTGCACAGTCTATTTGCCTTTTGTAAAACAACCCCATATTGTATTTGTATTCTTTGTGGTGATTGGGAAATAGATTTAAATGAATGCTTTTGTGACTGGAGTTCAGCTTTAACACATTTATGACTATTTGATGTACAGTTCAAAAAGTCAGACTTTACTGGAGAAAAGGGAAAACTGTAACTATTTTGGATTAGAACTCCCACTAAGAAAGAAATAAGAGGAAATGTTTCTTCAGAGCTCCAAACTTGGAAGGCTGCCCAGAATTGTTCCCTGAATGATTATCTGTACGTAAACTTGCTTTCAAATTGCCAGGTAAAGGTAGAACAGAATATGAGTTCAGAGCAGGTGGCTGGTATTCCATGTGGCGTCCTGGAGATCCTGGAGAAGAGCTGTAGAGGAGCTATATTACCCTTAGCATTCTGAAACTGAGAAAGTAAGGTGCTAACAGAAAACATACAGCAAGGGGTACAGAAAAAAAAAGAACAGGAGCACAAGTCCAAATGTTGAAAAACACAAAGAGTTTATTTTATCATAAATTGTCAAAGAGGACAAGCAAACATGTTTTAAGGGTTTCAAAGGGCATCTTTTATCAATACTCGGAAGAGGCTCCACCTGAAGCCTACTTTAATACTGTGAATTTAATATTTCTAATTTAACCCATTTAGGTCTATGGCAATCCAGATACTTTCAGCTTCCAAACACCTGATAAAAGGGTTAATTATAAGCACCAAAAAGCATTGACTTGTCTTTTTGATGTTTTATGAATAAACTCTTCTTAGTGTCTCTACCAATGGCGGCCAATTCATACAGGATGCAGGGGCGCCACCCCCCTAATCCATGCGCCCGGCCCCTAATCTACATGCAGGGTGCCGGACGAATGGATACCAAGAGAGTTTTTTTTTTTTTAAGCACATGATTAGAGCCCGAGGCTCTAACTGGCTTAAAAAAAGGTGGGCTTGGGGAGCAGAGCAATGAGCCCCAAGCCCACCCACTTGTGTGACAATAGCGAATTAATATTCTCCTCTCGGCCACTCAGGTCTCAGGACACACTTCCTGCTCAGTAAGAGAAGTAACGACCCAGTTCTTCCTTTCCCCTGCCCCCTAACTTAAGGTCAGTCTTCCTCATCCGTCTAACGCCGGAGGGGGCGGTGCTTGTGGTGATCGCCACCTTCCCATCTGCCTTACTTCTCCCATGGGGGGGTGTGTGCTTGCAGCCACATTCCCTGGGAGGGTGGCATTAGTTTGCCCCCAAAATATTTAGCACCAGCCACAACTAGTCTCTACATTTGATCTGATGCTTCAGTTTTTTCTGTACTTATTGTCTTTAACCAGGAGTGCCCTTAGAGACCTGTTTATAGTCATGAGATGCTATCCAGAGTCCCTGCATACTGCAATATGCTTTATATTTTGCCTGTGAGATCAATCCATATTTGGATTGAATGGGTTTGATTTACTAAAGACAAATAGATTGTTTAATGTGCAAGGGAAGTTGTATTTGTGTTTTCCCTATAGCTTTGTGAATTAGGTGAAGCTCCATTGACTTTCATCATCCAATCATTAGTGATGGACTAACTTCCGACTAGACATTTCGCGAACGCGATCCACGAACGTGCCAAAATGTGGGCGGACCCCATTCACTTTAATGGCAGGCGAACCTTAAAAACCTCCAGTTCATATTTTCAGACACAAAATACTTACTAGCTGTGTACACATAGTCCCACAACATGGACACTGACATACCAGAAGTATTAAGTGAATCTGGGATCGACAACAACAAGCATTCTTTTTTTATCTGTGAAAGTTTGTCAATTCAGCAGCGGATGAAGGCCATGGAGGAGAGGCAAGGTCAGGCCAGGCTAAGAAGGGGGTGCAGGAGATGATCAGTGCCACAGTCAGGGCAGCGCAGTCCTGTGCCAGCGTCCCAGTGTGCCAACCTGTGCTTGAGCCCCTGACCCCTCCCTCTGCCCGGCCCTTACTCCCACCTATGCAGGGCTCCACTGCGGTGGTCCGGAGGTGCCAGTCCAGTGCTGATCCTCAGCCATGGTGGTGGCACTGCCTGCTGATTGGCTCCTCCACTGCTATCTCCCTCACTGACACCAGCACTGAGATAGAACATTGACACCATCACCACGATAGAGACTGAGCACTGACACCAGCACCGAGATATAGAGCACTGACACCAGCACTGAGATAGAGAGCACTGACACCAGCACAGAGATAGAGAGCACTGACACCAGCACAGAGATAGAGAACACTGACACCAGCACCAAGATAGAGAACACTGACACCAGCACCGAGATAGAGAACACTGACACCAGCACCGTGATAGAGAGCACTGACACCAGGACCGTGATAGAGAGCACTGACACCAGCACCGAGATAGAGAGCACTGGCACCAGCACTGAGATAGAGAACACTGACACCAGCACCGAGATAGAGAGCACTGACACCAGCATCGAGATAGAGAGCACTGACACCAGCACCAAAATAGAGAGCACTGACACCAGCACTGACACCAGAAACTCACTGCGGGACCCAAAAATATGACACAGCTTAACCTCTTAAAACAGGAGTGTACGGGCATATAGTACAGTGTGTTTTTTTTGTACAAGTGAGCCAAAGGTAGAAAAAAGGTCCGTGTGCTAGATTATGTAAATTGTTTATAGAGTTATGCATACACATGGTCTACTGGTCACATGTGTTGAATTCCTCCGAGATCCATGCCTCATTCATTTTTATAAATGTGAGGTAGTCAACACTGTCGTGAGCTAGGCGAGTGCGCTTATCAGTCACGATCCCCCCTGCTGCGCTGAACGTCCTTTCGACACGACACTGGATGAGGTTCAAGCCAACAGTTCCATTGCAAATTGTGCAAGCTCTGGCCAGAGGTCAAGCCTGCCCACCCAGTAGTCCAGGGGTTCATCACTTCTCAGAGCGTCCACATCAGCCGTTAACCCGATGTAGTCGGATACCTGACGGTCTAGGCGTTCCCTGATGCTGGATCCGGATGACACCTGTCGATGGGTCGGCTGAAAGAATGATCTCATATCAGAAGTGACCAACACATCTTCAAACCGCCCTCTTCTTGCAAGCGCTGTTGGATTGGTAACCGCAGCTCTTTCTCTGGGAGTGGGAATTCCTCTGCCAGCGCACGCAAAAGCAGAATGCAGCATTTCTCTAAGCAACGCCTATAAGTTGTAAGTGCTCCATTCTGACAGCCCTCTGTGATGGTGGTAACATTTCCGCCATTTTGAGTTCGTACCAGGAGTCTAAGTACGTTGCCACCCAGTATTGGTCCTTGACCTTTATGCTTTTTATACGGGGGTCCCTGTTAAAACACTTGAGCATGAAGGCCCCATTTGTACTAAACTGGAAGCGGTGTGGTGGCCTGGTTCCTGCTCATCATCCAGGATAATGTCGTCCTCCTCGTTCTCCTCCCCCCATCCACGGACAACAAAAAGGAACCCAGAAAGGTTTAAAGCATGCTCTTCTTGCTCCTCCTCATCCGCCCCAGCACCATCCTCCTCTGACTCCTCCTCAGACTCCTGTTGTCTCAGATAGAGTAGCCCCCCCTGGAAATTCATCCAGCATTGTGACTTCCTCATCTTCCTGCTCCTCCACGGCTTGATCAATGACACATTGCAATGCACACTCCATAAAGAATGCATAAGGTACGATGTCACTGATGGCGCCTTGGCTGCTACTGACCAGTTTGGTAATCTCATCAAATGGCCGCAGAAGTCTGCATGCGTCGCGCATGAGCAGCGACTGGCACGGTGAAAAAAAACAAGCTCCCCAGAACCTGTTCTGACGCAGAATTCGTACAGGTAGTCGTTTCTGCACGTTTCTGCTGGAGCAGCCTTTCAAGCATATAGAAGGTTGAGTTCCATCAGGCAATCACAAATAAGACGTCTGACCGGCACATTGTGTCGCCGCTGAATGTCAGCAAGGCGAGCCATGGCCATGTAAGACCTTATGAAATGGGCCGAGATTTTCCTTGCCTGCCGCAAGATGTCCTGGCCCTTAGGGTATTTGACAACGAATCGCTGCACGACCAAGTTTAAGATGTGTGCCATGCATGGCACATGTGTAATTTAGCCCTGTTTCAATGCGCTAAGCAGATTGGCACCGTTGTCACACACCACTTTACCAACTGTTCAATTGAGCGGTGTTAGCCACTGATCTGCCTGTGAACGCAAAGCTGAAAGGAGTCCAGGGCCAGTGTGGCTCTTGGCTTCCTGGCACAACAGACGCAGCACAGCATGGCAACGTCTCACCTGGCATGTCGAATAGGTTCTGGGGATCTTGGGCAGTGCAGCGGAAGAGACACTAGCAGCTGAAAAGGAGGAGTCAGGCGAGGAGGAGAGGGAGGATGGAGTAAGAGGAGGAGAAGAAGAGCCAGGCCTGCATGCAATCCGTGGCGGTAAAACCAAATGTACACGGGTGCCACGGGTTACATGCTTGATGGCCGTCAGAAGGTTCACCCAGTGGGCAGTAAAAGTTATATACCTTCCCTGCCCGTGCTTGCTAGACCACGTGTCTGTGGTCAGATGTATCTTGGCACCGACACTGTGTGCCAGAGATACATTCACTTGCCGCTGAACATGGCCATATAGCTCTGAGATGCCCTTCTGTGAGAAATACTTTTTTCCTGGAACCTTCCATTGTGGTGTTCCAATGGCCACAAATTTTCGAAAGGCCTCCGAGTTCACCAGTTTATATGGCAGTAATTGGCCGGCTATCAGTTTTGACAAGCCAGCGGTCAACCATTGGGCAAGAGGGTTATCCGGCGTCATCATTTTTTTACGCTCGAACATTTGGCCCAGGGAAGCCTGCCTTTTTCCAGAAAAACGTGAGGACGGCATGATGGAAGGTGGAGTGGAGGACAATTCTGAGGAGAGAGGAGAAGGAGAAGTAGAAGAGGCTGGACGGTGAGTGCCTGGAGTGTGGCTTTGTGTGTTCAGTTGCTCCCACTGGGCTCGGTGATGGGAGCTCATGTGCCTTCTTAAGGCGGTCGTCCCTAGGTGAGTGTTGGGCTTACCGCGACTTATGCATTGACTGCAAAGGCTGCAGATGGCAACACTATTGTCAGCAGCGGACACGTTAAAAAAAGCCCACACTGTGGAGCCATGTGCTGGCGTCCTGAGAGCGCCAGATGTGGCCGTACATGGTTAATGCCTCACTCCTGATACATTAGCAGTCTGGTTTGTCCCTCCTGTGCAATGTAAGTTCCGCCTGCTTCTCCTCCCTATCTGCTGGTCCATATCTCCCTCTGAACTCCCCTCCTCTTCCTCTCTTGTGGGCACCCATGTGACATCCCTAGACACGTCATCATCAACGTCACCTTCCCCACCGCTATAATTAGAGATCTCCGAGTAGACAGCAACAGCGGGGACCAATCTCCTTGGGCTGATCTGGGTACTGTCATTAGACTGCTGAGTGGCGGTTGTTGCTACCTCCTCTTCCTGATCCAATGCCAAGAATGGCTGCGCATCGGAAATGTCTTGTGATGGATCGGAAAATAATTCCTGTGACTCAAGCGGAGGGTATATGGTGGTGTTGGTAGTAGTGTCTTTGGGGGTGCACACAGCAGAGAGTGAAGAAGAGGGTGCAGATCGAGAGGATGAGGAGGGTGCAGAAGAGTAAGGCTGAGTGAGCCACTCAACCAAGTGTGGTGCGTCCTTTGACATAATCGCACGCACCTTCTACAATTTGCCACTTTGGCTCAAGTCTGTTGCTCCTGCCTTACCTCTACCACCCCTGTGGAAGGGCCTGCCTCTTCCTCTGCCTGTCATTTTTTAAATGACCCTGTGACAAAAGTCTCTAGAGAAGTGCAGTATATGTGGAAGAAGGTATATAACACCCCACTTCAATCTGTCGTTTTGGGGGGCCCCTGGTATATCACACCAGTTATAATACTTTTTTCTAATTATTGTGTTTGTCAGTCTTTGTAGTATCGCTGCAGAACCTCTCAGCAGTCACAATACCCCATTATGGATATGTCATGGGTCAAAGTTCTTCACAATGTAAACAAATATGGCCACTGCGAACAACGCCATAAGTCCGCCGGTTTGGCGAATCGCAAACGAGCAAAGTTTGCCACGAACCGACCGCTGGGCAAACTGCAAGGCCATCTCTACCAATCATGTTTATCTTTGTACATGATTGGGTATTCTTTGCAGAGTACATTTCACCACCATCACTAGGCTCTGAGTAAAATTCAATGCAAAATTCAACTTAATTTTCAAAGTGAACATCCTATTTGCATTTAGTAAATTAACATTACAGTGAAGATAACGCAGGCAGCAGTAGATAAAAACAAAAGAACGCATAGAGCATAATTTATTAATACTTATGGGTAACGGTTGTATAATGACAAGGGGAAGGGGGCACTTATCTGACTTTGAGATGGAACAGTGTTCACCACCCCTGATCCCCCAGAAGATCCTGTACGGACTTTGCCACTTAGGCGACAATGTGTCCAATGAGCAACAAATTGAAATTCTAGCTCTTAGCAGCATCAAAACAAAATCCAATTTAGTGTTATTATACTGACAAGTTTATATGTATCAGCAATCAAACCTAGCCTTAGCAATCAGTGATAAGAAAATAAACTTTGTTTGAACAATCGCAGATTTAACATTCTGTGCTGCACACCCAGAAAAACACTCGTCCCATTCTAATGATTTTTGTAGATGAGATAGCGATAATGGTTCATTAAAGGAGATGGCGATAGGAGATGACAACTAAATATGATTAGACTGTGAAGAAGAGTATTGATTGTATACAAACTTTGGTAATAGGGTGTGATAGTGTATGCAGCCTCAGAATATTCAGAATCATTTAGAATGAAATATTTGGAAACTTGTGTTATGTGAATAATGAAACACTGCACTACTCTTTGCCTTATTAAAGAGTTCCATTCAAAGCAAAAAAAAAAAGTTTGTATAGTCTCTAATGGCACAGTTCTTAAGATTTGTACGTATAACCCATTAAAACGTGTGTTCATTTTCTGAAACTAGGAGGGCTGGTAGTATGAAAATCAGACTAATTAATTATCTCTGCACTCTGCTTTAAAGGGTCTTCCTCCCTTTGTCCATACAGGAAACATTGACAACATCGTCTACTAGTTCACCACTTTACCTACTTGTATTTCCCTTCTCAGTACTTCCTGACATTAAATTTCACTGAGAGTTAAAGTAACCCTGTCACAATAGGGTTACATTTACAAAAAAAAGTGTACCAGTAAAAGAAGTGTTTATTTATCGTATTGGATGCCAAGGGTGGGTCTTAGATGGGTGCTACAGCATTACGTTATTTGTGTTGTGGTTCCTTTAAGAGGGATAGGTTAGTGTACTCAGGGGTAGGGATGAGCCCGATGTTCGAGTCGAACGTACATTCAACTCGAACATCAAGTGTTCACCTGTTTGCCCAATATTGAACAATTTGGGGTGTTGGCGGCAAATTTGAAAGCCGCGGAACACCCTTTAAAAGTCTATGGGAGAAATCTAAAGTGCTAATTTTAAAGGCTTATATGCATGATATTGTCATAAATAGTGTTTGAGGGCCTGGGTCCTACCCCAGGGGACATGTATCAATGCAAAAAAAAGTTTTAAAAACAGCATTTTTTTGAGAGTAGTGATTTTATTAATGCTTAAAGTGAAACAATAAAAGTGAAATATTCTTTTAAATTTCGTACTTGGGGGGTGTCTATGGTATGGCCTGTAAAGTGGCACATTTTTCCCGTGTTTAGAACAGTCACTGCACAAAATTACATTTCTAAAGGAAAAAAGTCATTTAAAACTGCTTGCGGCTATAATGAATTGTCGGGTCTCGGCAATACAGATAAAAGTAATTGAAAAAAATGGCATGGGGCCCCCCCCAAAAATCCATACCAGGCCCTTTGGGTCTGGTATGGATATTAATGGGCCTCAGTGCCACCACCACTGCCTCCATGAATGCTGTCTTAGATGGCCACCTCAATTGGCCTCATTGGAGGTATGGCCCTGGAAAGGTTTAGCAATAGCTATTCTGCCCCAAGCCTCTTGCCTACAGAGCCAGCAGTATCAGAAGGAGAAAAGCAATGTTTCTCTCAGGACTAGTGTACTTTAACACCACTTACAGATTACACTGCTATAGCCAATTAATCATTCAGCTCAGGGACCATCCTGCTGTGTCTTATTTGTGACTGGTGTAGATGAACTGCCTACGTATGTATGTTCCTTCGATCATCCTTTATGTTTCTCTGTGTTTCATCTATTAGTCGTTATTGTTTTCTTTGTAGCTGAATGATCAGACAAACAACTTCCATCCTCTGCTTATACTGCCATCATTAAGTCTGTGCAAAAACTGTTGATGATATTTTGGATCCCAGTTGTATGCTTACCCTGACACATAAGCATCTCAATCCTTTTCAGCCTTCCTAATTGCCAATAAATCCCAGTTCAAGCGCCCCATGAATGTATATGTTATAGAATCAATTTGAATAATATATGGATGCTTCTGGTATGGTTGGAGCTACACAAATAAAGCATCTGTTTTTGCAATAAGATAATTATATTCTTCATTAGTATTCTTCCATATAGGTTAATGTAGCATCTATAGGTATCAGATTGAGCTTCCCAGTATCCCTTAAAGGCAGTTGTGACATTTATGACGTTTAGAAAGATATGCATTTGCATGCCTTTAGGGCCAATTTTCTCATCAAGATATCTGCCAAAACATACCACATTCCACCACAGGCAGGACTTACATTTCATCAAATGCATTTTCTTAATTAATTTGTGTTCTATTTGTTTAGTTTCTATTTTGTTTTTGTTCTCATTGGCATTGATTTACTAAAGGAGCAGATGCTATTATGCTGTAAAGCTGGGTTCTCTTCAATCATTTAGTCATTTTTTTTTTACTAAAATTTATTTTGCACGTGACCATTCAGCTTGCTCTAACTCTAAGCCCTTGTACACATGGTCGGACATTCTGACAGCCAAATCTGTTGGATTGTTGGATTTTGTCCGAAACTGTTGCATACACACGATCGGACAAAGTTGTCGGAAAATCCAATTGTACATAACGTGATGACGTTATTTCGTTACGACTGGACTACGTTCAGGCTAGTAGCCAATAGCTTTGGTCTAGGAATTTGATCTGAGCATGCATGGCACTTTATCCGTCGGAGTAGGCTACACATGATCGGAGTATGTCCTTCGGAGCATTTTGTCAGAAAATTTTACAGACAAGTTGGAAAACTTGGTCCGTCGGAGTATCCATATATATATATATATATATATATATATATATATATATATATATATATATATATATAGTCCGATGGAGACCACACACAGACGGAATATCCGACAAAATGGTCCGGTAGGACACATTCCGTCGGAATCTCCGACCATGTGTACAAGGGCTTAGAATTAGTGCTTTTTATTTTATTACTAAAGTGATTATAAGGTTGATTTACAACAGGGACAGAGGATCAGTGTGGCCAACTATTGCTTAGCCAAAGCATAACCAGTCAACAGAATTCAATAATGTATTCAGGCAGCAGCTCAAACGTTTCTGGTGAGCCAGATAAGAAAGCCCTGAAATGATGAGTGAAACCGTCTGGTTTAAGCCCACACTGAGAGCAAACTGGGTAATAAAGCCATCAAGGTAGACATTTGTGGAATGAGCAAAATGCAGTATCTCTAAACACCAGTGAAGGATCTTGACTATGATGCAGACACAGAGTTCAGCAGTTAGGGTTAAGGATCCTGGAGGATTGGTTGCCTTCATCACTGCAAGCTCTCTATGGCCTGCTGTTGGGTTTGTGGCGGTCATGATTGCTGAAAGGTTAAAGACCATCCAGTTTGGGAGAGGCACTGGATCCATTTCCAGAGAGTTGAAAAAAATCTGGTAGCTCAGATGGATGTCACAAAGAGTAGGAGAAATTACCCTTACGGGCTATCAGGTGGAAAAGGTGACCCCATGTGTATGTGATGCCCAGATCACTGAACTTTTCCAGAAGGGGCTTCATGCAGAGTCGCATCTGAAGGGTCCTTCGAGAAACATCCAGCAGGAGAAGGTTCTGGGCTCTATCAAATTCTATGGCACCCCTATACCATGCTCTTTGGAGGATGTCTTCTTTAAAAGAGTAGTTGTGTAGAGGTACCCAAGGACCTGTGAATTTTGCCTATAGGAACGTTGGTGTCAGAAGGGTGGTCCAGGTATACATTAAATATGGTACACACTATAGCTTTAAGATCTGTTCTCCAAATCATCCTGAAGCAGAAGTAACTGCAAGATTTCACATTGCATTGTCTGCAATCTAGAAACCAATTGAGTGAGGGCTTGTTTAAGCCTTGCCAGTTTGCCCCTGAGGGCGGTCTCTATGCGCGAGGCTAGAGATTAAATGTCCTTGCTGGTGGGTAGCTTTTGCAGAAATGCCTAAAGAGTCTGCTCTGATAAATGCTGACAGAATGGCAGTCTGTCTTGATTACATAGGCAGACCGCCGTTCTGCTTGTGTCCAAAACGATCATAGCAGAAATTCACTAACAGAGTCAAGCAGGCTTCACAAACACAGATGACAAGGGAATAAGCTGAAGGGCCATCCAGAAATGATCCCATGCGGGCCTTCTAGGTTCCCATGCCCAAAAACATGTGTATGTTAATGTACATGGGCATGAAAATGAGTGCAATCTTTCAGATGACTGACAGGAGGCTTCAGACAGTAGTAACCATAGTGAAACCTAATGACTCTGGGACTGTCCTGCCAAGCCAATGGCCACTAGGATGGTAACTCAGAACTGTGTCATTGGAGCCCTTATTCTCTAATGAAGTGCCTAATTAGATTAAAATGAACCTAAGTGACCAAGACGCTCTCCCCATAGAAGTTAGTCTTGGGTTTCTGGTGGTCTTAGGTCAAGTGAAAGGTTTCATGTCACAATTGGGGTCCCTCTCTCAGGCCGCCACACTAGGCAATCCTCTGGCATTGGAAGTCATGGACAGTCATCTCTCTCAAGTTGTGTTTTATATGAAGTTGCCAAGATTGTCCAATAGCAGAAAAAAAAATAACTCAAAGAAACAGTTGAAATCCATAAACATTTTTATTTTATAATAAATATTATTTGAAAATAATAATTTTCTGAATATAGATCCTCAACATAAATCAATTACTAGACAATCAAGTGGACTACAAGTGAAAGGATAGGATAAAATGTCAGTCACACAGGAAGTGCACTGTTTTCAATGAGTCAGCTGATTCATATACTTGTGGTATGTGATAGCCCTTGTACACACGGTCGGACATTCCGACGGATTTTGGCCGAAACTGGTGTTGCATACACATGGTTGGACAAAGTTGTCGGAAAATCAGATCGTTCGTAACGTGATGACGTAATTTAGTTACGTCGGGACTACGTTCAGGCTAGTAACCAATAGCTTTGGTCTAGGAATTTGATCTGAGCATGCGTGGCACTTTGTCCGATTGGAATTCTCTACAAACGATCGGATCATGTTGTCGGAAAATTTTTATATCAAGCTCTCAAACTTTGTTGGTCAGACATTCCGATGGAAAAAGTCAGGTGAAGCCCACACACGGTCGGATTATCCGACAACGCGGTCCGATCGGACATTTTCCGTCTGAATGTCCAACCGTGTGTACAAGGGCTAAGACAGAAAGCACAAACCATGTACAGTATGTTTAGTAAATAAAAATTGCAATGAGCATATATTAATTGGTTTGCGCAAAAATGTATATCATCTACAAATGATGGAATATATTTCTAGAGTTTTTATGTATTACTTTTCACTAGTAATGGCAGAGATCAGCAACTTAAAGCACAACTGCAGCATTGCAGCAAACACTAAGCCCTTGTACACATGGTCGGACATTCTGACAACCAAATCCGTTGTATTTTGTCCGACGGATTTTGTCCGAAACTGTTGCATACACACGGTCGGCCAAAGTTGTCGGAAAATCCGATTGTACATAACGTGATGACATTATTTCATTACGACGGGACTACGTTCAGGCTAGTAGCCAATAGCTTTGGTCTAGAAATTTGATCTGAGCATACGTGGCACTTTGTCCGTCGGAGTAGGCTACACATGATCAGAGTATGTCTGATCGGAGCATTTTGTCGGAAAATTTTACGGACAAGTTGGAAAACTTGGTCCGTTGGATACTCCGATGGAAACAGTCCGATAGAGACCACACACAGTCGGATTATCTGACAAGACGGTCCGATAGGACACATTCCATCAGAATCCCCGGCCGTGTGTAAAGGGCTAAGTGATATTTTTGACACTTTTTTGGGAACCAGCAACACTAATACAGTGATCGGTGCTAAAAATATGCACTGTCACCGTACTAATGACACTGTCTGGGAAGGGGTTAACATCAGGGACAATCAAAGGGTTAACTGTATGCCTAACCTGTGCTTGGTTACTGTGTGGGAGGTGTTTGTACTATGGGAAGGCAGAGTCCCTGCTTTGAAGAAACACAGGATCAATACCTTCCCTACTAACATAACATCAGTCTGCCTTGTTTACATAGGTAGATCACCATTCTGCTTGTTCCCAGAAAGATCGTTGGGTCCTGTTGAACCTTCGAGTCCACCAGATTCCGCTTACTGTCTCCCGCTGTGTCCAATCACAGCAGGAGCAGGTCGGCGGCAGCACGCCCCAGACCCAGAGGTGTAGGATCACATACTAAGTACCTGATCCTATGCAGGAGAGCCACCTCACTGCCGTGTATATATATATATATATATATATATATATATATATATATATATATATATATATATATATATATATATATATAATATATGCTTGGCAAGCGGTTAAACCTTAGGAACTGTAAATGTAAAGCACTGCTTAAATTGTCCATGCCAAATAAATACCTAAATAAAAAATAAAATAACATAAAATAAACACTAGCATACTTCTGTTAGGTAACAATACAATTATCTTTCATAGTTAATCATTTATTTGTATGAAAGAACTTGGCAATAGCAAATACGGATCATAAGGGTCAATTTACCAATGTTGATACCCAAGAATCATTCAGCATTTACCAATGAGCCACAGAAATTGTTTTTATGAATTTATTTAATTAAAAAAAAATGTTTGAATCTTTGGTGAGAATATTGATAAATAGACCTCATAATGTGAAAACTAATTTGAAAATGCAAGGAGGAGATAAAACAGAAATAAAAGATAAAAACTAGAAGTAGTGCTAAGGGCAATTTCTTCTGATCTGCAGCCACTGTGGTGAACAGACAAAGGTGGCAATGCAGCATTGATCCAAACACAACTGTAGAAATCCATGTAAAAAAAAAAAAAAAAAATGAAAAACCCATAACATATATAAATTCTATAAGTACTTTTAAATTAATGTCTGTATTTGAAATACAAATAACTGGACCTTAAAAAAAATGAAATATGATCATCAGGAAGACATTTATCTCTTTGCAATATGTATTTTTTTTAAAGAGAACGTATAATACTATTGTATTCAACTTCCTTTATTTGCAAGATCTATTTAAAAGAAACATAGTGTAACATTTTAATTGCTTGTTCTTCCATATTTAGTATATTAAAGTGTTACTAAACCCAGGACCCTGCATTCGCTATATCTGGCCTCCCACATTACACAGACCATAGAAAAGCAATTATTTTAGTAAATATAAGCGACTAAATACCCTTTTTCATCAGCAGTTAGAGCAGTCATTTGACTTCTATCAGTGCCTGGTTAAAGCTTGTAAGAGGAGTTTTCATTCTGCTCTGACTGTCCTATAAGGCTGCAGGATCCCTGACCCTCAGTCTGGATAGTGCTGATTGGCCCTGTGCTGATCACATGCACTCTCCCAAGAAAAAAAAATCAATAGCAATAAACACCAAACTGAGCATGTGCAGCTTGTCCCCTAGCCTTTGCTCTATCGGTAGATAGATTTGGGGAGAGTGGAAGAAGGGGAGGAACAAAGAAGACATGATCAAACAACCTTTTTCCACAATGCAAAGGATTAACCCCTTAGATTCCACAATGAGTATAAGCATGCTTTACTGCCTATACAGACTGATTTTACTGTAGCGGGTTGAGTAACACTTTAAATACAGATAGTCTCTGCAGCCCATTTAATACCACAATGTTAGCAGTTGTTGGTACAATTTTTGAATGTTTGTTCTTAATATATATGTTCCTCCACCCCAGACGTATGTTAGCTACATGCAGCAGCGGCCGGTCCATAAGGGGCGCCTCCCCCCTAATTTCCATGCGGGGTGAATGACTCATAGGTTACTATGAGTTTTTTTTTTTTTGGAAGCCCTTGTTTAGAGCCTGAGGCTTTAATTGGCTTAAAAAAGGTCAGGCTCGGGGCGCAGAGCCCTGCCTCCTAAACCCGCCCACTTGTGACATTAGTGAATCAATATTCGCTATTGTCTTCCAGCTTCTCCTCCTGGCCAATCACGAATGGAGGCAGATCTTAAGACCGGATTAGCTGGGAGTAGAAGATGGGGAAGCTGCGACCGTGGATGGGGTGAGTGGGGACATGGCAGGGGGTTTGTTTCCTGCCCCCCCAAAATAATTAAGCACCGGCCACCACTGCCTACATGCTTTGTGGTCTGCTGCAATCCTCACATCCAACAGCTAAAAACGTCCTTCCTCTTGCCTTGTCGGCTCAGCTGGACCCTAGAGACTTCTACTGGGCTGTCTATAGTTTCGGGAACCTGATGGTGTGGCCACTGTGGCATGGTGATGTTGGCATAAAGGATGGCAACAAGGCCTGTTGGAGCCTGCCATAAAAAGTGTCTGGCAACTGATAAGAAGATTGTGGGACATTGGTTTAAAGGACAATTTGAAGACCTGACTGCAAACCATCTGGGTTAATATTTGCTTTTTGTCCTGATCCAGCGACCTTTACTTTGAAATATTCTTAGCTGGCATCGCTCTATACTGCCCATGGGCCACATTCATTCCCTTAGGCAAACTCCACTCTGAGTATAAGGTAAGTATAATTCCAGGTGCAGAGCACCGAGAGGGTGCAGGATTAATTAACCACTTGAGATCCGTAAGGCTTTACCCCCTCCATGATCATGCCATTTTTTATATTAAGCACTGCGAAACTTTAACTGGCAGTTATGTGGTCATGCCACACTGTAACCAAACACCATGTATCTTATTTGTTTTACACAAATATAGCTTTCTTTTGAAGGTATTTGATCCCCACTAGGTTTTTTATTTTTGCGATATAAATGAAAAAAAAATATTTTGAAAAAAAAATATATTTTTTTTTATTTTCTGTTACAAGGCATAGCCAATGATAAAAAATAAAACATTGGCCAAAATGTATTCTGTTCTATGTCTTTGATTAAAAAAAAAATCCCAATAAATGTACGTATAGTGGAATTTGTCACGGTGATCAGCGACTTATAATAGGACTGCTTTAGTGTGGCGGACAGTTTGACACTATCTGACACTGGGGGGGGGACTGACTAACTGCCAATGACATCACCAGTAACATTAATACAGTGATAATGATACCCACTGTCACTGTACAAATAATACTGGCTTGTAATGGGTTAACTAGGGTTATCAAGGGGTTAAATGTGTGCCTAACAATGTGTAATGTGTGCTGCTTTTTTCTACAGATCTCTCTGTTTCTTATCCCTGCTTTACAGAGAAAGCTCCGTTTGTCGAAAAAAAAGGACATCATTTTTGTTTGGGAGCCACATCGCATGGCCTCGCAATTGTCAGTTAAAGCAACGCAGTTCCGAATCGCAAAAAGTGCTCTGGTCAGGAAGGGGGTAAATCCTCCCTGGGCTGAAGTGGTTAAGAGTGAATATGATTACTATGTACAACTATATAAAAGAGGTAATAATCAATTTACTCTCTGAAGAAGACACACAACCATGATTTGAGGTTAAAAGAAAGGAGGTTTTACCTAAGACTGCAGAAAGGGTTCTTTTCTTTTAACGTAGTAGAAATTGTGGAATTCCTTGCACAGGGAAGTGGTACTACCAAACAGTATTGACAACCTAAAATAAATAAAAATAAGTAAATATATAAATGTCTTCCTAAGAAAGCAAAATATAGAGGGGCATGGTAATTGTTAGAAAATACAAAATCACACACATGTAGGTTGAACTGAATGGACCCGTGTCTTTTTGTCATTACATATAAACTATGTAGTCCATCAAAAGATAAACTGTTAGCCCTTGTACACACTGTCGGAGAATCCGTCGGAATGTGTCCTATCGGACCGCGTTGTCGGATAATCCGACTGTGTGTGGTATGCATCGGACTGATTCCGTCAGAATATCCGTCGGACCCAATTTTCCAACCTGTTGGAAATATTTTCCAACCAACTGGTTCGATCGGACATACTCCGATCATGTGTAGAGAATTTTGATCGTACCAAGTGCCACGCATGCTCAGATCAAATTCCTACATCAAAGCTATTGGCTACTAGCCTGAACGTAGTCCCATCGTAACGAAATTACGTCATCACGTTCTGAAAGATCAGATTTTTCGACAACTTAGTCCTACCGTGTGTATGCAACAGTTTTGGACAAGATCCGACAGACAGAATCCGACGGATTTGGTTGTCGAAATGTCCGACCATGTGTACAAGGGCTAAGAAAGCTTTTGTTGCAATACTCACCACTGTTCTGGAGCTGTCCTTTGCAGGCCTTCTTTTCACCTACAAAATATTGTCAGTCTTCTTACTTAAATGACGGCTAGGCTTATTCAACTCTGACATCTAGCTACATATAGCACAGAGATGGGCTTATCTCCCTATCAGTGAAGGCCCGTCAATTAGGGGTGCAGGGTCTCCGCCCCCTAATCTATGCACCCGGCCCATAATCTATATGCTGTGTGTCGGACGCATAGATTAAATTTTTTTTTTGTTGCACATGCACCCTGAGCCCACCCAGTTGTGTGACATTAGAGAATTAATATTCACTAATGTCTTCCTGTTTCTCCTCCCAGCCAATCAGGAAGTGGGTCCTGAGACCCAATTGGCCAGGAGTTCCGAAGACCTGACATGGAGGGGGACATGGGACATGGGGACATGGAGGAGACGGAGGGGGGGAGCCGCAGCCGCTTCCTAAATGGGGTAAGTGCTGATAGTTCGGCAAGTGAGCGGGGGGGGGGGCTTGGGGCTGGGCTGTGGGGGGATAGACTGGAGTGACCGGGGGCGGTAGATGTCTCAGGTGTGTTTGCCGACACCCGATTGGTGGAGCACCAGCCGCCATTGCTCCCTGTCACTATGCTCTTCCCTTTTGTCATCATGCTCCTTCTCATAACATGAACTGCTTGACTCCTTGTGCTTCTTCTACCTTTCCCACTCTGAGCTCAGCTGTACAGGGAACTGCAGGATACAATAGGAGGTGATAGCAGGAGATAATACGATGAATTCACATACTTTGGCTTGGATAACATCTACAGTGGTGTGAAAAAGTGTTTGCCCCCTTCCTCATTTCCTGTTCCTTTGCATGTTTGTCACACTTAAGTGTTTCGGAACATCAAACCAATTTAAACAATAGTCAAGGACAACACAAGTAAACACAAAATGCAATTTGTAAATGAAGGTGTTTATTATTAAAGGTGAAAAAAAATCCAAACCATCATGGCCCTGTGTGAAAAAGTGATTGCCCCCTAAACCTAATAACTGGTTGGGCCACCCTTAGCAGCAACAACTGCAACCAAGCGTTTGCGATAACGTGCAATGAGGCTTTTACAGCGTCCTGGAGGAATTTTGGCCCACTCATCTTTGCAGAATTGTCCTAATTCAGTTACATTAGAGGGTTTTCGAGCATGAACGGCCTTTTTAAGGTCATACCACAACATCTCAATAGGATTCAGGTCAGGACTTTGGCTAGGCCACTCCAAAGTTTTCATTTTGTTTTTCTTCAGCCATTCGGTGGTGGACTTGCTGGTGTGTTTAGGATCATTGTCCTGCTACAGAACCCAAGTTCGTTTCAGCTTGAGTACACGAACAGATGGTCGGACATTCTCCTTCAGGATCTCTTGGTAGACAGCAGAATTCATAGTTCCTTTTATCACGGCAAGTCTTCCAGGTCCTGAAGCAGCAAAACAGCCCCAGACCATCACACTACCACCACCATATTTTACTGTTGGTATAATGTTCTTTTTATGAAATGCAGTGTTCCTTCTACGCCAGATATACTTGGACACACACCTTCCAAAGAGTTCCACTTTTGTCTCATCGGTCCACAGAATGTTGTCCCAAAAGTCTTGGGGATCATCAAGATGTGTTGTGGAGAAATTGAGACGAGCTTTGATGTTCTTTTTGCTCAGCAGTGGTTTTCTCCTTGGAACTCTGCCATGCAGGCCATTTTTGCCCAGTCTTTTCCTGATGGTGGAGGCATGAACGCTGACCTTAACTGAGGCAAGTGAGGCCTGCAGTTCCTTGGACGTTGTTGTGGGGTCTTTTGTGACCTCTTGGATGAGTCGTCGCTGCGCTCTTGGGGTAATTTTGGGCGGCCTGCCACTCCTGGGAAGGTTCACCACTGTTCCATGTCTTCGCCATTTGTGGATAATGGCTCTCACTGTGGTTCGCTGGATTCCCAAAGCTTTGGAAATGGCTTTATAACCCTTTCCAGACTGATAGATCTCAATTACTTTCTTTCTCAATTGTTCCTGAATTTCTTTGGGTCTCGGCATGATGTGTAGCTTTTAAGGATCTTCTGGTGGACCTTACTGTGTCAAGCAGCTCCTATTTAAGTGATGCCTTGATTGTGAACAGGTGTGGCAATAATCAGGCCTGGGTGTGGCTAGAGAAATTGAACTCAGGTGTGGACAACCACAGTTATAGTATGTTTTAACAAGTGGGGCAATCACTTTTTCACACAGGGCCATGATGGTTTGGATTTTTTTTCACCTTTAATAATAAACACCTTCATTTATAAATTGCATTTTGTGTTTACTTGTGTTGTCCTTGACTATTGTTTAAATTGGTTTGATGTTCCGAAACACTTAAGTGTGACAAACATGCAAAGGAACAGGAAATGAGGAAGGGGGCAAACACTTTTTCACACCACTGTATGCATGGCATGCCCACAAACAGTTGTTCTTTAGCTCTTTAGCATGGGGATGCCATTAATTCCTTATGGCACCTCCAATGCATGCCAAACCACATGGTGCCACAGCACTATGCAGTCCATTGAGACATGCTTTTACAAAAGTGTCAGGGGCTTATTTCTCTGCTTTTCTTGTGGGTAGGTCAGGCCATTGAAATGTATTGGCTTCTCTACACGCAGCACACAGCACGCATAGATGCAAACCAAGGCTTACACTGCTTGCATTCAAAAAATACATTTAATGATGTATTAATGAATACAGAACTGCATTTATGTATGTATTTTATAGCTGCCTGGAGATAAACTTTAAGTTGGGCTTATGAAATGTATTTCCTTATTTTTTTAATATATGATTATCCTTTAAATACAGGATTTTATATATCATTATATTCAAAGTGAAAAAATACATAAGTGAAAATAAAAATCTAATTTAGACTAAAAAATAAAAACTTTTATATTTACTGTAAAGGAGCAATCAGTTCCATCATACGGCGTTTTAAATAATGTTTTATTTTTTTTTATTTATTTTTTTTGCATTTGCAACGCTGGGTACAAATGAATAAATAAAAGCTGTGTTTCTATTTATGGAATTCATAATGTGAGTAAAAAATAATTAGGCTTAAAAGCATTCATTAAATCTGTTCTAGAGACTGAGACATTGCTGCACAGGGACTACAAGTGCTTTAAAAACATACAACATGCGTTCCAATAATTGATGCTGCATAGATGACACAATATTCCAGTTACTGTATTTAAAGGGAAATGATGGTGTATTTATAGCAAAGGAACATTTCGGTTATAATTGTACACATATATGAAGCTATATTTTGATACGCCTCACAATCAAACTTGTTTGCAGTGTAGTTATTATAGTTATTTTGTGTAAACTTTTTCTGATTTTCCAGTGACTGTCTGAATGTCAGGGAGTGTAGCCAGCATCATTACCGAGTGGCTTTTGAAGTTTGGAGGATCTTGCACCTGGAGCGAAAATTATTAAAGAATTTTATTTTGTCAAAATTGCCACAAAAATTGGGAGTTTTTGGGGAAAAAAATACATGCTTGTAAATGAGACCGCTAATTGGGTGACATACAACTTGTCCCAAGACAGTCTCACATATTCCTTTTAAATCCTGATTAGTGGCAAACGAGTCCTTGGATGTATTTTTTTTATATTATTCCAGAAAATGTTAAAACAAGAAATGGGGGTAGAATATAAAGTATCGAACCTCCCATACGTCTTCACTCAGAGTAAGCTAAAGGTTCAGGTGTTTTGTGTGACTGTAACAAAACAGTGAAATTTTAAAGTGATATTAACCACTTTCAGACCGGACCATTTTGCTGGTAAATGACCAGAGGTCTTTTTACACTTTGGCACTGCGCTGCTTTAACTGGTAATTGCGCGGTCATGCAATGTTGTACCCAAACAAAATTTGCGTCCTTTTCTTCCCACAAATAGAGCTTTCTTTTGATGGTATTTGATTGCCTCTGCGATTTTTATTTTTTGCGATATAAACGTAAAAAGACCGCAAATTTTGAAAAAAAATGATATTTTCTACTTTTTGTTATTAGAAAAATCCAATAAACTCAATTTTAGTCATACATTTAGGCCAAAATGTATTCAGCCACATGTCTTTGGTAAAAAAAAAGTCAATAATTGTATATTTATTGGTTTGCGCAAAAGTTGTCACATCTACAAACTAAGGTACGTTTTCTGGAATTTACACAGCTTTTAGTTTACGACTGCCTATCTCATTTCTTGAGGTGCTAAATTGGCAGGGCAGTACAAAACCCCCCCAAATGACCCCATTTTGGAAAGTAGACCCCCTAAGGAAATTGATAAGAGGCATGTTGAGCCCATTGAATATTTTATTTTTTTGCCTCAAGCGATTGAATAATGACAAAAAAAATTTTTTTTTTTTTACACAAAGTTGTCACTAAATGATATATTGCTCACACATGCTATGGGCATATGTGAAATGACACCCCAAAATAAATTCTGCTGCTTCTCCTGAGTACGGGGATACCACATATGTGGGACTTTTTGGGAGCCTAGCCGCGTACGGGGCCCCGAAAACCAAGCACCGCCTTCAGGCTTTCTAAGGGCGTAAATTTTTGAGTTCACTTCTCACTACCTATTACAGTTTTGAAGGCCATAAAATGCCAAGATGGCACAAAACCCCCACAAATGACCCCATTTTAGAAAGTAGACACCCCAAGCTATTTGCTGAGAGGCATGTTGAGTTCATGGAATATTTTATATTTTGCCACAAGTTGCGGGAAAATTACAAACTTTTTTTTTTTTTTTTTTTTTTCACAAAGTTGTCACTAAATGATATATTGCTCATGCATGCCATGGGCATATGTGAAATGACACCCCAAAATAAATTCTGCTGCTTCTCCTGAGTACGGGGATACCACATATGTGGGACTTTTTGGGAGCCTAGCCGCGTACGGGGCCCCGAAAACCAAGCACCGCCTTCAGGCTTTCTAAGGGCGTAAATTTTTGAGTTCACTTCTCACTACCTATTACAGTTTTGAAGGCCATAAAATGCCAAGATGGCACAAAACCCCCACAAATGACCCCATTTTAGAAAGTAGACACCCCAAGCTATTTGCTGAGAGGCATGTTGAGTCCATGGAATATTTTATATTTTGCCACAAGTTGCGGGAAAATTACAAACTTTTTTTTTTTTTTTTTCACAAAGTTGTCACTAAATGATATATTGCTCACGCATGCCATGGGCATATGTGAAATGACACCCCAAAATAAATTCTGCTGCTTCTCCTGAGTACGGGGATACCACATATGTGGGACTTTTTGGGAGCCTAGCCGCGTACGGGGCCCCGAAAACCAAGCACCGCCTTCAGGCTTTCTAAGGGCGTTACAGTTTTGAAGGCCATAAAATGCCAAGATGGCACAAACCCCCCCCAAATGACCCCATTTTGGAAAGTAGACACCCCTAAATTTAGGGGTACACTAGTGAGACTAGGTAATAAATGGCGGGTGCCCTGAAACTATAAAAAAATAACTAACCAACCAGCGTCACCTGTAACAGTTATATGGTGATCACTGGTGAAAGGGTTAACTAGGGGGCAATCAGGGGGCTTTATGCGGTAGTATATGGGGGTCCCTGGCGCTATAAAAAGCTGCGGTGAACCTAAATACCTACCTGCCTAACTAGCGTCACCTGTGACACTAATACAGCGATCAGAAAAACAATCGCTTATTAGGCTGGGTTCACACTGGAGCGATGCGGGAACGCCACGAATGCGCGGCGGGTTCCCGCATCGCATGCCTCCCGGCGGCAGTTCACACTGCCCTATGCGAACTGCTGGGAGTGTCAGTGAAATGTTAATGACACCCCCAGATCAGTTCGCATATCGCAGTGCGATCTGCAAACTTGGATCGCATGGTGTGAACACCCATGCGATCCGATTCTGCTGCGGACCAAAAAAAGGGTCCCGTGCGAGTTTGCGGCGGGTGCGGCGGGTGCGACACGAATTCAGCCATACTATCTGTATAGCTGAACTCGAATCGCACAGAGATCGGATGTGATTTGCACTGCAGTGCGGTGCGAATCACATCCGTTCTCATAAACCGCTGCAATGTGAACCCAGCCTTAGTGACACTGGCGACGGGGGGTGATCACGGGGTTAAACCTTTATTGGGGGGGTTAGGGGGGTACCTTAGAACTAAAGGGGGCTAACCCTAACTGCCCTAACAGTTATTAGTCACAAATGACACCCGCCGGGTGATCAGGGGGTTAAACCTTTATTAGGTAATAAATGGCGGGTGCCCTGAAACTATAAAAAAATAACTAACCAACCAGCGTCACCTGTAACAGTTATATGGTGATCACTGGTGAAAGGGTTAACTAGGGGGCAATCAGGGGGCTTTATGCGGTAGTATATGGGGGTCCCTGGCGCTATAAAAAGCTGCGGCGAACCTAAATACCTACCTGCCTAACTAGCGTCACCTGTGACACTAATACGGCGATCAGAAAAATGATCGCTTATTAGGCTGGGTTCACACTGGAGCGATGCAGGAACGCACGAATCCGCGGCGGGTTCCCGCATCGCATGCCTCCCGGCGGCAGTTCACACTGCCCTATGCAGACTGCTGGGAGTGTCAGTGAAATGTTACTGACACCCCCAGATCAGTTCGCATATCGCAGTGCGATCTGCAAACTCGGATCGCATGGTGTGAACACCCATGCGATCCGATTCTGCTGCGGGCCAAAAAAAGGGTCCCGTGCGAATTTGCGGCGGGTGCGGCGGGTGTGGCGGGTGCGGCGAATGGCTGAACTCGAATCGCACAGAGATCGGATGTGATTTGCACTGCAGTGCGGTGCGAATCACATTCGTTCTCATAAACCGCTGCAATGTGAACCCAGCCTTAGTGACACTGGCGACGGGGGGTGATCACGGGGTTAAACCTTTATTGGGGGGGTTAGGGGGGTACATTAGAACTAAAGGGGGCTAACCCTAACTGCCCTAACAGTTATTACAGTCACAAATGACACCAATGCAAAAAAAAAAAAATGACATTGGTGTCACTGTGACTGGGGGGCAGGGGTAATTGGGGGGGGTGATCGGGGGGGTGTGAGTGTGCCTGGCATGTTCTACTGTGTGTGTAGAGTGTTGGTGCAACTCACCGATCCGCTCTCCTCCGTGTCGGAACGAAAAATACCGACACGGAGGAGAGAATACATCACTTCCTCTCCTGTGTTTACATTACAGGAGAGGAAGTGATGTCACGGGGGATTCCTATTCGTCGGGAGCGATCGCGTGGGGGTGGCCATGAATGAATGGCTGCCCCCTCGTCCCGGATCGCTCCCGGACGAAAACCGACCGCCGCAGGCACCGGGCGGGGGCCCGATCGGGCCCCCGACCCGCGGGAGGCAAGGGACGTACATGTACGCCAATATGCCTGCCCGTGCCATGCTGTCGACGTACATCGTCGTACGGCGGTCGGCAACTGGTTAAAGGCTGAGTTTTTTTTTTCTTTTAAAACAACAAACGTTATACTTACTGGCTCTGTGTAGTGGTTTTGCACAGAGCAGCTCGATCCTCCTCTTCTTGGCCCCTCCTTTCTGCCGAGTGCCCCATAGCAAGCAGCTTGCAGACTCGCTCCTGAGCCGCTGCTCTTTCTGTCCTTTCAGACACATAGTGCCACTCAGCCCTGCCCTCGCTCTCTCCTCATTGGTTCACTGGCATGAAGGTGATAAACGTTGAGCCTTTACAGCCACTTTAGGTGTTATTATAGTGTCCATGGTTCTTATCTCCACCACCAATGAACCACTGGCCTTGATAGCAGCAATATCTTTAGTACTTCTCTGCCCATTTATGAGGGCAGAGCGAACAAGTCCTTAGACCCAGAACAGGCTCCCAGTAGGGCACCAGAACTTCAACTATCTGCCTAGAAGGTTGCTCCAGTTATTTAACAGTTTTCCTGACCCAACCAACTGGGCATACATGCCTCTAATCCTTACTTCTGGCACAACACTCTTGATAACTCAATGACTGACATTTTAAAGTAAACCACCGTTAATAGGTCACCCTCTCCCACTGAAACGATAATTGCACTCCACTGCCACCCTGTTTCCCTGTTAGAGCTCTTGGTAATGATTTGTCCTTCCAGGTATGGAGGAGCATGTGATCTTCTCCCTTTCCTTCCACTTTGCAGTTGTCAATAACTTAGATGCAGCGTAATGCAGACCAACATGGAGCTTGCACTGGGATTTCTACTCAAGATTCCAGCAGGTAAACAGGGTTATAGAGGAGGGTGGGGGAGAAGGCTGCTTTATAACTGGCAGCTTAAAAATCAGCACCAAGCACTTTTTCAGGACAAGAAACGGTAAGAAGAATCCAGAAGGAAGGGGGGGCTGGCATGCCCATCCTTCCTTTGCATTCCTCTTACGGCCACTTTTCTTGGAGAATAGGGACATTGGTTATCAAGCAACTATCTCCTTACTATCTACATTGTCTAAAAGATGGGGGGGTTGGAGAGAAATAAATTGAAGCGAGTGCTCTTCTTTACCCCTGCTGTGGAGGGACAACTACATGAGAATTTTTTCCTGCTGACTGGAGTTCATCGCTATATTATAAAATTCAAAAATCGCCTTTTATTTAATAACATTTGCATCTATTGGATATCTGTTAAAGTTATCAATAGCTTCAGTTTTACCTTTTAAGTCCCTTAATGGAACATTAACTTTATGGCAGTTTTTCTTTATACTTCACTTACATATAAAAAGAGTTTCTGGGGATTTTCCTGATGTTAACTAGATATGTGCATTCGTTTTCGTCCGAATTCGGGTATTTTCATTATCGTTTTAACAAACGATAATGAACGTGCAGAATCCAAAAACCGAACGATCTGACATAAACAAATGCTTTATTTTCGTTTTTCGTTGCAACAGTTCGATATAGATAGGATATTCGACATGACGCTGATAATAGCGATCTGTGTCCATCAAACCTGTGGTCGAATGTGCCTAACCTTAGCTCTATTAGTCCAAGATTATTCTACATAGAGAGAAAAGATTTGACATTATAGAGACAATAGCAAAAAAAGGATGAAACTCTACCTAACTCTATTAGTCCAAGATTATTCGACATAGAGAGAAAAGATTCAACATGAAGATTCGACGAAACGGTCACCGTGAGCGGACATTTATGGTCAAATGCTCCGCCCATAGGCTATAGAAGAATTCTAATGTTGGTTGACTGGTAATAATAATTAATAAATATAATTACTACTAGTGTCATACAACATTAGAATTCTACTATAGCTTGTAGGCGGAACATTCGACCAGAAATGTATGACTGCGGCTTTGTACAGTTTAGCTGCTCCGTCGAATCTTCTTAGAACATTCAACAGAAACCATAAGCCT
Source organism: Lithobates pipiens (assembly GCF_037356315.1). Taxonomy (NCBI): domain Eukaryota; kingdom Metazoa; phylum Chordata; class Amphibia; order Anura; family Ranidae; genus Lithobates; species Lithobates pipiens. The sequence goes on along the minus strand of NW_027507686.1, from coordinate 42,398,531 downwards.
TCAATGACAGATTCAAACTTAATTATTTTGGATTTTCAGATGAATGCATTTTTTAACTAAACAAAATGAATAAAAACGAATTTCGGGAGTAACTAAATAAATGTATTTTTCGGACGAAAACTAAATTCCAAAACAAAATATTTCAGTGTGCACATGTCTAATATTAACAATTATCATAAAACAACACATCCCTTAAAAAATATATATATATAGCCAGGGGCTACTTAACAATCAGTGTCTTTGACAAGGGCTTGCAGATAATTAAATTGACTGTTTTTGCTTTATTATCATGTAACATTTTTTTCCTTGGACAGCATGACTTGTCTGCTAATTAGAATCCTGACCCCAAAGGTTACATTAGTTTATGGTTGATTGTTTGCTCAAGGCTATCATCTGCATTACAAATCTAAGTTAGGTGACAGTTGACATGCAAGAAACATTTTTCTCCAACTATTTTCCTGTCATTAGTATAAAATATCTCAGAGGATTACATCTCAAGCAGTTGAGAACTTAAATCTACTGGCATCACAAGTGCTACGTGGAGTTTCAGTAATTTCTTAACAGGTGCAAAAAGCTGGTATATTCCAAAGACTGAGAATTATATTAAAGCATTGTGTTAACGTTTTGCGTTATTGTGTATGTTACAGTAACATGCAGTACCATATGTAATATGCATTACTGCATTGCAGTGTCACACTTATAAGGCAATGGGTGGTTTATGGTGATTTGTGTGCTGCCACAGAAGCCTCTTTATTTTTGTGCTATTGTTATGTTCCCGTTCTCTCTCCTGCTTGGTGCTAGAGGGTATAGTATTTGGCTAAACAGCCTGTGTCTCATTCTACTCACTTCCCGAACACTCCGTAGCAGATTTACTGCTACAGGGAGGCTGCTCTGTGCAGGATCATATATATTAGGGGTGCAACGGATCAAAAAACTCACAGATCGGTTTGTTCCTCAGATCAGAGTCACGGATCAGATCATTTTTCGGATCAGTAAATAAGAATTTGCAAAAACCTGTGAAAATTCCACCACCAAATAGTCTCCACTGTAATATCCACAATCTCCCCCACTGTAATATTGGCTGAGTATGGCTGGATATACGGCTGAGTATTGCAGAGTATAGCTGGGTATTGCAGAGTATGGCTGGGTATCGCAGAGTATTACAGAGTATGGCTGGGTATCGCAGAATATGGCTGGGTATCGCAGAGTATTACAGAGTATGGCAGAGTATGACAGAGTATGGCTGGGCATGGCAGAGTATGGTTGGGTATGGCAGAGTATTGGCTGGGTATTGCAGAGTATTGGCTGGGTATGGTAGAGTATTGGCAGGGTATGGCAGAGTATTGCAGGGTATGGCAGAGTATTGGCAGGGTATGGCAGAATATTGGCAGGGTATTGGCAGGGTATTGGCAGGGTATGGCAGAGTATTGGCAGGGTTTGGCAGAGTATTGGCAGAGTATTGGCAGGGTATGACAAAGTATTGGCAGAGTATTGGCAGGGTATTGTCAGGGTATTGGCAAGGTATGGCAGAGTATTGCAGAGTATTGGCAGAGTATTGGCAGGGTACTGCAGAGTATTGGCAGGGTATGGAGGGATGGCTGTCACAGAGCAGCGCTGTGGGCACTACAGATCCAGCCCACAGCACTGCTTCCATCCGATCTCTCCCCTCCACTCTACAGATCAGTACAGAAATGGGAGAGAGGAACCGGTGTTTACAAGTGATCGCTCCGTCAATTGACAGAGCGATCACATTGTAAACGGCCTGGGTGTAGAAAGATGGCCACCGCTTCGGAGCTAGGCCGAAGCTGCGGCCTTTCCTAAGGCCAAGACCGCGGATCGCGGCGTCAAAAGTGTCAGGTAGGTATCCGATTTGTCCACTGCAATATCGTAGTCTTGCTATAAGTCACTGGTTGTTAGGGATGGTTCCGATGTTTGAATCAAACGTAAGTTCAACTCAAACATTGGGTGTTCATTTGTCCACAGACAAACCAAATATATGGGGTGTTTGCGGTGCATTGACATCATGTGACGTCAGTGGGGGAGGGGTGATCTGGTTACATCAGCAGATGGTCTCGCCCTTGCCTATATAACAGCTGTCAAAGCCAAAAGACACCAGTTGGCCGAATTTAATTTTGCTGTGGCACTGTTCTACACACTGCACAGATGCGCCACTTTACAGGCAGACTTAGCGGACCCCCCAGGCACAATATTTAAATTAATCTTAAATTTTTTATTGTTTTACTTTAATCATTATTAAAATCACTGGTCCTGAAAAAACGGTTGTTTTAAAAACTTTTTTTCTTGTATTGATACATGTCCCCTAAGACAGTACCCGGGGCCCCATACACTTTTTATGGCAATAACTTGCATATAAGCCTTTAAAATTAGCACTTTTGATTTTTCATGTTTGTGTCCCATAGACTTTAATAGGTTTTGCATGTTAGCTAGAACTTTTTGCCTGTCCGCATGTTCCGGTATGAAGCAAACTGGGGGGGGGGGGGTGTTCAGCCCATCCCTACTGATCGTCGCTATTACTAGTCAACAAAAAATGAAATAAAAATAAAATCCCATAGTTTGTAGACGCTATAACCTTTGCGCAAACCAATCAATTTACGCTTATTGGGATTTTTTACCAAAAATATGTAGCAGAATACATATTGGCCTGAATTGATGAAGAAATTGATGAAAAAAGGGGGGTAAATCTTATGGAGATGAAGTGGCTACTGCTCAGTTTAGTTTCACTTTCCAAGTAGAGACAGAGGTTAGGAAACTCATTGTCATTCCTATATTTCAAAAGACTGGAAAGGATTTCCGCTGTAGTGCTCCATCCAAAAGGGGAAGCTCTACTTGTTTGCTTCCTCTCCTTCTTTGCTGCTAAATTTGGTGATAACGTAACATAACGATATCTTCTTTATAATTATGAAGAACTGGAACTGGCAGTGGCACTGATGAGGAGGCCCTAATATGCAGGAGCGCTGATGAGCACTGACTGATGGGCACTGTGATTTGCAGCACTAATGGCTGGCACTGATATGCAGGACTGATAGGTGGCACTGATGGGCCCTGATTTGCGGCACTGATGGCTAGCACTTATGGGCACTGATAGGTGGCACCGATATGTGGCACTGACTGATGGACACTGATATGCGGCACTGATAGCTGGCACTTACTGGTGGGCACTGATATGCAGCACTGATGGCTGGCATTTATCGGCACTGATAGGTGGCACTGACTGATGGGAACTGGCAGGTGGCACTTATGGGCACTAATAGATTGCACTTATGGGTGGTACTTACGGGCAATGATAGGTGGAACTTTTTGGTAGGCAGTGGCACTGAAAATAATGCAGCACTAAAGTAAAATTGATAAAAGAGTGAGCTGTACACTGCAACGCCCATCTTGATACACCCTGCACCTGACCTCAGTAAGCCTAGTCAGAATGCAGCAGCAGACATCTTGTTACACCCAGTCCATATAGTGGGTGTAACAAGATGTCCACTGCCGCCTTGTGACTGCAGGCCACTGAAGCAGTGCAGGGTGTACCAAGATGGGCGTTGCAGTGTACATCCTCTGTCAGAGACTCGGGCCATCAGTTCCGTTAATGATTCTGATGGCCCGGGTCACGGATGCTGATGGATGGCTGTGGCTGCACACACCCCTGCCCCATAAGCTTACCTTCCTTGCAGCCTGCAAGGACTCTCACTGTGTCAGGACCCACACGCCGCCTTCTCCCACCCACTTTGCCCGCCCACTGATTTCTGGGATGCAGGTATCGTGTGAAGCATCAGGAGCATTTGCCCGAGTACAAGTACTCGTGCAAATACTCAGAATTTGCACCGATACCGATACTAGTATTGGTATCGGTGCAACCCTAGTAGCGGGAACCTATTTTTGACAGGTACCCATAACCACTTCCGGGTGATCTCGGCGCAGCACCCCCTCCTCCTTCCCCCGTCGCTGGGCCATTAAAGCGCAGCACGCTTTTCATGCAAGCACAGTAGGGAACCCAGCCGCGAAGCTGCAAGGCTTCACTGCTGGTTTCTCTTACAAGGAATGGCGGAGGGCTGAGACTGCGAGCTGGGCCTTTTCTTCCACATCAGTGCCTGACCTCACAAATGTGCTTCTGGAAGAATGGTCAAACATTCCCATAGACACACTCCTAAACCTTGTGGACATCCATCCCAGAAGAGTTGAAGCTGTCAATATTGAACCCTACGGACTAAGACTGGGAGGACGTTAAAGTTTGATTGCGAGTGAAGGCAGGCGTCCCAAAACCTTTGACAACATAGGGTATGTGATTTTCAGTAGTTAAGTTGCACCATAAAAAAATATTATATAATAGATATTTTTGTTTGTATCACATTATTTTTTTAATGTGAGCTTTCTACATAAGAGAATTTCAGTCGTGTGATTGAAGGATTTATCTCTCACAACTGCACAATGCTGCAATTTAATCTTTTATAACAAATTATTAATGATTAATCTCCCCTTTTCTATTCCATGGACCTGAATGGGAGCAGGAGATTAATCACACAAAATCATTTATTAGAGAGATTTAAGTTTGCCATTTAGTATATACTTGGGAGATTAATCTCATGAGACTAATCTCCTAACAATCCCCAACAATATTCTGCAAGAGCACTAAATATAGGAGCATTACTTATGCAAAACACCAGGGATTTAGTATCAATAAATCCATCAATGTATTACAATGTGGACAAGACCTGTATCAATACTTTAATATCATTCTTTTCGATTTGCTATAAAAGTAATTTTTTGTAGCATTAATTTTCAATTAAGGGCAAGATATGGGGAAATAAACAGAGATTAAACGAATACATTTCTACATTGTATTAGGTTAATTGATTGCAGATATATTTAAAGCAGGGCTGCGTGTTTATATAGAAAACCCACCCCCTGCCTTGTCCCATAATCTAAGGCCTCCACTGCATATCATAAAAAAAAAAGAAAAAGCAAACATACCTTTAATGTAGCAGTTTTATGACAAAATCCCTGACTACACTCTAGTAATGTCTTGCAAGTGCCATTTATTGCAGTAGTACAGTAAGCCTAGGTCACCATGATGATGTACAGCCCCAGGGGGTATGTTCATGACACCCTTGGCTCAGAAAAATTGGGTTAAATTAGGCTGGCTGTCATTAAATACTTGACCTCCGTTGGGGTTTACCCCCCTTCATGACCAGGCCAATTTTTTGCGATACAGCACTGCGTTATTTTAACTGACAATTGTACGGTCATGCGACGCTGTACCCAAATAACATTGATGTCATTTGTTTCCTACAAATAGAGCTTTCTTTTGGGGGTATTTAATCACCACTGTGTTTTTTTTGTTTTGGTTGCGCTATAAATAAACTGCCACTAGGGGATCATTTTTCACCTCCCACACTATTTTTGAGCAATATGCACTCCTTTTCCCTTATCTTTTGCACTTTAACCCCGACCCTTTGTATATAAAATGCAAAAAGGCGGAGGGCTAAAACATGAGATCATTTAGAGTGCCTATAAAAAAAAAATCTATCTGTCCATAAAAGATTAATGGCACACACGGGTCCCAGTGACAGCGCGGAGATTTCCTATTGCGCGGTGCAACTCGCGCATGCGCAGTAGGGAACCGGGAAGTGAAGCCGATTCGCTTCACTTCCTGATTCCCTCACCTAGAATGGTGGCGGCAGCAGCCGAGGGCCGAGCGATCGATCGGCCTCGGCTGCTGGCATCGCTGGACCCCGGGACAGGTGAGTGTCCATTTATTAAAAGTCAGCAGCTGTAGTATTTATAGCTGCTGGCTTTTAATATTTTTTTTTTTGGTGGAATCCCTCTTTAAATGCCTCAGTTTAAACTTCTGGCACCACCCTTGTGTGCCAGGATGACTGACTCCTGCACATGCACAGGACTGGCATCATCCTGTGTTGGCCTGTTAAGATTACTTAAGGCTGAGGCCAGGGCTGACCTGCCTGACCTACATACACTGACCACTGACCTACATACACTGACCACTGACCTGCCTGACCTATATACACTAACCACTGACCTACATACATTGACCACTGACCTGCCGGACCTACCTACACTTACCACTGACCTGCCTGACTTACATACACTGACCACTGACCTGCCTGACCTACACACACTCACCTGCCTGACCTACATACACTAACCACTGACCTGCCTGACCTACCTACACTTACCACTCACCTGCCTGACCTACATACACTGACCTGCCTGACCTACATACACTGACCACTGACCTGCTTGACCTACATACACTGACCACTGACCTGCCTGACCTATATACACTAACCACTGACCTACATACATTGACCACTGACCTGCCAGACCTACCTACACTTACCACTGACCTGCCTGACTTACATACACTGACCACTGACCTGCCTGACCTACACACACTCACCTGCCTGACCTACATACACTGACCACTGACCTGCCTGACCTACCTACACTTACCACTCACCTGCCTGACCTACATACACTGACCTGCCTGACCTACATACACTGACCACTGACCTGCTTGACCTACATACACTGACCACTGACCTGCCTGACCTACATACACTGACCACTGACCTACTTACATGGACCTGCCTGACCTACATACACTGACCACTGACCTACATACACGGACCTGCCTGGCCTACATACACTGACCTGCCTGACCTACATACACTGACCACTGACCTAGATACACTGACCACTGACCTACATAAACTGACCACTGACCTGCCTGACCTACATACACTAACCACTGACCTACATACACTGACCACTGACCTGCCTGACCTACACACACTCACCTGCCTGACCTACATACACTGACCACTGACCTGCCTGACCTACCTACACTTACCACTCACCTGCCTGACCTACATACACTGACCTGCCTGACCTACATACACTGACCACTGACCTGCTTGACCTACATACACTGACCACTGACCTGCCTGACCTACATACACTGACCACTGACCTACTTACATGGACCTGCCTGACCTACATACACTGACCACTGACCTACATACACGGACCTGCCTGGCCTACATACACTGACCTGCCTGACCTACATACACTGACCACTGACCTAGATACACTGACCACTGACCTACATAAACTGACCACTGACCTGCCTGACCTACATACACTAACCACTGACCTACATACACTGACCACGGACCTGCCTGACCTACATACACTGACCACTGACCTACATACACTGACCACTGACCTACATACACTGACCACTGACCTGCCTGACCTACATACACTGACCACTGACCTGCCTGACCTACATACACTGACCACTGACCTGCCTGACCTACATACACTGACCACTGACCTACATACACTGACCACTGACCTGCCTGACCTACATACACTGACCACTGACCTGCCTGACCTACATATACTGACCACTGAACTGCCTGACCTACATACACTCACCTGCCTGACCTACATACACTCACCTGCCTGACCTTCATACACTGACCACTGACCTGCCTGACCTACCTACACTTACAACTCACCTGCCTGACCTACATACACTCACCTGCCTGACCTACATACACTGACCACTGACCTAGATACACTGACCACTGACCTACATACACTGACCACTGACCTGCCTGACCTACATATACTAACCACTGACCTACATACACTGACCACGGACCTGCCTGACCTACATACACTGACCACTGACCTGCCTGACCTACATACACTGACCACTGACCTCCCTGACCTACATACACTGACCACTGACCTGCCTGACCTACATACACTGACCACTGACCTACATACACTGACCACTGACCTGCCTGACCTACATACACTGACCACTGACCTGCCTGACCTACATACACTAACCACTGACCTACATACACTGACCACTGACCTGCCTGACCTACATATACTGACCACTGACCTGCCTGACCTACATACACTCACCTGCCTGACCTACATACACTGACCACTGATCTGCCTGACCTACCTACACTTACAACTCACCTGCCTGACCTACATACACTCACCTGCCTGACCTACATACACTGACCACTGACCTACATACACTGACCTGTCTGACCTACACACGCTGACCACTGGCCTGTCTGACCTACACACCTACATACACTGACCTGCCTGACCTACATACACTGACCTGCCTGACCTACATACACTGACCACTGACCTACATACACTGACCACTGACCTACATACACTGACCTGCCTGACCTACATACACTGACCACTGACCTACATACACTGACCACTGACCTACATACACTGACCACTGACCTACATACACTGACCACTGACCTGCTTGACCTACATACACTAACCACTGACCTACATACACTGACCACTGACCTACATACACTGACCTGCTTGACCTACATACACTAACCACTGACCTACATACACTGACCACTGATCTGCCTGACCTACATACACTGACCACTGACCTACATACACTGACCACTGACCTGCCTGACCTACATACACTGACCACTGACCTACATACACTGACCACTGACCTGCCTGTCCTACATACACTGACCACTGACCTGCCTGACCTACATACACTAACCACTGACCTACATACACTGACCACTGACCTGCCTGACCTACATATACTGACCACTGACCTGCCTGACCTACATACACTTACCTGCCTGACCTACATACACTGACCACTGACCTGCCTGACCTACCTACACTTACAACTCACCTGCCTGACCTACATACACTCACCTGCCTGACCTTCATACACTGACCACTGACCTGCCTGACCTACCTACACTTACAACTCACCTGCCTTACCTACATACACTCACCTGCCTGACCTACATACACTGACCACTGACCTAGATACACTGACCACTGACCTACATACACTGACCACTGACCTGCCTGACCTACATATACTAACCACTGACCTACATACACTGACCACGGACCTGCCTGACCTACATACACTGACCACTGACCTGCCTGACCTACATACACTGACCACTGACCTCCCTGACCTACATACACTGACCACTGACCTGCCTGACCTACATACACTGACCACTGACCTACATACACTGACCACTGACCTGCCTGACCTACATACACTGACCACTGACCTGCCTGACCTACATACACTAACCACTGACCTACATACACTGACCACTGACCTGCCTGACCTACATATACTGACCACTGACCTGCCTGACCTACATACACTCACCTGCCTGACCTACATACACTGACCACTGATCTGCCTGACCTACCTACACTTACAACTCACCTGCCTGACCTACATACACTCACCTGCCTGACCTACATACACTGACCACTGACCTACATACACTGACCTGTCTGACCTACACACGCTGACCACTGGCCTGTCTGACCTACACACCTACATACACTGACCTGCCTGACCTACATACACTGACCTGCCTGACCTACATACACTGACCACTGACCTACATACACTGACCACTGACCTACATACACTGACCTGCCTGACCTACATACACTGACCACTGACCTACATACACTGACCACTGACCTACATACACTGACCACTGACCTACATACACTGACCACTGACCTGCTTGACCTACATACACTAACCACTGACCTACATACACTGACCACTGACCTACATACACTGACCTGCTTGACCTACATACACTAACCACTGACCTACATACACTGACCACTGATCTGCCTGACCTACATACACTGACCACTGACCTACATACACTGACCACTGACCTGCCTGACCTACATACACTGACCACTGACCTACATACACTGACCACTGACCTGCCTGTCCTACATACACTGACCACTGACCTGCCTGACCTACATACACTAACCACTGACCTACATACACTGACCACTGACCTGCCTGACCTACATATACTGACCACTGACCTGCCTGACCTACATACACTTACCTGCCTGACCTACATACACTGACCACTGACCTGCCTGACCTACCTACACTTACAACTCACCTGCCTGACCTACATACACTCACCTGCCTGACCTACATACACTGACCACTGACCTACATACACTGGCCTGTCTGACCTACACACCTACATACACTGACCTGCCTGACCTACATACACTGACCTGCCTGACCTACATACACTGACCACTGACCTACATACACTGACCACTGACCTACATACACTGACCACTGACCTGCCTGACCTACATACACTAACCACTGACCTACATACACTGACCACTGATCTGCCTGACCTACATACACTGACCACTGACCTACATACACTGACCACTGACCTGCCTGACCTACATACACTGACCACTGACCTACATACACTGACCACTGACCTGCCTGAACTACACACACTGACACTGACATACACTCTGTGTCTGCCCTACCTCAGCTCAGTCGTGGTGTGCGGTCACAGCAGGCAGTCAGTCACTGGGGAGAGGAGAGCCGAGCCGCCCACCCGAGCGGGGATGTAGCGTTCCCACCTTCTGGAGCCTGCAGGCTAAGACGGACATCACATCACATGTCCCACTCCAGGAGGCGGGACCAGCAGCACTTTCGGCCACTTTCGACCACTTTCGGCCGCTTTGGCTAATTTTGGCCACCGGGGACCGATCTGTTAGCGAGTGCAGCCGAAATTAGCAGACGCTCGGGGCTAACAATGGAATGCAGCAGTCCATAGACTCAGGGCTTTTCGGGTCACATTCGGGGCTTCAGCCACCCCTAGTCACCCCCTCCCGATGCCCCTGGCTGAGGCACAGTAAAAGCCGGGGAGAGAATGCTGGCACTGGTGAGGGACCTTGGACCTCGTGGATGTCAGACCATTATAGAGGAGGTAAGCTTTTGACTTTAGGTCTGCTTTAAGTAAAGTACACAGGTCTTGTCCCTACCCTTACCTGCTACTAGACAGAGAGAATAGAAGCAGCAGACACTGAGCTGTCACTTTGCTCTCTCCTCCTATCACAATGTACTTTGTTGGCTGACTGCAGCATAGCTTGTTGGCTCCTTGTGCTGCTACTACCTCTTCCAGTTTTAGCTCTGCTGTACAAGAGCTTTAAAAAGCTTATACCAAGTCAAATTCAGATACTTGCAATGCTTGAATTAAAAAAAATATATATATTTTGCATTAAAATTTTTATTTTATTATAGGCTGAAGGGAGATCATGTATTGCATTCAGTTACAGTACCTTGAAAAAGTATTCATACCCCTTGGGATTTTCTACATTTTTTCATGTTACAACCAAAAACGTAAATGTATTTTATTGGAATTTTATGTGATAGACCAACACAAAGTGGATGGAAAATGATAAATGTCCTTCATTTTTTTTTTTACAAATAAATATGTGAAAAGTGTGGTGTGCATTTTTATTCAGCCCCCCTGAGTCAATACTTTGTAGAACCTCCTTTCTCTGCAATTACAGCTGCAAGTCTTTTTGGGATGTCTCTACCAGCTTTGTATATCTAGAGAGTGACATTTTTTCCCATTTGTTTTTTTCAAAATAGTGGCAAGCTCTGTCAGATTGGGTGGAGAGTGTCTGTGAACAGCAATTTTCAAGTCTTGCCACGTAGTTTCATTTGGATTTAGGTCTGGACTTTGATTGGGCCATTCTAACATATTCATATTATTTGATTGAAACCATTCCATTGTAGCTCTGGTTGTATGTTTAGGGTTGTTGTCCTGCTGGAAGGTGAACCTCTGCCCCAACCTCAAGTCTTTTGCAGACTCTAATAGGATTTCTTCTAAGATCGCCCTGTATTTGGCTCCATTCATCTTCTCATCAACACTGACCAGCTTCCCTTTGCCCGCTAAAGAAAAGCATCAACACAACATGATGTTGCCACCACCATGTTCCATGGTGGGGATGGTGTGTTCAGGGTGATTTGCAGCGTTAGTTTTCCACCACACATAGCGTTTTGCTTTTAGGCCAAAAAGATAAAAAAAGAACGTCTCATCTGACCAGAGCACCTTCTTCCACATGTTTTCTGTGTCCCGATGTCAGGGCTGGGCTCATCCATTCCTTCTCAGAGCTGGCCGCTTAGCTGTTGGCTAATTTCCAGCTCCCATCTCTCTCCACAGTTACTCAGCTGTTGATGATATCCTGCTTGTTAATCCTGTCTACGTAAGCCTTCCAGTCCAGAGGTTCTCTGCCTTCACCTTGGTCAACATCACAGAAGCTATCTCCTACAATCCTGTTCAAGACTTGCTTTGCTGACATCCCTTCTGGCTCTAGATCCTGCTTTCTGTTCCACTACATTGATCCCTGACTTCTGGCTTGACTGACTATCCATTCCAGGTTACTGAACTTTGATTATTTTTTGACTACGTTTGTTCTTTTTACTTTTTATTATTAAACAAGTGTGATTTAACTGTACTTCTGTCTCGGCCTGATTTCATGGTTTCTGTCACCCACACATGGTTTGTCGCAAACTGAAAACGGGACATCTTATGGCTTTCTTTCAACAATGGCTTTCTTCTTGCCACTCTTCCATAAAGACCAGATTTGTGGAGTGCGTGGCTAATAGTTTTCCTGTGGACAGATTCTCCCACCTGAGCTGTGGATCTCTACAGCTCCTCCAGAGTTACCATGGGCGTCATGGTTGCTTCCCTGATTAATGCTCTCCTTGCCGGTCTGTCAGTTTAGGTGGACGGCCATGTCTTGGTAGGTTTGCATTTGTGCCATACTCTTTCCATTTTCAAATGATGCATTAAACAGTGCTCCATTAGATGTTCAAAGCTTGGGATATTTTTTGATACCATAACCCTGCTTTAAACTTCTCCACAACTTTATCCCTAACCTGTCTGGTGTGTTCCTTGGCCTTCATGATACTGTTTTTTCACTAAGGTTCTCTAATGCTGCATACACACGATCTGACTTTTTTATGGACTTGATCCGGCTGCGGCGGACAATCTGATGGACTTTGCAGCTGAGGTCTACCAGACTTTCAAATGAACGGACTTGGCCACACACGATCACTCCAAAAGTCCAATGGATTCGAACGTGATGATGTAGAATAAGGAAGTTCATAGCCAGTAGCCATTAGCTGCCCTAGCGCCATTTTTAGTCCGTCGGACTAGCACACAGACGACTGGATTTTTCGTCCGGACTCGAGTCCATCGGAAACATTTGAAGCAAGTTTTATTTCTAGGTCCACCAGACTTTTGTGAAGAAAAAGACTGCTGGAGCCCACCCACGATCAAATTGTCAGATTCCAGTCCAAGTCCGTCAAAAAGTCCGGTCGTATGTACGCGGCATAACAAACCTCTGAGAGCTTCGCAGAACAGCTTTATTTATACTGTGGTTAAATTACACACAGGCGGACTCAATTTACTAATTCGGTGACTTCGGAAGGCAATTGGTTACACTAGATTTTAGTTAGGGGTATCAGAGTAAAGGGGGCTGAATACAAACGCACGTCACACTTATAACATATTTATTTGTAAAAAAGTTTGAAACCATTTATCATTTTCCTTCCACTTCACAATTATGTGTCACTTTGTGTTGCTCTATCACATAAAATCCCAAATACAATACATTTAACGTGACAAAATGTGAAAAAGTTCAAGGGGTATGAATACTTTTTCAAGGCACTGTATACATAAATATTGTCAGTTGCAATCCATTCTCTGAATGTACTAATCTTTCACAGTCAATCCAAACATAAATCTAAACTTCTCATATATAAATGCCCCTTTGCGCTTGCATAAATTTCCATAAACCCCCAAGCCATCCGACTAGATTTTTTTTCCCCTTTGCCAGCTATAAAGATAACTAAACAATGTAACGGCATTGTGCTATTTGCACTGTAAAGCACAGCGAGCACCTGAAGTGTATCCAAATTAATCAGAAATCACGCCGCAATGCCCGAACAGACTGAAGTCCTGTGCCAAGTGCAAGAGGCTCCAAATGAATTATGTATGTTTCAAAATTTTCGGAGACAAAATGTGTTTCTATCTGCAGAAGATCAATATTATATCAATTTCACAGTGTTATGCAGAAGGCGGCTAAATAATTAAGAGGGAATGTGAGCGTTTCATTGGTGAGGATATTATAAATAAGCCACAGTGTGAAATATAGAACATATTCAACACCTGAGGTCTGTTTATAATATAAAGGAGAGAATTACCATATTGGCTTTGAAAAGCATTACCCCATGCACAGATTCTAGTTGCTGGTTACCATTGGGGTCTAATGTTTGAGAAAAATTGAAGTTTATCGGTTTCATCCATTCCCTTGGTAATCAAATAATTGTAACAGTGCTCAGAAACCAAGCCGCACTAGCTAATAGTTATTCTTATCTTCTAAAATGCAGGCAACGAAAAAGGCACTAGTGGCAAAAGGGAGAAAAATGCATAAAAAAAAAACAATCAATGCCATCCTATATAACCCAAACATGGCTCTTTTGTGATGGGTTGCAGAGTGCCGGTTGCCCAGAAAATATGTTTACAATGTGACCACAGTAGGGAATGTGATAGAAACTAAAGGTTTGAAACAAAGGATTTTGTGTTAAGCTATTTTTATTATTTTATTTTATTTTATTTATTTTTTGTGCAGGCTGTTGTAGCTGCAATTATAATGGAACATTTGAGAATATAACATTTGTAGAATTTCAAATCTGATATTCCGCTGAAAAAGGAAATGCATTCAGGGGTATAGAGTCACTCTAGGATTGAATACATGTATTAAGCAAGGTAAAAAAAAAAAAAAAAAAAAAATCAAGAAAATACATTATATTGCCAAAAGTATCAGGACACATGCCTTTACACGCACATGAACTTTAATGGCATCCCAGTCTAAGTCCATAGGGTTCAATATTGAGTTAGAGCTATAACAGCTTCAACTCTTCTGGGAAGGCTGTCCACAACATTTAGGAGTGTGTCTATGGGAATGCTTTTCCATTCTTTCAGAAGCACATTTATGAGGTCAGGCACTGATGTTGGATGAGAAGACCTGGCTTGCAGTCTCAGCTCTAATTCATCCCAAAGGTGTTCCAATGGGTTGAGGTCAGGACTCAGTCTTGTGCAGGCCAGTCAAGTTCCTCCACCCCAAACTTGCTCATCCATGTCTATGGACTTTGATTTGTGCACTGGTGCTCAGTCATGTTGGAACAGGAAGGGGCCATCCCCAAACTGTTCCTACAATGTCAGGAGCATGAAATTGTGCAAAATGTCTTGGTACTCTGACGCCTTAATGCCCAGTACACACGATCGGAATTTCTGACAACAAAACCATGGAATTTTGTTCGAAGGTTGTTGGCTCCAACTTGTCTTGCATACACACGCTCACACATAAAAAGGAAGTTCAATAGTAATGTGATTTCTCCATTACAAACGCTAGTTTTACAAGACTGAGCGCTTCCGGATCGTACTTGATTCTGAGCTTGAGTGGAGTTTTGTGAGACGGACTTGTAAACACACGACCGGAAAGTCCGACAACAAAAATTTGTTGGTGGAAAATTTGAGAATCTGCTAATCAACATTTGTTGGCGGAAATTCCAACAACAAATGTTCGATGGAGCATACACACGGTCGGACTTTCCACCAACAAGCTCACATCCAACATTTGTTGTTGCAAAATCCGATCATGTGTACGGGCATAAGTGTTCCCTTCACTGGAACTAAGGGGCCAAGCCCAACCCCTGAAAAACAACCCCACACCATAATTCCCCCTAAACCAAATGATTAGGACCAGTGCACAAGGCAAGGTCCACAAAGAGATGGATTATTGAGCTAGGGGTGGAGGAACATGACTGGCCTGGACAGAGTCCTGACCTCAAACCTATAGAATACCTTTGGGATGAATTCGAGTGGGGACTGCAAGCCAGGCCTTCTTGTCCAACATCAGTGCCTGACCTTAAAAATGGTCAAACATTTCCATAGACACACTCCTAAACTTTGTGGAAAGCCTGCTCAGAAGAGTTGAAGCTGTTATAGCTGCAAAGGGTAGGCCAACTCAATATTGAACCCTATGGACTGGGAGGCCAATAAAGTTCATGTGTATGTAAAAGGCAGGTATCCCAATACTTTTGAAAATATAGTGCAACAATAACCCATAGCAACTAGGCAGATTTCATCTTTCTTAGGTATATCTCCAGTGGAGGGAAATCCTATGCATTGCTGTAGCGTTATGCCACTTTTTCAATTCTAATTCTGCATTTTTAAAGGTAAATTCTGCACAAAAACTTTTGTTCTAATATGTTTCTCAATAGCCAAATGCCTTTGAAAATCGAAATATTACCTTGTAACGAAAGCAGTGACATCATGACAATATTTGTGTGACTGTGTGTATGCAAGACAAGTTTGAGCCAACATCCGTTGGAAAAAAATCTCACGCATTGATGTGCGATCCTGTGTATGTGGCATAAGAGTACACGTGCCTCTTGTATGGAGACATTATTTGCTTATTTGCTCAGCTTTAAATGAACCAGAAACTGTTTATTTAGTGAGGCATTACAAAGATCACACAGATGGTGTTCAAAAAGCAGAAGCCAATCGTGATTCAATTTAACGCCTTCCTGTCCAGCCTATAGTAAAATGACAGCCGAGCCGGAGTACTGTTGTTATGGCAGGATGTCATATGACATCCTCCCAGGATGCGCCTCTTGCACAATTTATCACCGATGACTGATCACTGCAACGGCCCCCTGCCAATGTCATATGACCGCTGTGACCAATCACTACAAATTACGTGACAATTGTAAACAATAGGTGGCTTCATTTAATGCCATCAATTGTATAAAATTGTGTTGCTAGCTGGAATTGATCACAAAAACAAACATAGTGAAGACCAATTATAAAAACACCTATCAAGTCCCAGTGGCATCCAGTGGTGGCACTTTTCACCAGCGTTATACACCCACTACTGGCCCATGTACTGGAATATGCAAATACTCCCATAGTACATAAAAAACGCTAGGCAGGACCCGATAGTTCAAAAAGCCGGATACCAGCGATAGATCTATGGAGGAGCGTTGTGCGCTCCAACTGTGCTCCACACGATCTGCGACCCGGAAGTGATGTAGTGTGCATGGCTCCGTCATATGCGTTTCGTCATTGATGTCCTCAGTGCACCTGGTACAAGCAGAAATATTTTTCTACCTGATCAGAATGAGTCTAGCCCATTCAGATCTCCATCAGCATGGGCCCACTATTGACTGCAGTGATAGCTTACTCTGTCAGTCCGCTGGTTAAGGAGAGCTATTTGCACATTTAGCTAGGCTGTGTCCCATTTAGACCCTCTGTCAGCAGTGACCTGTAGTAATTAACCACTTCCCGTCTGCATGACGTCATGTGACGTTGTGGACTTTGAGTGGAGATATGGATGATGATATTGGTACCATCCAGATATCTTTTTTTTTTTCAGACGGGGAGTTCCCTGCAATGTAAAAACCACCCCCAAGGCTCTTTAGAAGCCAGATTGCTTTTACAAGCAGCGGGAGGGGACGTCCTCTGGTGCCTCTTTGGGCTCTCCCGTGCAATCAGGAAGCCAGAGATCTGATCTGGTGGTGGCACTGGTATTCCGTCAGACTAAGCTACCCATCAAATCTTGTAAAGGTCTGAAAGAGGCACAGTTTAACTGGGAGCAAACACCATCACTGTCCCTGAGTGGTGCTGCACCAACAAACCAGGGTTGTACCTACGGGAGGGGCCAGAGCATAGTTACCAATCACCTATTGCCCAGTCCCAATCTGAGCCTGCCACCAGAAAAGCTACAACCGTGGTGATTCTTATAGAAAACTGTCTTCTGGCTGTCCTGTGCCGAGCCTGACTCCTCGGTGTCACTGCCATGTACACTTTTGTGTGCCTGTCCCCCCCAGTGTCTTTTCCATCACTCCCAACTCTGTTCACCCCCCTTACCCCCAACTCTTCTCACCCACCTCTTCTCCATACATACCACAACTCTGTCACCCCCTCTTCTAAATCCCCATCAACCCCCTGCCTTACATCCTATTGACCTCTGGACACTGCCCTACCTACATTCCCTATATATTACCACATTCTCCATTATGTAAGTCATCCCAGACTCTATTTAACCACACCCCCTTGAAGCCTAACCCAATATTTAATGCAATTTAAACTATCTATAACAAAAAATTGTGTGTGCCGCATTTTTTTTGCTCCTGCTAGACCAGGGGTGCCCAACCTTTTGAAGAGCAAGGGCCACTTAAGCGACTTGGTAATCAGTCGCGGGCCACAATGAGCGGAGCCCATTTTGGATATGCCATCCTCAATGGGTCGATGGCATATCCATGTCTCCACAGATGCAGCCTACGATACTTTTTGGCGGATCGTATTGGAGGTAGAACACAAGTCGGTTTATGTCTGCCACTACTTAGAGGTGAATGGAGGGTCCAATTGCTCGGACTGTCAGACTGACCGTGTGAAAGGGGTCCAAGGCTGCTTTCACACTGATGCACTGCGGTTTACCCACACCACGTGTGCAACACAGTGTATTTTTGTCTTTCCTGCAGTTTGCAATAGACTTCTATTATATTCTGCAAGTTTGGTGCACTTTCAGAAAGCTCACCAAACTCACAGGTAATAATAGAAGTCTATGGTTCAGTGCAGGTAACCTGCAGATAAACTGCTCTGTACCCGTGGATCAGTTTGAAAGCAGCCCAGTAACCACTGCAGAACAGATATGCCCATATATACACTGTGATTTTAGTAATAAGCTGACCTTTATTAACATTATTCTTTCTATTCTATCCCAGAGCAGGAGGTCACGGGCCACATCAGAGGGCTCCGCGGGCCACTGGTTGGGCACCCCTGTGATAGACCATGCTGACAAATGAGTGCCATGCCTCTAATTAAAATCATACTCCTCATACTGAAAAAAAAATGTCCCTAACATTTTTTGGAGAATGTTGGCAACTATGCCAGTGCTGTGTGCCAACATGTTCCCATTGGAAACAAAAGTCCTGCTTATAAATGTTAATAACAAGTTACTGTACATGTTGTGTAGACACAATCTAGTTGTCTTTTTTTTTTTTTACAGAGTTGGCTAGAACTAGCTTTTGTGCGCATTCCATTTTTTTTTAGCGCTTACTGTAAAGAAAACTTTTGTGCAGATGCAGAGAATAAAACATTGTACGTGACCACATACATGGGTTTAGGTTTGTACTGAAGCTGTTTTCCTTCACATACAAGTCAATGCAAACATAACTTAAAGCAGTTTGGAGCAACTCAAAAGCAGTTCAGAGTAACTCCTTGAGCAACTTAAAAGAAAATCCAAGTGACCCAGGAACATGTCAAAGCAAATTAGAAGCAGCGGAAAGCAAACTACAATTGACTTTCGAGGCTGTTGCTTATACATGAGCCCCAAGTAAGGTTTTATTTCAAATAGAAACCAATGTAGGAGAATTCTGAAAGCAAAAGTGCTTCATTTGATGTATTTCTTAGCTGCTTTCCAAGGAAATGCTTGACAGTAAAAATACATTTGATAGTTGCATCATGCATTCACAGGTACTTAGAGATGATCAGGTTGTTCAAGAATGGACAGAGATTGACATAAAATACACAGAGAGAAGGTCCAACCACTTACAAATGATTGGGATTTTACAGATCAGAAACGAACAATGTTGTATGCAAATTTCAAAAACTGAAAACAAAAAAAAGTACGTTGGTGGAAAAAAAAATAACATTCACTGATTCGATAACAGTGTCAAGACTATGGGGCTGTTTTTCACTGGGCAGGACATCATTATTAATGTGTCTGAATGGCACACACAATGTGATTGAAAACCTATGGGTCACTGAGTGTCTTTTGTAGAATTGGAGGCATTCTAAAATGCCTCCAATTCTACAAGAAGATAGGTCACCTTTTGTGACCAAAGGTCTTGAATCTTAGAGTCCCCGGCCATATTAGTCACTTTCAGTATGCATCAGTTAAAGTGTACTGCAAAAATAGGAAGAACTAGCCTGGCCGCCACACACCTCATCGGCCCAAGTGGTTAGCACCCACAGCTCGATTAATCAGACCACAACTCCAACCTGTTTTGCCCAGCCCTCAGGTCTATATCATGGAGGGTGGGGTGGAACATGTTGGAGTTGTGGTCTGGATGAATCGAGCTGAGGGGGTATTTACCTGCTAACTACTTGGGCTGATGAGGTGTGCGGCAGTTGTGCAATCTTTTCCTATTTCTGCAGTATGCTTTGGGTCTAGAGGAGCTTAGCCTGGAGGGACTCTTAAACATTTATCATGGGCTTCAGTTAAAGGGGTTCCAAGGTCTAATGCCCTGTACACACGACCGGTTTTCCCGTTGGAATAAACTCTAAAGGTTTATTCAATGAAGTTCCGATGGAATTCCGCTGAAACTGTCTTGCGTACACACGATCACACCAAAGTCCGATCGTCAAGAACGCGGTGACGTACAACACGTACGACGAGACTAGAAAAAGGAGGTTCAATAGCCAGTAGCCAATAGCTTCCATCTCGTACTTGCTTCAGAGCATGCATCGTTTTTGGTCCATCAGAACAGCATATAGACAAGCGGTTTTCCCGATAGGAATTGGTTCCATTGAAAATATTTAGAACATGTTCTATTTATAGGTCCATCAGAATTAAAAAAAAAAAAGGCCAATGAGGCATACACACGATGGGAATATACAATCAAAAGCTTCTGTTTGACTTTTCTGTCGGACATTCTGCTCGTGTGTATGCGGCATCAATGTTTTTTACTTTAACACAGAAAACAAACTGGAAGACTTTGCACACCTTTTGTTTTAATCCACCTTGATTGTATTTTTTTTTTTTCCCCAAATATTTTATTGAATAAAGAAGAGGGTACAGAAACAGTAGCATACATAAAGATATGTAATAATCAAAAAAAAAAGGAACACAGATTCGTATGGCCTGTATAGAACAAAGATAACACGGGGCACATTACAATGCGAAAAGAAGTTTAGTATTGCATTAGTAACAGCACATAGATGAGAGGTAACAATCAAATTTGTGTAAAGGAGTCTAGTCGGAATAAGTAATGAGGACCAAAAAGAGACAGCTTGTCGAAGTTCTCATCAGATAGATCTCAGGGGACGGGGCCGAGCTAGAGGTAAGGGGGGGGGGGTGAATCCTCTAAATACAATGCATGGAGCATAAAGTAGTACCCGTAAGAAAGATAGGGATGGGGTGGGTGGGGAGGGGAAAGACAGAGGGGTAGTAGGGGTTAGGAAGGAGGGGGGAATAGAGAGTCCGTTCACCGATGTTCTCCTTGGCAAAAACGGGGCGTATAGAAACTCACAGTGGCATGCAGTAGGTCGGGTCTTTTGTGGCTTGGGGCCGGACCAAATTGGCAACATGGGAATAGAGGAGAGATATAAGAAACGGTCAATCTAGGCATGAGAAACAGGGTAGATTAGATGTGTATGGGCCTTAGTGGTAGTGCCTGAAGGAGCAGCGGAGGGTGGAACAGGGATCGGCGAATTAAACTAAGAGACTTTGTATGCGGTTATATCCAGGTGTAGTTTTAAAGTGTTTCCAACACGCCCATTTTGTGTTATATTTGGCAGGCACCTTGATTGTATTTAGCTCATTTAAGCTCCTTGCACACTGTATGGATGAATGAACGCTGAAAAATAGTTCATGCACAAAAAAATATGAGTATGGTCCATATAATCTACAGATCACAGGATGCCTTGCCGGGGCCTGTAGCTTACACATGTATTTGCTAATTTGTGCAACTAAACCCCCGTTTTTAAAGGGATATGTTAGACAGGTTAAACTGGTTGGTCTCCGGCTGGTTGGTAAGTAGAGCTTGGACTTTTCCAAGGACTTTTCCTTGGCTTTTGTTTGATATGGTCCATATAATCCACACATTTACAGTACATGAAAATTCTTCTAGTTCCTAGAATGAAAAATATTCAAATAATATAATCTACTATTCAAAAGAGAAGGTGTGCGGACTTAACCAGTAAATCCCATTTTTCTTAGTAATTTTTTTAAATTGTTTTGCAATAAAGAAATAACACTTGGAATGCAAAGTAAATCAAGAACAAAAGTTCTGGCTAGCAAGCCGGACATAAAACAACTGGGTAAGGCTCAATAGAGTAGATGAGTATACATAAACAGCAAGTTACGGAACTCGGATTAACATCAGCGAACATATATAAAATATTGAAGTGTGTCCTACTGAGGTGGGTAGTAACTTAACCACTTGACGACTGGGCCAATTCTGACATTTCTCTCATACTGTATATGTAAAAATCTGTGTTGTTTGCTAGTAAATTACAAAAATTGTATACATATGTATATATTTTTTAGCAGAGACCCTAGGGAGTAAAATGGTGGTTGTTGCAATTTTTTATGTCATGCGCTATTTGCGCCGCAGCTTTTCAAACGTGTTTTTTTGGGAACAACAACACTTTCATGAATTAAAGAAAAAAAAAAACACAATATGTGCCCACATTTTTATTGTATAATGAAAAATATGATGTTACGTCGAGTAAATAGCTACCTAACATGTCATGCATTAAAATTGTGCACGCTCGTGGAATGGCATCAGACTGCGGTAGTTAAAAATCTCCCTAGGTGACGCTTTACATTTTTTACAAAGTAGCAGTTAAAATTACATAAGAAGCCTAGAACTAGAATTATTGCTCTCACGTTGACATTTGTGGTGATACCTCACATGTGTGGCAGGAACACCGTTTACATATGTGTGCGCAACTTAGATAACATATGTTTGCTTCTGCATGCAAGCAAGAGGGGGCAGGTGTGCTTTAAATATGTTTTATTTATTTTTCTACCCCGTCCCTTTAATTTTTTATAGATTTTTTTGGATCACTTTTATTCCTATCACAAGAAATGTAAACATCCCTTGTAATGAAAATAAGGCATGCCAGGTCCTCTTTATGGATAGATCTAGAGATCTGGGGTCTATAAGAACCCAGATATCCCCTCTACCCTGCAAAGCATGAGATTTAAAAAAAAAAAAGTGATCCCTGCTTTCTAGGGGAAAAAAATGTTTATATCTGCCAGAGCCAGTAGTGACGTTATGCCATTGCTTTCGGCCTCTGAAGGTCATAGAAATGGCCAGGGACCATCTAGTCAGCTGCCATACATCCAAGGACAGTTCTGATTGTTGCACAGCCTGTGCTGTTGCTAAGTGGCATGGCTTTAGCAGCAGGGACACTGACTGGGTATTTGGAGAGGATGATCTGGGGCGTGGGGGGTGGACAACTGTCCCTGGCTGTGCCCTAGACACTGAGGTGAGTATAATTTTTTTTTTCCCTTACCCCATACTTCTCATTTAAGCCTCACAGCACTGAACGATTACTGCTGCAGGGGTATGAGGTGAAGTCGGGCGGAGGACTTTGGATTTCAACTTTTGGACAGCCAGCATCAGTACACGGGAAAATTAGCATTAAATAAAAAATTAGAGCAAATGAAAGACTCCAATAGTCACATACATTTAATTGAATTAGTATTTTAAATTATTTTTATTACTACTCTTGCTTTATGCTTTATGTTGTATGTTTTGTTCTTCTTTGTCCTTTTTTTGCAGAATATTTTATTTCTCTTTAAGAAAAATAATATACCGATCTGCCCAAGTTTATTTTCCTACTTTTTAACCTTGATACCATAATAAAGTCATTTTAGAGTTGAAAGATTTCTTTTTTTTTTTCCGATTGCTGTCTTTTAGAGAAGATAAAAATAAAATCCATTTAGACTTTCCTGGCTTCTTGCAACATGTTATGTTTAAATATGTTTGGCTGGAAAATGATCCCCTATATTGGTGTTTTATTACCCAAACATGAATATATGTTTAAATGATAGTGATCATTATTATTGCAGTTTATGCAAATTCTGCTTGCAAGCAATGTTTTTCACATGGATGCAGAGCTGGCAAAACTCAATATGAGAAAATGTTTAAATTTAAATTTTAGTATTACTATTATTTTAAATAATCACTACTTCATGTATGACTCCGCATAATACCTGTATGATTAGCCTGAGCAGAAATTTCATTTTAGGTTTAGAAACAGTGGGGAAGGGCAAGAAACGATCAGGTTTTTCGTTGTAGCGATACCCACCGAATGAGCGGCTGTAATTTAACTGGTTCTTTCTTAAGATTAGTGCAGAGGCACACAGCAACAGTTCACTCACTCTGCCTCGGTAATCAATGTAGGGAATATCTTTTTCGTTTTTTTTCATTGCTGAAGAACTTGGATGGGGTGTAGGGAGATATGGGATACTCCGGATTTACTAAATATTTTCAGGAGGTCACTTTGTTAAGCTTCTCTGAATGGCCTCTATGCTGGAGCAAATACAGGTGACAGAACTGAGTCCCTTTTTAGAAACTATCCCAGAGAGAACTACCACTGGCTCTTCCACCCAAAGAAAACAGTACGCATTCACTAGGACACTGAGATCAGGTCAGTACTCACAAGGTCACAGGATCACGGATGCTCCCTTGAACTCCCCACCAGGCACTCTTCAGAGAGGTATGATGCCCCATACACACAAGCGGAATTTCCGTCGGAAAAATGTTGGATTTTTTTTAATGGAATTCCACTCAAGCTTGGCTTGCATACACATGGTCACACAAAACTTCTCTGAACTTTTGACCATTGACCCTACGACGAGCCGAGAAAATGAAGTTCAATGCTTCCGGGGACTCGTAAAAAAATTTCCGAGCATGCGTAGGAATTTTGCACGGCGGAATTGCTACATCCGATCGGAACTTTTTCCGACCGCAAAATAAAGAACCTGCTCTCAGTCTTTTGCTGGCAGGAATTCCGCCAGCAAAAGTCCGATGGAGCATACACATGGTCGGAATTCCTGACCAAAAGCGCTTTTGCTGGTGGTATTTCCGATCGAGTGTAGGGGGCAGTAGAGGTTAATGCTCACAATGCCACATGACAGTCAGTATATTTCTAACTTCCACAAGGCACTCTTCAGTGAGATCTCCAAACCAGGTCCCTGGAGGAGGAGGTGTTGCAGTTTTTTTCCTCTTTTTCGGCTCATCTGCATCGTGACAGAAGAAGAGGAATGGACATCGTTGGACATTTTTATTTTTTTATTTTTTAATAAAGGACTTGTCCCAAGCTGTGTTTTTTTTTATCATTTTTGACACTTTTGTTTGTGAAATGGCACGTTTCCCCGTTACCAATTAACATAGGGGGGCCAAGATCTGGGGATCCTCTTCTTAAAGGGGGCTAACAGATTCTGATAAGCCCCCTGCCCTCATACACCCACCGGCAAGGGCTGTGGGGGGTGAGGCCCTTGTCCCCATTAACATTAACCCTCCCCATGTTGAGGGAATGTGGTCTTGTATGGTTCTGGGGGGGCGCTCTCTTGCCCCCCCTTTCCTTGCAGCCTGCCAGGTTGTGTGCTCAGATAAGGGCCTGGTATGGATTTTAGGGGGATCCCTATGCCATTTTTTTAATTTGACGCAGGGTTCCCCTTCATTTTCATACCAGATCTGAAGGGCCTGGTATTGATTTTAGGGAGACCCCCACACAATTTTTGTTTTTCTTTTGGTTCGGGGTTCCCCTTAATATTCATACCAGACCCAAAGGGCCTGGTAAAGGACTGGGGAGGACCGCATGCCTTTTTCTTCAATGAGTTTTATCTATATTGCAGAGACCCGACAATTCATTACAGCTGCCATCCGTTTTAACCACTTGCTTACTGGGCACTTAAACCCCCCTCAGTCCCAGACCAATTTTCAGCTTTCAGCGCTGATGCACTTTGAGTGACAATTACGCGGTCATACAACACTGTACCCAAATGAATTTTTTATCATTTTTTTCCCACAAATAGAGCTTTCTTTTGGTGGTATTTAGTTACAGCTCGGAGTTTTATTTTTTGCTAAACAAACAAAAAAAGATGCAAAAAAAAAAAAAAAAAAAATCATGTTTTAATAGTTTGTTATAAAATTTAGCAAACGGGTCATTTTTCTCCTTCATTGAAGTGCGCTGATTAGGCGGCACTGATAGGCTGCATTGGTGGGCACTGATGGGCTGCATTGGTGGGCACTGATGGGCTGCATTGGTGGGCACTGATAGGCTGCACTGGTGGGCACTGATAGGCATAGTTAAGGCGGCACTAATAGGCACAGATAAGGCGGCACCGATGGGCACAGATAAGGCGGCACTGATGGGCAAAGATGGGCACAGATAAGATGGCACGGATGGGTGGCACGGATAAGTGGCACGGATGGGTGGCACGGATGGGCACTGATAGGTACCACAGATAGATGGGACTGATGGGCACTGATAGGTGGCACTGATAGGTGGCTCTGATAGGTGGCACTGCTGGGCACTGATGGGCGGCACTGCTGGGCACTGATGGGCGGCACTGCTGGGCACTGATGGGCGGCACTGGGGTGCAGCACCTGAGGCAGATTTTGGGTGGCACTGTGGGTGGCACTGCTGGGTGGCACTGTGGGTGGCACTGTGGGCACTGCTGGGTGGCACTGTGGGCACTGCTGGGTGGCACTGTGGGCACTATGGGCACTGCTGGGTGGCACTGACAGGGGGGCACTTACTTTATTTCAGGATGGCACTGCGGGTGGCAGGTGGGCACTGGCAGGGGGCAGGTGTCCTTTTACATTGCTGGCCGTGATCGGGACTGATGTCCCGAACACGGCCGCCGGCGATCGGCTTTTTTTTTTTCTCCTCGCGCTGTCAGCGCGAGGAGGAATACTAGCCGATTACCGGCTCCGTTTTATCACATGATCAGCTGTCATTGGCTGACAGCTGATCACGTGATAAGGGGTCGGGATCGACCCCTTACACGGATCGGTGATCAGGCGAGTCTCACGGACTCGCCGATCACAGAGCGCGCCGCGCGCGCCCCTCAGGGGGCGCGCAGGCCGCTCGTAACCGGGACTACGTCAATAGACGTAGTCCCGAAAATGTGGGTCCGCGCTATTGCCGTCATTTTGCAATAGCGCGGATCCCAAGTGATTAAATGACTTTTTTCCTTTAGAAATGTAATTTTGCTGTGGTACTGTTCTAAACACGGGAAAACTGCCACTTTACAGACATGCTATAGACACCTCCCAAGCACGATATTTAAAGAAATATTACATTTATATTAAAACAGAGGGGGGGAGAGAAGTTTGGGACTTTAAATGAAGCACAACATGGTGCTTCCATCCCGATAATCAGTAAAAAATGTAAAGGGGATTTGGGACTTTTAGATGAAGCAATTGTATAGTATAGACAAACTGTAAATTAATAATATTTAAATATTTATTAAATTGAAGACATTCATCTAGAATCATAAAGAATATAATTTATTTCATATACATTTATACTGCACATAAGGCCTGAACATCATGAGTAAGATAATATAATCAAAACGATATAAGATCAAAGTCAAATAAATAAATAAATAAATAAAGAAGGAGAAAATAATACTGAAAAATGTATAATTGCTATGGCGAAAAAATGCCACAGCGACAGATCCAAAACTGGCATATGCACCCACAGGACCTATACAGATCTATTGACTAATCTAAGGACCATATCATGAAATGTTGATAAAAGCTGGATAGGGATCAATCCATATGGAATACAACTGTGTCATCAAGTTTAGCTCGACGCGTTTCGTGGATTTTTCCACTCGTCAGGAGAAAATGTACCAGAGATTCCTATAAAAGTATATAAGATATGTCAATATATAAAATACAAATTATACCAGATATTATATGTCAATAGATGGCTCACCAAACACACTCACCAACCCAAACCGTATACGCTGCACATGGTGACCGGCGCAGGGCAGGCCACGGATATACATCCCAACACGGGAGCTGAGGCGGCATGATATAGAGGCGCAGCATCAAATAAACAGAGGAAATGTGCAATGTGGATAGCCAATTTAGTATGGCCGGACGTTATGATATGTCATCAGTGGAACAGGGGTATCTGTGAACAGAATATTATACTAATTATGTGTGTTGGTGCATAACAAAAGTGTAATATGAGTGAATTATTTGTGTGGTAAACTCAATGTGACTACACAAAGAGTAATTACCGTAATGTATGAAATAAGAATAAATAAATAAATAAAAAATTAGATGAGTAAAAAAGATACAATAATGAAATGATTAGTGAGGAAATAGTAAAGTGTGAAAATAAATGGTGAAAATGTATGAATGTGGAGACATAAAAAACCACCAATGAAAAAAGGAAAAGCAAAAAGGTGAAAGTAAAAGACAGGGCATAAACAAAAAGAAAAACCCATACCGAGATGCTGCACCGAAGCACAACCAGCAGAAAGATACATTGGATGTGCTGTACCCCCAGACGGAGACCGGTCCGATAAACGGCCAGCTCAGAATGAGGGATATATATATATATGCCGCCAGCGCCACGCGGTGAACCAATAGGGGGGAGGAGAGACATCACCGGAGCTGAATGACCACTCAGTAACCGGCAAGGAAACTCCTCCATAGGGACACCAGGTGTTTAAGCTGGGCGCCGGCGTGTGACGTCATCACAAGCGTCACACGAGCGGCATGCCCGCCGCCACAGCTGAATAGCTAGACGAGCGTGGCGCCGATGCGAAAAGTGGTATCCGCCCAGATCTCCCGAACGAAAAAAATAGTAAAGGGAGGAGAGGGAGGACCCAACGATCGCATCGCAGCTCCCGCGAAGGGAGAAAAAACCAAAGCCAAAACCCGCGCCTAAGCAACCACATGAAGCATATAACTAGTCAGGTGGGGAGCGTGCATAAGATGTCTAAAAAAGGGGGCCAGACCTGTGGGAACAATAGGCCAGCGTCAGAGATACTGTCTGTCATAATTATATAGATATGAAAACAATAGAAATATGCAAAAAATATGCAATAATTAAGGACAAACCAGACCCAGGGACGGCAGGGGAACACTGCCGATCCCTTTTATACAATTGCTTCCATCCCTAATTCAGGTAAAACAGAGGGGGGGAGAGAAGTTTGGGACTTTAAATGAAGCACAACATGGTGCTTCCATCCCGATAATCAGTAAAAAATGTAAAGGGGATTTGGGACTTTTAGATGAAGCAATTGTATAGTATAGACAAACTGTAAATTAATAATATTTAAATATTTATTAAATTGAAGACATTCATCTAGAATCATAAAGAATATAATTTATTTCATATACATTTATACTGCACATAAGGCCTGAACATCATGAGTAAGATAATATAATCAAAACGATATAAGATCAAAGTCAAATAAATAAATAAATAAAGAAGGAGAAAATAATACTGAAAAATGTATAATTGCTATGGCGAAAAAATGCCACAGCGACAGATCCAAAACTGGCATATGCACCCACAGGACCTATACAGATCTATTGACTAATCTAAGGACCATATCATGAAATGTTGATAAAAGCTGGATAGGGATCAATCCATATGGAATACAACTGTGTCATCAAGTTTAGCTCGACGCGTTTTGTGGATTTTTCCACTCGTCAGGAGCAAATGTACCAGAGATTCCTATAAAAGTATATAAGATATGTCAATATATAAAATACAAATTATACCAGATATTATATGTCAATAGATGGCTCACCAAACACACTCACCAACCCAAACCGTATACGCTGCACATGGTGACCGGCGCAGGGCAGGCCACGGATATACATCCCAACACGGGAGCTGAAATATAAATTACATTTATATTGTTTCACTTTAATCATTAAAAAAAATCACTGGCATTGATCCATGTCCCCTGGGGCAGGACCCAGGCCCACAAACAGTTTTTATGACAATAACTTGCATATAAGCCTTTAAAATTAGAACTTTTGATTTTTCATATTCATGTCATATAGATCTTTAACGGTGTTCGTCCAAATTTTTTGCCTGTTCGGATGTTCTGGTGCGCACCAAACTGGGGGGTGTTTGGCTCATCCTTAATGGTTGGGAGAAGTTGCTCTCGAAGGATGTTTTTGCACAATTCTTTATTCATGGCTGTGTCCTTGTGAGTGAGTCCACGTCTTTGGCTGAAAAGCAACCCCACACATGAATGATCTCAGGATGCCTTACTGGCATGACACAGGACCGATGGTAGCGCTCACCTTTTCTTCTCTGGACCTTTTCTTTTTCCAGATGCTGCAAACAATTGGAAAGGGGAGAAAATGACTTTACCCTAGTCCTCAGCAGTTTTATCCTTGTACTTTTGGCAGAATATCAGTCTATCCCTGGTGTTTTTCCTGGAGAGAAGTGGCTTCTTTGTTGCCCTTATTGACACCAGGCCATCCTCCAAAAGTCCTTGCCTTACTGTGTGTTCAGATGCACTCACACTTACCTGCTGCTATTCCTGAGCAAGCTCTGCACTGATGGTTCCCCGATCCCGCAGCGCTATCAACTGTAGGAGACACTCCTGTCTCTTGCTGAATTTTCTTGGGCACCATAAAGCCTTCATCACTAATGCAGTGGAAATGTTTTTTTTTATGGGATTAAAGCGGAGTTCCACCCAAAATTGGAACTTCCACTTGAAGCACTCTTCGCCCCCTGACATGCCACATTTAGCATTTAATTTTTTTGGGGGGGTGTACCCTCTTTTTAGTGGGACTGCCTGTCCCACTTCCTCCTTCCTGTTCCTGGCCGCCTAGGTGACTCCTCCTCTCACCCTAGGCAGCCCCTCCCTGCCAGCGATCTTCTGGGACAGCACAGGTCCCAGAAAATTGACTGCCCAGTAGAAGAGAGCAGCGTGACCCGCGCATGTGCAGTGCGTGCCCGGCCATGAAGCCGTAAGCTGTCACGGCCGGGTGTCCACAGTATCAATGGAGGTGCCGAGGAGAGGAGGGGGAGAGGAGCGAGGCTCCAGGTGGCCACATAGTTGGACCGTGGGACAGGTAAGCATTGGTTTATTAAAAGTCAGTAGCTATGCTTTTTGTAGCTGCTGACTTTTAATAAACTCCATTTTCAGTTCATTTTTCTGACAAAGAGGGACTTTGCAATTAATTGCAATTCATCTGATGACTCTTCGTAGCAATCTGGAGTATATACAAATTGCTATCATAAAAACTAAGGCAAACAGACTGTGTCGAAAATAATATTTGTGTCATTCTCAAAACTTTTGGCCACAGCTGTAAGCTGCTAGACAAATTTAGTTAGCACCTCTGTAATCAGGGTTTGATTACTTTGGAGTGTTCAATGTCTCACAGGCTGCTGTTCTTCTTCTCACCCCTGTCTTCTGAAGATTTCTAGAAGTCTAGAGAGAGGAGAGGCATATTAGGCAGTCTAAATATTTAAGGTACTCCAGCCACTCCTTGGAAAGGGTTGTCCAGTAGGTGGCTGGAAAGCCTATACATTCCTGACAGCAGGGTGTAGAGTTCCAGGATCCGGTCTCCTCGAGGAGACCCCTGGGCTGAGGGCTGTGCTCCTGGGGCAGACAGACAGAGAGGAGAAGTCTGAAGATTCCTTTAGGTGATCTCAACAGGTCTACCAAAGAGAGCCTGGATCAGAGTCTGGATGGATCCAGGAAAACAGATGTGAGAAAGTGCCACTATTCTGGGGTCGGACACAGTGTAGAAGTGACTGTGGGGTGCTTTACCTTACAACTTAGTGCCGTACAGCCAAGAGATGTGCA
Organism: Lithobates pipiens; assembly: GCF_037356315.1. NCBI lineage: Eukaryota > Metazoa > Chordata > Amphibia > Anura > Ranidae > Lithobates > Lithobates pipiens. Next base: position 42,366,944 of record NW_027507686.1, on the reverse strand, counting down.
AGACATCAGGGAGTTGCACAAGTACAGCCAAGAGACAGTACAGTGCAGTCTAAGTTTGTGCAATACAGCCAGCATTTTGTATAGAGCAGTTAAAAGCCTAGCAGTTTTCAAGTTCTACAGTTCCATAGTTTAGATGATCCCATGCTCCCCATCTCTATCCAAGTTCCTGTTCAAAAAAAAACCTAAAATGAAACCCCTAGACCAGTGATAGCGAACCTTGGCATCCCAGATGTTTTGGAACTACATTTCCCACGATGCTCAATTACACTGCAGAGCGCATGAGCATCATGGGAAATGTAGTTTCAAAACTTCTGGGGTGTGAAGGTTCGCCATCACTGCCCTAGACTGATGCTTAACCAAGTGGAAGAATCCTGAAAATGTCATGCGCCTGGTTGTGCATGCTTTCAGTGAGGGGAAATAGGCCCGAATACCAGCAGCTCCTACAGAGGTAGCGCTACACTAATTTATAGTAATAAGACACATTTGTAGTTTTTTTCTTTATTTTGAGAATATACATTCCTGTAAAAAAAAAAGATTTGCCTTTGAAACAAAAAACTCCAAGGGCTGTCATTGGCACTGTAACTGCCAAGTCTTGGAATGACAATTTCACTGACTTCATATTCCCACTATATTAATTAAGTCATATGCAACATTAGTGGAGGAGAATGCTCAAAAACAAACAACCGTTATGAGAGTTTTAACGCTCATCAATGACTGTGATTTCAGCACAAAGCATCCTCATTTCCATCAGCTATGTTGGTTAAATATCTGCATTTTACTGTTTCTATCTAAGACTTTATTGTCACTAGGAATGCCATGGTCCAGAAGAGGAGAAATGCCATGGTTATTAACTACACAACATTGCTGAAGATTTTATACAACTGCTGGGATTGACTGCTGGATTTCTAATGCTCTGTTGTCATGAGAAAAATAAAATCCACTTAAGGAACACTCAGACAGTCTGTAGAAGAAGTGCAAAAGTCATTTGCAGCATTGTTATAACGTATTTCTATACTTCTAGGGCAGAACATTTTTTGTTTGTTTCTTCTGATGTTTTAACTATGTTTCTTCTTTGTATTATATCATAATGCAACTTAGCACAACCTGATTATAGCAGTGGTAAGCCTCCATCCCTGATATGTGTTTAAACAACAGAAAAGAGAAAGGAATGGGACTTTGTGTGAGGCTGGTCACTGAATGGATACCTTATTCAAATCATTCATAAAATTATTTATTAATAACTAATCACGTTGTGAAGAGTGTCAATCTGTAATTCAGGACACAATGTACTATGCTAAACTTGTATGAATATATAATACAGCAAAACAAAATACTCTTTCGCATGAATGTGTTAGCCAGGCAGTCCAAAGTTCAGGATGAATAATAGCTAGTGGCCTTGCTGCCCTCCATGATAGGGGTATCCTAGCAATCAAACGGGAAAACGGAAAAGAAAGGGCGCACCAGCCTTGTGCATTATCTTTTGATACATTTATTTAAAAAAATATATATATTAAAAACTACTCACAGAGGTGGAAAGAAAATCATGCCTGAGGCTCTGAGGAAGAAGGTAAACCTTTGAAACGCGTCAGCCAGCAGCGGTTCGCACGCCCCCTCTCTTCAGGACTGCGATCAGTGGATGGACTGTTACAAGTCAAAGATTGTTATAAGCGTCATTTTCTTTCTACCTCTGTGAGTAGTTTTTAATAATGTTTTTTTTTTCAATAAATGTATCAAAAGATAATGCACAAGGCTGGTGCGCCCTCTCTTTTCTGTTTTCCCACATGAATATATAGTTGTTATACAAAATAAAATACAACATAATTAGCATTATAGTTACATAAAACAGGACTCATTCATTCATAAAAAATCAATGAACATGATCAATTGCTCATGGTAAGCCAAACTTGTCTAGGCAACAGTTCGATGTAACTCAACAAACGTTTCATGGCTCATGTCAATCATAAGGAGTAAAATGCTCTGAAATTAAATCAGTAATATCTATAAATATAGTATATCCTTTGAATGGAGAACAATCTCTCAAAATAAAGGTGTGTAACTCACAAAACGGCTGTCGGGTGACCTGAGACCAGGTGACAGATGCACTCCATAGGAGTCGGAAGTGCACCGCTAGGTAGTGGACCTTAGCACTGACTTCTGCGGATTGTACCCAGGGAGATTCAGGACACAGGTCTACTTGATCACTAACACAGATCTCAGTAGGAGCTAGAGCATAGATTCCCCAGGGAGCGGAGTCTAAAGCCGCGTACACACGGGCGGACTGTATGGCCAACTTAGTCCGTCAGACAATCCGACGGACAGTCCGTCCTACTTTCGAATGAATGGACTTGACCACACACGGATGCACAAACAGTCCGTCGAAAGCTTGCGCGATGACGTGTACAGCACGTACGACGGGACTAGAAATAGGAAGTCCAATACACATCAATGCAACCTTTCGCCGTGTAAATCCTTTATGAGCATGCACCATACTTAGTCCATCGAACTAGCCTACTGACGAGCGGATTGTCCGCTGAAACCAACGTATGCCGGACAGTATTACGGAAATTCCGAAATACTTAGTACGCCAGACTGCATGCTGAAAAAGTCTGCTGAAGCCCACACACGAGCGAAATGTGTTTCGACTGACTAAGTTGGCCAGACAGTCCGCCCATGTGTACGCGGCTTAAGAGCCAGCAGGTGTTCGCCAGAGCCTCCAGTGGTGAGGATGGACTTGGCTGCAGTCTGGCTCCAGGTCGCAGCCCCTAGGGTCTCACAGCTCCCACTCACATTAGACTACAGGAGAAGGAAGCAGCAGGCTGGAACAACAAGAATAGTAAGGGGATAAGGCAGAGGTCAGGGCAACTAGCAGACAGGAACAACAGAGTACACGCCAAAGGTTCAGGGTCACAGGCAGAAAGGGATGGTCAGGGACATGCCAAAAGGTCAAGGTCACAAGCAGACAGGAATCGTTGAGAACACGCCAAGGTCGGTAACAGAGACAATTGAAGAGCACACAGCAAGCAGGAACCAGGAAGCTAAACACACAATGAATACACAATGGTTGATCAGCAGTGTTGGCTTGCAGTGCACAGGTTAATATAGGGTTCTCTGATAGGGCCTGGGGTGGAGCCATGCTTAGAGGAGAGGTTATAAAAACCACCAGGTGAAAGTGGCTGGCCTCTTAGTCAGAAGACATAAAGGGAAGGTAAGCAACCAGAGGAAGATCACTGCATAACCATGACAACGGCCCAATGGTGGCGCCCAATGTATGTCCAAGGGAAGACAGGGGACAGGGATGATCATCTCCCCTGGGGCTGAGGTGAGGAGTCCCATCCAGATCAGAGACAGCAGCCAGGTGAAGACCAGGCAACCATGTGAATCTGGTGTATGCTTAACCGTCCACACTGCTCTGCAAAGGTATGAAGATGAAACAATGTGAAATAAATATATTAATTAATGGGATGAGCCTATGAATAATATGAAGTGTGTTAGCTAAAAAAAATACATCCATGTATACATGTACCCACAATAGATGGAATCAAAAGAAAAACCACCATATGGTGGGCTATATGATGTAAGGCTAAAATGAACCTAAAGAAATGTTGTAGTGGGTGTAATGCCGCCTACACATGACCGGACTTTCCGGAAGAATAGGTCCAACAGAATCAGTCCGTCGGACATTCCGAACGTGTGTGGGATAATCCAATCGTTTTTTCTTAAAAAAATTCAGATGAACCTAGAAATAAAACATGTTTCAAATCTGTCCGATGGACTCAATTCCTATCGGGAAAGCCGTTCACCTGTATGCTGGTCCAACGTACCAAATACGACGCAAGGGAAGCTATTGGCTACTGGCTATTGAACTTCCTTTTCTAGTCCCGTCTTACTTCATCACGTTCAGAACTAACAGATTTTCGAACGGACTTTAGTCCGTTCGTGTGTGGGCAGAACATGTTGTGGGAAACCTGCGTTTTGTGCGCATTTCCAGCACCATGTTCAAAACACACTGCACTTGCGATCTGCAGTGGTGTCAGCATTAAATTAACGACACCCCAAATGCAGGTTGCAAACACAGTGTGTTTGCCTGCAGTAAAATGCATGGTACAGAAGTATCATGCTATCTGAAAGCTGTGCATTTTTTTAAGTAGTGCATGCACTGCGTTTGGTGCAGCCCATCGCAAATTCAGCCCATTTATTTGAATGCACTGCACCTGGATAGCATGTGACTTGCACAGGAATGCACAGCACATTCCTGTGTGATGCATGGTGCAAACTGGTCTTTAACCATAATTGGGCCCTGCTTACCTTGTGGATAACCCCTACATTATCAGATCAGACCAGTAAGAGGCTCTTACGTCAGTGGCCCTGATATATTAAATGTTATAAACTCCACGTCCAATACCACCAGAGATGTTTCTTTTGTTCATCTCCACTTCCTCCTACCTGAGGATCCAAAAGGCTGTCCAGTAATGTGCCAACAAAAGCCCAAACACCTCTTATCAATCAACAACCACTGCCACCAGACCTTGGTACTCTCCCCTATATGCATAGTAAATGATGGTATTCCATGCACACCATGTCAATAAACAGAGGTCCTGATGACATTACTGCACCATGCCAACTAACACCTGTGCAAAAAGGGTTATTGTCCCAATAAGCTCGAAATGACTCCCCACTCACTGACTGTGCCCAATGTGAGTACAATACAACAACAAAATACATTATACAAGGCATACTTCATATCTGCATAGTTATAAAGTGCTCTCCTACATGAAATAATTATTTTATGTGGTGGCTGCATTCTTTTAGACCCCCCACCCCCTTATTTTTCACCTGATTATGCAGCCAATAAGGCTGTTATTTTTCAATAGAACAGTTGGAGGGTTAAGACAAACCATTTACCACTGACAGGGGAGCTCACAATGATCCGATTTTATTTATGTAAAAATAAATGTATCCCACATGAAAAAAAATAAACTGTTACTTTAACTGCTTATGAATTGTTAGCTGGGGTCTGATTTCAATGTGTTAGTTTATCTAATCTACTAGTACTCCTGATGCCGCGTACACACGAGCAGACTTTTCGACAGACTAGGTCCGACGGTCTTACCGACGGACTTTTGACGGAGTTCTGACGGACTTTGCGAATGAATGAACTTGGCCACACACAATCACACTAAAGTCCGACGGATTTGAACGTGATGACGTGCGACTGGACTAGAATAAGGAAGTTCAAAGCCAGTAGCCAATAGCTGCCCTAGCGTCGCTGTTTGTCCGTCGGACTAGCATACAGACCAGCGGATTTTTCGATAGAAACTGGATCTGGCGGAGTTCTGGCCGAAAAATTTGAAACATGTTCCATTTCTAAAGTCTGTCGGATTTTTGCAAATCAAAAGTCCGCTGCAGCCCACACATGATCGAATAGTCCTCCGGAATCGTTCCGTCGGACCTTTGATGTCGAAAAGTCCGCTCGTGTGTACGGGGCATAACACTGTCCTCCCCCAGACTGGCAAAGCTGCTGCAATAGTAGAAAAAAACACGGCCCATAGGGATTTAAAGGCCAAAAAATTGTACGAACCAATATGTAAAAAGTAGTTAACAGATTTACTCATTGCATTGTATAAAATGGAACACATATGGATAAAAAATACACTAACATCCAACATAATACATCACATTAGACTTGATATTAGAAGTATTTTGTTAGGCATCAAACACTGTCAAAATGCACTGCAGCAGGTTTCGTGAAACAAATGTCAGGAGACAAAGCAAATTTCAGACTGATAACCAGCATACAATGAATGTGATGTACAAAGCATCATTTATTGAATTAAAAGTCAACCACTGGATTAAGACCGTCCCATCAGAGCAGGTATGATGGAACAACACCGGTCTTGGCTGCTCTGCTGGGGTCTGAGGACTGGACACGCAGTCAAAGGGAAAAACCCAACAGAAGGGCACGGAGGCTAAAAGGTGTCGGAGTTTAACAAGACAGATGGCCTTTAAACCAGGGTTCCCAAATCAGCAGTGTGATGAACATCCATCATCTAACAGTCAAGAGAAGAATCAACGCTAATGACAACAAAGCTGCCGTTCAAAGGTGTGCTCCTTCATCCAGAGTGTGTTACTGACCAGATCACCAGGTGAAAACAGAGTAAAGGCCTAAAAACTAACTAATGTAGCCACCACATCTAATGATTGGTAAGCTGCAATATACTACATTTTTGGTTTTGGGTTTAATATAGTTTTAAAGTAGTTGTAAAGGCCGAAGGTATTTTAGCTTCATGCATTCTATCCATGAATGTAAATAACCTTTAGCTCCTCCTTGGCCCACCCTAACACTTACCTGAGTCTGATCCCGATTCAGTGAGGGGGGTGAGGGGCCGAGACCTGCTCTGTGTGTCTTGTACGCATGTACGAGTGCCCCCGGAGCAAGCAGAATGCTGAGGGGGCACTCAGCAGGAGGAAAGAGTCAGGAACTTCAGCGGGGGACCCGAGAAGAGAAGGTTCAGGACTGCTCTGTGAAAAACCATTACACAGAGCAGGCAAGTATAACATATTTGTTATTTATTTAAAAAAAGCTGAACCTTTAGTAATACTTTAAGGTTTATTGGTCCTTTTATTGAGGAAGCAGTCATTTGATCCTAAAAGGGTTAAGGGAAGATACAAGAATGAGAATCGTGTTCTCCACTGCATTATCTTCTTTCATGAGGTCCAATTCAAGACATCTGGAGGAGTTCACAGCATATTTTCCATTTAATAACAGCTCAGAGATTGATTTTGTTCCCTGCTATTTGAAAACAAAATGACGGGCGATGAATGGTGCAGTTGATATTGCTTTCCAGAGCTGTGTAAGGCATGTATGATATTTCCAGGCACATTACCATATAGAAAAGATGTATGTGAAAGGTCTTCACCTGGAGCATTATAAAATTTAATGTATCAGTGTCATTATAAGTAAGAGCCTTCTACTGATCTGATCTGACCGCCCTGGTGGCAGGCAGGAGATTTGACATTGCAGATTTCTAGATTTCCATCATTCCTATAGTGCCCAGAGGTGACTGATTACAACCTTAATATCCAACAATATGATGTTACAGTGGATTTAAACCCAAATTAAACCCTATCTGTATGACATTTGGTTTGATAAAACATTGTGTATTATGAACAATCAGCATTTTTTGTATAAATACAATTCATTTTTATAATTTTTTCATCCTTTGTTGTATCTTAGTGCAGCTAATCTCCTGCAGACTCTTTTAGTCAACATGTTCTCTGGCAATAGCTGCTTGGTATTTCTCAAAGCAGGTTTCCTAATGGCGACAACAGTGGACCACCAGGTATTTCCTAACTCGTTGTAGCCTGTAGAAGGGTACAGTCTGCTTCCTCCAATGTAAGTGGTGCCTGACTGGGATGGCATTACAGCCTGGAGATGAAGTCAGAGGAAACTTAGTTGTTGTTTCCTGGTTCCTGGAGGCAGCATTCTGGTCAGCTGTGCTGCATTCAGGTGAGTATTGGTGGCCATCTTGGGTCAGAAAATTGTTTTTAAGTCCCTGTCCGAAGGTTTTGGCATGCATTTATGAGTGGGCAGTGTAGGAACCCCTCTTCAGGGACAGTAATAGTGGTAGGGAAAGGTTGAGTTGGGAAAATGTTTGGTTCGCAACTTCTCTGAGCATCTTCCCATTTGTGCACAAGATGGCCAGGCCACATTCTGCCCCTCCTAACTCCTAACAAGCACTGTCAGTTCTGCTGAAACTTTCTTCACTATACGCTGTTGGAATTCTCAAGTGCTCCCGGTGGAGCCTTAGTTTATTGTGAGATGTTTTTGCTTACTTCAATACAATTTCCTCACGTGACACTCAGACTGTATGTGTTATTGACGCCGCACCATGCTGCACCTCACTTACAAGCCAGTGAGAGCTTACGCTTTAATCGTTTGTCTGGGCCACAAACATCATGAAATGGCTCCATGGGATTGCGAGTCCTGAACCCCTTGTGAAAGATAAATGAATGCTTGTTTAGTTGGTAGGGCCTTGTGGTACCAGGCAGTTTCTTGGCTCTCCTTTTGTCTGTTTCAGGTTCCCACTTTACTGTACCCAGGCAGATTCCGAGCTGTCTGCTGTTGCTAAGCAGATCAGCTAGTTGCTCATCCCTCTCAGATTGACTAGGGAGTTCTGGAAGGAAAACCTGCACCCAATTGGGACCCACATACACCTTTAAATATCGTTCTAGTGAGGTGACTTTCAGTAGTTAGATCTACAATCAAGACCAGTTGTATCGCCTTCCATTCCCTTAGTCATGGCTAGCTTCAGGACTTTAATGGACTATGACGTTCAGCTTGAGTCTTGGTGACTGAGCTTTGGTGTTTTGTTATTTATTTCAAATAGTCTTAGTTTGTTCATGGTTATAAAAAAAAGTTGAGGGGAAGTTTATTAAAAAAAAATAAAAAATGATTTGTGTGCTTTTAACCCCAATAAAGGGCTGTGGACTAATATTTTTCAAAGATGGTTTTGTGGTTTTTATTTTTTTTAATCAACCTTTTTATTTCAGGAGGTTTTATTATTTGATGAAAAGAGTGCTCATGGGCTTCAATAATCCTATGTAACACCTAAGGCATTACATGGGCTTTCCATCCATGTGAACACAGTGATTCCATGTCACAGTAATCACATAATCGGGAGTCCAAACCATTGCTTCTCAACCATAAACAGTTACTGAGAAGTTGTCAAAGACTGAACATTCATTGTGCTGGAGGTGCTTAGTGAAAGTACTCAGAGCACAAATAAGGGACACCAGCTTTTTGCAAGTATGTGGCAGCTTGGTCTTAACTTCTTAGCACCCACAGCTCTTGGCCATTTAACAGGCTTATGATGCCAGGAAGTGGGGTGGGGCTTAAGATCAGGTGAACGCCGTGATTTGCTGCCACGTGATCTGAAAATTCCCGATCACAAGGAGCATTCGGGAGCTTTCGGTGAGGCACACGGTCTCAGCACAGTTGTATTGGCAGCAATTCACGCAAATATGTAGCCTCAGACCACATATTTGCATACGGCCAGCGTCAAGGAGTTAAGGTTTATTGTTGTGCTGTCACATATATGCATACTGCTGGCGTTAAGGGGTTAACAAAAGATGGGGATTTAAACATAAGAGAAAGTATTTTTGCAATGTCATTAACATTTTTTTTCCAATGATTTCCATTAATTGTTGTAAACAAGGTACAAAAGAGGACAATCGTACAGATAGGCATAAATACCGTTAGGAAGACAAGAATCAGCATAGTGCATGTTGCAAGTAAGTTACAGTAGGTGTTTAACCAGAATGGATTACACAAAGTAATGTAACAAGTTGATGATTATGATGGTGATAGATGGCAGTGGATCTCATCAAAACCTTAACACCCAAAATAACTAAGTAACAATTAAGTCCAATAAGCAACTGAAAAAAGGATAATGCCGCGTACACACGACTGGACTTAGGTCTGACAGACTTTCGACGGAGTTCTGACGAAGTTCTGACAGAGTTCTGACAGAGTTCTGACGGACTTTCCGAATGAACGGACTTGGCCACACACAATCACACCAAAGTCCGACGGATTAGAACGTGATGATGTACGACCGGACTAGAATAAGGAAGTTCATAGCCAGTAGCCAATAGCTGCCCTAGCGTCAGTTTTTGTCCGTCGGACTAGCATACACACGAGCGGATTTCTCGGTAGGAACTGGGTCCGGCGGAGTTCTGGCAGAAAAATTTGAAACATGTTCCATTTCTAAAGTCTGTCAGACTTTTGCAAATCAAAAGCCCGCTGCAGCCCACACACGATCGAATAGTCTGCCGGAAATGTTCTGTCGGACCTTTGATGTTGAAAAGTCCGGTTGTGTGCATTAGAGAAAGAGAAGTATTGGATGAGGGAATAGTTGAGAAAGAAAGAAAAGTCGGGGGGGGGGGGGGCAGGTGTGCACCGCAACCCAACACACCAGACCTCATCCTAAACTCCAGAAAGATAATGTATTCATGGATCCCATGTTTTTTCGAATAAACCTATTTCTCATAACAGTTTTGCTTTGATCAAAGGAGACGGAAGGCAGTTTCCAAGATCTATCTATAGCTATCCTGGCTACTAAGTAAATTAATGAGATCAACTTTTTAGTTTGTTTCGGTGCCTCCTTGATATGTTTATTTGAATGGTGCTGCCAAGGGAATTTTTGTTATATTAGTCTGTGTCACAGAATAGGTAAAGCTGTAAACTCTAATCCAAAATCTTCTAACATTTGCATACCTCCACCAAATATGATATGTGGTCCCCTCTTATCTACAACCTTTAAAACAGTTGGTGGAGGGAGGCCCCTGGGACATACAAAGGAACTCTTGTGGGTACAATATACTGTACCAACGTAATAATGGTTTGTAATTTGCTTTTATAATATAAGTATTTATAAAGGACTTTGAGGCTGAGAGAGCTAATTTATGCCATTCAGCAAGATTCAGATCCTCAGTGAAGTCCCCATTCCCATTTACACATACAATATAGACATTAACATCTTCAAGTTTATATGAGATGCAAATCATCCCGGTCAAACACATGCCAATATTACTTTCATCATACTTTTTGCAAGAGTCCCCAAAAATGACTTGATACCTTCAATAAATGGCTATCTTCTCAATTCTTAAACGGCATAGCACTAGTTAATATTGACTTCAAGAAGGATTATGAATTTTAATATAGAGATTACAATATACTCAACTCAATATATTACATTTATTCTGGATGTCCAGCCACGTAAAGCTTACAATCTAATTTGTCAGCCCGAAGCAACAAAACAAATAAGTTGACAAAGTTTGCGAGTAATTTTACATCAAAGCCCTAAAGCTAAGTTCTTTCTCATCAAACTCATATGCGTGTTGTGTATTACAGGAAGGCTTCCTCTTGCAGCATGTGGCAGCTTACAGATTTAAACAGCGTCTCAGGAATAGAGCGGCCTCTCTATAGCTTTTATTGAAACAATATATCTCAGTAGTGATTTACTAGTTAATAAACATTTGGTTTATTTTCATCACAGATAAGTGTTTTTTTATTTTTATTTTTCTACTTTTTCACAAAAGGCAGGCAAGGTAAAGGCAGTGTTTCCCCTGGTTAAGTGAATTAACAGAAACACTAAGCAACATTTTGTCTTTGCAAATTAAATTAAACCAACTTCTCATTACTTAGAGCTTAGATGTGTATTTAAAGATTTAGATGTTCTTGGGCCTTAATAACAGGAGAGCATGGCCAATTAAGGAGAAAAAAAAGAAGGAATAATTATAGGTGACCTTATGATTGTCAACAGAAGGAGCTTAACTAATTATAAAAGGTCAATATTTGGCTGGAGTAGATAAGTGGCTATAACCTCCAGATTTGGTAAAATTTTGTGATCTTAATAGACCATTCGTGCTCTTTAAGGCTGGGTTCACACTGCTGCGGGGGGGAGATCCGGATGTGATTCGCACCGCAAATCACATCCGATCTCCGTAGCGCTGCGAGTTCAGCCATACAGATAGTATGGCTGAACTCGCAGCGGTCCCGCAGCAAACTCGCACGGGACCCTTTTTTTCGTCCGCAACAGAATCGGATCGCATGGGCGTTCACACCATGCGATCCGATTCTTGTGCGAGTCGGCAGATCGCACTGCGATATGCGATCGGATCTGGGGGTGTCATTAACATATCATTGACACTCCCAGCCGTTCGCATAGGGCAGTGTGAACTGCCGGCGGGAGTCGTGCGATGCGGGAAAACGCCGCGGATTCGCGGCGTTCCCGCATCGCAGCGGTGTGAACCCAGCCTAATACCAGCAGCTCGGTGCACCATTACTGGGCTATTTGTAAAGATAAGAGCAATCTTCTTACCTGGCAATTTGTTCAATTTAAATTGAGTTTTAAGTTTTAAGTTATCTTTCTTCTACTGTTTAAAGTACCCTTCAACTTCCAGCCAGCAATGCCTAAAGTTTTTTTTTTTTTTAAATGTATATTTATTGAAAAAAGATTTTTGTACAGCAGATAAATTTGTACATCCAATGTAGACATTCAAGATTGACAATGCAACAGTAACAGGAAAAAAACGCCGCAGGAGGAATACAGCATGTTAACCTCTTGATACATCACGTTAAAGGGTAAGGAGGAAAGGACACACCACGGGACCGCTGATTAAGATACATGAATAAACCAAGAGTTGTATTCGTGGGAGGGGACGTAAGGTAAGAATCCCGAGAACAAGCCTGAGGAAAACATTCCCGAACGTAAATAGCCACAAGTTAGGATGTTGCCTCAGGGTTGAACGCGGAACTATCCCATCTGTCCCATATTTTAGAAAACTTGGGTAGGGAGTCTTGTACTAGCGCAGTCATATGTTCCATCCTGCATATATACGCAATGGCGGAAATTAGCTGTGGATGGGATGGAGGGGAAGGGGACAACCAAAGAGCAGGAATCACTCTCTTAGTAGCCAGGAGGATATAAGCTGTCGGTTTCTTGGCGTGTTTAGATAGCGCCGCAATAGGCAAGCCTAACAAGTAATGTCTAGGGTCTAACGGAGCATCTATCACCAAAACAGATTGGAGCAGAGAACGGACCATAGACCAAAACGGTACAATCAAAGGGCAGCTCCAGAAGATATGGTAATGGGTGCCCTCATGTCGTAAGCACCTCCAACACAGCTTAGATACGGTGTGATCGTATTTATGTAACATTTCAGGGGTTTTGTACCAAAACATTAGTATCTTATAAGCCGTCTCTCTCTGCTCCACACATCTAGAAACTTTAGAAGTAGAAGTTCAGATATCCTGCCATTGAGAAATAGTTAAGGGAGTTGGTAAAATTGCGGCCCATCTCCTCATATAGAGATGCGTTTCCGCGGTGGGCGAGGTTGAATTGTGAAGGATACTGTAGATGGAGGATATAAGTCCTTTCTGACAGGGACCATGGGAGCACAAAGTTTCAAAGGTGCTATGGTTGGCCAAAGTCAGGTCAGGAGATCTGGAATGAAAATAATGTTTAAATTGAAGGTATGAAAAGAGGAGCCGATCCGGAATGTCATATTTATCCTGAAGCTCTGGGAAGGATAGGAATTTGCGAGACACCGGGTGCACCAGGTGGCGTAATTGGAAGATGCCTGACCTGTACCAAGGAAACATATTCTTCACAGGCTATCAGGCATGTCTGGATTAAAAATGAAATTCAACAGGGGTGAGCATGGAGAAGAGAGAGAGAACCTCTTGTGACATTTCTTCCATATGGACAAAGTAAAAAGCATGGGCCCAAGGCTTAGACGTCTAAGCTGAGCCATAGAGGAGGTCAGATCAGACCACAGCATGGCACAGGGATGAACAGGAGCAACAACACTCATTTCCAGCTCCGACCATCTACTGGTAGCAAAATACGATGACCAGGAGATAGCCGCCAGAAGATGCGCTGCATAATAGTACTTCACTATATCGAGGGCTCCCAACCCACCATGAGACCGTGGAGCAAAAACCACTGTTTGGGCTATCCTATGTAGCTTATTCCCCCATATAAATGACAGGAAAGAACCAGAAAAGCCAAAACGCTGGAGTGTAGCAAACGTGTATGGCCATCCCAACCTGTCAAAGGCTTTTTGTGCATCTAAACTCAAAACGATGGCCGGGCAAGATGTCCTATCGAGCAAGTCTATGAGATCGATGGTGCGTCTAGTATTGTCCCCAGCTCGTCTACCCAGTACAAATCCCACCTGGTCGTTATGAACCAGGGCGGGAATCATTAAGGAAAGCCTATTAACCAAGATTTTAGTGAAGATTTTATAATCGGAGTTTAGTAAGGCTATGGGCCTGTAGTTATCTGGTAAGGTAGGGGATTTACCCGGTTTCGGGATAACTGTGATGTGTGCATGGAGGAACTGAGAATGCGGTACAGTGCCCTTCTGTAGGGAGGTAAAGAGACTAAGCAAATGAGGGCTCAGTGTCGGGAGAAAAGTTTTATAATAAATGTAGGGAAGCCCGTCAGGACCCGGGGATTTATGGGACGGGAGGTTTTTTACAACCGCAGCCAATTCTTCTGGCGTGACGGGTGCATTCAGGGTAGCTACTTGTGAGGATGACAACACTGGCAGCTTCAAGGAAGTACAGAAATCATTAAAGCTGTCTTGGGAGAACACGTGGTTGGGATCTGAAGCTAGGCAATTATATAATTTTTGGTAGAAAGCACCAAATACTTTAGACATCTTCAAGGGGCAGTAAGTCGGAGTGCCGTCCGACTGTAGCAGAAGATTGGGGTAGGAATGAAATGGACGGGGCTTTAGCTTGTTCACCAACATCCTATGAGGCTTGTTGGCAAACTCATAAAACCTCTGCTTCACCCAAAGTAGAGCCTTAGAACATTTATGCATATCTAAAGATTTTAACCGTTCACGTAGAGAGGTCACTGTGGCACCGATGGGGAAGACACAAGCAGAGCTTCAGCTTTTAGCAGTTGCGAAAGAATGTCCAGTCTCTGCGCAGCTGAGTCCCGCTTGAGGCGGGAGCCAGCCGAAATACACAATCCTCTGAAAAAGGCCTTGTGGGCCTCCCAAAGGGTGGACACGTCCCGCACAGACCCTTCGTTAAGTTGAAAAAATTCGGCAAGACTCTGTGACAAATGAGTTTCGGTGGTCGGATCGCGAAGGAGAAACTCATTGAATCTCCAGTGGCAGGTCCTGGGTGTAGAGAGGGCGAGGCCGAGGTCAAGCTGGACCGATGCATGATCGGACCATGTTATGGGGTTCAACTCCGAGGCTACTGCCGACGTTAGAAGAGGTGCCGTAACAAAGATGTAGTCCAATCTGGAGTACATCTTGTGTGGGGGGGAGTAGAAGGAAAACTGCCAGTGCGTAGGGTGTTTAATCCTCCAGATATCTAAAAAGTTATGAGATCTAATGAGCTTGCAAAACGCAGTAGATTGATGTTCTGTTTTTGAGGAGGGGTTGTCTGAAAACAGGGTCTGTCTATCCTTCCTAGCAGACATGGTCATATTAAAGTCCCCACCAATGATCATGAATGGTTGGGCATATGTGCCCAGGTTATCCAAGACCTTAGTAAGGAATTGAAGCTGGCCAGAGTTGGGAGCATAAACATTAATAACTGTAAGAGAGCGAGATAAGTAGTCGCAGTCCAGAAGAATATATCTACCCTGCGGGTCGAGAAATGAAGACTTAACCCGTAGCGGGCATGTCTTTTTAATCAGTATCGCCACTCCAGCTTTACCAGAGGGGTCAGAGGCCATAAAAGAGACCGGGAAGTGTTTGGCTGCAAATTTAAGAGATCCCCCTGGGCAAAAATGAGTCTCCTGGACTAGGACCACATCTGCGTTTGAGGATTTGAACTCCTTCAAAGCTAACCAGCGCTTATGGATCGAGTTCAAGCCCTTAACATTGTAAGTGAGCACCCTCAAAGCCATGGTGGAAAAAACAGTGGAAGCTTAAAGTACCCATAATACACATACAAGAAACGGATATAACCATACAAACCAAGAAGATATTGGGACCCGTGGTGTGTCCTAGGAATGAAAAGCAAGTGAAGGCATATAATAATAACAATGCATCTATATAGCGTAGAAAAGAGCATCAAATTCACACAAAAAGTGAAAAAAAGGCCAAAAAAAAGGCCTAAGAAAGAGAAAAAAACATTAATGGTAGAAAAAAGGCCTGGGGGGTAAAAACCACCCAGGAGTCCACAGCCGTAGCCGCGGAACAAAAGGAGGCACATCAGGGGTTCCAGCTCATCTGGAGAGACCCCGCCACCTTCCAGCAAAAGTTACAGGGAATAAGAACAGTACACTGTAGTCCCAACAACCAAAAACAGGGGCAGTAGAAAAAATATAACCTGTAATTAAAATTGCAAACACCCCTTATTAAGGAGAAAACATGGTGAGATAAGGGCCGAGGCCTAGGTCAGCCAAGTATTGCACATGGAAGTTTCCATCAAGGAGGGAGTCGAGGGTGCAGGTTACGCTGAGGAGTAGAAAAGGGCTTCTGCGACTTCTGGCGCGCAGGGGTCCAGATCCGAGCAGGAACGGAGGAGGGTCTAGGTGTCGTCGGAAGCGGCATGGGATCCTCGTCTGGTAACGGTGGTAGACCCAAGTTGCGTATGAAAGCTTCACTTTCCTGAAGATCTCTCATGGAGTATTGAGTCCCATCTTTAGTGGCTGAAAGGCGGAAGGGGAACCCCCAGCGATACGGGAACTGATGGTTCTGCAGATGTGCAGTCACAGGGCGAAAACTACGACGTTTGGCAAGCGTGATATGGGATAAGTCACTAAAAATTTGTATCTTGGCCCCCTTAAATTCCAAACGGGATTTGTTCCGGGTGGCCATGGTCAAAGCTTCTTTGCTGTCATAGTAGTGAAAGCGTATGATAATGTCTCTAGGGTTGGCCCCGGCAGGGGGCTTTGGGGCTAAGGATCTGTGAGCCCTATCCAACCTCCAGTCTATGTCCGGGATTTTAGGGGCGACAACATTAAAGAGACTGAGTAGGTATGGTTTGATCTCTCCCTCACTGACGGCCTCAGGGATGCCTCTAATACGGAGGTTTTGGCGACGTTCCCTATTCTCCAGGTCTTCCTGTTGGGATTGAAGCTGGGAGACAGATTGCTTCAGACCGGCGTTGTCTTCTTCTAAAGCGTGAACATACTGTAGCAGGTCATCAAATTTGGTTTCCAGGAAATCAGTCCGTTCTCCAATCTGAGCAAGCTCCCCCCTTAATTCATGGGCCAGTTTACCCATTTCCTTAGAAACATTGCTCGTCAGATCTTGCAGAAGAGCTCGCAATTTATCATCAAGTACGTCAACTGTGACCGGGGCGGACATCGTGATTGAGTGGCTGTGTGACTGAGAGCTTGGAACGTCGTGTGCCGACACTTGGGAGGCCACTTGTGCATATGTAAAAGAACCTGGAGAAGGAGCTGGGGAGGCCGGCCTGCTCAAAAATCGATCCAGAGTCTGTGAGGGCCGCAAATCCGGGGACAAAGACTGAGGAAGGTGTTTCGGCCCGTATTTCACCATGAGGCGTTGGGACTAGGCATATATTCAGTTACATGTGGTGCTTCCCATAGAGAAGTAGCGACTGCGAGTTGCACAGGAGCATTGGAAGGCGGCTAAGGCCCATGTAGAACGATCACATGTCTGTCAAACAGGGGGGACCCGAGATGAGACCCCAAAATAGTGCGTTGCCGGTTAGAGAACACAGACCAACTGGGAGGGGGGCCGGTGCAGGAGAGCAGACTGCAGCACTCTCTAACAATCAGGGGTGGGAAGTCCAGATACCACTGCACCACTAGGCTGTATGAGGAAACAAGGCAGAAGGCAGGGCAAAAAAGAAACCAGGGCAGATAGCAGGCAGATGTAGGCCTCAGAGAGTAGAAGAAGGAGATGGGTGGACCAAAATGGCTGCTGACCAGGCCGAGGGCAGTTGCAGGGTAAGAGGGTACGGCTGATGAGGGCAGGCAGTCACTCAGGGGGAGGCAGGCTCCGTTGAGGCAGGGGTTAATGCCTCCGCTGGAGGAGGCAGCAATCCAGCTACAGGAGAGGGAGAGCAGCTATACTGCAGAAGGCCTTGGGTGTAGCAAGATGGCCGCCGGAGCTCACCTTTCCAGTTGAATCCCAGGCATCTCCACAGACATCCAGACAATGGCCAGCGGGGCTCCGGCGCAGGTGGAGGGCGCCTTGGGGGGTCCGTGATGTGCAGCTCCGGTGGTCCCGGCCGAGACGGGACTCAGGATCCGCCGCCCGGAGGCTCTGCAAAGCGGCGTAGGCCGCAAGATGGCGGCGGCGTCCGGCCTGGTTCGCTGCCCGCGGCCGCGGGAGCGATGATGGCGGCGAATCTGCCCAAAATAATGGCTCCGTCCGGAGCTTAGAGGGCCCACCGGCCCATCCATCCCAATAAAATCGTGCGGCAGGCGAGGATGGGCACGGATACAGTTTGGCCTCGGCGGAGTTCTACTCGGGTACGTCCGTCTCGCTCGGCTTCCGGTCACGCCCCCCCAATGCCTAAAGTTTTTGTAAACCCTCACAATGATTTCTGTAATTTGCTCTTTTTGGTCTGTTAAAAATACCACCTTTGTGTTTTGTTATAGTTTTAGTTATCATTGTTCCCAGCAATCTCTGTGGACTGCAGAGCACCTGCCTATATTCTGTCAATTAGCAGAGGAAGAGGTTGTGGGCAGGGCCTACCTGTAGTTTGGGACTATGCCAGGTTGCAGAGCTAGGGCCAAACTTCCCCCGTTTATGAGGAACACTTTGTGTACACGCTCACTAGTGCCTCAGGCTAGACGAGGGCTGCGATCATACAGAGATAGGCATGAAGGCGGCACTCCGTACTTAAAACCGAGCTGTCCACAGTTACACATTAAACTTAAGGCTCTTCACCGTGAGACACTCTCCTCCTATGACATTGTTACCATCTCTTCCAAATGTATCAAGGAGCCGGTGTCCCACTCCACCAGCTCAGCTACTATGCCACCTCACTTCTACACATGCACAAGTTAACCCCTTCACTCTCCATGGGGTCTCCATGCTGCAGGTTTGCAGGTTTGGTCCCAAATTCTCAGGAGCACCTACTGCTGGGGAGGGAGTCACAGCAATGACCCCCTTGCTAACCAGAGGACACGTCACCCATGCCCTGTACCACTTTTCCGCTTTGTGGCTGCTAAAGCATTCCAAACAGTCCTGGTTACCCATAGCAACTGCATGTTAGGCATGACTTCCCTCCAACTCATTCATATAGTTAACCCTTCCTAGGTGGAATTCTTGCTTTTCCTCTTCATTTCCATTAATGTTACAGGCCCTGTTCTATTGATGTGCCATGTACCCTAATGCACCCTTTTTTATGACTTCAAACCTGGCACTCAACTTTACTGAACATTACAGTAGAACAGTCTATCCCACATCACATTTTAGACACAGTTCATCCTCCACTACCTAATGCAGGCTACCCAGTTCATACCTTGCCCAAAAATAACAATTCATTCAGTGTAAGTACCATTACTGGTGGTTTCCTGGTTTCAGGTGAGATCTCAAGCAGGTGACCCAATAGCGGGGACCCTGCGCTCAGACGGGACTACATTGCTCAGGAGAACCCTCCTCAGCACTCCTATGCTGGCCTCTCCCTTTCCTAGTCCTCCCCTCCTTGTAAATATATTGACCTACTCCAAGGGGAAGGACCTAATAAAACCCGGGAAAGAGTCCAAATACTGTTAACCCATTCCCATCCTGAACAACCCAGACTAACAGCATAGCTACATAGTGAAATTAATTCAACAGCAAAAATAAATTCAATGGTACCCCTTAAGTACCTGCTTACAAGGTGCTCCTTAGTTCTGCCCTAGAGTGACAACTCTGCTGCTTCATAGTTACAGTATGGTGAGTAAAAGTTGCCCCCCTAGTACAGGAATTTATATATTTTTTTGCCAGCTCCCTCTCACGGCCATTCTGCTCTCGTCCAGAATGTAATGTATCTGGCCTTGCAACCTCCCAGGATATTTACATCACCTCTCCAGGGGGTACATGATCAGGCATATCATCAGTAGCTGGCTGCCTGTTGAAGAGGGCTGGGGTGATGGTGGCACAGTAGCTGGTCCTTATCACCTTGTAAAAGAGGATTACAGCAGCGCAATGCTGGATTCACTGTATGGGTGAATATATATTTTGAAAGAATGCAGTACTACCGATAAGAGGGGAAAATAGGGGGGGGGGGGGGCATATTTAAAGATCCCTTTAAAGATTTGTAACCTTCAATATATTACGTTTTTGCTCTTGGCTTTAAATGTACTACAGATTTTACTAGTCCCTTTAAAAAAGCTTTTAGCAAGATTCAACAGGCATTAGCATTTAAATAAAATATACATTTAGCAGCAGTGTAGTTTCTTTGGCTTTATTTTATGTAGAATGTTGAAATACTGTCACATTTGGAGCACTATTAGTATTGGTGGAAAATATCTTTTTGTTTTATCATAATGCCAAGGCTCTACACTTGTTTTGTGTCCCCACATCTGCACAGTTCCTGCAAATTCGAACCAACACATCCTTCATATAAACGTGTGTGGTCCCTGAAGGCCAGACCTTTCACATACATCTTTTCTATATGCTAATGAGCCGGAAATTTCATACATGCCATACACAGCACTGGAAAGCAATATCATTCATCGCCCATCATTTTGTTTTGGAATAGCAGGGAACAAAATCAATCTCTGGGCTGTTATTAAATGGAAAATATGCTGTGAACTCTTCCAAATGTCTTGAATTGGACCCCGTGAAAGACAATAATACAGTGGAGAGCAAGATGCTCATTGCTGTATCTTCCCTTAACCGTTCTTCGACTAAATTACTGTTTGCTCTTTAAAAGGACCAGTAAATCCAAAAATATAGATTTTATGTAGAAGAACAGCTTAAAACTTTGCAGATGTGGATAGTCAATTCTGCCAGAAAAATTGTAAGGAGGTGCTTTATGGCATTAGTTACATAGTTAGTAAGGATGAATAAAGACATCAGTCTATCCATCAACCTGAGTGAGTGTGGGTGCATGTCTACAATTCTCCCTATCCCTGTACATTGTGTCTCATGAAGAAGCTCATCTATTATATTATATTATTATTTATTTAAGGTACCCATATAGTGCCATCAATTTATGCAGCGCTCCACACATACATCACACACTCACATCGGTCCCTACCCTCAAGGAGCCCACAATCTAAGGTCCCCAACTCACATTGATATACCAGGGCCAATTTTGGACAGAAGCCAATTAACCTACCAGCATGTCTTTGGAGTGTGGGAGGAAACTGGAGCACCTGGAGGAAACCCACACAGGCAAAGGGAGAACATGCAAACTCCATGGAGGTAGTGTCGTGGTTGGGATTTGAACCAGCGACCCTTCTTACTGCTAGGTGAGAGTGCTAACCACTACATCACTGTGCCGCCCTACTTGACTGTGTAAGTCTTGTTAACTGGTTCCCGACCACCGCATGTAGATATACTTTGACAGAATGGCACATCTGTGCAAATGGGCGCACCTGTACGTCCCTTTGAATTTGCTGCCATGCCATCACATGCACGCCACCTGGAGGAAACCCACACAGGCACAGGGAGAACATGCAAACTCCACGCAGGTCGTGTCGTGGTTGGGATATGAACCAGTGACCTTTTTCACTGCTAGGTGAGAGTGCTAACCACTACACCACTATGCTGCCCGTTAAAATATGTAGGGAGCCCTGCTGTTTATTGTACTTTTGTTGTAGTAATATACTGACATTGGTGTCGGTGGTTGAAGAAGTACTTTGGCCACCTTCTGCTGTTCTTTCCAGGCCTCCCGTCCCAACAGGAGACCCAGGCCACCAGCCACCACATCCGCCGCCTAGGCTGAGACCCGAACAAAGCCGGATCTGGCTCTGATTGGGCCTCCGATGTAGCATTCCGGAAGCAATGTCACTTCCGGTTTACTCGTCTGCCAATGGCACCGATTAAAAAAAAATGACAGTATTCACAATCACCAATTTTGACGATCTGAATACTTTTAAGTGCAAAGAGGGATTTGGCGTCTTTTAGACTCTCAATCTCTCCACATTGAGTACCTGTCAACACCTATTACTGTTGCAAGGAATGTTTACATTCTTTGCGACAGCAATAACAGTGATCAGATTTTTTTTTTTAAAGGGACAATGTAAAAAAATAAAAAATAAATAAATAAGTGCCCCGTTCTCGTGTGCTCACGCAGCAAAGAAAACGCATATGTAAGTCAGGCTTGCAAATGTAAATTGTGTTCAAATCACACATGTGAGGTATCTCTGCAATGGTCAGAGTGAGAACAATAATTCTAGCAAAAGGCCTCCTTTGTAACGCTAACCTGGTAACCATAAATTTTTTTTGAATGTGACGCCTATGGATATTTTTAGGTACTGTAATTTGTTGTCATTCCACGAGTGTGCACAATTTCAAGCATGACATGTAAGGTATCTATTTATTCAGCGTAACATCATCTTTCATATTATTAGTGTTTTTTAAATTGACGAACGTGTCTTTTTTCCTAAAAAAAATTGCGTTTGAAAGACTGCTGTGCAAATACTGTGTGACGTGAAATATTGCAATTATCGCCATTTTATTCTCTAGGGTCTTTGCTAAATATAAATATATATATATATATATATATATATATATAATATGTTTGTAGGTTCTAAGTAATTTTCTAGAAAAAAATATGAAAGGGTTAAATTAAGCTTTTAAGTGCAAGTATTGCTGCAGCTGGACTTTGAAGCTACCTTAGACCCCTTTCACACTGGGGTGCTTTTCAGGCATTTTAGCACTAAAAATAGCATCTGTGATTTATCCGGCCCAATCTAGCTGCTGTCCTAAATGCCTCCATCAGGTTGGGACATTCTTCCATGTGGTTTGGTCATGCCCCTTGATGCAGAGGTTTTGGAAGGATGTAGTCTCTGATATTAATTTGGTGAGTGGCTTAAAGTGGATCTTGATCCTAGAGTGCTGCTTTTGGGAATATGCGATACCATAAGCCCAGTTTTGCATAAACAGTTTGTATTTTACACGACTTTCTATGTCAGAAAGATCATTTTGACTAAATGGAAACAGGTTGATCCTCCCACGGCTTCACTATGGAGATCAACTATAGACGCTGTTTGCCCCTTTATAAACTCACCTATATGAGCCATAAATGTCCTACAAAGTTCACTAAAATCTAGGGAGAATGGGTGAAGTCTAGACCCCAGGCTACCTAACCAATGGTATTAGACTCAATTGCTGAGAGATTGGTATATAATTTGCTGTACTAGATCTGTTCCATGGTCTTCCATGGTCTTATATATATATATATATATATATATATATATATATATATATATATATATATATATATATATATATATATAAAATCTTTTCTGTTAAAAAATAAAATAAAAAATAGTGCCTGTAAAGCGACTGAAAAGTGCCTCTCATGCCTCCCCAGTGTGAAAGCCAAAGTGCTTTCACACTGGGGCGATGCGCTCACAGGACGGGAAAATAAGTCCTGCAAGCAGCATCTTTGGCCTTACTGGAAATGCAAAAAAAATGTATATTGTTCACTTAACATGTATTATTGTTTATTATTGTACTCTAGATATTTTTGGTTTGTGTTACCAGGCTAGGCTACTTAACCAGATGAAGGAAGAATGGTTTGGCCACTGTGTTGGCTATTTATGTGATCTTACTATAAATCATGTAATCCATTTGGTTTCTTTCATCATTTGGTTTGGTGTGCCTGCTGTATATTTATGATTTGAATGAAACTCTTTGTATTTTCCATTTCCATTTTCCATTTCCTTTCTTCATGTGGGCATAGAGTCAGTGTTAGAGAATGACTACCAGACGTTTGGCTAATAGAAATGTGCTTCGCACAGAATAGCTCATAGAAATGCGCATTCTTGGCAGAACGGTGACTAGGTGCATCCATGAGCCAGTATGGGTGTGCACTCAATGCATCTTGGCACCAGATAGAGGGGGCTCCTGCTCATGCTCAATTGCTGACTGGTCTTTCAGTTGTTCCCATTGTTCTGGAATTACTCTGCCTGTTCCCTTGTTGCTGACCCCACTTGCGTCTGACCTTAACTTGGATACTGCCTCTGCTCTGTCGCCAGTTCCTGACCCTGACTCTGCTCTTGACCATGTCTCTGCCTTATGTCATGGTCCATCGCTGCTCACATGCTGCTGACCTCAGCTATCCCTGTGACCTTGCTGCTGTTCCTGGCTCTACTCTCACATCTGGTTCAAGTGTCTGTCTGGCTGTCATTTGTATCTGCTCATCACAGCTTGGTCCTGTCTCAAGCCTGCTGGGAGCTCTGACAAGCCTCACATCTGGAACCTGCAGCCTGTGTGGAATGCCCCTTTAACTTAGGCTGGATCTCATGCATAGCTACTGTTCCTGACCTGATTTTCTGCCAGCTTAACAGAGTCTGTATCTCCTGCTGCAAGCACTCCTATCAACACCTGCTGGCACTCATGTTCCTCCTATCCCTTGGTTCCCTTATGTTCCACCTCCAGTAGGACTTGGGCTGCAGATACAAGAGAGACCAAGGTCGTCATTTCAGTCTCCGATCCGGTAAGTTATAGTCATTGAGCTCACCAAAATATTTTGTTCTCCTCAATACTTTGAACATGTAAGTGTTGAAGGGTTCCAAGGAAAAGAGTCTTGCCTTTCTCAGCTAAAGAAGCATTTGCATTCCTATCTGTTGGACAGTTCCTCTCACTTCCTGTTTACTGAAATTTGTGGCAGGATAGGAAGTGAGGTGAGATATCGCTATTAAAGCCTGTAACTGTAAAAACCCAAAGGGGGTTATAAGCTTTACCCAGTGTTTCCAAAATGAAACATTTTATCTTGACATACACTTTATAAAAACAGCAGAATTCATAGCAGGATACACATACAGACTCACATTTGTGAAATTTGGTTACTTTAACCACTTCAGCCCTGGGCCATTTGGCTGGCCGAACACCAGAGCACTTTTTGCGATTCGACACTGCGTCCCTTTAACTGACAATTGCACGGTCATGTGACGTGGCTCCCAAACAAAATTGATGTCCTTTTTTTCCCACAAATAGAGCTTTCTTTTGGTGGTATTTTATCACCTAGGGTTTTTTGTTTTTGCACTATAAACAAAAAAAGAGCGACCATTTTGAAAACAACGCATTATTTTTTACTTTTTGCTATAATAAATATCCCCAAAGAATATATAAAAAAGCATTTATTTTCCTCAAAATAGTCCGATATATATTCTTTTACATATTTTTGGTAAAAAAAAAAAATAAGCGTTTATTGATTGGTTTGCGCAAAAGTTATAGCGTCTACAAAATAGGGGATAGTTTTATGGCATTTTTATTAATATTTTTTTTTTTACTAGTAATGGTGGCGATCAGTGATTTTTATTGTGACTGCAACATTATGGCGAACACATCAGACAATTTTGCCACATTTTTGGGACCATTCACATGTATACAGCGAACGGTGTGATTAAAAATGCATTGATTATTGTGTAAATGTGACTGGCAGTGAAGGGGTTAACACAAGGTGGTGCTCTAGGGGGTTAAGTGTGTCCTAGGGAGTGATTCTAACTGTAGGGGCTACGTGTGAAACAACACTGATCACCGCTCCCGATTACAGGGAGCTGTGATCAGTGACCTGTCACTAGGCAGATCGGAGGAAATGCTTGTTTACATTTACATTTCCCCGTTCTTCCTCCATTTAGTCCACGGGACCCACGATCCTACTAACGGAGCTCGCGGCGGGTGTGCGCAGGTGCCGCAGGGGGCACACACACGATGGCAGGGCGGCAAATTCAAAGGGACTTACAGGTACGCTTATTTGGCAGTCGTGCCATTCTATCTACATGCGTCGGTCAGGAACCAGTTAAAAAGACTTACACAGTCATGTACTTCTTTACGGCATGAAGCAAATTCTGACGCTTGATTTACTCACTAATTTTTATGCTAAATATTCCTGTGTACCGAATTTATTAAACATTCTATAAGCACTAATGACATTTATTGAAATTAAGTTCTCATAGCTGAACTCACAATGGAGATTTGTTTTTTTCAATTAAAAAGGCAAAAAGTGCAGAGCATTTAATGCGCAGTGGCTGCATAAGTTCTGCAGTTGCAATTACATTCAACTACTTCCATGTCAAAGAAAGCTCACACACATTAAAGCAATATGTAAAGTGTATGCACAACCTATTTTTCATCCTATATTTGCCACCATGCTTCTCCGTATACTGACAGTCTTATGAGGAAGATCATGTTTTGTGAATCAATTGCAAAGTTTCTTAGTTGGAAATTCTTCCAGTAACAGCCTTTTCTGTTGTAGGCCGACAGTGCTAAGCCACTGTCTCACAATTAGGATCAGCATTGCCAGCTTGCCATGGACACTGCCTATAAGGTCTGCAGGAGGCATATAGCCTCCTGACAAAGCTTTTGACCATTTCCTGTTCGATCAAAACATAGGTTTAATGGCCTGTCCAATTGTATTTAGTACATAGTGTATACATTTTTAAAGTAATGAAATTGTTTTTAAATTTATTTTTTTTCTATGTTTTTGTAGTGGTTGTCTGATGGGTGGTTCACAATAAGGATGGAGTAACAAAAATGAAGATGTTAAAGGAGAATTGCTCAGGACTACCTGTCCTTTAAAAGTGACTCTGGGCCCAATGGCAGGAATTCCTGGTGGACAAGACTCTGGTCCAGCCGCACCTAGAATATGCTGTCCAGTTTTGGACACCAGTCCTCAGGAAGGATGTACTGGAAATGGAGCGAGTACAAAGAAGGGCAACAAAGCTAATCAAGGGTCTGGAGGATATTAGTTATGAGAAAATGTTGCGAGCACTGAACTTATTCACTCTGGAGAAGAGATGCTTGAGAGGGGATATAAATTTAATTTATAAATACCATACTGGTGATGGTGACCCCTTAATAGGAATAAAACGTTTTCATGGAAGGGAGTTTAACAAGACACGATGCCAATCATTAAAATTAGAAGAAAAGAGATATAACCTTAAAGGATTCTTTACTGTTGGAGCGGCAAGGATGTGGAATTCCCTTAAACAGGTGGTGGTCTCAGTGGGGAGCATCAGTAGTTTAACCACTTTCAGACCGGACCATTTTGCTGGTCAATGACCAGAGGTCTTTTTACAATTTGGCACTGCGCTGCTTTAACTGGTAATTGCGCGGTCATGCAATGTTGTACCCAAACAAAATTTGCGTCCTTTTTTTCCCACAAATAGAGATTTCTTTTAAAGGTATTTGACTGACTCTGCGATTTTTATTTTTTGCGATATAAACGTAAAAAAAATCCAATAAACTCAATTTTAGTCATACATTTAGGCCAAAATGTATTCAGCCACATGTCTTTGGTAAAAAAAAAAGTCAATAACTGTATATTTATTGGTTTGCGCAAAAGTTGTCACATCTACAAACTAAGGTACGTTTTCTGGAATTTACGCAGCTTTTAGTTTATGACTGCCTATCTCATTTCTTGAGGTGCTAAAATGGCAGGGTAGTACAAAACCCCCCCAAATGACCCCATTTTGGAAAGTAGATACCCTAAGGAAATTGATAAGAGGCATGTTGAGCCCATTGTATATTTTATTTTTTTGCCTCAAGCGATTGAATAATGACAAAAAAAAAAAAAATTTTATTTTTTTACACAAAGTTGTCACTAAATGATATATTGCTCACACATGCCATGGTTATATGTGGAATTGTACCCCAAAATACATTCTGCTGCTTCTCCTGAGTACGGGGATACCACATGTGGTCGACTTTTTGGAAGCCTAGCCGCGTACGGGGCCCCGAAAGCTAAGCACCGCCTTCAGGATTTCTAAGGGCATACATTTGTAATTTCACTCCTCACTACCTATCACAGTTTTGAAGGCCATAAAATGCCAATATGGCACAAAACCCCCACAAATGACCCCATTTTAGAAAGTAGACACCCCAAGCTATTTGCTGAGAGGCATGTTGAGTCCATGGAATATTTTATATTTGGCACAAGTTGCGGGAAAATTACAAACTTTTATTTATTTTTATTTTTTTTTCACAAAGTTGTCACTAAATGATATATTGCTCACACATGCTATGGGCATATGTGAAATGACACCCCAAAATAAGTTCTGCTGCTTCTCCTGAGTACGGGGATACCACATATGTGGGACTTTTTGGGAGCCTAGATGCGTAAGGGGCCCCGAAAACCAAGCACCGCCTTCAGGCTTTTTTAAGGGCGTAAACACGCGGGGACTGTTCGGCCAACTTTGTCCGTCAAACTGTTTCGGCAAACAGTCCGCTCAAAATTAGCATGGACGGACATGGCCACACACGACGTACGAACAGTTTGCTGAAACCGTGCGCGATGACGTGAACGGCATGTACGACGGGACGAAAAATACGACGTCCTATACACTGCATTATAACTTTCGGCGTGTAAATCCT
The DNA here is from genome assembly GCF_037356315.1 of Lithobates pipiens. Taxonomy (NCBI): domain Eukaryota; kingdom Metazoa; phylum Chordata; class Amphibia; order Anura; family Ranidae; genus Lithobates; species Lithobates pipiens. Next base: position 42,338,948 of record NW_027507686.1, on the reverse strand, counting down.
TTCTGAGCATGAGCGGAACTTAGTTTGTCGAACAAGCCTACACACGAGGGAACTGTTCGCTGAAACAAGGTTTCAGCAGACAGTTTTTCGGAAATTCCGAAAAACCTTGTTCAGCGGACTGTTCGCTGAAACTGTCCGCTGAACGCCCACACACGGGCGGACTGTCCGCCGAAACACTGTTCAGCGGACAAAGTTGGCCGAACAGTCCCCGCGTGTGTACGCGGCCTTACAGTTTTGAAGGCCATAAAATGCCAAGATGGCACAAACTCCCCCCAAATGACCCCATTTTGGAAAGTAGACACCCCTAAATTTAGGGGTACACTAGTGAGACTAGGTAATAAATGGCGGGTGCCCTGAAACTATAAAAAAATAACTAACCAACCAGCGTCACCTGTAACAGTTATATGGTGATCACTGGTGAAAGGGTTAACTAGGGGGCAATCAGGGGGCTTTATGCGGTAGTATATGGGGGTCCCTGGCGCTATAAAAAGCTGCGGCGAACCTAAATACCTACCTGCCTAACTAGCATCACCTGTGACACTAATACAGCGATCAGAAAAACGATCGCTTATTAGGCTGGGTTCACACTGGAGCGATGCAGGAACGCCACGAATCCGCGGCGGGTTCCCGCATCGCATGCCTCCCGGCGGCAGTTCACACTGCCCTATGCGAACTGCTGGGAGTGTCAGTGAAATGTTAATGACACCCCCAGATCAGTTCGCATATCGCAGTGCGATCTGCAAACTCGGATCGCATGGTGTGAACACCCATGCAATCCGATTCTGCTGCGGACCAATTTGCGGCGGGTGCGGCGGGTGCGGCGCGAATTCAGCCATACTATCTATATGGCTGAACTCGAATCGCACAGAGATGGGATGTGATGTGCACTGCAGTGCGGTGCGAATCACATCCGTTCTCATAAACTGCTGCAATGTGAACCCAGCCTTAGTGACACTGGCGACGGGGGGTGATCACGGGGTTAAACCTTTATTGGGGGGGTTAGGGGGGTACATTAGAACTAAAGGGGGCTAACCCTAACTGCCCTAACAGTTATTACAGTCACAAATGACACCAATGCAAAAAAAAAATATGCAATTGGTGTCACTGTGACTGGGGGGGCAGGGGTAATTGGGGGGGTGATCGGGGGGTGAAGGGGGGGTGTGAGTGTGCCTGGCATGTTCTACTGTGTAGTGTCGTGTTGGTGCAACTCACCGATCCTCTTTCCTCGGTGCCGGAACGAAAAATACCAACACGGAAGAGAGATTACATCACTTCCTCTGCCTGTGTTTACATTACAGGAGAGGAAGTGATGTCACGGAGCATTTCCATTCGTCGGGAGCGATCGCGAGGGGGTGGCCATGAATGAATGGCCGCCCCCTCATCCCGGATCGCTCCCGAACTAATACCGACCGCCGCAGGCACCGGGGGGGGGCCCGATCGGGCCCCCCACCCGCGGGAAGGCAGGGACGTACAGGTACGCCCATATGCCTGCCCGTGCCATTCTGTCGACGTATATCGTCGTGCGGCGTTCGGCAAGTGGTTAAAAAAACTATTAGATAAGCACCTGAACGACTACAACATACAGGAATATACAATGTAATATTGACATATAATCAAACACATAGATTGGACTTGATGGACGTGTGTCTTTTTTCAACCTCACCTACTATGTAACTATGTAACCCATGTATATGTAAGACTATAATTAAAGTCTTGGTCAAGGAATCAAGTTCTTGGTGCTGTACCCTAAGTCAGAGCTCAAAGTTACCTGAGAGCTGATCAAGTGAAACTAGGGTTTTGAGACCTGGAGACAAGATTTCCCTAAGCCCTTGTACACACGGTCGGACCGTTTTGTCGGATATTCCGACTGTGTGTGGTCTCCATCGGACTGTTTCTGTCGGAATATCCGACGGACCAACTTTTCCAACTTGGCGGTAAAATTTTTCCGACAAAATGCTCTGATCAGACATACTCCGATCATGTGTAGCCTACTCCGACGGACAAAGTGTCAAGCATGCTCAGATCAAATTCCTAGACCAAAGCTATTGGCTACTAGCCTGAACGTAGTCCCGTCCTAACGAAATAACGTCATCACGTTATGTACAATCGGATTTTCCGACAACTTTGTCCGACCGTGTGTATGCAACAGTTTCGGACAAAATCCGTCGGACATTTGGTTGCCGGAATGTCCAACCGTGTATAAGGGCTCAAGTACAAGTATAACTAAAGGCAAAACTTTTCTTTAGTTTTGGATAGAGTGGAGAGGGATTGGAAGGCTTGTCAGTTTTTAATTCTGTCTGTGCCCCCTGTTAACGAGATTCATCCCCCTCTATTTGTAGACACCGAAGAACCACCAGTGTTTCAACCACCACTGTCACTTGGTTGTTTGTGATCACCATTTTCACTGCTGCTATTTTGAAATATTCACTTTATTAGCACTTTGCACTTTGGACTCGGAGGGGGGGGGGGGGGGGGGATTCCGAAAAGCAGAAGTTCCATTTTGGGTTTGAACTCTGCTTTAAGTTTCTGAATATTCGTCAGTAACATTACATTTGCATTTGCTTTTTCCATGTTGTATAGTGCCTTTAAAACGGAACTTCAGACAAACAGTTGAAATATATACAGTATATGGAATGATGTTGTCTGAAAATGCTCTATTTTATATTTATGTAATTCTCTATTTCTAGTTTTGTAATCTAGGCATCCCTGCAAGGCAGCACAGCCAGTCCTAGGACCTGCACTACACCAAAAGCATAGTTTGGTCAACAACAAAGAAACTCAGTCAGCTGATTGAACAATGAAAGAGTAAAAGATCACTGATAAGCCATCTCTCAAATGAATCTGGTTTCTTTTTCTGTTAGCATGTCACTGTCGGCAAATGAGAATCCATCAAAGCCTGGTTGGTTCCTAGTACTACCCCTCACTCTTTCAGTCTGAGTGATGTTGTCTGAAAAAGAAAATTCACGTATTTGTATTATTGAACCTAAAATATAATAATACTAATATGTATAATATATTATATATATATATATATATATATATATATATATATATATATATATATATATATATATATGTATTTATTTATAATATTTTTAATTAAAACGTATTTCTATTCATATTTTTTTTATATACTTCTGAAGTTTCGCTTTACCCATACTGCTCCTGAGATTATTTTAACTCAGCTATCACAGTTGTCCCTATTTCCTTCTACCTTCTACCTCTCTATCATCTTCACCTCCTCTAAATCTTGCTGTCAGGTTTGCTCTGCGCTCCTCTGTGAACTGCACCGTCAGCCTCCCTGAAAACGAAGACTAGTGCTCTAATCTCATCTCCCTGGCAGTTTTTCTCAGCAGTTGGGAAGTCTGTACTGCGTCGCTAAACTGCATGCTAGTATGATTCCACAAGGTGAACACAAGCAGAACTTCTGCAGAATAAAGAAATAAACACACATTCAAAGCTGAGCAGGATGTCATCTGTTACGATAAATTTGAAGGGTTTCGCACAATATGTTAATTAATTTCGTTTAAACTGGATGCAGTAAACTGATCATAAGGCCAACTGCAAACCTTGTAGTATCCTTTTTACAAAACATATTGACTGCAAACTCCCCTTTCAATAATCTCCCACCCACCATCAACGTGCCACTCTTCTACATTAATAACTGTTGAAGGCCGTCGGTGAAAGCCAGCTAAACATTTGTGAAATAAGATCAATCCTGTCCGCCATTTTTATTGAATTTTTTTTCCCTTTCTACACGCGAAGATGACATGAAATATATTAGGCACTTTAAATGTTATATTTTTTTGAAGCTCTGACAGCCGGCTGTGTTGAGTACATAGCGTTAGGGTATTAAAATGCATTATAGATCGTGTCCAGTCTGCACTAGAACAGACACGTTTTTAGGGTCGTAGATGTTCAGTGACATTCAGCTGGTGTTGTTTAAAAAAAAAAAATCACATAATGTCCTTTGGCTACTGTAGATCAAGGGGAGTTTCACAAGCCTAGTTATAGTCATGAAAGCATTTAAACAATATGTCATATTTGAACAATATAGAATATTTCTTAGAGCTGTATTAGTTGTCAGAATTCATTAGCTTCTTCAGTTTAGGTAGTTCAAGAATAGTTTTACTTTTAACCTATCAGGTATATCCATGGAAGATTAATTGCTTTACTTAATAACCCTGGAACAGGGCCACATTTAGAGATCATTGTGCTTTAGGTAGCAATAATTGATGATGCCATTATATAAAGGCTTCATCCCATTTGTTATATGATTATTATCATAAAAACTAAAAACAGAATGTGCTGTTGGAGGTACTGAAGGTTCTGGCTTATATGCCAAACTTCCTGCAGAATGTGAAGTCCACCATTTCAAAGCTTATAGATAGAGAGGAGAACACTGAGCTGCAGAGAGTCTGATATATCTGCAATCCTCCTTACTAGTACTTAAAGATGGATGTACTAGTAGATTCTCAAAAGTGTCCATGGTAGGCAAATATAAATGAAAAAGGGGCCATCAAGCAAACTTATACTTTTGACTTGGGATATCAAGTGTATCTGTCATGTACCTGGTTAAGATTGAACTGGAGTGGGGGCTTCTCTTGCATCTTTTGTCCAACACCCCTAGTAGTGGTGACTAGGGATGAGCTTTCTGTTCGGGTCAAACATGAGTTTGACTTGAACATTGTCTGCTCGCCCATTTGTCGAAAACCAAACACTATGGGCTGTTCGCAACAAATTAGAGTGAGCACATAATGGCCCATAATGCACTGCGGGAGCGGAGCGCATTGCTGTATGATGATTGACCAAAGCATGCACCATGACCTGCATGATTTGGCCAATCCCAGCACCCTCAGCTAAGAGAGCCATAATTGGCCAAAGGCAGGGTGCCTTTTGCCAATCATGGCGCACTATATAAGGCTGCCTGTACGTCGGCCCAGTGTAGTGTGTTGTTGGCGTGGACGGAGAAAGAGTGTCATTTAGATTGAGCAGGCAGGCAGGTTATATATACACTGCATACAGTTTAGCTATATCTGACTGCAGGCCATTCCTGGTGTACTTTTTCTAATATACTTCAGGCGGTGTACACAGTACACAGTACCATGCACCCCTAGTGCAGTAGCTACTACTTTTTTTTTTAAATCATTTTTATTAGAATTTTCCAAACGATACAACAAGGAAAAAAAGAGAAAACAAATACAGGTAGCAATAAGCTACAATAAATGGTACAGAACGATAAATGATACAGATCAAAAATACGCTCACAAGTGTAAGTACATTCTCCGTCCACTGGCTTTACATACGTATCTATAACTATGAACTCAATCATTCAAATTGGAGACCCAACCAATACTTTCAGGTAATTAGAACAACCTTATGGCACCTGGATCTCTGAGTGGCTCCCTCCGCACCCCAAATTGGGATCACGCTGTGTTGGAAGGGCCATCCAGAGTGTAGCTGGATGACGTCAGTTGTATCAATCAGGTTCTTATCCTATTGATGTCCAAGATTGGGTAGTGATTGAAAAGGACTAGTCTCTATACAAAGAGTAGGTATCTATACACAACATGGTGTGGGGGTCTATTTTGGGACCTGTTCAGAGATTCCCACTACTAATGAACATAGAAATCATTTCTTGTACCACTCTGTCCAACATTTCCACTGTGAGTCAAATTTTTTGCCACAAGATTTCCTAAGAGCTAACAATCTTTCATAATGAAAGTTTAGGTTCACCTGGACTAGAACTTCGGATGGGTTTGGGGACAATGCGCTTTTCCAATGTCGGGTTATAACCAATTTAGCCGTGATCAGGATGTGTGTCACTACTATGCGAAACATGGGCGGGTAATTATCAATACCGAGGTGGAGAACTGCTAGAGCTGGGTTTGGGGACTGCAGCACTCCCGTGATTTCTGCAAGTATGCTAAATAGCTTCCTCCAATAGCTAGAGACGTTTTTGCAATGCCAAAATATATGCAATATTGTGCCTACACTGCTGCAGTCTCTCCAACAGAGGGAAGAGTGTGTAGAAAACATTCTTGCTAGTTGGTGAGGACTTCTATACCACTTATGTAATATCTTCTGAGTGAGCTCCCAGTGGCTAACGCAATGTGAGGCTTTGTAATTACATCTGAGGGCATTGCTCCATTGATTGAGTTCGTAGATTTTGTTTAAATCTTTCTCCCAAGTGAGCATAGAGGAGGATTTCACCAATAGTTGTTTGTGCTGCAAGGTGTTGTATAAAAGTGAGATGCCTTTGTCCCTGGTATTGGGAAACATGTAATATTGCCATATGAGGTTATGTATTTCAATAGTTGGTGGAGGAGACCTCAATAGAAAAGATGACACCTGATTGTATAGAAATTTACTAGTTTGGGGTATATTGAAACTGGATTTTAAGGAGTCAAATGATCTTAAAGTTCCCTGTATATATAAATCATCCACCCATTCTATTCCATTTTCTTTCCAATTTGTAAAAGTACTGTACGGGAGCAGTATTTCCAAAGTTTGGATTGGGATTCTAACAGTAGTGCGGAGATTTCCCAGCAGTTGCTGCTGTCGAAGATGTCTCCATGTTACTATGGTCGCTGTGATAGTTGGGGATAATCATGTTAAAGATCTGGGTTTCCAAGTATCTGCTAAGAGGAGAAGACTTATATGTTGGGTGTTTGCTATAGACGCTTCAATGTTTACCCATAATGGTTCAGGATTCGGGAGAAACCAAAGTTTGGCTTGTGCCAATATGGCTGCCCAATAATAGTCCTTGATGTCAGGAAGGCCCATGCCTCCCGCTTTCCTATGCATTATAAGTTTGTTAATTGGGCATCTGGCTCTTTTACCCTGCCAGATATACTGCTTGAGAAGTTGGGTCAATTCTTGAAAGTGGGAGGCTTTGTATGGTATTGGGAGGGTTCTGAATATGTAGAGAATTTTCGGTAGGATTAACATTTTATATGATGCTATTCTCCCTGCCCACGATAATACAGTTAGTGAGATTTTGGAAAGGGTTTTTTTAATGTCTTGTAGAAGAGCTTTTATGTTGACATCTGCTATCTGGGACAGGTTTGTCGTCAACTGTTTGCCGAGATAGGGAATCTGTTTAGCGGCCCATACATAGGGGAATGTTTGTTTAAGGTATGAGCTCACATGGGGATTCAAGCCTAGATCTAATATGAGGGACTTGGTAAAATTGACCTTATAATAAGATATCTGGCCAAATGCTTCTAATATTTCATGAGTGAACGGGAGAGACACTTCCGGATTCGATAAGAAAAGAATGATATCATCCGTGAACAGGTTAACTATGTGTTCTTTTCACTTGACTTTGAGTCCTGAAATGTGTGGGTGGGATCTAATGACCTCCGCCAGGGGTTCTATCATCAGGTTGAAAATTGGAGGTGACAAGGGACACCCCTGGGGGGTGCTATTCGATATAATAAAGGTTTTGGAAATGCTGCATAAACGAACTTTAGCGGAAAACTTTTTATACACACTGCAGAAGGCCAGATTAGATCTCTTGGAGGAACTAAACATACCAATCAGGAGGAAATATATCCTTATGCAACGAAATTACTATGAATTTGGTAACAAAACAGGAAAATTCTTAGCCAGACCAATCCAAAAAAGGAGAGCAATGTCCACGATTCATCACATAGTTGACCCGAAAGGCCAAAAGATTGAATCCCCATCTGGAATAGTAGACCAATTTAAAAAATTCTATTCAAATCTCTATAACCTCCCTCACCATCCCTCGGCAGGAACGCAACACGACAGACTTTAAAAAAATAATGGAATTTCTGGACGATAATTGTCCAGGGAGTATTCCTGACGAAATAGCCACAGATTTAGAGAAGCCAATAACGAAAGAAGAAGTCTTAGCCGCCCTTAAACAGCTAAAACCGGGTAAAAGCCCTGGCCCAGACGGCTTGCCACTCTATTATAAAACCTTCTCGGACACACTTGTTCTTCATATTACTAACACATTTAATAAACTTCCTGACTCCCCATCATTACATACGGAACTCCATGAAGCACACATCACAATGATACCGAAGCCAGGGAAAGACGATTCTCTGGTCCCTAATTACAGACCTATTTCACTTATAAACGTAGATGTGAAGATTTACGCAAAAATCATAGCTAATCGCATTCTCCCTTTATTACCCTCCCTGGTCTCCTTGGACCAAGTAGGTTTCGTTCCGGGTCGGGAGGCGCGGGACAATACGCTAAAAGCGATTAATGTCCATCGGTGGCTATCCACATCTCAAACCCCGGGCTTCTTTCTTTCGTTGGATGCGGAGAAGGCGTTCGACAGGGTGGCTTGGGACTACATGTTGGCATTACTCAGGAAAAGGGGTTTCAAAGAACGTACCTTGCAATATATTATGGCCCTTTACTCATCCCCCACAGCCAGAATTAAGGTTAATGGTCACCTGTTGGGCGCCTTCTCCTTCTCCAACGGAACAAGACAGGGATGTCCCTTATCTCCAATTATATTTATCTTAACGATTGAACCCATGCTTCACAGGCTTCGAACTAACGCGAATGTTAAAGGAATTCAAATAAAAGGCGAGACTTACAAAGTGGCAGCATATGCCGACGATATCCTCTTATTTCTATCGGACCCAATCACTACTATACCCAAATTACTCCAAGACTTCGCTCAGTTTAAAACGATAGCGAATCTCCAAATGAATTTCAATAAGTCCAAGGCCCTCAACGTTACCCTACCTGACACAGTGATGACACACTGCCAAACAAACTTTCCATTTAGTTGGGAAAAACATGCCATCACCTATTTAGGAATTCAATTACCGACTAAGTTGTCAGATCTGTATCCCCGCAACTTACTACCACTGCTTAATTCCATTAGGACAGATCTGCAGAATTGGAAAATACCTACAATTTCGTGGTTCGGGAGAGCAGCGATTTTAAAAATGAATATCCTCCCTAGATTCCTATACCTCTTACAAACGATTCCAATCACCCTTCCTTCCACATTTTTTGCGACATTTAAAACTCTCTGCTCCCAGTTTGTCTGGGCTAACAAAAAAGCTTGTATAAAGTGGGAGAAACTGACTCTTCCCAAATTACAAGGGGGTTTGGGAATTCCAGATCTAAGAAAATATCAATGGGCATGCCAATTGACCAGAATCGTGGATTGGCACGTCCACAGACAGAACAAAGCATGGGTAGTGATTGAGGAGGCATTCGCTCGCGCTCCGATACATCTCCTCCCGTGGATAAGCACTGACTCCGCTTCGACAACACTCGCATCTCACCCTCTGATAAGCACTACACTTAACATATGGAAAACGGTATGTCACAAAACAAAAATTTCTTCTACTCATGGCCCACTTACCTCTTTAGAGCACAATTCGGAATTCACTCCTGGTATTCAAGATCGATATACCACTGCCGACGTCACTAGAGACTGCATGAGAGCAGGGTCCTTTTTTGATAAAGGAAGAATGCTCACATTCCAATCTCTACTGACTAAATTTCCGGACAGGAAGATACCCTTCTTTAATTTCCTCCAAATCAGACACTTTCTACTCAATAAGTACCCTGCAAATACGTGGTGCAGGGAATTGGCTTCGTTTGAAAAGCTTTGCTCTAGGAAAACTCCACAGCGACATCTCATTTCTGAGCTTTACGCTCTCCTCTTTCCTACTACAAATGACTTAGTGGATCCGGTGCGTGAAAAGTGGACGTCGGATCTAGGCCTGGAATTGACACAAGATGATTGGGAAAAAATATTGATAAACATTCACAAGGGCTCTAGGAATGTGTCCGTACAAGAAGACGGCTTTAAACTCTATTCCCGATGGTACAGAACCCCAGACGTTTTACACAAATACTACCCAACGGTGCCCTCTTTATGCTGGAGATGCGGGGAAGCAGTAGGCACTATCCTACACATTTGGTGGGATGCCAGCACAATATTTACTTCATCATACAGCCATGACCCAAAGTCACTACAAAAAATCGGTTATAGTACACTTAGTTAACGCAGCTAAAATGTGCATTCCGGCTTTGTGGAAATCGACCACGACTCCCTGTATTAAAGACTGGATACGTAGAGTGAAAAAGATAATGGAAATGGAAGAAATTACACATCAACTCCATGACACCTCACCCAAATTCACCAACACCTGGGCATGTTGGATACACTTCCAATCATCTGCAGAATACAAGAGTTTAATTAATAACTTAAGGTTTGACCTGAGGGGTGCCTCCATTAGGTACCTTCGAGGGCTCCCTATTCTATGAAAAAGCTATATATTGTTCTTAGGAGGTGAACTTATACTTGCCCCCCCCACTTGCCCCCCCCTCCTCCCTCACACATTTTCCTGTCTCCCCCCCCCCCTGTATAATGATGCTGGTCGTCATTTACCCTGCTTATAGGTTTATAAATGTTAATGCTCGCATTATATTTAAAAAAAACTGTTAAATGAGTTGTAGAGTCTTCTTACCAGATTACTCGCATAAGGCCGCGTACACACGGGCGGATTGTCTGCCCAACTAAGTTCGTCAGACAATCCGACAGACAGTCCGTTCAAAATTTGCATGAACGGACTTGACCACACACGATGAGCAGACAGTCCGCTGAAAGCGTGCGCGATGACGTGTACAGCACGTACGACGGGACTAGAAAAACGATGTCCTATACACTGCAATGCAACCTTCGGCCGTGTAAATCCTTTCTGAGCATGCGCCATACTTAGTCCGTCCAACTTGCCTACACACGAGCAGACTGTCCGCTGAAACCAAGTTTGGACGGACAAAACCAAGTTTGAACGGACTTTCTTACGGAAATTCCGTAAGAGGAGGGGTGGAGGAGAGAGCTGTGGCAGAATCATCGCTAGCATTTTGGAGGAGTGGTGGCGGAACAAGCTCCAACAATACTGAACCCTGTCCTGTATCCTTCCCAGCTGCCAGCAGAGTTACCCAGTGCGCCATGAAGGAAAGGTAACATCCCTGCCCATGCCTGCTAGACCATGAGTCTGTGGTAATATACACATTACTGCTGACCACCCTGTCCAGTAAGACAAAAACATTCCTTTCACATTCTGGTAGAGAGCTGGAATGGCCTTCCCTGAAAAGAAATGGCATTTTGGAACCTGCAACTGTGGTACAGCACATTCCACAAATTCACGGAAAGGGACAGAGTCTACCAGCTGAAAAGGCAGTAGTTGCAGTATTAGCAATTTGGCCAAGCTAGCATTCAGACGCTGAACATGTGGATGGCTGGGACCAAATTTCTTTGTACGGTTTAGCAACTGGGATAGGGAAATTTGCATTCTAAAATCAGATGGTGGTGTACTGCTAGCAGATAGGCTGCAAGTACTTGGAACGCCTATTGCTATGTTTTCATTCCTCTCAGCGCAGGTTTCTGAGAGGACTGGAGGTATAGTAGGGTTGGAGATCCCAGATGAGGAGCAAGGAGAAGTCCTCCTTTTTCTTTGATGTGGGTCTTTCAAGTGCCTTTGCCAACGGACTTGTTGCCTTATAAGTTTATGCAAAATCTACAATAATAGCTGTAAAATATTGGAATTATGAATATTTTTTAATTTAGCTTTTATCTATGTAGGGCGGAACATATTATCTTTACAGAAATCTCTGGTAGACCAGACAAGTCGGTGCCTAGGCTTGTATATACAAACAATGGGATCCAAATCTCATTGTTTTACACATACTCACTTCAAAGTATCCCATGCTGAGATATGCAATGAAGGTAGGCCAACCCGTAATCAATACTTAACTTCCTGGGAAAATTCAAGTTAAGCTCCTGCTCAGAATAATCGCAAGGATTTGCATTAAGCGGGGTTGACTTATGCAAAGTATAGGGATTGGAGATGTAGCCAGTCCTTAACCAGGAATAGGGAAGCTCACCAATCAGAGCCATGCTACGCCAACCAATGAGGCATCAGCATGTAATGATATACACAGACTAGATGGGAGGGAAAAAAACACTTTTATGGGAGAACAACCATTAGAATGGAACCTTGTTGCAAAGGGTAATTATGGGAAAGGCCTGCATTTTACTTGTAACTAATATGTTTGTAGATTAATGTTTTCAGGAATCTACTCTGTATTTCTTCATGTAATTCTCTTATTTTAACCTAATATTTTCTTTCTTGGTGTAGACTATAGATAGATTAGATAGACTACTCACCAATAAATGTTGTTATTGTGTTAAAGGTTTCACTTACGGTCAAAGAACTCTCATTTAACCCAAATCATATCTGAGAGATATTAAATCTCAAATATAATATATGGGAAAAAGACTGCATGGGAGGTTGTCATATGTCAGGTCAAGCACGTGGTGCCCAAGCAGGTGCTGTTGTGGCCACGCTTGATCCGCTTCAGACATAGGTTGCAAACAGCAATGGTGCGATCTGCTGCACAGGTGTGCAAAGAGGTCCACACCAAGGAACTTTTCAAAATCAATGGGGAGCCAGCAGTGCCCTGCACATGTGGAGCTCTGCGGTGTGATGCAGTAGGGTGTCTGCCGTTAAGCTGCCCCCTAGAGGACATCCTGCCTCATTGGATTTGTGCCTCCTTCTCCTCCTCTATTCTATCAGGCACCCAAGCAGAGTCAGTGACCTCATTATCCCCTCCCTCCTCGTCACTGGAGCAAACTTGGCACTATGCTGCAGCTGGAGAAACATGACTGCCAGTTCCTTGTCCTTCTTGGGCACCCCCTCTCTCTAGGCTCACGTTACTCCCTTCCTCAACCTGGGAACCAACATCAGAGCCTTCAAATCGCTGCACATCTTCTAGCAGCATGTACCCGAGACTGTGGTCAAATAGTTTGGGGAACTCCTCCGTGCATGATAAGGGGGCTATGGGAGGAGTGACTGTGGACCAAGAATCTGTGGAATAGGCCACTTTGGCAGCTGCATAAGAAGGAAAACTACTCTGAGCCTCAGTGACAGAGGATGAGGAGGATGAGGGCGGCTTTGTTATCCACTCCACCAACTCTTCTGCATGCTCTAGCTCAATAACATGGCCAGCAGCAGAAAAAGAGGGCATGTGTGCCCCACGGTCACCAGCAGAGGATGCACCATGACCAGCACTGTTGACTGTAGACACAGAGCCTGCTTGCCCTCTTTTAGTGGCCTGTGAACGTCTGCCTCTCCTTGGTGGCCTTCTGGACATGATGTATCTTTTGTTTTGCAACACTGCATTACACTGCATTGTGTATTGTGTACACCACCAGAAAAGTAGTAGCAACTGCACTACGGCTGCACTGTATTGTGTACTGTGTACACCCCCAAATAAGTAGTAGCAACTGCACTATGGTTGCACTGTATTGTGTACTGTGTACAACCCCAGAAAAGTAGTAGCAACTGCACTATGGCTGCACTGTATTGTAATTACAATTTTTATTCTAATTCTTATATTTCACAGCAGGGCCCATTCCTGCACCCACCAAGAGTATCTGTGAGGGGTTACAGTGTTGTGGCACCACCACCACCACCGCCTAAGGCCCAATTTTTCTGCCTATGTTTAACAAGGGCACGTAATTACAATTTTGGATATAATATTTCACAGCAGGGCCAGTTCCAGCGCCCACCAAGAGTAACTGTGAGGGCTTACGGTGTTCTGGTACCACCAACACTTAAGGCCCAATTTTCTGCACAGTGAATATACAGGTGGTCCCCTATTTTCAGACATCCTACTTACAAACGACTCCTACTTATAAACGGGGGGGGGGGGGGGGGGGGTGACAACAGGAAGTGAGAGGAAATCTACCCCTAGGAAGGGAAATTCTCTCCTGTAAGAGTTAATATGGAAAAAACGTGTCTCCACTGATGCTTTATCACCAATCCTTGTTTCCCTAATAACCCCAAATTTTCTAAATTCAATTGTCTTTGGGACAGAAAGTGAAGTGAAATCTTCTGAACAGGGGCACAGACAGCAAACAGAAAGAGATCTAACATAGTGAAAGGCATTAAAAAACTGTGCATTTAGCAAATGCCAGTCACGGGAAAAAACAGGCATCGGTGTATTAGTGTAGTCCGGGTTTGCATCTGCGGCGTGCGTTCCATAGACACCGGAAGTTGCGTCACTGGTATGTAAACCGGAAATGCGTCTACACCTTTTGCCCCTCCTCCAGGGTGTCATCAAGGTCCTTGATGACGCCCATGGTCCCTGATGACACCCATGTTCCATGTTCCTCTTGACTTCCCCTAACCTGCAATGCTGCTGCGGTTGAGCGCCACCTGCAGTGGAGAAGGTTGACAGCATCTGCCTACCAGTCTTTTGTAACAGGTACTCCTCCATACACATCCAAAAATGTTAAGTTGTCACTTCAGCCACTTTAGTTACATAATTACCCTGGTTAAAAAAAAAAACACAAGTCCACCCAGTTCAACCAATGAACTTTAGTAGGTGAGCACTGTCTGTGTTTCACCTTTTCAGATGAAAGGGATGTTCTTGGAGCATTGTGTTTTTTCTCTGATGTTTTGACATATATAACTTGAATGGCTAGATCCAGATTTTTGGAAATAACGAAAGATATGCAAATACTGGTTTTCTCAGGAAGAGATAAATATAAAAGAAGGCCAATTGTTTTTCTAAAACAAACATTTATCCTGATAAAATATTTCAGTTACCATTATACATGTCAGATGCATCAGTCTCCTACTATTGATGCCCACCTTTATTTTTTACCTCGCCGTGTTATAAAAGTCTGCCTTTTTGTTTTTCAAAATGTTTGGACAATGCAACCCGACGAAAATTGTAATCAGAAATCAGATATTGTTCAAAGAACAATGTGTGTCTCATACTTGTAATGCATTCAAGAAAAATGTTTTTACTTGATGTAAGGCAAAAGTGAAAACTGAAATACCTGCAGTTTGACAGGAGCTGTCATATGCTAACAGATATGTGATTTAAATGTAAAACTCACGCGTGGTTTAACTTGGGAGGCCCCCCTGTCTGAGTGTCATCTTTTCATCCTTTGTTCCCTGGGGGGAAAGACTTGATAGGATTAAACATAGGTTGTGTGCAAGGTACAAGGGATCATGGGTAAAACGAGATACAGCATGGTAGCTAAGTGGATACAATGGAAGAAGAGTATTCCTGTCATAATCTAAAACTGACATTTCATGGAAATATTGGGCAAACCAAGTTACAATATTTATGAAGTATAAGGAGCACTTAACATTCGATCCACCTTCAATTTTTAGGCTATCCAAGCAAGTTTGCAAATATAACCTTTCACCTTTTTTCTTCTCCTTCTGTCCCCATGGGAGCATATCTGGGATCCTCTGTGCTTGATAGCTGCATAAGCCATCTGAAATATTCTGGGGATATTTTCTTATAAAAAAGGCATGAGTTTGTGTTCACGTCATAGACCAGTAATCTATAATAATAAGAACGTGCAGCTACAGGTATACCTATTACCATGTTTTTTCGAAAATAAGACCTACCTCAAAAATAAGATCTAGCATTATTTTCCAGGAAGGCTGCAATATAAGCCCTACCCCGAAAATGAGCCCTAGTTTAAAAAGATTGTAAAATCCTATAATCCAATTGATTACAGTAGTATATAATGTACAATGTGTGTGTTTTTGTAAGATAATTGCGGGGAAGAGAGCTCCGGCGGGTCACAGAAGTGCAGAGCGGAGCTATAACGAAGGTATTTGGCACAATTATATTACAGAAACACACATTGTACATTATATACTACTGTAATAGAGTGGATTATAGGATTTTACAACCCTTTTAACTCGGTTCACTCTGGGGATTCCTTTCAGGCAAGGAGAGAGAGGGGCAGAGAAGACACAATATTACATGGTAAGACCTACCCCAAAAATAAGCCCTACTGTGTCTTTTGTTGCCAAAATTAATATAAGACTCTGGCTTATTTTTGGGGAAACATGGTAGAAGTAATTTGCATAGAACAGAAAAGCCTCCCCTCAGGATTTCATTTGTTTAACCACTTCAATACCAGGCAATTATCCCCCCCCCCCCCCCTTTTCTGCCCAGGACAATTTTTAGCTTTCAGCACTGTCACACTTTGAATGACAATTGTGCGGTCATGCAACACTGTACCCAAACTATTTTTTTATCATTTTCTTGCAACAAATAGAGCTGTCTTTTAGTGGTATTTGATCACCAAATCGCGATTTTTAATTCTCACGCTATAAAAGAAAAAAGAGCGTAAATTTTGAAAAAAAAAACTGATGGGCACGGATAAGCAGCACTGATGGCACTGATAGGTGGCACTGATGGGCACTGATAGGTGAAACTGGATTGGCAGCACTGATGAGGAACTAGTGACAGGCTTTACGGAGTAGCACCGATTGGCACTTTGATGAGGCACTGACAGGCATCACTGATGAGGTACTGATTGTCAATTTTGGGCACTGTTCTGGGCACTGATCTGTACTTTCATGGGCACTGACAGGCTTGATAGAGAAGGACAGGCTGCAGGTGATGGGCATTGATTGGCACCTGTTGATGGGGCTGTGCTTATAATCAATGTGCTGATTATTAGCACAGACCCCCCCCCCCCCTCTTTTCTTTCACAGACTGGATCAAATACTAAAACAGGGTTTGCGTTATCTCCCTATAAACCAGCAAAAAACAGAGGAACCAACAACTATTTTACATATATTACAAGAGAGGCATTCTAAGTCTAAATATGCTAGGAACTGCTCCTCTCAAACATATATAAAAAAAAAATTTGCACACACAAAAATTGAAAAACCTTGGCCAAGATACTGTAGTGTAACCACTTTCTGGCCACTGAACGTAATATATATATATATATATATATATATATATCTATATATATATAGATATATATATATATATCTATATATATCTATATATATCTATATATATATATATATATATATATATATATATATATATATATATATATATATATATATATATATATATACTATATTACCAAAAGTATTGGGACACCTGCCTTTACACGCACATAAACTTTAATGGAATCCCAGTCTTAGTCTGTAGGGTTCAATATTGAGTTGACCCATCCTTTTCAGGTGGACTGGCTTGCAGTCTCCACTCTAATTCATCCTAAAGGTGTTCTATTGAGTTGAGGTTGGGCTGTGCAGGCCAGTCAAGTTCCTCCACCCCAAACTCACTCATCCATGTCTTTATGGATCTGCACTTGTGTGCAGTCATGTTGGAACAGAAAGGGGCCATCCCCAAACTGTCCCCACAAAGTTGGGAGCATGAAATTGTCCAAAATGGCTTGGTATGCTGAGAATTTCCTTTCACTGGAACTAAGGGCTCAAGCCCACCCCTAAAAGACAAACCCACGCCCTAATCCCCCCTCCACCAAATGATTTGGACCAGTGCACAAAGCAAGCTCCATAAAGACATGGATGAGGGAGTTTGGGGTGGAGGAACTTGCCTGCAACCTCCACCCATAAGAACACCTTTGGGATGAATTAGAGAAGAGACTGCGAGCCAGGCTTTCTAGTGTTCAATATTGAGTTGGTCCACCCTTTGCAGCTATAACAGCTTCAACTCTTCTGGGAAGGCTGTCCACAAGGTTTAGGAGTGTGTCTATGGGAATGTTTGACCATTCTTCCATAAGTGCATTTGTGAGGTCAGGCACTGATGTGTAGGAGAAGGCCTGGCTCACAGCCTCTGCTCTTATTCATCTCAAAGGTGTTCTATTGGGTTGAGGTTGCAGGCCAGTCAAGTTCCTCCACCCCAGACTCCCGCATTCATGTCTTTATGGAGCTTGCTTTGTGCACTGGTCCAAATCAATTAGTGGAGGGGGGATTAGGGTGTGCGGTTGTTTTTTAGGGGTTGGGCTTGAGCCCTTAGTTCCAGTGAAAGTAAATTCTCAGCATACCAAGCCATTTTGGACAATTTCATGCTCCCTACTTTGTGGGAGCATGTGTTCTAACGGGTTGAGGTCAGAACTCTGTGCAGGCCAGTCAAGTTCCACCACCCCAAACTCACTCATCCATGTCTTTATGGACATTGCTTTGTGCACTGGTGCGCAGTCATGTTGAAACAGGAAGGGGCCATCCCTAAACTGTTCCCACAAAGTTGGGAGCATGAAAATTGTCCAAAATGTCTTGATATGCTGAAGCCTTCAATGGGGCCAAGCCCAACCCCTTAAAAAATGACCCTGCACCATAATCCCCCCTCCACCAAATGATATGGAGGGATGGCCCAATACTTTTGGCAATATAGTGTGGATGAGCAAGTCTGGGAAGGAGGAGCTTGACTGGCCTGTACAGAGGCCTGACCTCAACCCGATATAACATCTTTGGGATGAATTAGAGCGGAGACTGTGAGCCAGGCCTTCTAGTCCAACATCAGTGCCTGACTTCGCAAATGCGCTTCTTGAAGAATGGTCAAACATTACCATAGACACACTTCTAAACCTTGTGGACAGCCATCCCAGAAGAGTTGAAGCTGTTATAGCTGCACAGGGTGGGCCAACTCAATGTTGAACCCTGCAGACTAAGCCCTTGTACACACGGTCGGAGATTCCATCGGAATGTGCCTGATCGGAGCGTTTTGTCGGATATTCCGACTGTGTGTGGTCTGCATCGGACTGTTTCCGTTGGAATATCCGTCAGACCAACTTTTCCAACTTGCCGGAAATATTTTCCGACAAAATGCTCCGATCGGACATACTCCGATCATGTGTAGAGAATTCCGATCGGACAGAGTGCCACGCCTGCTCAGATCAAATTCCTACACCAAAGCTATTGGCTACTAGCGTGAACATAGTCCCGTCATAACAAAATAACGTCATCACGTCGGATTTTCCGACAACTTTGTCCGACCGTGTGTATACAACAGTTTCGGACAAAATCCGACGGACAAAATCCGACGGATTTGGTTGTCGGAATCTCCGACCGTGTGTACAAGGACTAAGACTGAGATGCCATTAAAGGTCATGTACATGTAAAGACAGGTGTTGCAATACTTTTGACAACATTGTGTATATATTCTTATCTTACATCCCAGTTTCTGCATGCTGGGCCAAGGTTAGGGTGGTGTCATGGTCCATCCAGGAATATTCAAGATGCCAAAGATAGCAGGAAGACTCTCCATGTGCAGAAATTACTTCTTTGAAATTTTTGAAACCAGTATCTCGAAAAAAAGTTATTGTAATTTCAGCATTACCTCGTTACTACTAATAGAAGCCAGCAAAATGGAAGTATATTTTTTGCTTTTTTCATAAAGCCTGTGTTTCTTTTTTTTTAATGTAAGAGTTTTACAAAGGGGGTGTAATGTCTAATAGGCATCCCTTACATGTTGATGTTTTAATGAAAGGTTATCAGTTTTTAATCCTTCTTTTATATAATGCATGTCTATTTTTTTCTAGTTGAGTAGAAAGGATGGGTTTAAATTGGATTGAAAATGCAATGAAAATGGATTTAAATGTTTCACTTGTCCACAATTTAAAAAGCTGAAGAAGCAAAAATGCAGCGTGTTGTGTTTTTAAAATAGGAAAGTCAACACAATGTGGGAAAAGGGAAAAATATACATTTATTTTGGACAATCGGGATATTAAAAGATTTGTCAATTTGTCACAGTTTCCTACCTTCAGTAAAAAAAAAAAAAGGTTAAAAACAGCTGAAAGGCTAAAGTAAAAAAAAAAAAAAAATACACTGACACACATATAAGTTACCCTTATGCCGCGTACACACGTAGCGGACTATCCGACGGACTTAGTCTGGCAGACTTCCCGCCAGACTGTCCGTCCGACTTTCCGAACGGGCTACTTGCCCACACACGGCACTTTTTCAACAGACTAATACGGCGTACTAAGTCCGCCGTACTATCCGCCCTACTTTTGAAATGAACGGACTCGCCCACACACGCGGAGGAAAGTCCGCTCATTTCAAACGGGTCTCCAGGTAGGCGGGGCCCGCGAAGAAGACATCGCTGGCCCCGCCACCTGGTATGGACTTAAAGGAGAACCCCAACACTGAAAAAATCGGCGTGGGGGTTCCCCCCAGGTCCACATCAGACCCTTGTCCGAGTACGCTACCCGGCTGGCCAGGAAAGGGGGGTGGATCAGCGAGCGCCCCCCCCCCTCCTGAGCTGTACCAGGCCACGTGCCCTCAACATGGGGGGTGCCTTGGGGAAGGGGGGGCCGCGCGCCCCCCCACCCCAAAGCACCTTGTCCCCATGTTGATGAGGACAAGGGCCTCTTCCCGTCAACCCTGGCCGTTGGTTGTCGGGGTCTGCGGGGGGGCTTATCGGAATCCGGGAGCCCCCTTTAATAAGGGGGCCCCCAGATACCGGCCCCCCCACCCTATGTGAATGAGTATGGGGTACAATGTACCCCTACCCATTCACCTGTGAAAAAAAGTATAAAAAAAACACAACACAGGGTAAAAATTGTTTCCAGGTAGGCTGGAGGGGCTCCCACCATCCCTGTGCTGTGCTCATTATGAGGGGCTCCCACCATCCCTGTGCTGTTCTGACTTCCTCCTGGGGCTGTACCCCTGCTGTGCTCATTATGAAGGGCTCCCACCATCCCTGTGCTGTGCTCATTATGAGGGGCTTCCACCATCCCTGTGCTGTGCTGACTTCCTCCTGGGGCTGTACCCCTGCTGTGCTCATTAAGAAGGGCTCCCACCATCCCTGTGCTCTGCTAACTTCCTGGGTTTTTAACTTCATCATAACCAATAATCATAATTATTATGACAATAACAAAACGATATTAACGAACATTCTTACTTTGTCCGATTCTGGATCTCCCATCGACTAACAGTACCAGTCTCTCAGTCCCATATTAAAAAAAGGTAATTTTCCCAACCCTCACTCAGGAGCAGAAGAAAATCTCTGATTGCTCAACAAAACACCAGTCACATTTCCGTTGTAACGGAATTTGGATCCGAAATTCAATAACGAAATTTCATATTTCCTATACAATTCGGAAGCATAGAAATTTGTATTCCAGATGCTTCCGAATGTACGAATTTTTGGAAATTTGTACAGATTTTCGGAAATTTGTTCCAATTTTCGGAAATTTGTTCCAATTTTCGGAAATTTGTTCCAATTTTCGGAAATTTGTTCCAATTTTCGGAAATTTGTTTAAATTTTCGGAAATTTATAACAATTTTTGATTCATACAAACGAACCGCACATGTCTAGCTCGCAGATACACCCATCCTTTTGGACATTTCCATAGTTGCCAGGCACCCATAGTATGCCCACTTTTTTGCTACCTACAGTATATTTTACGATTGTGAAATGATTTGGACAAGTAGTCTCTATCATGCAACAACATCAATTCCTGTATGGTCTTTAACAGGTCACCTGCCATGACGTTATCTCTTTCCATCCGGCTCTGAACCCTGATCCTTGGAACAGCGCTAATTAACAAGCTGCACAGGTTTAGAGTGATGAAATGACATTTACCCCGAAGCCAGGTTATCTCATCCACACACCACTGGGCAGCGAAATAACAGCTGAATAGGGATTGTTTAAGGATGAATCTGTCTCTTTCTGTGTGGCAAACAGCAACATTTCATTCTGAACGCAATATTGAGGGTCGCTCAGGTCACGTTTCCCTTCTTCTTATATACCTTAAATGAAAAACTGGGGATCCACTTTCCATCAGCCTCTCCTTTATTGTCATTATTTTTTTTTTTGTGCGTGTGTTTAAAAGCTCCATAAATGCACAATTTAGAATGACACCGGCTTGTAGTGGTTACCTTATCCTTTTGACTAACAATGATGGGATTCCTGTCATGCTTTGCCTCCCCTACAGAGCCACTGATGGGATTTTTTGAAATCCTATTATTGGTTGCACTGTCGTGGTCTCAGATGGGACTTTCAATCAAAAAGGCAATCAGAAGGTTATGCATCTGTAAGCTCAACTGCAAAAAGAATGTGTACAGCTTCAAGACACCTGAAATTACTCATAGTAGCACCTGCTGGACCGAGGAAAAATGTGCAGCTTTAATTTATTCAGTCTGATTAAATGATAATATAATAGGATTGATAAGAGCTTGAAAATAAATGGCAGGCATGTCTATTTAAAGCTGACCTGTTACAGTTAAAACTGATACGAGAACTGTAACCCCAGAAATAAGTTATTAAGTGTTCAGATTGATTTTGTCACTTACAGTGGCATTCTTCATCTTTTGAAAATCCTGGGCTTTGCTTCTATATTGGTATTGTTATTTATTCCGCTGGTGATGTTCTTCTGCACTGCTGCTTTCAATAACAGCATTTTCTGAGATGCTGCATTGAGGATTTGGATATGCTTGTTATGTGGGGTATTATGAAGTTAGCCTTCTGCAGAACAGTATACAGTACCCCGCAAAAGTGAGTACACCCCTCACATTTTTGTAAAAATTTTATTATATCTTTTTGTGTGACAGTACTGAAGAAATTACACTTTGCTACAATGTAAAGTAGTGTACAGATTGTATAATAGTGTCAATTTGCTGTCCCCTCAAAATTACTCAACACGCAGCCATTAATATCTAAACCATTGGGAACAAACCTGAATACACCCCTAAGTGAAAATGTCCAAATTGGGCCCAATTAGCTATTTTCCCTCCCTGGTGTCATGTGATTCATTAGTGTTACAAGGCCTCAGGTGTGAATGGGGAGCAGGTGTGTTAAATGTGGTGTTATCACTCTCACCCTCATGCTGGTCACTGGAAGTTCAACATGGCACCTCATGGCAAAGAACTCTCTGAGGATCTTAAAAAAAAAAATGTTGCTCTACATAAAGATGGCCTAGGCCAGTGTTTCTCAACTCCAGTCCTCAAGGCGCCCCAACAGGTCATGTTTTCAGGATTTCCCTCAGATGAAACAGCTGTGGTAATTGCTAAGGCAGTGAAACTGATCAAATCACCTATGCAAAATAATGGAAAACTTGAAAATATAACCTGTTGGCGTGCCTTGAGGACTGGAGTTGAGAAACACTGGCCTAGGCTATAAGAAGATTGCCAAGACCCTGAAACTGAGCTGCAGCATGGTGGCCAAGACTATACAGCAGTTTAACAGGACAGGTTCCACTCAGAACAGGCATTGCCAAGAAGTTGAGCGCACATGCTCAGCGTCATATCCAGAGGTTGTCTTTGGGAAAAAGACATATGAGTGCTGACAGCATTGCTGCGGAGGTTGAAGAGGTGGGGGGCGATCAACTTGTCAGTGCTCAGACCATTCACCGCACACTGCATCAAATTGGTCTGCATGGCTGCCGTCCCAGAAGGAAGCCTCTTCTAAAGATGATGCACAAGAAAGTCCACCAACAGTTTGCTAAAGACAAGCAGGCTAAGGACATGGATTACTGGAACCATGTCCTGTGGTCTGATGAGACCAAGATAAACATATTTGGTTAAGATGGTGTCAGGCGTGTGTGGAGGCAACCAGACTAGGAGTACAATTGGCAAGTGTTTCTTGCCTACAGTCAAGCATGGTGGTGGGAGTGTCATGGTCAGGGGCTGCATAAGTGATGCCGGCACTGGGGAGCTATAGTTCATTGAGGGAACCATGAATGCCAACATGTACTGTGGCATACTGAAGCAAAGCATGATCCTCTCCCTTCATAGACTGGCCCGCAGGGCAGTATTCCAACATGATAACGACCCCAAGCACACCTTCAAGAGGACCACTGCCTGTTAGGATTGAGTTCATCTGCTGGTGGCAATGTGCTGTTCTGGGCTGTTTGCTGCAGCTCCAGTGTCCACCAGCAGGTGTCTCCCAAGAGCCAGCAGGCTGTAATAATTAGCCACACCTGGGTTCAACCATTAGGTGGCTATTTAAGGCTGCACCTCCCTTTCCCCATCATGTCACTGTTCTGTTCACCTCCTTGTTGCCTTGCTCCTGTCCTCTTCTGTCTTGCTCTGGCTCCCTGCTTAGTACTCAGTTTGTCCATCACTACCTTGCATCCCCGCATTCCCTGTACCCTCGTCAGTACCTTGTTTATAGTTGCACTTAGTCAGTAGTTTAGTTCTTTAGCTTTCGTTAGTGGGGTTTTGTTCTGTTTTCTGGGGTTGTTCATGTTCGCTGCTTCTTGTGTTTGTTTATTGCTGTGTTCACTGTTAACCACTTAAGCCTTGGAAGGATTTACCCTCTTCACGATCGGGTCATTTTTTGCGATGTGGCACTGCGTCAATTTAACTGACAATTGCGCGTCGTGCGATGCTGCTACCAAACAAAATCAATGTCCTTTTTTCCCCGCAAATAGAGCTTTCTTTTGGTGGTGTTTGATCACCTCTGCGTTTTTTTTTTTTTTTTGCGCTATAAACAAAAAAAGAGCGTCAATTTTTTAAAAAATACAATATTTTTTACTTTTTGCTATAATAGATATCCCAAAATTTTTAAAAAAATAATAATTTCTTCCTCAGTTTAGGCCAATATATATTCTTGTACAAATTTTTGGTAAAAAAAAAAATCACAATAAGTGAATATTGATTGGTTTGCACAAAAGTTATAGTGTCTACAAAATAGGTTTATAGCATTTTTATCATTATTTTTTTCTTTTTTTTAATTAGTAATGGTGACGATCTGCAATTTTTATCGGGACTGGAACATTGCGGCGGACAGAACGGAGACTTTTGACACTTTTGTGGGACTACTGACATTTATACAGTGATCAGAGCTAAAAATAGCCACTGATTACTGTATAAATGTAATTGGCAGGGAAGGGGTTAACACTAGGTGGGGATCAAGGAGTGAACTGTGTTCCCTTAGTGTGTTCTAACTGTATGGGGGATGGGACTGCCTGGGGGAGGAGACTGATCGGTGTTCCTATATACTAGGTGCACACAATCTGTCTCCTTTCCCCTGCCAGAACGTGGATTTGTGTGTTTACACACACATATCCTCATTCTGGCTCTGTCAGGAATGATCGTGGGTGCGACCAACAGGCACACACATCAGCTCCTCAGTACCACTGCGTGCGCACAAGTGCCCCTATACCCCTCAAAGTGGCCATCATACAGCTACGGCGATGCGCAGGGGGGCCATTCTGCCTCTGTCAAATGACGGCGGGTGGTACTTTGTTTGACCACAGTATCTATGTGTAGCTACAAGTCTGGTCTCCTTGCTGCAGAAACCTGAAAATTCATTTGCTAAAGAAGCTGAGGGTAAAGGTGATGGACTGGCCAAGCATGTCTTCAGACCTAAACCCTATTGAGCATCGGTGGGGCATACTCAAATGGAAGGTGGAGGAGCGGAAGGTCTTTAACATCCCCCAGCTCTGTGATGTCATCATGGAGGAGTGGAAGAGGACTTCAGTGGCAACCTGTGAAGCTCTGGTGAACTCCATGCCCAAGAGGGTTAAGACAGTGCTGGAAAATAATGGTGGCCACACAACATATTGACACTTTCAGCCCAATTTGGGCATTTTAATTTAGGGGTGTGCTCCCTTTTGTTGCCAGCAGTTTAGACTTTAATGGCTGTGTGTTGAGTTATTTTGAGGGGACAACAAATGTACACTGTTATACAAGCTGTACACTCACTACTTTACATGGCAGCAAAGTGTCATTTCTTCAGTGTTTTCACATGAAAATATATAATAAACTATTTACAAAAATGTGAGGGGTGTACTCACTTGTGTGTATATATATATATATATATTCTATATTATTTCTATTTTAAACTGAATATGTTGTTTTACAAGGTCAGGGTTTACATACAGTGTACTTTAATTGGGAGAAATGTATTTCAAATATAAAGTCATTAAATTAATGAGCAATAAATACATTTCCCAACATGAATAGGCATTATAAATATAAATATAACTCTATTAGGTTGGTTACAGATCAGCTATAAATTGCCTGAAAACCATCCTCAGTGCAACATAGAATCCCTTAAAGCCCAACTCCGACAACATTTTAAATGATCCCTTGCAATGGGGCTGTGCCTTCGCTGCAAGCGTTAATAGCTTGTTTTGTACCTGGAAGATGGCGTTCCCCTACTCTCCGGCAGCGGACTTTGCCTCCATTGACTAACCCTGCTTTGGTCTTGATGATGTCAGGAGGACCAAAGACTGCTGGTAATATAGGGGAGAAGTAGATACAGGAAAGTGCTATTTTACCTGCCAAATCATTATTTTTTTAGCCAGCCAGTCCTGAGATTTACACAGCCTCATTACATTGAACTGCCAGGTAGATGCCACACCTGAAGACTGAAGAAGGAATACCGTGTTGTCCTCTCTCCACACATAGCCTGTTATGTGGACAGAAAAAGACCAAAAATGTCATCTGTTCACGCTTTCTATCAGAATGAATCTTATCTGTACATTGCATGCAGCACACCTGATCGGCTCCAGTCCTGTTCCTCCTTTTATGTCTGAGTGCTACTGTGCAGCGAATTGCAAGATGTTGACATCAAGTTAAATTCAGGTACTTAGTGATGTTTTAAAAAGTATTAATATTTTTTGTATTGTTGTTATTATTATTATTAATATTGTTATTATTATTATTATTATTATTACTATTATTATATACATTATTGGATTAAATTGTGTTTTCTAAACTGATTTACTTTCAGTTCAGCTTGTGAAAATTCACATGTCCCTTTTCCATTCTTTTTCAATTAATTATATCTATTTTTAAATATTAAATGTGATAAAAATACCATTAAAGAATATGTGAACCCTGACCGTGTAAAGCAACCCACTGAGTTTATAATAGGATGATATATATATATATATATATATATATATATATATATATATATATTCTAAATATTTTTTTTTTGGTCTTTTATTAATGAGTGATCATAAATGCTTTTGTGGCTTGCATAAAGAGCTTGCATAAGTGGGGGTGGAGAATCTGCAATACACTGATCTGTCCAGTGAATGGCTTGGCAAGGGGGTGTGTGTCAGCATAAATTCTCCCAGCACATCCATAAAACTGACCACACTGGGATGGATGTGAAATAGGAAAGCATAGGGACTGGTGGGATCGCCAGGCACAGTATTTCACACAAAAGGAAGAAATACAAAGAGAACAGGATGCTTTTTACACAGGTACATGATACATCAGTCACATGTAGCACCCTGTCTTAAACAGGTTTATTGTCTAAATTTCATTTTTGGCTGGGTGGCAGTTAGCCCAGACTGATTGTATAATTTTTCTCTTGGTATTTCCCGGAGCTCAGTTGGGTTGCAATTTCTCACTGCTGTTAGTGGTACCACTGGCAATAGTATAACATTTCATGATAAGACTGAATGAATATTAATATTTCCTTCAACCAACCTAGTAGGAGGTTCATGGCCACTGGTGCATGCTGGGGAGGTGGTATAACTATTGGAAGGCAGAATTGGTAATCACTCTTTTACATCAGGCTGAGGCTCTGCTCAAGCTGTGCCAAGGAGGAGACCAAGTGAATGACCCGTGTTGTCACAAGGGCATAGTGATTCACTTGTAGGAGGACACACTGAGCCTAGGAAATAGAGAGAGAAGTCTGTGATGAAAATCGGGTGCAAATAGCGTGTGCGTGTTGTACGCCAATACTTACATTTTAGCTGCCTTATTTAAAATTTAAGTTTTTTCCTGAAACTTCTATCCTAAAATGAATGTGCATGTTATACGCCGATAAATGAGATAGATAGATAGATAAATATATATATATATATATATATATATATACATCTATATATATATATATATATATATTTACACACAAACACACACACACACACACGTATCGTTGATTGCAAAGCATAACTGAAGACTTGGAAAACCTCCAAAGAATTTGACCTCCTGTCCTGGTGACATCCTATTCTTCCAGTCACTATGGAAGCATTGGAAGGTTAAACTAGTCAGCAGGATATATTACTTTCATTCATTTTGTCAATGTACTGATTGATGTTTGTGCCCTTCTGAAGGGCACACTGGTTGGAAATCACATGGGAACGTAGGGTCAACATATAAGTTCCAAAACTTTTCTGAACTGTATTCTTTACAATACTACACACATCTAAAGCTGTCATAATTATAGTTTGTCATCTGAAATCCCCAGTCATTGTTATTATGACATTTCTATTTCTTAAAACTCATTGTGGTGCATGGCCATTGCATTGAGCTTATTTAAAAAAAAAAAAAAAAAAAACGCACAGAGCTAGGCAGGGCACAGATATATATTGCCCATTGTATTAATCTTTTTTACATTGAAAGATTGATTTACTAAAGGCAAATAGGCTATGCACTTTGCAAGTGCAGTTGCACTTATTTTCTCCAGAGCTTAGTGAATGTGGGGAAGCTTTACTTTATAAAGAATACTCAATAGGGTGCAAGGGGAAAAAAAAAAATCTTGCATATGATTGGATGATGGAGATCAGCAGAGCTTTACCACATTTACTATACTTATCTATACTACTGTATACTCTGCAATGCCAGGATCCTGCAGACTCGTAGTACACTGTCTGCCTGTAACTCCAATATGGGCAAGTGGATACTGAATGGTAGGAAGAATCAATGGACTATGAAAGCACTCACTAACGCCCTAGAACTTCATTGAGAACTACAGGCTGTCAGCCGTGACGACCAATGGTGGAGGAGAAGAGGCGGGAGCTGGAACGCGTTGCGTGTCTCACCGTAATTATGGGTGGAAACATGTAACATGTTCCAAAGGTGAACATATCCTTTAAGGATTTGTGGTTTATTCCATCAGCTATTTATTTTGATGGACTTTGCTTCTGATGGACATAGTTTTCTTACTTTCCACCAGTTCTTTTATTATTTATATATTTCTGTAGTCACGAGTATCTTGAGAGTTTAAAACATTTTTGTTTTTATTTTTTTATTTTTTTTCTCTCAGTCTGAGCTCTGCTATATAGGGGACTGCAAGAGACTATTACCAGATAAAATGTAGGTACTGACACGGCTTGCATTAAAAATATACCTATTTGATGATTTATTATTGATAGCAGAGCTAAATTCATTTGTGTCTACATTATGTCCACCTGGAGTGCAGCTACTAATGGCTTTCATTTGTAATTTCAGCATTTTATTAAACACATTTCAATTAAGCCTAAATGACATGCAATTAAACAGATGTAGAATATTCTCCCACCATCCATAACATTACATGTACTATTAAAGTGTGTAGAAGTGGCTTTGTCATATCTAAGGCCTTATGCACACTGGATGTTTTTTCTGATGCTTCTGGGGGCATTTTTTTGTTATGGCATTCTATATCCACTGAGACAATCTCCAAATATACACTATATTACCAAAATTATTGGGATGCCTGCCTTTACACGCACATGAACTTTAACCACATCCCGCCCAGCCTATAACAAAATGACGGCCTTGCGGTGGTTCAGTTATCCTGACTGGACGTCATATGACATCCTTCAGGATAACAGCCGCCACGCGCATCGCTGAGATCGGTGGTGCGGTGTGTCAGTCTGACACACTGCTGCAACGATCTCAGTAAAGAACCTCAGACGGAGGCCATTTACCACGTGATCAGCAGTGTCCAATCACAACTAATCACGATGTAAATAGGA
Organism: Lithobates pipiens; assembly: GCF_037356315.1. NCBI lineage: Eukaryota > Metazoa > Chordata > Amphibia > Anura > Ranidae > Lithobates > Lithobates pipiens. The sequence goes on along the minus strand of NW_027507686.1, from coordinate 42,309,481 downwards.
AGAGCAGGTGATCGGCTTTTCCTCACTCGTGTCTGACCAATCAGCGGCTCTCCTCACGGGGGGTGTCTGCACTGATTGTTTATCAGTGCAGACCCCCCTCGGATGACCACATTGGGCCACCAGGGATGCCACTAGGACCACAAGGAAAGGGGGCAATGTGTGCATGGCCAGGTATGTACCCCATGACCATGGACATGTTCAAATGAATGCCCAATCTGTGACAATCAGTGCCCACAAATGGCCACTGATTGGCACCAGTATGTACTAAAAGAGAACAGTGATGCCACCCATCAGTCTCATCAGTTTTGAGGTCAAGACTCTGTGCAGTCAAGTTCCCCCATCCCAAACTTGCTCATCCTTGTCTTTATGGACCTTGCTTTGTTCACTGGTTCAAATCATTTGGTGGAGGGGGGATTAGGGTGTGGGGTGGTTTTCAGTCGTTAGACTTGGCTCCATAGTTCCATTGAAGGGAACTTTTAAGGCATCAGCATACCAAGACATTTGCACACACACATGAACTTTAATGGCATCCCAGTCTTACTTTGTAGGGTTCAATATTGAGTTGGCCCACCCTTTGCAGCTATAACAGCTTCAGCTCTTCTGGGAAGGCTGTCCGCAACATTTAGGAGTGTGTCTATGGGAATGTTTGACCATTCTAAGTCCTTGTACACACGGTCGGAGAATCCGTCGGAATGTGTCCTATCGGACCGTGCCGTCGGATAATCCGACTGTGTGTGGTATGCATCGGACTGATTCTGTCTGAATATCCGTCGGACCCAATTTTCCAACATGTTGGAAATATTTCCCGACCAACTGGGCCGGTCAGACATACTCCGATCATGTGTAGAGAATTTTGATCGGACCAAGTGCCACGCATGCTCAGATCAAATTCCTACATCAAAGCTATTGGCTACTAGCCTGAATGTAGTCCCATCGTAACGAAATTACGTCATCACGTTCTGAAAGATCAGATTTTTCGCCAACTTTGTCCGACCGTGTGTATGCAACAGTTTCGGACAAGATCAGACGGGCAAAATCCGACGGATTTGGTTGTGGAAATCTCTGACCGTGTGTACAGGGGCTTACTGAAGCGCAATTGTGAGATCAGGCCCTGATGTAGACAAGAAGGCCTGGCTCACAGTCTCCGCTCTAATTCATCCCAAAGGTGTTCTATCAGGTTGAGGTTAGGACTCTGTGCAGGCCAGTCAAGTTCCTCCACTCCAATCTCACTTATCCATGTCGTTATGGACTTTGCTTCTGGAAGAATGGTCAAACATTCCCATAGACACACTCCAAAATGTTGCAGACAGCCTTCCCAGAAGAGTTAAAGCTGTTATAGCTGCAAAGGGTGGGCCAACTCAATACTGAACCCGACAAAGTAAGAATGGGGTGCCATTAAAGTTTGTGTGCATGTAAAGGCAGGCATCCCAATAATTTTGGAAATATAGTTTACAGTATGTTTTGGTAGTGGGGAAGCATTTTTAAGCCTAAGTTTAGCAAAACCCTTTTCTTTTTTTTTTTTTTTATCAGCACAAGGGACAGTAGCTTGTGCTGGCTGTCATAGTTGCAATCTTCTGTTGTATATCTCATAAAATATCCCACAGCCATAAACTTTTGGTTGATAGATTCATTCTTGGGAATTATAGTGTCATTTCTATGAATGGAGGAGAGTGGAAAGGTTGGGCATAGTCAGTACTCTTAATGAGTACCTGTGATATGTCCCTCTGCTTTTTAACCCCCAAAGCACTAGAAGAATACAATTGCAGGTTATTGGAGGGGGACCAAGACAGCTGGCAGCGACACAAGGGACACCTTAGATTAAATGTAAAAACTGTCTATTGTGTGTGTGTGTTTTTTGTTTCAAGTTTTGTGTAAACTTAGGCTTTAGGATTCTAAAATGTTGCAAAGAAAAAGAGCAGGCGTTTTAGTCATTTCTGGGGACATTAAAGCTCGCACTTAATGGGACTTTGTGGACCACCCTTTTGGGTGTAGTTTTGTCTGGTTACCAATGCACTGTATATAAAGCAAACCCATATTGTTGTATATAGTTTTTTTTTTTTTTTTAAACCCATGGCACCAGGGCTGAAGTAAGAGTAGCCCGATTTCCAGGTATCGATAAGAGTGCAGTTACATTTTCAGTACACAAATATAACCATTAAGGTTATGGTGAATAGAGAAAAAAATAATAAAAAGGCCCTCCAGCTGAAACAGTCCATACCACCGTAGAGCCTTGGTTAGGTTAAATTTACTGTAGCTCCTCTTTTGGGTTTTTCCTGTTCTGTGTTACAGGTGGGACGATCTCCCACTTCCTATCTCAAGGACACCCAGGATGTTGTTGAGCTGACCTTCCTGTATCTACTTTTTGAAGTACTTTCATATATTCCTGTGCAAATAGCTGGTCACGGCATGGCTTGCTCCCTATAGTTTTACCTCTACCATGGATTTGAGGCGAATCCCAGGATCTGCAAAGTTCCTGGATCAAAATTTGCAAGTTTGATACCCCAAATCATCGCTGACTTTGGAAATTTCAAACTGGACCTGATGCAACTTGGATTCTGTGTGTCTCCACTCTTCTTCCAGCCTTTGGGACTTTGATTTCCAAATGAAATGCAACATTTTCCACAGTCAGTGATGATTTGGGAAGCCATGTCATCTGCTGGTGTTGGTCCACTGTGTTTTATCAGGTCCAAAGTCAGCGCAGCCCTCTACCAGGAAATTCTATAGCACTTCATGCTTCCCTCTGCTGACCAGATTAATGGAGATGCTGATTTAATTTTCCAGTAGGACTTGGCACCTGCCCACGCTGTCAAAAGTACCAATATCTGGTTTAATGATCATGGTATCACTGTGCTTAATTGGTTAGCAACTCGCCTGAGCTAAAACCCATAGAGAATCTGTGGGGTATTGTTAAGAGGAAGATGAGAGACACCAGACCCAACAATGCAGACAAGCTGAACTTTGGCTTCCATAACACCTCAGCAGTGCCACAGGCTGATCGCATCCATGTCACACCGCATTGATGCAGTAATTCATGCAAAAGGAGCCCCAACAAAGTATTGAGTGCATACTATACTGTACATGGACATACTTTTCAGTAAGCCAAGATTTCTGTATTAAAAATCCTTTTTTTATTGCTCTTCTGTAATATTCAAATTTTCTAAAATACTGAATTTTGGGTTTTCACTAGCTGTAAGCCATAATCATCAAAATTAAGAAAAAGAAATGCTTGAAATATATCACTCTGTGTGTAACGCGTCTGTATAAAATAAATGATTTTCACTTTTTTAATTGAATTTCTGAAATAAATTAACTTTTTAATGATATCCTAATTTTTTAAGATGCACCTGTATTTCAAGGGGGAGCAAAACTTCCAAAACTGTTCACAAACTTAACCCAGGCAGATTCACTCATTCTTATTAAAAGCCAAAGATGGATGATAGTAAGGTCAAACAACCGCAATGCCTTGAGTGTCATTGAGTACAAAGTGTGGGGGGCGGGGATTATCCCATCATGTATACAACATTAAAGACCCAACACAATTGAGCACTTTATCTATAACTAAAAGAAAATGAATCTATCTCATTTGATACATAATTTTTTTTATTTATGCAAACCCTTATATAATAAGTGTAAATGTTAATTCCCCAAGGAAGAGACCAACAACATATTTATAAAAATATATTTCAACAAGTAGTAAACAATACAGGAATTTTTCAATACATGAAGTAAATAAACAAATGATCATATAGCTTCAGAGCAAAGTAGAAAATTAAAATGATCTGCATGTGATACTTCAATTTATTATACAATCTCTACTTATAATTGCAAATTTAATATGAGAGCAGCGGATGGCGCTGCCAATTTTTCATGTGGTCGTGTCCCTGTGCATAACTAGAGAATATCATAAAAAGGAAATGCTGACTTAAGCACTGAAATTATACATACACTGATTTTCGCTCTAGAACACTGGATCACTACAAGCGTGTGTCTGTCACTGTACAGTGTAATGTGTAAAACTCTAAAGTTCTAAATGTCTGAAATATTCACATGAACCTGCTTATTTCCAGATGTTTGTGCTTGTAATAAAAAACACCATTGATCATTTTCATAATTCTTGACAAAATATAAAAACTCACAAAGTCTTTCAGAAAAAAAGTTTTTGCTCCTATTGATCTTTTCTTCGAAGTTCAACTACCGCAAATATACATTGCCCCATTTTATTAAATAACCTTTTACGGAATTAAAAAAAGTCCGCATCAGTTTTTAAAATGTATATGATTTTTTTTTTTTTTACTTTTAATATGTGCATACAAAAAATAAATGGCCCATTAATGGATAGAAGTTATTTATATAATATATATTAATATATAATATATATTTTAAACATATATTTTATGCAAATAATTTAAGACATGAAATAAAGACAATAAAATAACAATATGAAAAAAATAGCAAATAAATTATATTTAGAACAACATGAAACAATAAAATCTTTTTGAAAATATTCAAATTTATTTTTGACCTTTTGTGGAGGCTTGCGATTCTTGGCATGAAAAGCTCAGGAAATGCATGTCTCCTTTCGAGGGGAGATGTTTATTGATCAACGCACAACCTTTTTATAGTTAAATTTGTAATAGGACATGTGAATATTTTAAGGCTCAAAAACATGTAATCATGATGAACTGGTGGTTTTGATGGCCACCAAGTATGTACAATGTAAAGTCATTACACAGTGGAAGCCAGCTGGGCATTGATAAGTTATCAAAATTCATCAGAAGACCAAATATTGCTTTAGTAAAAAGTGGTTGATTCCTTGTTTTCAAAACTTTGCAGTAGACTTTATTGGTAGAAGACATTACCACAGAGCAACCATTCACTTGTCCAAAGTTCCAATGTCTTTTGCCTTATTTGCTCTGTTATCTAGACATCTCAGATGCCAAATTTCCATATTCCAAGGTGGTGCAAGTGAATACTGAACATCCAATGACTTCTAGATACTTCACAAACTTTACTCCACAAGACTGACCCCCTAACGTACACAATTTTTGGTTCAACATTACAATGTAGTTGATTTGTTTTCTTATTGATGACTGGTGCTAATCTGTCTCTAGAACAAGTTGGCCACTTTTAGTCTTTTACTAACAATGACCCTAAAATATTACAGAGTTGTCAAGTTCAGAATGCAAAAAAGGGGTTGGTTTATTGTCAAGTTTCTCTGTCACTTTCTCCAACTGAGTAAAGTTCTCCCAGTCTTTTAAAGCGAGGACCCCAATCACTGAGGTAGTCAAAATTTTGATCGGAGTCCGAAGTTGAGGATTCTAAGGAGCTCAGGGAACCAGCCACTGATCCTCGTCCTTCATAACCATAAATCTGGATTGAGTCATATGGTGGAGCAGTAGGATCATTGTCAGCTTCGTGGAGCCTTACGTTAATAAATTCATCAACGTCAACGCCATTGGGAGTAGAGGAATGACCTTGTCTGGGCATGAACTGAAAATCAGGCTTGATGTCCTTACGCGGTAAATATCCATTTATACCATCTGGATTTTGCAAGGTGGCAATATCAAAGGCCTCTGTGTCTTCTTCTCCTCCACCTTCATCATCATAGCGGATGATATTTTCACGGACATCTTCATCATCCTTAATTATGAGAGGCTCGTTTTTGTGTCTTCGGAGGGTGACAAAGAGCACAACAATAACTGGAAAAGAACAAGATTGAAAACAAATGAATATTGATATTGAAATATAGTATGTGCCTTTTAAAAGATGAATATTAATTACAATATTTACATTTTAAAAACACATTTCGAACTAGTCACAGTGGTATTGTGTTTTTCTTAAGCCAAGGCATCCTGTTAACAGGGTTTTTATGCTACCTTCACATCACCACTGTCAGTGATCAGGAGACAGGCCCACCAGCTCTTGATCATTACTAGAGAAAAGGATCTGTCTATGGGGTCTCGGTCACTGTACGCACACAATGAAGGTGCTCTAAGCACAGAAACCTTCTCAGCACAGAAACTTTGGCTTCCCGTGGATGTATATGTGCCCTCTTTGCTACTACACATATGTATTACTTGGGAGGCAATGAGTTAAACAGAATTAAACTGTTTTTCAGACTGATTTATCATTTAGTAAGTCACGGCATAATGTGTAGAGTACAATATCCAACAGAAACAAACATTTTTATTTGCTCTTACTTTTATAAACCTAAATTATAACTACAGCCTAAACTTTTTTTTAGATTGGATAGATTGTGGGGAAGCTAAAATCCACAGCAGGGCTGTCAGTTTTTATTTTACAAATACATGACAAAGGATTCATAAAGCACCACTAATTATCTAAAGCACAGTGAAGAAACTTGTTTTGCAGCTACCTTTGTCTGATAGTAAACTCATACTGAGCAGAAAATACATTTACTTTAATAGACCTGTTCAGTGAAAACATAGCAAATGCCCGTTAAAGAATTGGAGTGGCTTAGTAGCACACTGATCATCAAATTGGTCATCAAGATGAAGTCTAGGGACACATACAGTATCTTGCTTGCTTTAATGGGCAAATCTGACTCTCCCTTTTCTGTTTTCTAAAAATGCTGCTTATATTCCGCCTGCTTTCTGTACTTACACGCCAAGACAATTAAAAAAAAAAAAAACTAAGGCCATGTATGTAGTTTTTTTTTTTTGCCACCTGTGTCCTTTTGGGGAAATCTTTTTAAGGGATAAAAAATACTCTTTTGACCAGAACAAGTGTTCTCATTGGCAGATTTCCTTCTGGAGAGAACTCAAAATGTAGGATTTCTCCTCACATTCCATCCTGTAAAAATGGTCACAAAAAAAAGAGCAAGTTGCACAAGCAGGGACATAGATGGCAATAAAAATATGACATGATCTCTCACAGCTCTATCCAAAACAAGAATCAAAAAGTTTGGTGTGAGGGTATTGGGGACAGCCGTTCACGCTAACCTCCTATAACCAACCCAAACCAATAAATAGTATTTGGACTATACTGGTACTTTTTATAGAAAAGAAAAGGCAAAAATGGAAAAAGGATAAAATTTACCAATGTTTAATAAATACAAAAAAAGAAAGAAAAAAAGGACACTACACAATGTCACAATGTTTTGTCCTTTTTTTATTTATTTTTTATTTATTTTTTTGTATTTATTAAACATTGGTAAATTTTATCCTTTTTCCATTTTTGCTTTTTCTTTTCTATAAAAAGTACCGGTATAGTCCAAATACTATTTATTGGTTTGGTTATAGGAGGTTAACGTGAACGACTGCTCCAATACCTCCACACCAAACTTCTCCCTTCTGGAGAGAACTCAAAATGTAGGATTTCTCCTCACATTCCATCCTGTAAAAATGGTCACAAAAAAAGAGCAAGTTGCACAAGCAGGGACATAGATGGCAATGAAAATATGACATGATCTCTCACAGCTCTATCCAAAACAAGAATCAAAAAGTTTGGTGTGAGGGTATTGGGGCAGCCGTTCACGCTAACCTCCTATAACCAACCCAAACCAATAAATAGTATTTGGACTATACTGGTACTTTTCATAGAAAAGAAAAGGCAAAAATGGAAAAAGGATAAAATTTACCAATGTTTAATAAATACAAAAAAAGAAAGAAAAAATGTTTTTTTTGTATTTATTAAACATTGGTAAATTTTATCCTTTTTCCATTTTTGCTTTTTCTTTTCTATAAAAAGTACAGGTAAAGTCCAAATACTATTTATTGGTTTGGGTTGGTTGTAGGAGGTTAGTGTGAACGGCTGCGCCAATACCCCCACACCAAACTTTTTGATTCTTAAAATTTGTGGATGATGGTACTGGATATTTCTATGCTTAAATGAGGCGATACTCGCAATTCCTTCTATACAAAACAAAACAAAAGAAGAAATTAGATGGCTTTAGAAATGTATTCCCTCTCTCTGTCTTTTTTTTTTCTCAGGACAGATAAATTCAGAATCCATTGTCTATTGGCCAACCTTCATTTTAATACAAGGACTTTCCAGCTAGTTGTACTAGTGATTTTAGCAGTTCTCCTAAATCTCTCTTGAGAGGCTGCAAGTCTATGTAGATCTTCTGCCTCTTGGAAGATTGACAGTAGAGACATCAGACATCACCACTGTTAACAGCAGCTACTTCGCTTCATGAAAAATACATTTATGGAGAAATCTAGCTGTCGCTGTCTCTCTGGCTTCACAGTTCAAAATCACGTTACATTTCCAGCCTAGCACTTAATCTAACAAAACTTTACCACTACCCGTGCTCTGAAAAAAAAAAAAAAACAGAAATCCATAATTACAGAGGAACCTATTCTGGTCTTCTGGTCTCTAAAAAATCGAAACATTTAGAAATGAAAGGGGTTGTAAACCCTCATGGTTTTTCATCCAGTTCAACCTGAGTGAGTGTCTACAATTCTCCCTATCCCTTGCACACTCACGTTGGTCCTTACCCTCAAAAGGCCCACAATCCAAGGTCCCCATTCATATACTAGGGCCAATTTAGGACAGAAGCCAATTAGCCTACCTGCATGTCTTTGGATTGTGGGAGGAGGCTGGGGTGCCCAGAGGAGGCCCATGCAGGCACAGGGAGAACATGCAAACTCCAGGCAGGTAGTGTTTGGGATTTGAACCAGTGACCCTTCTTGCTGATAGGTGAGAGTGCTAACCACTACACCACTGTGCTGCCCAATGCAGATGCAGAAGCGGGACACAGGAGCACGCCAGCACAGGTGTCCCAAATGAGAGCGCCTTTCCAACGAGGCACTCGAGAAGAGGAGGAGCCACCAGCGCCACTGAGGGACCCCAGAAAAGAATGATCGGGGCCACTCTGTGCAAAACCAACTGCACAATGGAGGTAAGTATGACATATTTACTATTTAAAAAAAAAAAAAACGAGAACTTAGTAACAATTAATTTAGTAAGTTAATCTACTTATCAATCAATCTGACCTATTTGGGATCAGTATTTGACACAAACACTACTTTTTATTATAATATTTAGTATTATGTAGCAATATGTTTAAAGCGACCATGTTAGCAGTCTCAAAATTCAAACAAGCAGGTCCATTTAAAAGTGTAAATACTTCCCCTCCCCCCCCCCGCTGCCTGTTCCATCAACCACTATGTTCCAAAGAAACAAAAGCCCAAAATCTGCTTGAAAACTGATACTTCCGGGAGTGTCAATCTCTATGTTCTCTGCAGTGCTCAATTAGTTCACCTATCCACCTCCATAAAGTAGAGGTTTGTTTTTTTTGAGGGTAGAGACTTTCAGGAAGCCATGGCCTGGTAAGGTCATGTATTTCCATCCCTAGGGACTTTAAATGACATCATGGCCTGGAATGATCATGGGTATCCATCTCATTTTCATCTAGAGAAAGGAGTTTATTTACAAGGAGGGTGGGACTTTGCTGCCACGTGCTTCACACAAAGTCCCACCCTCCTTAATAAATTACTTTCTCTATCCACCTCCATGTCCTTACCCTGTCCTATAAAGAAGTGGAGGCCAGAGGAAGGAATCAATGGACACTGATGGGAACATGTGAGGTGGGAATGACTCCTCTTCAATTGAGTTGTGTTCAGCAGTGCATGAAATGAGAGTTAAGTAATTCAATTATAATTTACAGGGAGCTGTTTTCTTTTAGATTTGGGATTGGCAACATGGTCACTTAAAAAAGCATAGTACAAAGATATTTATCATTGTATTTTAGAATTATTATTTTTACACTGGCCATGAATAAAATTGAGTCATATGGTGGAGCAGTAAGATCATTGTCAGCTTCATGGAGCCTTACGTTAATAAATTCATCAACGTCAACGCCATTGGGAGTAGAGGAATGATAGGCATTATATACCTTCTTATCTGTATCTTATGCTTTTCTACAGAAGATGTACATTGATCATGTAGTTTCATGGTGTCAACTGTTACCCTGAACACACAGCCTATAGCTGTGTACATCTTCACATTCCAGTGTCATACATTTCTGTTTGTGTAGAAACATGAGGCATGCCATGTGGCACTGCACAGGTTAATGCATGGCCTCGGTCTTGCTTCAGAAATTCATCTCAATCTCCAAATTAAGTAAATATTCACTTAGCAAACAAACCATACACTTTACTAAGCGAATATACTCCACTTCTTTATTAAAGAAACCCTGCAATAAGACTATTTGTTTCAACAAAAATATTTGTATAAGATTATGTGTGCATTTAAAGTGATTGTTAACGGTATTTTTTTAAAATAATAAACACATTTTACTTATGTTGCTCTGTGCAATGGTTTTGCACAGGGGGTACCCCAATTCTCTTCTTCTTAAATCCCCATGCCACTTCTCAGTGTGCCATCAAAGGAAGGGGCTTCCTACTGTGGCACACCTGTGGGCTCAATACCGAGCTGCACTGCCTGTGTCCATAGACATAGACAGCGTGGCTCAGCCCCTTACCCAACTTCCTCATTACAAGATTTGATTGACAGCAACAGGAGCCATTGGCTCCCACTGCTATCAATCTGGCCTATGAGAAGGGAGAGATCAGGGCACATCGCTGGATCAAGATGGGGCTCGGGTAAATATAAGGGGGGGGGCTGCACACAAAGGGCAGAGCCTCTGCATCATCATGTACAATGCAGGGACATTAACCTTGTAATGTACCCTGGGGAGGCTGTCCAGAGCCAATCACAACTTACAGAGCGGCTGCGGGAGACCCCACTGGATCCAATAATAAGGTAAGTATTTACACATTATTCATGCAGATATATTGGGCATTTTACCCTTGCAGTGTGTGTAGGGTTACTGCAAGGGTGGATTGTTTTAAATACATAAATACATTTGTTCCCAAAATTTTTAAGAACGATACAAATATTAATGTAATTGTCATAAAGTCTGCTGCCTCAGTTTTTATAATGGCAATTTGCATATACTCCAGAATGTTATGAAGAGTGATCAGATGAATTGCAAATAGTTGCAAAGTCCTGCTTTGCCATGAAAATTAACTTAATCCCATAAAAAAATAAATTGCATGAAAAAACACATTTCACATAGGGATGAGCCGAACACCCCCCTGTTCGGTTCGCACCAGAACCTGCGAACAGACCTAAACTTCGTGTGAACTTTAGAACCCTATTAAAGTCTATGGGACTCGAACGTTCACAATCTAAAGTGCTCATTTTAAAGGGTAATATGAAAGTTACTGTCCTAAAAAGTGTTTGGGGACCCGGGTCCTGCCCCAGGGGACATGGATCAATGCAAAAAAAAGTTTTAAAAACGGCCGTTTTTTCAAGAGCAGTGATTTTAATAATGATTAAAGTGAAACAATAAAAGTGTAATATTCCTTTAAATTTCATAGCTGGGGGGTATCTATAGTATGCCTGTGAAGGGGCGCATGTTTCTGGTGCTTAGAACTGTCGCTGCACAAAGTGTCATTTGTGCAGGAAAAAAAGTCTTTTAAAATCACTTGCGGCTAAATTGTCGGGTCTCCGTAATACAGAGAACACTCAATGAGTGTTCTCTGTATTAGCCGACAATTCATTCATTCATTGATTAAAAAAAAAAAAAAAAAAAAGCGTGGGGGTTCCCCTAAATTCAATCAAAAGGCCCTTCAGGTCTGACATGGATATTAAGGGGAACCCCGTGTCAAATTAAAAAAAAAAATTGACGTGGGGTCCCCCCAAATATCCATACCAGACCCTTCAGGTCTGATATGGATATTAAGGGGAACCCCGCATCAAATTTAAAAAAAAAATTGACGTGGGGGTCCCCCTAAATATCCATACCAGACCCTTTATCCGAGCACGCAACCTGGCAGGCCGCAGGAAAAGAGGGGGGGACGAGAGAGCGGCCCCCCCTCCCTCCTGAACCGTACCAGGCCACATACCCTCAACATTGGGAGGATGCTTTGGGGGTCTGTGACCCCTCAAAGCACCTTGTCCCCATGTTAATAAGGACAAGGGCCTCATCCTCACAACCCTGGCCATTGGTTGTGAGGGTCTGCGGGCGGGGGGCTTATCAGAATCTGGAAGCCCCCTTTAACAAGGGGACCCCCAGATCCCGGCCCCCCCCCCTGTTTGAAATGGTAAGGGGGTACAAAAGTACCCCTACCATTTCACAAAGAAAGTGTCAAAATGGTTAAATAAGACAAACACACTTTTGAAAAATTCCTTTATTAAAAAAAAAAAAAATAAAAAAAAAATTCCAGCGGTGCTAATCCACTCTTGCTATCCAGCGACGGGTCTCCGGGGTCCAGCGATGGATGATCATATCCAGCGACGGGGGATCTCTCAGTCCAGCGCTGTCCATACCTCCTTCTTCTGTCTCCACTGCGGAGACACTGCAGAGAGCCAAGCGCTGACCTTTCTTATATTGGGAGGGCGGGGCCACCCGTCACCTGACCCCGCCCCTCTGACGCAGGAGAGGGAAGCCAGGGGTTCCCCAGTGACGTGTGGGTGACCCCGCCCCCTCTGATGTAACGCAGGTTTCCGTTACATCAGAGGGGGCGGGGTCACCCACACGTCACTGGGGAACCCCTGGCTTCCCTCTCCTGCGTCAGAGGGGCGGGGTCAGGTGACGGGTGGCCCCGCCCTCCCAATATAAGAAATGTCAGCGCTCGGCTCTCTGCAGTGTCTCCGCAGTGGAGACAGAAGAAGGAGGTATGGACAGCGCTGGACTGAGAGATCCCCCGTCGCTGGATATGATCATCCATCGCTGGACCCCGGAGACCCGTCGCTGGATAGCAAGAGTGGATTAGCACCGCTGGAATTTATTTTTTATTTTTTTTATTTTTAATAAAGGAATTTTTCAAAAGTGTGTTTGTCTTATTTAACCATTTTGACACTTTCTTTGTGAAATGGTAGGTGTACTTTTGTACCCCCTTACCATTTCAAACAGGGGGGGGGGCGGGATCTGGGGGTCCCCTTGTTAAAGGGGGCTTCCAGATTTTGATAAGCCCCCCGCCCGCAGACCCTCACAACCAATGGCCAGGGTTGTGAGGATGAGGCCCTTGTCCTTATCAACATGGGGACAAGGTGCTTTGAGGGGTCACAGACCCCCAAAGCATCCTCCCAATGTTGAGGGTATGTGGCCTGGTACGGTTCAGGAGGGAGGGGGGGCCACTCTCTCGTCCCCCCCTCTTTTCCTGCGGCCTGCCAGGTTGCGTGCTCGGATAAAGGGTCTGGTATGGATATTTAGGGGGACCCCCACGTCAATTTTTTTTAAAAATTTGATGCGGGGTTCCCCTTAATATCCATATCAGACCTGAAGGGTCTGGTATGGATATTTGGGGGACCCCCACGTAAAAAAATTTTTTAAATTTGACACGGGGTTCCCCTTAATATCCATGTCAGACCTGAAGGGCCTGGTAATTGAATTTAGGGGAACCCCCACGCTTTTTTTTTTTTTTTTTTTTAATCAATGAATGAATGAATTGTCGGCTAATACAGAGAACACTCATTGAGTGTTCTCTGTATTACGGAGACCCGACAATTTAGCCGCAAGTGATTTTAAAAGACTTTTTTTCCTGCACAAATGACACTTTGTGCAGCGACAGTTCTAAGCACCAGAAACATGCGTCCCTTCACAGGCATACTATAGATACCCCCCAGCTACGAAATTTAAAGGAATATTACACTTTTATTGTTTCACTTTAATCATTATTAAAATCACTGCTCCTGAAAAAACGGCCGTTTTTAAAACTTTTTTTTGCATTGATCCATGTCCCCTGGGGCAGGACCCGGGTCCCCAAACACTTTTTAGGACAGTAACCTGCATATTACCCTTTAAAATGAGCACTTTAGATTTCTCCCATAGACTTGTATAGGGTGTTCCGGCTTTTCGAATTTGCTGCGAACAGCCCAAATTGTTCACTGTTCGCTGAACAGGCGAACAGGCAATGTTCGAGTAGAACATGAGTTCGACTCGAACTAGAAGCTCATCCCTAATTTCACAGCTGCATTTGTAAAGAAGGCTTCAGGGTTCTCTAAAAAGTCCAGAAAGCACCAGGACTTCCTCCTACAGTTGATTCAGCTGGGGATTCGGGCACCACCAGTGCAGAGCTTGCTCAGGAATGGCAACAGGTAGGTGTGAGTGCATCTGCACATACAGTGAGGAGAAGACTTTTGTAGTATGGCCTGGTGTTGAGAAGCCACTTCTCTCCCGGAAAAACATCAGGGACAGACTGATATTCTGCAAAAGGTACATGGATTAGACTGCTAAGGACTGGGGTAAAGTAATTTTCTCTGAAGAATCCCCTTTCTGATTGTTTGGGGCATCCGGAAAAAGTCTTGTCCGGAGAAGAAAGGGTGAGCACTACAATCAGTCCTATGTTATGCCAACAGTAAAGCATCCCGAGACCATTCATGTGTGGGGTTCTTCTCAGCCAAGGGAGTGGGCTCATTCACAATTTAGCCTAAAAACACAGCCATGAATAAAAAAGTGTACAAAAACATCCTCCAGGAACAGTTTAGTGACGAACAATGCCTTTTCCAGAATGACGAAGCACCTTGCCATAAGGCAAAAGTGATAACTAAGTGGCTTGGGGAACAAAACAACATTTTGGGTCCATGGCCAGGAAACTCCCCAGGCCTTGATCCCATTGAGAACTTGCGGTCAATCCTCAAGAGGTGGGTAAACACAAAAACCCCACAAATTCTGAAAAACTCCAAGCATTGATTATGCAAGAATGGGCTGCCATCGGTCAGGATGTGGCCCAGAAGTTGATTGACAGCAAGTCAGGGCGAGTTGCAGAGGTCTTGAGTCAACACTGCAAATATTAACTCTTTTCATAAACTTAATGTAATTATCAATAAAAGCATTTGATATATATGAAATGCTTGCAAATCTACTTCAGTATACCATAGAAACATCTGAAAAAAGATCTAAAAACATTAAAGCAGCAGACTTTGTGAAAATAATATTTTTTAAATTCTCAATACTTTTGGCAACCGCTGTACCTATGTACAATGTATAAGTCCAACAAATTTTAATAGTTAAAAATATGACATTAAAAGACATTCAATGCATTTCACAGGTAACAACACTCCCCATTTTGTAGGGCTAATACATTGACATAAACATTTTAAGATATTGTCGGTATGTACACATGAATAGAAATAATACAAAAATACATATTATAGAAAGTATACCATTTCATAATGAATCAAAAAAAATGGTGAATTAACAAATAAAACTGTAAGATTACAGAAATTGATTCCTCTTGTATCTAAATATTATTCAAATATTTTTCACAAATATAACAATTTTTATACATTAGTATCTAAATATTACTCAAGCACATATACTTGTTCCAAGGTACATACAGTACAAGTACAAGTTGTTACAATAGTGCATAATATTTAGATATAAGAAGAATCAATTCAGTCCCAATTTTTTCTTAATAGTGGTATATAAAGGCAGTAAACCGTTTCATTCTCTTATCTTTATATACCAAGCTATTGTCTTGGTGTTCAATTTGAGCAAGCTTATTCACAAGTGAGATAAACATAGTTTTGCTCACATTATTAAATAAAGGTGTGACTTAAAAAGACCAACACCCATCAAGGTGTTTTATGTTTCATTTATGAAATGATACATTTTTTGTAAAATGTTTTTATTCTTTTAAATTCATATGAACTTATGAACACAATATTTTTTATGATGTGTGTCTATTTTGTAGCCCTGAAAAAGGAGGCGTACTGGTGCCCTCAGACACATTGACTTTCATTATCCAATTGTGAACTATTAGAATCCTGCTCTTTCATTGTAAGGTTTGGTACCCATTCATTTATGTTTAAATTTTGAGTCATTTTCTGGTATCCATCGAGGGGGGTCTGGTCATTTTGGTGGCTGCCCCACCATCTAGTGAGCTTTTTTAAAATCCTCAGTCTCTTGAAGTCAGCACGGGCAAAGAGAACCGGAACCTGTCAGTTTATACAATTTCTGGAAGGATCAATATATATTTAATGCAAATTAATCACGTCAGCTTCCCTGTGAATGGTATGCTGGTGTCCGGACTTTCTGTTTGTTTTTTTGATTGCTTATGTGTATTGTTGTGTGTGTGTGTGTTTTCATGTTTCCCTGAAGGTTTTCACAAAACCATCCTTTTGGGGGGGGGGGGGTTATTTTGAAAACACCTTTAAAATCACTATGAATGAAGTTGTTTTAATACTTGCAGTTGCACCATGAATCCATGTAAATTGCACCCTTAGTGGAATTAAATTGGAAGTAAACTCCCCTATCGTTGTCATCCATAGAAGCTGCCATCTTTACCTCTGTTTAATCTTTATCTACCACGGTGCTGCACATGTGATCCGTTATGACACCAGCCATTGGGTGGTTTGACAGTTTGGTTGAGAGCACAGCCAATGTGCAGTTAGCATTCCGGGCATGCCGTTTTTTGAAACTGTTTAAATCAATGAGTTTACTTCCACTTTAATAAAATTGTTTGCACTTTTATAGAATCAAAACCTTGACCAAGACTTTCTGTTGCGGAAGTAGCTGCTTTTTGACCCTGGTAGCAATACCAGGACTTTCTTTTGTATACACTATACTAACTACCCTGCCTAATCTCTATTCATTCACTATATACAGCCACCTTGTTAGCAGCAGCCTTATATAGTGTGGGCATGGACTTAGCCCCTGATCCATGATTGGCCAAAGGCACCCTGCTTTTGGACAATCATGGCTCTCACAGAACATCGCGCTGTGATTGGCCAAAGCATAGAGGTCAGGTGCATGCTTTGGCCAATCAGCAGCTGTCAATGCACTGTGATCTTGCAGTGCATTATGGGGTGCTCCGCAGTGGGCGAACTTCTCGCGAGCGCCCCATATGTTCTTTTTTTTCTATGAACAAATGAACACCCAATGTTTGAGCCAAACTTACGTTCGACTCGAACATTGGGACCATCCCTACTAGGAGGTAAAAGGGCACAGTTATTCCTACCTGGGTACACTGGGACAGATCCCTGATGGAAGCATGTTGCTACACCCCTAGGGATAATCAATAGCTACTCTTTCCATTAAACATTCATTTTCACAGTTTAGTAAACACTCCATAGTATGCAGATGGCGTTTCAATAATGGCTTTCAAATGCTACATTAACATGATGTTAACAACATTTAATTGTTATTTTCTTCCCAAGGCCGTGTTTGTTTTGCACTAAATCTCTTCTCAGCTTTCATTATTGGTTCTTTCTTTCTTCTATAACAATACAAGACGAAATATATTGCGTATATCAACACTTCAGTATGCTTCAATGATTTTTCTTACCTAAAAGCAGAACAATACATGCCAAGATTGCTATTAGTGCCCCCATGCTGAGACCAATTGGCAGAACATAAGCTTCGGCATTGCACGACTGGACCACGCCATCACTGCTGCAACCACAGACCCGTATTGTCAGGGTGCTGGTACTGCTCATCGGGGGATTACCACTGTCACTTATTACGATTGGTAGAAGGTACACTTCCTGCTTCAAACGGTTAAATCCATTATGTCTTGCCAAGATACTGAGAGAATTATCTGAAACAGTAGAGCAATAATGCAATCATTAAATACAGCCATGTACATTTTTATCAACAAAAAGTAGGTCTATACACATACTTTGTAGGAAAAAGTTGAGTGCTTCAATAAACAGAGTTCTATATGTACTTGGAAATATGAGAAAAAGCCTATAGTACCTTCTTTCTCCTACCAATGAATATAGCATAATTGATTTAACCTTGGGGGATAAATGAAGCAAATACAAGGGAGAACATTACCTCAAGTACCATTATTGTGAATAGAACAGATCTGATCTGGAAATTACATACATTTGCTATACACAAAACTGCAGCCGATCAGGTCAAATTGTCAACCATTTAAAACTAACAGACACTTACTATTATGCTATAATTTACATTAACACAAATACTATGCTAGTATTTGAATTCTATGTGAAACAGATGTCTTCAAAAAATTGAGAAAAAATTTAGCATGCTGACTTTTTCTTTTAGAAGTTCTGTCCGGTGCTCATTTTTCTTGCCTGTTGACCTATACATGGTCCATATCTGATAATGCTAAATCAACGGCGTTGTTGTGGATAGACAAGCCTTAAAGTAACTCATGGCAAACCTGTTTCGAACCTATGTAGTCCAATACATAGAGACTGTTGAAAGCTTTTTATTGCTCCATACCTCATGTCACAGTGCTCTAGCAGTTCTTAAATAGCAGCTGTGAAACTCTGTGTAAAATATCAACCAGCCATATCTTGGGTAAAAAAATGTACAGTACCACATCCTAAAAAACAATTAGTACAAATGAGGATGTGAGCCAGACAGAGATATAGAATTAATCCTCATAGCGGCACCATCCCATTCAAATAAATGTCAGACCACACCATAACCCCTGTAAGAGGGAGGGGCATATCCTAAAAAGGACAGGGGGCCTGACCAACCACAGGGGAAGGGGCTTTGAATGTGTCAACAAATGAAGAAAGACAAAAACATCAATTATATAAAATCATTGTTTTAATTATATCATATTAAAATATGAAGTGCCAACCAGATAAAACTATATCATATAAAACCAATATGGTGTTAGACGTTCAATATTGAATGTTATAAGTGTGTGAAATCAATGCGTTTCACTATAATAGCTTCTTCAGTATTCACGCTTAGTGATGGACACCACCAAGATCAGACTGTTACAGACTTTCAAAGAGACCTGAATGGTACTAACATAGAACCCACCCTGTTTTGTCCATAAAGTGATATGTGGTCCTAAAGGTTAGACTTGAGCTTCCAAAATATCAGATAAAGGTAGTATACATTTCATAAAAATATAAAACTTATCAGCCACAATCAAAGTGACAAACTCTGGTAGAAAGATGGATTCCTCAAGTCAAATGCAGAGGGGTATAATAGATGAGTGTCTCCATGGTAAGAGGCAACTCCACACCTTATACTTAGCTCTCGAAGTATCCACCAGCACGTCTGTCTCACCAAATATTGGCACATTCAAAGTCCCTTCCCCTGTGGTTGGTGAGGCCCCCTTCTCCTTTTTAGGATGTGGTCCTTCCTCTTACAGGGGTTTTGGTCACATCCCAAAAACAGCTATTCAAAACACACTTTGAAACTAACCAGTTCCACCAATGAGGGACTATAAAGGCTCTGTACCAAAGGCAAAAAAAGCACAATTAAAAATATAAAAGTATAACAATTTTTTTTATCACAGTCTATTAATAAAATGATAACCAGTTATATTGATATATTTACACATCTTCACCACTATCATAAAAATAGTGCATCATTCAGTGCTAAAAAGACCTATACATAGGCCATATAATAATTCTGGCGCATTCTTCAAGTTCCAAGTCTGCTTCTGATTCTGGCTGCTTCTTCAGGGACCGAATGCAAAATGTCACAACTTTCAACAGCAAGCAGGTATCAGGTATGACTGATACCCCACACCACCATCAGGCCACCAATGACAGGGACAACCCAACCTTTCCCCCAGTCAAAAGAGGCAGGGGATGACATCAAAGCACTTGGCCACACAGAGAGGAAACTGAGGTTGCAACAAATTAGACACCAACCAGGACATTACCATTCTCTATCAATGGTTCATTTGTGTAGATTATTCAGTGTTGGCTCCGAGGTGATAACTTGTTGAAAAAATAATTTATTAGAGAGCTCAATAGATTAAAGTGTATACTTTTTTTCTCTTAGTAGTTTTGCAAAGAGTGAGAAAGGGTTATCTTCATTAGGTTTTATGGTTATACAATGTTCTGTTTTTTGTCCTAAATCTCTTCAGCAGCAACTTAAGACAGAAAAAAAAACATGTTTTAGTAGGGGGAAGGCTAGAACCCTTGTTATAGCAGAGTTCCATCCATTTAAAAGTCAGCAGCTACAAAAAGTGCTGACTTTTAATAATCAGACACTCACCTGTCCCACAGTCCAGCAATATGGGCTCACAAAGCCCAGCTCCTCTCTCCCTCCTCTCCGAGGTATCGACATTCTAACTGTGGGCGCCCGACAGTGGCTTCACAGCTGGGCGCGTACTGCACATGCGCGAGCCGTGCTGCGTGTTGTCAATGGTCATACAATCTTCTGGGACCTGTGACGTGTCCCAGAAGATTGGAGGGAGGGGGGAGGAAGGGGAAGCTGGGTGCCCATAAAAACTGGGTATCCGCTCCCCCCCAAAAAAATGACATGCCAAATGTGACATGTCAGGGGGTCACCATCACTTAAAGTGGGTGGCATTTTTGGGTGGAACTCCGCTTTAAATTTGTAATAAAAATTGTATCCCAGTTGGAGGCTTTCTCACATTTCCTGTTTGATAAAACCATTGTCAGTGGGATAGAAAGTGAGAGAAAGTCTCCCACAGGAAATAAAACGGTAATAAAACTGCCCACTGTATCAAAAATATTTAGGCTTGGTATACAATTCAAATTGAAATAAAGCACAACAGAGACTCATAAAACTAACAGACATATCTGACTGAATGAGACACCACTTCCCTTCCTCAAACTCAATCTATTTAAAACCTAGCTTATTATTTTTCCTCCCTCGCGTACATCTTCCCCTGATCCCTCTAGCACTATTATCAGCCCCTCCCCCCATGCCAAGATTCTAGGTGCAATCCTAGACTCTGAACTATCCTTTTGGCCCTATGTCCAATCACTGTCCAAATCTTGTTGCCTCAACCTCTGCAACATCTCCAGAATATGCCCCTTCCTAACCATTGACACCGCAACATTGCTAGATCCCTCCTTGGTCATCTCCCGCCTTAACTACTGCAACTCTCTCCTCACAGGATTACCTTTACATAGGCTAATCCACCTTACCAACTGATCAATGTCTGCGACTCCCCTGCCAATCCCTCCACTGGCTTCCACTCACCCAACAAATAAAATTCAAAATACTAACAAAAACTTACAAAGCCATCCACAACTCTGCTCACAGCTACATGTCTAACCTAGTCTCAAAATACCAACCTACTCGTTCTCTTCAATCCTCTCAAGACCTCCTGCTCTCTAGCTCCCTTGTCATCTCCTACCATGCTCACCTCCAGGACTTTTCCTGAGACTCTGTCTGACTATCTCCTATTCTGTTTTCTTTTAGATGATCCCTGAAATCCCATCTCTTCAGAGAAGCCTATTCTGCCCCTTTCTAACAACTGTACTTTTATTTTCTCCATCAGATCATCCCCCACAGCTATTACCTTTTGTATCGCTTGATACCTTTTTGATGCCTACAGTTTGTAACACCCTCTGTAAGCTCTAACGAGCAGGGCCCTCTGATTCCTTCTGTATTGAATTGTATTATAACTGTACTGTCTGCTCTCACGTTGTAAAGTACTGCACAAACTGTTGGCTCTATATAAATCCTGTATAATAATAATAATAATTTAATTTAAAACAAATATAATTTCTCAAGTTTCTCATGAACATCTGAGTCCAGGTTAGCTTTAGATTCTTTTTCAACTCACATAATGTTTTTTTTCCTACGTAAGGCAGATAAGCAAATGGCATATTGAAACTGTTAAAGAGCAGGTAAAATATGCATTTCTTTTTTTTTTTACATGTTCTTAAGACACTCAGCTGTAGCCTCAGTAATGCCATTCAGCTATGGTACTATCAGCCCCAGACATAAAGAATTATGATTCAGCCTGGAGCTTTTTAATGAGAGAGTAAAAACATTTCTAATAAAATTTCAAATTGAGATAGTTCATGCTAATGCAGCAAAGGTTATGTTGCCAGCTTCTCGACAATACACAAGGAGAATGTAATATCATTAAATTGATATACACTAGCCTGGTTTTAATATTAAGTACATTTTAAACCTATCACTGTACCCTCTATGGCTGCACACTGAACATTCCGTATGTATTGTCAGTATGTTTAGCATCAGTACTCAAAGCTTCATTTAAGCTTAAAAAAGACACTTGAAGATCTCTCTTATAAATCTTTGACTTTGCAGCTTAGCATAATATTAGAGGACTTAAGTTCCAGTATCTGGTGACTTTTATGGGGATTTTTGCTAACTCTGCCTTAAATAAGTACTGAGAGCTTTTTTTTTTTTTTGTGGGATAAGTATCAAATGGCTTCAATATTTATTTATTTTTCTGTTTTTTTTTATTTATTTTTTGTTCAGTTTTTTTTATCATATGCTATACATTTCTCTCTTTTTTCTTTTTATAGTTCTTTATTTTAAAGAGTGTGCATCACAACAGATACACATATGTAGGTTCCCTGTCATGAGGAAGCCATAGTCATTATTAACACTGTCATCCAACATCCAGACAATCATATGTTGACAAACATCATACATTTATAACGTGCCTGAATAGGTAAGCTATCCAACCAAATGTAATATTATAATAATATACAATCTGCAATATTATGATACAAACCAGCTTTTCAAATTTTTAACACAAGAACGGGGTGACCATAGGATGTCTAAAGGGCTACTTTGGAGAAAAGAAAGATAGTACCAAAATGGCAACACGGCAACACAAGGGAAATCGGCAGAGATTGTAGGTGGTGATAAAAAAAGGCGGGAGGGAAATAGGGTTAAACCATAGAGTCCCTGTGTCTGGAACAAGCCCCAGGTTACCAAAGCAGCCCAGTCCTGGTTTATTACTAGACAGAGGATGAGGCTAGAAAACTGCTGTCTACCACCAGGCTTAGCCACGTAATTGTTGGTATCTAAGGAAGAATTTAAAATAGTTTCAATAGTACTATATTTTGGTTTGAACAGAAATGTTTTCTTTAATTGCTGCTGTAAGTCCCTCCATCTCTTGAATATTGTTCAAACCATTGTTTCAGCCAAGACTTAACCCATGACTTGGTGGATCACTTCCAAAACTGGATGCCAAAAAGATTGGAGACTCCCAGAGCACATGCAGGAGAGTTCTTCTGTGAGCACCACAATATCAGCAAATTTCACTCTGTTGTAGACATGTGCACACTGAAATATTTCATTTACGAGTTTCGTTTTCGTTAAAAAATGCATTCGTCCGAAATAATTAAGATCGAATCTGTCATTGAAGGTTTATGGTGTCTGTCGAATGTTCTAAGAAAATTCAACGGAGCAGCTAAACTGTACGACACCGCAATCGTACATTTCCGGTCAAATGTTCCGCCTACAAGCTATAGTAGAATTCTAATGTTGTATGACACTAGTAATAATTATATTTATTAATTATTATTACTATTCAACCAACATTAGAATTCTTCTATAGCCTATGGGCAGAGAATTTGACCATAAATGTCCACTCGCGGCGACTGCTTCGTCGAATCTTCATGTCTTTTATCTCTATGTCGAATAATCTTGGACCCTGTACACACGGTCGGACATTCTGCCAACCAAATCCGTTGGATTTTGTCCGACGGATTTTGTCCGACGGATTGTGTCCGAAACTGTTGCATACACACGGTCGGACCAAGTTGTCGGAAAATCCGATCGTTCAGAACATGATGACGTTATTTCGTTATGACGGGACTACGTTCACGCTAGTAGCCAATAGCTTGGATGTAGGAATTTTATCTGAGCATGCGTGGCACTTTGTCCGATCAAAATTCTCTACACATGATCGGAGTATGTCCGATCGGACCAGTTTGTCGGAAAATATTTCCAACAAGTTGGAAAATTGGGTCCGACGGATATTACGACGGAAACAGTCCGAAGCATCCCACACACAATCGGATTATCCGACAAAACGGTCCGATAGGACACATTCCGTCTGAATCTCCGATCGTGTGTACAAGGGCTAAGAGTTAGGTTAGGCACATTTGACCTTTTTGGCTATTGTCTCTATAATGTCAAAACTTTTCTCTCTATGTCAAATCTTTTCTCTCTATGTAGAATAATCTTGAACTAATAGAGCTAAGGTTAGGCACATTCGACCACAAGCTTCGATGGACACAGATCGCTATTGTCAGCGTCATGCCGAATCTCCTATCTATATCGAACTGTTGTCACAACGAAAATGAAAATAA
Source organism: Lithobates pipiens (assembly GCF_037356315.1). Classification (NCBI taxonomy): domain Eukaryota; kingdom Metazoa; phylum Chordata; class Amphibia; order Anura; family Ranidae; genus Lithobates; species Lithobates pipiens. The sequence continues at coordinate 42,285,508 of NW_027507686.1, read as the reverse complement.
AGCATTTGTTTATGTTGGATCTTTTGATTTTTGGATTCTGCACGTTCGTTATCATTTGTTAAAACGATAAAGAAAATACCCGAAATTCGGACAAAAATGCATTCAGATAAAAACGAATGCACATGTCTACTATGTTGTAGAAATGTCCAAGCTACCACTGAAGGCATTCTGTACCAGTGAATGACAATCTTGTAAGATATTTCTTAATATTTGTAAAAGATCGAGGCATTTTGGGTGAAACTTAGGACTCTAGCCCATTGTTCGTCTGAGAGATGGCCCAGGTCTTTGATTGTGGAGCTGTAACCAAGTACAGTTCTTAGGGGTGCCTCATCGGTAGAACAGCACAAACAAGAAATGAATGAATGTATGCATGTGAAGAGGAACAGAAAGTGGTGGAAAATAGAGTTCTATAGTCCAGCAGGCAGGACTGACAACACTGGGTGGAATTTCAAAGCAATAAAGGCAATGTGTTATTAGCCCAAACAGGACGTTGGGCACATACTGTATTTCTGGCAGATTATCAGGTCATTTTCTGTACTTTTTAAAGGGATAACACTTAGGCCGCGTACACACGCGCGGACTGTTCGCCCAACCTTGTCCGCTGAACAGTGTTTGGGCGGACAGTCCGCTCGTGTGTGGGGCTTCAGCGGACAGTTTCAGCGGACAGTTGGCCGAACAAGGTCTTACGGAAATTCCGAAAAACTGTCCGCTGAAACAAGGTTTCAGCGGACTGTTCGCTCGTGTGTAGGCTTGTTCGGCCAACTAAGTCTCGCGCATGCTCAGAAAGGATTTCCACGTCGGAAGGTTGCATTGCAGTGTATAGGACGTCGTATTTTTCGTCCCGTCGTACGTGCCGTTCACGTCATCGCGCACGGTTTCAGCAAACTGTTCGTCCGTCGTGTGTGGCCATGTCCGTCCATGCTAAGTTTGAGCGGACTGTTCGCTCAAACTGTTGGACGGACAAAGTTGGGCCAACAGTCCGCGCGTGTGTACGCGGCCTGAGCCTGGGTTCACATACTGTATGTGCGGCCATGGTCCCCAGCATGGGGTCCGGTACATCCCTATCAACTGAATTAGGTGCGAATCAGGTCTGAACTTTTGCCTAAATTCACACGTGAACCAAACCCAAAGACGCACAAGACCCTTTTGGAATGCGGACTATGTGAACCGGTTCCATTGTGAACTGGGCACACTCGCATGTCATGCAAATTGGATGCTGGGAAACCCACATCCAATTTGCACATATGTGAACTTGGCCTCAGGGAAATGTGCATGTATTGTAGAGACATACTAATAAATTTTTATCATGAAAGAAACTTTAAGAAATCCACATCTGTTAAAATATTGTCAGTATACTGTATTTCCTGCTAATGCGGTAGATTTAAGCCATACTAGGAACAACCGGTTAATGCAGATGTTAGGAAACAAACAGTAATGAGTGCGAGCAACAAAAGATTGCAGCAGCTTTTGCAAACATGTAACATACTGTTCAGCTTTTAAAGAACATTTACTTTTGCTCATGAAATAAGGAATAAATCTTAGTGTGTGTAAAAAAAGCGTTTAAGATCAAGTGGAAAAGTGATAGGAGTTTGGCGCACTTGGTAGTTGCCGTCTGAATCAGCAGACTGTATGTGACAACTGTACAGTATACAGAGAAATTATAAAAGCTAGGGTGAATATACTTTCTGTAAAGGGGCACAAAGGGACAATGGAGGAGAACTATGGTGGAAAATTCACATAGTATATCCAGGTAGATAACATAGAGAAAAACATTTTTTCTAGTGATAATAATGATCTGGTTACCTTTCTAGGGGTCATTCCTCAAGTAAGAATAAATTGAATTTGTACTAGTGAGAAAATTATCAAGTTTAGCTAAATGCTTCTTACTTATGATGTAGGTCAGGGCCATGCTTGGATGAGTTGTTAAGGGCATTAGGGTTTATTTACTAAAGGCAAGAAGGTTGGTCACTTTGCAAGGTAAGTTGCACTTTGCATAGGAATTTGCCCCAAAGCTTAGCGAACATAAAACATTTTTCAAAGAATATCCAATCACAAGCAAGGAAAATATAAAAAGAGCATTTTGCTTGCACATGATTGGATGCTAGAAGTCAGCAGACCCTCTCCATATTAACTAAGCTTTGGTACAAATCCCTAACAAAATGCAACTTCCCTTGCAAACTGAACAGCCTATTTTTTTTTTGTAAATCAACTCCATTATGTTATTAACCACTTGACAACTGGGCACTTAAACCCCCTTGCTAACTAGACCAGATCAGCTTTCAGTGCTCTCACATTTTGAATGACAATTACTCAGTCATGCAACACTGTACCCATATGATTTTTTTGGCCTATTTTTCATACAAATAGAGATTTATTTTGGTGGTATTTAATCACCACTGGGTTTTTTATTTTTTGCGCTATAAATCAAAAAAGACTGAAAATTCTGTAAGAAAATAAATAAATAAAAAATCTTTGTTTCTGTTAAAATTTATTGCAGAGTATTGGCGAGTATTGGCAGAGTATTTGCAGAGTACTGGCAAGTACTGGCAGAGTATTGGCGAGTATTGGCAGATTATTTGCAGAGTATTGGCGAGTATTGGCAGAGCATTGGCAGAGTATTGACAGAGTATTTGCAGAGTATTGGCGAGTATTGGCAGAGTATTGGCAGAGTATTGGCGAGTGTTGGCAAGTATAGGCAGAGTATTGCAGGGTATTGCAGGGTATTGCAGAGTATTGCAGAGTATTGAAGGGTATTGCAGAGTATTGCACATTATTGCAGGGTATTGCACAGTATGGGCACAGAGCAGCACTCTGGGCACTACAGATCCAGCCCATAGCACTGCTAAAAACTATCTTACCCCCTCTCCCCTCTCACTGTACAGATCAGTACAGAGAGGGGAGGGAGGAACCGGCGTCATGACATGATGCCGGTTTGTTTAGTGATCGCTCCGTCATTTGATGGAGCTTCTTCCGAACCCGGGTGGAGGAACTTGACTGGCCTTCACTGAGTCCTGACCTCAACCCAATAGAACACCTTTGGGATGAATTAGAGCAGAGACTGCAAGCCAGGCCTTTTCGTCCACCTCAGTGCCTGACCTCACAAATGCACTTCTGGAAGAATGGTCAAACATTTCCATAGACACACTCCTAAACTTTGTGGAAAACCTTCCAAGAAGAGTTTAAGCTTTTATATCTGCAAAGGTTGGGTCAACTCAACATTGAACTCTACAGACTAAGCCCTTGTACACACAGTTGGACATTCGTCCGAAACTGGTGTTGCATACACACGGTCGGACAAAGTTGTCGGAAAATCCGATCGTTCATAACGTGATGACGTTATTTTGTTACGACGGGTCTACGTTCAGGCTAGTAGCCCATAGCTTTGGTCTAGGAATTTGATCTGAGCATGCATGGCACTTTGTCCGTTCGGAATTCTCTACACACAATCGGACAAAGTCCGATCGGATCATGTTGTCGGAAAGTTTTATAGCCCAGCTCTAAAACTTTGTCGGTCGGATTATCCAACGGAAACAGTCCGATGGAGCCCACACACGGTCGGATTCTCCGACAACAAGGTCCAATCGGACATTTTCCGTCGGAATGTGTGTACAAGGGTTTAGACTGGGGTGCCATTAAATGTCATGTGCATGTAAAACTTTTGGTAATTTAGTTTATTTTGCTTCTCAAAGGGAGAAAAAAAATAGAATTAGGTGGACATCTCTTTAAATGTCTTTGGCATTCTTCAGATTTAATGAGCTCGTTTGTATGTGAAAGTGTGGCAGTTAAGGAAAATGTGTTTGTTTTATGTGTTATTTTGATGGTCTATGCTATAGCTGGAATGCTTACTTAACTGCATTTTCTATTGATTTAACCCAGTCATTTGTCAAATCTGAACCCTGATGAAGAGGACATTTCAAGTCACATAAAGCTGTCAGAATGATAACCTATATTCAAAATATTGTTCAAGTAACTTACTGGCTTGTATTACTATCAATGAAAAGAGCCTGAGGGGAATTTTCTAGGAAAAATATATATTCAGCATAATGAAAATAACACATACGCACTCACGTGTCACTGTATATATTACATTTGCAGTAAAAGATTGTACAATTCAAATCTATGCAGTCCAATCACATCACAAAATACTATTTAATAGAATTTACTACTTATTCAATTATAATCATTTTGCCAAGAAATTTTCTTTACCGAATGTTCTGTAAAGTCAACCAATGTAGTTGCACTTATACATAGCATTACCGGAATTGAAGAGAGTGTTTTTTACAACAACCAGTAAAAGATCTGAGCACTACAGTATTAATAATAATAAAGTGTTATAGCTAAATCATCCCTTTTATGCCTATGTATGAGCATTGAACACGTTTGGAAATAGAGTAAAATATTCATATTAGTGGCAAGTTTCAGATTAATGAGAACTGTTGGGAATTCTGGTGGCAGAGAGGATGTGGTGCCAGAATGGATGAAGTTAGATCTTTTCTGGGTGGAACTTATTGTACCAATGGCAAAATTTGATTCCAAAACATCAGCCATCGTCAAACAGTGTAAGTTCATCTTCAGCAATGTTTTCTAAAAATGTCCCCAATGCATAGTTACATAGTAGGTGAGGTCGAAAAAAGCCCCAATCCATCAAGTCCAACCTATGTGTGTGATTGTATGTCAGTATTACATTGTATATCCCTGTAGATTGCGGTCATTCAGGTGCTTATCTAATAGTTTCGCTTTTTCGCCGCTTTTCGGCCTTTAATGGGGAGCTTTTAACCCCAAAGAAGGGGTTAAAAACTCCTGTGTTGCGGTGCTTCGGAAGCGCTGCCCATTCATTGCAACAGGCAGGGGCGTTTTGGGAGGGGTGTATACACCCCTCCCAACCTGCCCCAAAGTTGCTGCTTGCAGGACTTTTCTGAATGTTCCACCAGCATACCGACTGGGTGTGACAGCACTCAATGCAGAGAATGGGAGACCGTTTTCAGCTTTACAGGCGCCATTTCTAACGCGAAAATGCCTGAAAACTGCCTTAGTGTGAAAGGAGTCTTAGTGAAATTGTTCTTTTGCTCCTCCCAAATGACATATGGCACAGCATTTAGGTATATCATGGAGTTAGCATTGGCTGTCTTAAAGTAGATGTAAACCCGATTTTTTTTTTTGTTTATGTCATAATGTAGAGTATAAGATTTCCTATCATTTGAGCTCAGTCTTGCCACAAAGAGTTAATCCAGCTCTGAGCAATCCTCTTTTATTGTTCAGTGAGATAAATCTTGACGAACAGAGAAAAACGTTGTCAAATCCTCCCCCTTGCTGTGAGTGACAGGTGACATATCTCGTGCACTAGCCTAAGAGACATGCATTATTTTTTAATTCCCTCCCACTCCTTTCTTCTGCTGCTCTGCCAGGATTGGATGTTCCCCACCTCAGCATAATTGGGCATGCTGAAGTCATGTGGTTACTTTCCTGTCTTTTCAGTGGATATTAGAGATCATAGCAGAAGTTCAGTGTAAGAAATACACTGGAGAAAATGCATATTAACAAGGGGAGTGTAGAAGGGGGCGGGGAGTCTACTGACATCACGACTCCACCCACCGAGCTCCAGACAACAGACCAACCCACAGAATCTGCTGTTTTTTTTCGGGTCTCATAACAGACAGAGGGGAGACATTTGACAGGTAGGTGTACATGCAGGAGGCATGTATATCGTAATAGATAACCCCTATGGCAGTAGTTTAGAAAGGATGACATTGGGTTTACATCCATTTTAATGGGCCCAAAAATTATTCTTTTCTATATAATTTATGAGAACATATTAAAAGCCGCATGGTAAAATGTAGCAGACTAAGCAGCAATAACATTAAATATGACAAAACAGTTCCGTTTCCAGTATCAGTGAATAAGGCGTACGACATGTGCTCTCAGTGTACAGACATCAACGCCAAAGTGTCCTTTGTTACCTTCAATTACCTTCAAAATCTAGAACACCTCTATTGACCGTGGAGCACAGAAGCAACAGAGCTGCTTAGGTATTAGTCTCACGTCTGAAAAAAAATGAATGAGCTCAAAGTTGACATTCACCCACTGTGCAATTGACTGACCCTCTCGCATTATTGCCAGCTTGGCTTTGTTCCTATGTGAAGGTAAATGAACGCACAAAATGTCAGGCTATGAGACGTGAGAAATCCTTCTCTTCTGCATCTCGTTTACCTTGGGGAGCCGCCAACAGAACAACTGGCATGTGAGCTTGCTGCTAAACTGTATTACATAACTTCTGCATGTGTCTGGTGTCATTCTAAGCCCTACGCGACGCACGCAACTACATCGGAGATATGTGAATTTACTGATCTCTATTATCTTGGCATGTGATATATTACTATTATTAATAGTAGTGGTTCCACTACCACATATACTGTAAAAAGAAACTGTATTTAATCTTTTAGTCTCCTCACGATAAGGAGTCATTTATAACGTCAAATAAGAATGTTTGTTATCAGAACACTTAGGTGTGCGCATAGATGTGCCAGGTGTGCCTGAGCACATTCTAATCACCCCATGGGGTCAGTGGTGGCTGGTGCTCAAAATTTTTGGGGGGCACAAACAAACTGAAAAATTCTGAAAACCCCCCCCCATCAATTGCAGCCTCACTGTGCCCATTAAACGCAGCCACTGTGCCCATCAATTGCTGCCCCTGTGCCATCAAACGCAGTCACCGTGCCATCAAATGCAGCCACTGTGCCAATCAAATGCAGCCACTGTGCCAATCAGTTGCCACCACTGTGCCATCAAACGCAGCCACTGTGCCATCAAATGCAGTCACTGGGCCATCAAATTCAGCCACTGGGCCAGATAAAATGTAGCCACTGTGCCCATCAATTGCTGCCACTGTGCCCATCAAATGCAGCCACCGTGCCCATCAGTCTCAGCTACTGTGCCAATCAATTTCAAATGCAGCCACTGTGCCATCAATTGCAGCCACTGTGCCCATCAATTGCAACCACTGTGCCCATCAATAGCAGCCACTGTGCCCATCAAACGCAGCCACTGTGCCATCAAATTCAGCCAGTGTGCCCCACAAAATGCAGCCACTTTGCCCATCAATTGCCACCACTGTGCCATCAAATGCAGCCACTGTGCCATCAAACACAGCCACTGTGCCTATCAATTACCGCCACTGAGCCATCAAATGCAGCCACTTTGCCCATCAATTACCATCACTGTGCCATCAAATTCAGCCACTGTGCCATCAATTGCCGCCACTGTGCTCATCATTTTACGCCACTGTGCCCATCAATTGCCGCCACTGTGATCCATCAAATGCAGCCACTGTGCCATATCAAATGCCCCCCCGCAGGCCCACTGTCTGCACTTACCTGTCTCGGTGGGACAGCTCCTCAATGTCTTCTTCCGTCCTCTCTTCCCGTCCTCTGCTATGATTGGACACATGGCGTCCAATCACAGCGCCTGTCGTTTCAGCCAATCAGGTGACGGGTAACAGATTCAAGCACTTGATTGGCAGAGAGGCAGTTTAGTGTTAGGAAAGCAAATATTCATTCGCTTTTCAAACACAGCTGAGTGAAAAGCATGGCGCTCACAGGTCACCTTTTTTGACACCTACTAGAGTCTATGGCTCTAACCAGGTGCTTCAAAACCACCCCATGCCACTGTAATTCAGACGCCCTGCACCCGAAAAGGGGCCGGGCACCTAAATAGTGGGTGGCAGCGGCGGCCATTGACAGATTTATGCAATGCATGAATCTATCTATTGGTGGCAGAGGGGGGTGGCAGGAGAGAAAGGGCTGCGCCCATGCACCCTTGTGAATGCACCGCCACTGCATGTGGTTCAAATTCCCCCTGTTTAGACCCCTGATGTCTCACCAAATAAAGAAAAATGTCCCCTTTTTTCATTGTAAAAAAAAATTAAAAAATATCCTGCTGACACCATCCACTGCTCTACAGTACTTAGACCATCAGCATATAGACACATGTATACACATAAAGCGCCAGGTGTGCCTGGGCACATCCTAATCACCCCGTGTGGTGCATATTCCCTCTGTTTAGACCCCTGATGCCTCAGCAACTAAAAATGTATCTTTTTTTTCAGCTAAAAAATTGTAAAAAAAAATAAAAATCATTTGTAAAAAATAACCCTGCTGACACCCAATTTCTGCCCTTATGACACCATCCACTGCTGTGCAGACACCACCAGCACATAATAGACACATGCATACAGTATGTATTTGAGCTTTGGGGTGCACATCCTAACACATTCGTCTGTGCACACCTATGAGGTTCATTTTAACTTCATTCAGTCCTCCCATCAGGATATACTTACCTTTCTTTCATAGTTACATAGGTTGAAAAAAATACAAAAGTCCATCTAGTTCAACTCCCCAAAAAATCAAAAAAATCATACAATGCCACATACACAATCCCTGTTCCCACAGTTGATCCAGGGGAAGGTTAAAACCCCAGCAAAGCATAATTCAACTTACTACAGTAGGGAACAAAAATCTCCATCCTGATCCCCCGAGGAGGAATCTGATGTTCTCTGGACTCCAGGTCACAAGCACTTCACACCTCCAGTCGTCAGTCGGGAGCAAAGAAATGTATGAGTAGCTGGAGTCAAAGCTTACATAGGACTATAGACTATAGAGGTTAATTCTCTGCATTGTGTACAATAGCTGTTTGCTCCTGCTTTCTCTGATCCTCCCCTTCTTTTACTGTCCCCAATTTATCTCCTGACAGTACAGAGCCTTGGGGGTATGCTGCACATGCTCAGTTTGGTGTGTATAGCTAGAGAGTTTTTTTTCTTTTCTTGGGAGGGTGCATGTGATCAGCACAGGGCCAATCAGCACTGTCCAGACAGAGGGTCAGGGGCTCTGCAGTCTCATAGAAGAGTCAGAGGAGAATTAAAACTGCTCCTACAAGCTTTAACCAGACACTTATAGAAGTCACAAGACTGCTATATACTGCTGATGAGAAAAGGTATTTAGCAGTTTATATTTACTAAAAAGTTTGCATTTCCTGTGTACTGTGGGAAACCAGATATAGTAAATACAGGCTCCTGGGTTTAGTAACACTTTAACTATATCTGAGCATCACAAACCAAAAGCACTATTTCATTTATTTTGAATAATAATATCAAACTCTCCCTTTCGTGGATGTTTTTATGCTTTATTTTGTTGAGAAATCACTTTGAAAACACCCCCTAGCATTTCTAGCCACAGCCATCTTGAGTAAGGGTAGATGGTTCATGTAGCATTTAGTTCCTGGAATCCTTCTGCCCTTAGCTCAGGCATACAGATAGCAGGGTGTGCTTAGCTGAGAAAGCCCATCCACCCCTCCTCCAGTTGAAAGAAAAGAGATGCCCACGAAGACTATTAGGATGTGTGGCATCATTTTGGCCAGAAACCAGAAAACAACGTAACCACTTGCCAAATATCTGCCGCAGTTGTACTGCGGCAGAGTGGCACGGCTGGGCAAAACAATGTTATGTAATGTCGCTTTGCCCTGTGGCCACTAGGGGGCGCGTGCTGACACCCCGCCCCCTGATCGCCCACGGAGCCGATGCAAGTGCCCGGCAGTCGCGATCACCGCCGGGATTCCTGGATCGTTCGGGGCACATGCAGAACCGGGATTTGTGTTGTGTAAACAAAGTTTCCGGTTCTCTGAGGGGAGAACAGACAGATCTTCTGTTCATACAGAGTCCCCAGCACAGTCCCCTCCCCCCTTCAGTTAGAACACACAACAGGACACACGTAACCCCTTCACTGCCCCCTAGTGGTTAATCCCTACACTGCCAGTGACATTTTTACAGTAATTAATGCAATTTTATGGCGCTGATCGCTGTAAAAATGTCAATGGTCCCAAAAATGTGTCAAAATTGTCCCATGTGTCCGCCATAATGTCGCAGTCCTGATAAAAATCTCTGATTGCCACGATTACTAGTTACATAGTTAGTAAGGTTGAATAAAGACACCAGTCCATCCTGAGTGAGTGTCTACAATTGTCCCTATCCCTGTACATTGTACACTCACATCGGTCCCTACCCTCAAGGAGCCCACAATCCAAGGTCCCCATTCATATACTAGGGCCAATTTTGGACAGAAGCCAATTAACCTACCTGCATGTCTTTGGAGCGTGGGAGGAAACCCACACAGGCACAGGGAGAACATGCAAACTCCATGGAGGTAGTGTCGTGGTTGGGATTTGAACCAGCGACCCTTTTTACTGCTAGGTGAGAGTGCTACCCACTACACCACTGTGCCGCCCACTGGTTTAAAAAGAACCACTGCCTGCTGATGCCGAACCACTGGTTTAAAAAAAAAAAAATTATAATAAAAATGCCATAAAACGATCCGCTATTTTGTAGGCACTATAACTTTTGCACAAACCAAACCGATCAATAAACGTTTATTGCAATTTTTTTTACCAAAAATATGTAGAATAATGTGTATCGGCCTAAACTGAGGGAAAAAATGTTTTTTTTATATCTTTTTTGGAGATATTTATTATAGCAAAAAGTAAAAAATGATGCGTTCTTTTTCAAAATTGTCGCTCTTTTTTTGTTTATAGCGCAAAAAATAAAAACTGCAGAGGTGATCAAATACCACCAAAAGAAAGCTCTATTTTTGGGAAAAAAAGAACATCAATTGGGAGTCACGTCGCAATTGTCAGTTAAAGCGACGCAGTGCTGAATCACGAAACGTGCTCTGGTCTTTGGCCAGCCAAATGGTCCGGGGCTTAAGTGGTTAAGGTAAAAAAAGCTTTAGGATTTAGAACCACTTTAATTCAAACCTATTGTGCTTGTTATATAAAGCAGATATATACATTTTGTAATAAATCCTATTGCACGTGTCTTTTTTTTTTTTCTTTTTTTTTTTTATTCGATAATCTGAAATGATAACATAAATGAGAAACACATGAAAGGTTGAACAGAGAAAGCACTGAATGTCAGCTTTGCAAATGGAGCAAAAAAAAAAAAAGCAGGAAACTTAGAATAAGTAGATGTAACAAAAGATCCTGCAGCAGGACGCCGGCGAACAGCAGGCGAGCCATTGTAATGTACAATTCAACTTTTGCATTTCTGAAATGCTGCATATCGGGTTTTTGTATTTGAAAATAGTACTAAAGTTTAGAAAATGTGTCCATTGTAACAAACACTAAGTGGGGCTGAAACGATAAAAACAATTATACACTGTGTACACGCCAAGCGTCTTTCAAGGTCTTTGCCGTCAATAGCTGGACGCGCTATAGAAAAGGCAGTCACTTGACGTGGGGCTGAAGTGGAGGACGCTGGGCTGATCTGACCACCCACCAAATGGACAAATCCTTTCACTGAAGTCCCTGCCCCGGATTCTTCGCTTTTAAGATCTTAGTGCAGACGGACTACCGTGTGACAATTACATTGACCTGTCCCAGAGAGCAGCCCCCCTTCTGTTTCGCCTCCAGTGCCGTCCTTTTATGGCCCGTAATAGAGAAAGTAGGGCAGATAGCGATCTTGCTGGTTTTTGCGGTTCTTTATAATATTAGTGTTTCCAGATGGTATTTTATGCTACGTTCTTCTTTTATTCAACTGTAGTTAAAGATTTAATTAGGTAATCTTGCCAAATATTAAGAAGAAAGCTTTGTGCACTTCAGCCCCAGAAGGTGTACCCCTTCATGACCAGGCAATTTTTTGACAATACGTCACCACAAAGTATACATAGTTAGTAAGGTTGAATAAATACACCAGTCCATCCAGTTCAACCTGAGTGAGTGTCTACAATTGTCCCTATCCCTGTACATTGAACACTCATATTGGTCCCTACCCTCAAGGAGCCCACAATCCAAGGTCCCCATTCATATACTAGGGCCAATTTTGGACAGAAGCCAATTAACCTACCTGCATGTCTTTGGAGTGTGGGAAGAAAGCGGAAGACCTGGAGGAAACCCACACAGGCACAGGGAGCACATGCAAACTCCAGGCAGGTAGTGTCATGGTTGGGATTCAAACCAGCGACCCTTTTCACTGCTAGGCAGGGCCAGTGATACTACTAGGCAAACTAGGCAGCCACCTAGGGTGCACTGCTGCCTAGGGGTGCCCGGCCACTGGTGTTCTTACTCTCTTCTCTCTGCAACAAGCAACTAAGTCTCAGCATCAGCAGGCAGCCGTCGCTCTGTTCACACATAGTGTCCAAACTCCCAAATGATTGGAAGCAAGCAAACATTTATTTATGGGCACTAGTAGGCTACATTGATGGGCACTGGTGAAGCTACATTGATGGATGATGGTAGGCTGCAATTGATGGGCGCTGGTGAGGCTGCATTTGATGGGCGCTGGTGAGGCTGCATTGATGGGTGATGTGAGGCTGCATTTGATGGGCTCTGGTGAGGCTGCTTTGATGGGCGCTGGTAAGGCTGCATTTGATGGGCACTGGTGAGGCTGCATTTGATGGGCATTGCATTAAAAAGATGGGGTGTACATGGGCAGGACACAGGGGTTTGAGTCAGGGGTGCGGCAAAATTAAGTTTCACCTAGGGTGTCAAAAATCCTTGCACCAGCCCTGCTGCTAGGTGAGAGTGCTAACCACTACACCACTGTGCCGCCCTAACTGCACTCACTGCGTTACTTTAAAGCGGAGTTCCACCAATTTTTTTTTTATTATTATTAAAGTCAGCAGCTACAAATACTGCAACTGCTGACTTTTAAAATATGGACACTTAAGTGATTGTAAACCCTCTGGGACCACTTTAACCTACAGGTAAGCCTATTATTATTACTATATTATTATTATACACGATTTATATAGCGCCAACAGTTTACGCAGCGCTTTACAATGTATGGGGGGAATAACACAATCACAGTACAATTCAATACAAAGGGTACAGGAGGGCCCTGCTCGTAGAGCTTACATTCTAAAGGGAGGGGGTGGTACAAAAGGTAGTAGCTGCAGAGAATGATTTGATGGGGGTGCCTAGATTAAGGCTTACCTGTAGGTGCAAGAAATATCTCCTTAACCGATATGGTTAAGGAGATATTTCACAAAAACCGGGCACCGATGTAAGCACACTAGTGAAGGCTAACATGCCATCACCGATTGCTCCCGTGCGCATGCGCCGGAGTGACGTCATCGCTGCTCTGGCCACTCACAGCGCCAGAGCAGAGATACCCGGAAGGAAGATGGATACTTCGTGGAAGAGGGGACAGCGGTGACATCACTGGCTCCTGTGTCAGGTAAGTGAAACATAATGGGCTACTATGCGATGCATAGTAGCCCATTATGCTTTACCTTTGCAGGGAAACAAAGAGGAAGTAAACCCATAAGGGTTTACTTCCTCTTTACCTGTCCAGGGCGCCCACGATGTTGGCACCCGAAGGCTCTCTGGTGGAGGTACTGCCACCTTCGGTAAGGGAATCAGGAAGTGAAGCCTTGCAGCTTCACAGCCTGGTTCCCCATTGCGCATGCGCGAGTCGCGCTGCACAATCTCACTGGTCCCTGCAGTTCTCTGGGACCTGTGTATCTCCCAGAAAACAGCAGGAGGGACAGAGAAGGCACCGGATGCGTCATAGATATCCACAGATACTGCAGCTATCTATACCCAGAAGTGGGAGCAAATACCTCTATTAGACCAGTATCTGCTCCCTCCTCCCCCAGAAAGGTGCCAAATGTAACACCTGAAGGGGGAGGATTCCGAAAAGCAGAAGTTCCATTTTTGGGTGGAACTCCGCTTTAATTGACAATTGTACGGTCATGCGACACCGTACCTAAATAAAGTTGATGTACTTTTTTTTTTCCCCACAAATAGAGCTTTCTTTTGGTGGTATTTGATCACCTCTGCAGTTTTTAATTTTTGCGCTATAAACAAAAAAAAAACATCAATTTTGGAAAAAAAAAAAAACCATATTTTTTTACTTTCTGCTATAAAACCTATCAAATAAAAAATGTAAAAAATCGAATTTCTTCATCAATTTAGACCAATATGTATTCTGCTGCATATTTTCAGTAAAAAAAACATCTCAATAAGCATACAGACATACCCCACTTTTAAGTACACAAAGGGACCAGAGCATGTATGTAAAACTAAAATGTACTTAAAGTGAAACAATACATTTTTCACTTCTGGGGGGTCGGGTTGTAGAGGGGGTCAGGGGCTGTAGTGGTGGGATCAGGGCCTATTGTGGAGGGCCATGGGCTGTAGTATGGGGGGGGGTCAGGGATTGAATTGTATAGTACTGTACAGTAATCCACTTATGTTTAGGCAGCAACTCTGGGCTGGCTGGTGGGCACGGTTGGCGGGCAACTCTGGGCTGGCTGGCTGGCAGGCATGGCTGGCGGGCAACTCTGGGCTGGCTTGCAGGCATGGCTGGCGGGCAACTCTGGGCTGGCTGGAGGGCATGGCTAGCGGGCAACTCTGGGCTGGATGGCGGGCATGGCTGGCGGGCAACTCTGGGCTGGCTGGCAGGCATGGCTGGCGGGCAACTCTGGGCTGGCTGGAGGGCATGGCTGGCGGGCAACTCTGGGCTGGCTGGAGGGAAATTTACCTCTTTACTTGCGGCCTCTTCACTGGTGATAGCTCCAGGTGGCAGCTCCACGGCGTGGGATGTCTATACTTGCGAGGTACTTTAAATAATCGCAAGTGTATGTAAAGTGAGTGTACTTAAAGCAGGGTATTCCTGTATATTGATTGGTTTGTGCAAAAGTTACAGCGTCTACAAACTATTGGATAGATTTATGGAATGTTTTTTTACTAGTAATGGCAGCGATCAGCAATGTGCTGTACTAATGACACTGGCAGGAAAGGGGTTAACATCAGGGGCATTTAAAAGGTTAACTGTGTTCCCTGGGAGTGATTTTTAACTGTGTAGGGGATGCTTTGACTGGGGAAGACAGAGATCTGTGTTCTGTGGCTCTGATCCCACCCAGGTGTGTTACAACAGTGAATGAATATTCACTATTGTAACACTGATCCTCCTCCTCCCGGCCAATCAGGAAGCTGGTTTTGGCACTGATCACTCGATTGGCTGAAAGGACAGGTGATCCTATTGGATGCCTAGGAGGAGGAGGGGAGGACCTGGAAGCTGCCATGGAGGAGAGTACACAGAGCCGGAGCACCATGTTGCCACCAACCATGATGGGGTAAGTGTCGGACCGACCAGCAAACATCAGGGAGGTGGGTGCCACTGGAGGGGGGTGGGTGGTTGTCTGCCGCCCCCCCAAAAAAACACCAGCTGTGAGAGTCAATAACAGTGGGCACAAGGTTGCCATTCCTTGGATGTTCAGAACATTTAATGGGGAAGTTGAGGCTGACGGGTTTGGGTTTAAACATTCCCTGATGTGTCAAAAAATAAAACAAATCATTTTGGCTTTAGATTAAAATGTAAAATGTAATTATTCTTATATTGTTAGAATGACGCAGTTCAAAAGGGGGGAGCAGGTCCCTGTTGAAGTGAGTGGGAACTGCATGATAACAGACCATACACTACAGTCTATTCTTCTTTTGCCATGCAGTAAAAAAATAAAATAAAATAAAAAAGTAGCAAAGGGCTGATTAGATACAGTTCTGCAACACTGTGATACAACACTTCAAAGGAGCAGGAGATATTTCTACATTTTATAGAGTTACATACTTTGACTACTGTTAAAAGCAATTTTCCATTTTTGCAGCCTTAACAAAATGAAAAAAAAAAAAAAAGAAAAAAGAAAAGCAATGCCTTGTCATACACAGTACACAGTACACATAGTTAGATGTTACTGACCTATATCAGTAACCATTTCAGGCTGGGTTCACACCTCCAACGGATGTGGCTCAGATCAGGAGTCCAGTGCGTCCCTGTTCTGTTTCAGGGACCAATTGGGGCCAAATTTTTACCTGAATTCGGCCCTAAAACCGAGCCAAAGACGCACAGTGTTCCTGTAGGAGCCGCTCCACCGCCACAACGGAGATATGTGAACTGGCTCCATAGAGAATCGGTCGCAATCTCCTGTCATGCAAATTCCATCCTTGGAAATCCACATCCGATTCACATAGGTGTGAACCCAGCCTAAAGGCAGAACCCAGTCAAAACTGATCAACTCACTTTAGTTTACCATGGGGCTAAGCATGCGTCAAAATGCTGTTCATGCAAAGCAGTTTCTTTGGGTGATCGTATATCAGGGACAAAAGATTTTAGCAAAATAGCAGTTAAAGCAGTACTGTAGTGGCAAACCGATCTGCCATTTTCCCTTTCCCCAGTGATGAGCGCTGTCACTTCCCTCCACCTGTGCTTTCCACCTGGGCTGTCCACTGGTGCTGTCAACCAGTGCTGTCCACCTGTGCTGTCCACCAGTGCTGTCCACCTGTGCTGTCCACCAGTGCTGTCCACCTATGCTGTCCAACATTGCTGTCCACCAGCGCCCATCAACGCAGCCTCCCCAGCGCCTATCAAATGCAGCCTCACCAGCACCCATCAATGCAACCTCACCAGTGCCCCTCAAATGCAACCTCACCTGTGTCCATCAATGCAGCCTCCCCAGAGCCCATCAATGCAGCCTCACCAGTGCCCATCAAATGCAGCTTCACCAGCACCCATCAATGCAGCCTACCAGTGCCCATCAATGAATGTTTGCTTTCTTCCATTCATTTGGGAATCGGAACACAGACACAGTCCTCCGCCGCTGTGCCCCTGACACTATGTGCGAACGGAGCGCCAGCTGCCTGCTGATGTTGAGACTTAATTGCTTGCTGCAGAGAGAAGAGAGTGGGAACACCAGCGGCCAGGTGCCCTAGGCAGCAGGGTGGCCTAGGTGGCTGCCTAGTTTGCCTAGTGGTAGCACCATGTCACATTTGATGTCTACTTGTGGGATCATGACATCCGAATAGACATATATTATCTATGCCGGTTTTACCAGTGTTGGGAGACACTTCTAAATGTGAGTGTTGTGATTTCAATAAAACTTTTTTTTAAAGGATTCTATGCTATGCTGTGCTCTCTTTATTTTCAGATCACACCTCTCTGGAGAGAATGATCATGCACTGTGGCAGAGAGTCCAGAGTGGATATTTTTTGGGCTCTTGCAGACCACTATACTCTGAAAAGGAAAAGAAATTGCCCGCTGGAGGTTTGGATTAAACTGCTACTGAGGAGATCTGAAATCATTATCTACTCTAGATCTGCAGAGTATTGCATCCTGTTAAGGATAAAGTGCGTTTGCTGGTTTTCTTTTAACAGCCACTAACTTTAGTGAGTAATTTAGATCATAAGCGGTAGAGGATAGATCATACGAAGAATCTGTAATGCCGCGTACACACGAGCGGATTGTATGGCGTACTTAAGAGGAAGTAAACCCTTCCAAACAACTTGGACCTATAGGTAAGCCTAGATTAAGGCTTACCTGTAGGTCCAAGCAATATCTCCTAAACCTATATGGTTTAGGAGATATTTGCCCGAAAATGGGCACCGCTGTCTACGGCGCATGCGCCGTAGACAGCGGCGCGCAGGCGCACTAAATGCGGCAAATCCAAGAATGGATTTGCCAAATTTGTCGACTCCCGTGCGCATGCGCGGGAGTGACGTCATCGCGGCTTCGCCGTATGGCAGCGGCGGAGCTGCGAGACGCGACTCCCGTGCGCCGTAGACAGCGGCGCGCAGGCGCACTAAATGCGGCAAATCCAAGAATGGATTTGCCAAATTTGTCGACTCCCGTGCGCATGCGCGGGAGTGACGTCATCGCGGCTTCGCCGTATGGCAGCGGCGGAGCTGCGAGACGCGACTCCCGTGCGCATGCGCGGGAGTGACGTCATCGCGGTTGCGCCGCTGTGATTCGTCGGAGCTGCGAGACGCCACAAGCAACATGGATGCGGCGGACTACAGGGGACAGCGGCGACTTCGCTGGCTCCTGTGTCAGGTAAGTGACACATAATGAGCTACTATGCGATGCATAGTAGTCCATTATGCTTTACCTTTGCAGGGAAAAAAAGAGGAAGTAAACCCATCAGGGTTTACTTCCTCTTTAGTCCGTCATACAATCCGACGGACAGTCCGTCATACTTTCCACTGAACGGACTTGACCACACACGGATACACGAACAGTCCCTCGAAAGCTTGCGCGATGACGTGTACAGCACGTAAGACGGGACTAGAAATAGGAAGTCCAATACACAGCAAAGCACCCTTCCGCCGTGTAAATCCTTTCTGGGCATGCGCCATTCTTAGTCCGTCCAACTAGCACACTGACGACCGTATTGTCTGCTGAAACCAAAGTATGACGGACAGAATTCCGGAAATTCCGAAATACTTAGTACGCCGGACAGCACGCTGAAAAAGTCCGCTGAAGCCCACACACGAGCGGACTGTCCGCTGAAATGTGTTTCAACGGACTAAGTACGCCATACAGTCCGCCCGTGTGTACGCAGCATTACTTACACTTGTGGGATTGAACAAAGTTTCTTTTAAACTCTTTTTTTCGACACATATGTTTATTTACTAACTTTTTTCATTTTTGGCACTAATATTTTGAGACTTTCATGGACTTTTGTTTTTTGTTTCTGTTCTTTGGCTACATAAAGACACCTAGAAATTGAAGAGAATGTTTTTTGTGGGTTTAGTTATCCACTTTTTCATCACATTTTGGTGTGGTCATATATCACATTACATTAATTTAGGTTAATTATTTAGTTTATATTATGATCACCTAATCTCATATGGATTATAGTATCATCATCACTAGTTGATAGAAATTATAGTATTTGGATCACTATATTTTTTATATATTATACATACACTTTTCTAGGATTTTTCTAACACTGTTGATGGACGAATCAAGTGAATTTCTTTCCTGCAACCCGTGTTATGCTGTACATATCGGTCCCTCAGCATACACCGTTATTTATCAAAAGTGATGTTCCTTTCTTTCCTTGTTTCGGTGGAATATTGTATAAAATATCTCTATCTGAACAGGTTTCATTTTACTTTTATGCCACATACACACAATCTGAATTTTGGTCGGAAAAAGCTCTGATGGTTTTCCCGATGGAATTCCGACTGGATTTCGCTCAAGCTGTCTTGCATACACACGGTGACACCAAATTCCAACTGTCAAGAACGCGGTGACATATAACACGTACGTCAGGACTAGGAAAAGGAAGTCCAATACCCAGTAGCCAATAGCTTCCATCTCAAAGTTGAATCTGAGCATGCGTGATTTTTTGCACATTGGAATTTTTGCTGGTGGGAATTTGGCCTGCTAAATTCCAATGGAGCATACACACAGTCGCATTTTCTGATGAAAGGCTCTTATTGGTCTTTTTCTGGCCGAAATTGTGATTATGTGTACGCGGCATTAGGCTACATTTACACCTGAGTATTAAATTGTTGCTAATTGTTTAGGTGTTTTGTCACACGTTGTACCGTATACATGTTTTTGAATATTTTTGTGCAGCATTTTCTATGCATTTTGTCATTTGGCATTTTTGTGTTAGCCAATAGCGAAAACTATCATCTGTTACATCATTTGTTACTATGGGGGAGATTTACTAAAACTGGAACACACAAAATCTAGTGCAGCTGTGCGTAGTAACCGTAGTTTCTAACTTCAGCTTGTTCCTATAAGCTTTGACAATATGCACAGCTACACTATATTCTGTGTGCACCAGTTTTAGTAAATCTTCACCTATGGGTTTCTGCTTTAACCACTTCAGCCTCGGAAGGATTTACCCCCTTCCTGACCAGAGCAGTTTTTGTGATTTGACACTGCGTTGCTTTAACTGACAATTGCATGGTTGTGCGACGTGGCCCCCAAACAAAATTGGCGTCCTTTTTTCCCCACAAATAGAGCTTTCTTTTGGTGGTATTTGATCATCTCTACGTTTTTTTTTTGCGCTATAAACAAAAAATTAGCGACAATTTTGAAATAAGTTTATTATTTTTAATTTTTGCTATAATAAATATCCCCCAAAAATATATAAAATGTTTTTTCTTTTTTCCTCAGTTTAGGCCAATATGTATTCTTTTACGGTACATATTTTTTGTAAAAAAAAATCGCAATAAGCGTTTATTGATTGGTTTGCGCAAAAGTTATAGCGTCTACAAAATAGGGGATAGATTTATGTCATTTTTATTATATATATATTTTTTTTACTAGTAATGGTGGCGATCAGCAACTTTTATCATGACTGCGACATTATGGCGGACACATTGGACAATTTTGACACATTTTTGGGACCATTGGCATTAATGCAGCTATGAATGCTTTAAAATTGCACTGATTACTGTAAAAAATGTCACTGCCAGTGAAGGGGTTAACACTAGGGGGCAGCGAGGGTTTAAGTGTGTCCTAGGGGAGTGTTTCTAACTGACTGGGGGATGGGCTTGTGTGGCGTGGACACTGATCGCTGCTCCCGATGACAGGGAGCAGACGATCAGTGTCCTGTCATTAGGCAGAAAGGGGAGATGCTGTTTACATTGGCATCTCCCTGTTCTTGAGCTCCCTGACCTGATCATGGGTATCCCCCCGGGTGATCAAGTCCACGGGTCCCGCAGGCACGGTCATGGAGCTTGCGGCAAGAATTTCAAAGTAACTTACGGGGAACGTTACTTTGCCCAGCCGTGCCATTCTGCCGATGTATATATGCCAACAACGGTCGGCAAGTGGTTATGCTGCTTTAAAAAATGCACCAATATGCCTGAATTGAGCTACCGAAGTAGCTCCAAAACTTTTTTAAACTTCAGTCATTTGGTGTCAGGCATTTTGGAGAGGAGACGTAAACCACCACCATAGAAAATAATTGATTTTTTTTCTCCCTGAGCATTTTGGAGCTTTGAATTTCAAGCTGCAAAACACTCAGGTTTGAATGGGGCCTTAAAGAGCAGAGTCATTGACGATAATTGGTAACAGTTTTTCGGGAATAATGGCCCTGAGCACAATGTAAGATACAGTCTTAGTCTTTTCATGTGATATATATATATATATATATATATATATATATACCGATCGGACCGTGTTATCGGATAATCCGACAGTGTGTGGGCTCCATCAGAATGTTTCCGTCGTAATATCCGACCGGGCTATAAAATTTTCCGACAACATGGTCCGATGGGACTTTGTCCTATCGTTTGTAGAGAATTCCGATCGGACAAAGTGCCACGCATGCTCAGATCAAATTCCTAGACCAAAGCTATTGGATACTAGCCTGAAAGTAGCCCCGTTATAACGAAATAATGTCACCACGTTCTGAACGATCAGATTTTCCAACAACTTTGTCTGACCGTGTGTATGCAACACAAGTTTCGGACAAAATCCGTCGGATTTTGTTGTTGGAATGTCCGACCGTGTGTACAAGGGCTTAGACTCATTGAAAACAGTAGTATCCTTATCCTTATCTTTTAGACTGAAGTCTGGTTAGTAAAATACTGTAGTTCCCCTAGGGCATTGTTGTATTTAACCTCCCTGGCAGTTTTCCCGAGTGTGGCTTGGGGTTAAACCATTAGTGGTAACCCTGAGCCACACTCTGGATTGCTTTGCAAGATCCTGGTGCAGGGTACTTACCTTGTCCCCAGGATTCTGCAATGTCCTTCCGCTATGTCTGTGGGCTGTGTCCTCCACCCAATGCCTCTGCGTGCCGGGCTCCGTTCCCTGTGAGCATCGCAACGCACAGGGCGGAGCCTGGCTGCGAATTCAAAAAATATAAAATTCATAACACATACAGTACAGTGTAATCTTACAGATTACATTACTGTATGAAATCATTTAACATCCATTTTGTCCCTAGTGCTTTGTCCAATGCCCTCCATGCAATTTTATGTTATATATACTGTTCTTTCTGCCTGGAATCTTGAGATTGTCCATAACAACCAAAAAGTGTCCATTTACGTCAAAAGTGGTTTTAGACCAGCTAGAAAACAGTGATAGTAAATTAGAACACTTGCAGAACTGAGCAATAGTGAATCGTGGGGAAATTCATTTTATTATTATTATAATATAATTTTATTTTAATAATTATTTATAGTTATTTATTATATTATAATTTATTTTTAATTTATTTATTTTATCATTTATAATTTTTTGTGTTTCAAACTCTATCATACTCGGGATGTCTACTAGACTCTGGTTTGGTCAGATTTAAGTGTGTTATTGCTAAATTACAGGCCTACAATATAAAATGCCAAATTTCTATGCAAAGCAATTGTACCGCTTTGAGATGCAAAAATCTGACATAATCATACCGCTGGGCTGGCTACAGTAAATTATACCAAAAGCTAAAAGCATTTTGGGTAGAGTGGGGAGGGGGGGGGGGTTAAAACTGCTGTCAGATTATTTTTCCCCATCTGTTTCTCAATAGGGAGATTGTCCTTGACGTCATGTGCTGTAATATCAACAGGAAGTGAGAGAATAACTTTTCAATGTAAGGGAAATCTCCTTTCTGACAATTGTCGTGGGGACCAGTGTCACCATTGGAGGACTTCTCTATTCCTTTTCTGGTAACAACTCACTTTGGTGATTAGCTCATTTAGAGCAGTGGTTCTCAACCCTGTCCTCGAGTACCCCCAATAGGTCATTTTTGCAGGGTTTCCTTTATCTTGCGCAGGAGCTTTAAATCAGAGTCAATGGCTTGGTATTTTGGACAGCTATTTTATCTAAGAGAAATTTCCAAAATACGGCCTATTGGGGGTACTTGAGAACTGAGGTTGAGAACCACTGAATTAGAGCAAATTAATCCTCCCAATAGGAATATAGGCAAATCATCTAAATCGAACAAAAAATAGGTTTTGCTTATACTTTAATAATGATGTCATAGTAACAGAATCACCAGTGCAGTGGGGACCGCTCTATGATCGATAGTGGTTTCATTTTGATTTTCTGATTAAAAACCCCCTTAACAGATTTTCTACAGGGTTTTGAGAAAGGAACAATTTACAACCTTGACTATCCTGTAGGAAGCTATCTCAGACAAACTACCATCATGCATTCCTTCATGCAATCCCTGCAACTTTTAATAATGGTGGTGTATCATAAACAGGCATTTTGACTAAACTGATTTCCTTGCGAAATTATCAATCTTTCTGTGGGTGAAATTTCACCCAAGCAGAATCTGTCAACAAACAATCTACTATTTTTTTCTTATGTAGAGGGCCTTTTTATTTTTTATTTTTTTATATAGTTGGGTGTATATAAGGTATATTAATTTATATAGTTTAGCGCTATTTGTATTTGGGTTTTTATCACCTAGTTTTGTATTTTTTGATTGTTATTTTATGTACTTTTTTTTTCTTTCTCTTTTAAAATCAAAAACACATCCAGGATAACTAGATTTTCCAAAACTCTCAAAAGACATTCAATGTCCATGGCAAAACCTTTAATACCTTAATTTCACCTTTCTATTGTGTGCAATGCATTTTATCAAAAAGGCAAAAATTCTTCCAATTTCCGCTGATATTTCTAAACTCTCAATTTTGCTTCTCTTCAAATCATAAAACTTCTCATTTAGATTACATCAGAATACTGATTAGAACACTGTTTTTCAACGTTTAAATTCTTGTCCTACTAGGTGAAAATCAAAAAAGCTGAAAAGCTAAAGACAATTTGTAAGAGACTATAAACCTAAGAAAAAAATACGCTCAAAAAAGCAATTTAAAAAAGCAAATGTATATTACCTATGATATAGAAGATACAAGGTGAATGTATTTTGATAAAACAGCACTATATCAACCATGAAGATGAAATGCGGGAATGGTCTATATAGCAATATTACTGAGACGACAGAGATGTAACTTTCCTTTCTGACCTTGCTCTTGTCCTTTCCCTTGATCTTTTCAGTATAATTAAAGGTCCAACGATGAGCAGATACTCTTTCCATTTTATTGAAAGATCAGATCAAATGGGTAAGAGAACACTAGCTATAAAATCTTACCACTGGAGAGACTAAAGAAAAATTGGAACCCTTTAAAAAGTCTATAAATATAAAGGAAAACATCGCTAATCCTGAATGGAATTGCTGGAGAAATTACCAATATATTCTGGGCATTAGACTAGTGCACAACAGAAAATTTTGTTTAGTTTCGGTTTGTTGTCATTCGTAAAATACATAATTTCGTTCTGTTATATTCATTATGTTACGTTAATACGTTTTCGGATAATTCGTTATTATTCGTAGAGTGTCGAATTCATTTGTTCGTATTCGTTGAAATTTGCTATTTATGTATGTATAGACATTCGTGATAATGATTCGTGTTTGGAAAGTCGTTTGTTTATTGAATCTTTTATCACACACAATGCCAACGTCTCTTCTCCTCGGCTCAAATACAATACAACACCCTTCTAACTCAGTTCTCAGGAATGCACTTTGCCAGTAATCCAACCTCCGGTACAAAATTAATTAGATGATTGGACTATAAGATTTACTTTGACCTGACCTTTTGTTTCATTAGATCTTTAAAGAATTACCGAATCATGTCAAATTAATTTGTTATATTTCTTTCGTATTCATTGTTATTCATTATTTTTTTATTCGGATGCATCCGAATGTCCGAAAAGATGCAAAATTCGGCCGAATTTCGATTTGTTACGAAAACGAATTGCACAAGCCTACTGGGCATGATAGATATTGGATTCGAACAAGAAGCTTTCATTAATGTTGAAACAGGACCCCCAACGCCTCTGGCATTCAGCAAAGGTTTGTACAGGCCTGCAGGGATAATTTACCTTCATGGGTAAGGTTTTTTCGTGTTGAGGAGCAGGGTCTATTTCCATGGTTAGGATTATGAGGTTAATATTTAGATAAAGGATTAATTTCATGATTAAGCTTAAGTGTTTATATAAAAGCCAAATCCATGGATTTTGTAAACTACTGCTCAGGCCTTTTTTTTTTAAATAAGGAAAAAACAAAAACAGTTCCTATGGTAAAACTCATCTCCTCTATGGTGTCCAGCAACTATTCCAGGTTGATTGGCACCCAGTAACATTCAGCTAGTGATTGTTAACCTGCTTAGGTTCAATAAACCAAGGGTTTGATGTACTGTAAAAGAAAAATGAAGGCCTCTAAACCAAAATAGGGCACACAATCAGAAGGGGAAGGTATCATCATCCAGAATGATTCTTTTGGGAATTGGGAGCGGAGACAGTTCCCCAAACTAGTCTCCAGAGGTGAGAACATTGACTATCTCGGTACCAGGTGGACAAAATACATACTTTAAATAAAAATGTTAATTTTATTTATACATAAAGATAAAAAAACACGATGTCCAGACATAAATAAGGACATCATATTTAATGTTCAAGACAAGACAATTTAAAAATACAAGGGTGTCTGTACAAATGTATTTCTGATACTTAGTGCGCTCCATGAGTGGAGACAAAGATATAGTAGGTCCTCATGGGACATATGGTTCTACTACTACCGCTCCTGATGAAGCATGTGCATCTGTAGACATGTTTACCCATGGCTCCTTCTCCCTCCTCCCCCAAGATTGCCAGCAACCAGAATCAATGGCTACAGCTACTATCAGTGCAGCCTGTGAAAGCTGGAAGAGGGGAGAGAAGAACTGCTGCCAGGCACAGTGATGGTTTGAGGCAAGATTCAGGTAAGTGTTTAGGGAGGAGAGTGGGAAGAACATGCAGAAAATGTTCAAAGAAAAAGTGCATGCAGGGCATTGCACAGACCACTAGGGACAAAGGGGTGTGTAATTTTTTTTTATACAGTACTGTAATCTGTAAGATTACAGTACTGTGTGTGTTTTGTGTGTTTTTACTTTTTTGAATTTGGCGCCGATCTCTGCTCCCGTGCGCCGTAACGTCGCAGGGAACTGAGCTCTGCGGCATTCGGGCACTGTGTGAATCGAGCGGAGGATAGCTCGATCACACAGCGTGGAGGACATCGCTGGATCCAGGGGACAAGGTAAGTAACTCTCCCTGTGTCCTCCCTGTATCCAGCGATGCGATCCCGAGTCTGGCTCGGGGGTTACCGTTTATGTTGCTAAAATCCCAACCCGAGCCAGACTCGGGATTACCGCTAGGGAGGTTAAAGTAAAAAAACCTTTAGAGTTAAGAACCACTTTAAGAATTAAGAGACCACGTGTGACACAGCAGTGTAAAACTGACCACAGCAGGACATTTTTAGTGCAGGACAGCAGCTAAAACTGACCACTGAGCTCAAATCAACTACAAAATAAAATTAAAGTTCCCAATAATAAATGAAAAAAAAGGGAAGCAGCACTCATAATTAAATCTCAGTTTGCTAAATGACCCTTTGTGGTTTGTCAGCTTTTCTTATTTTTTTTCCCAACAACAGCTTCTAGTTCACTGACTATATGGCTGCTCTGTGCCCCCTCCTTTTTTTAATGAGGGGACTAGCTTAACCCACATTTACTTGCAGGCCCTTCTAAGCCTGCTGGTCAAGGTTTAAAAGACATGCAGTGTATTATGGTTTAAACAATTTGTACACAAATTTGCTTGGACTGTGAATCTCCAACCCGTAGGAGTCGCCTTAAATTGATGGTAGTGACAAACCCCAACCTGATATCTACATTCAACCCACTTCCTGTGAGCACAGGGCATCTAGGACACATCTCTTGAAGATACATCACTAAACATGTTCATAGTCAAGTTCAATTAAGAACAACACCACATGAATAGTTTATCTACAGCATTAAGAATCATCCAAGGCTGAGGAAAAATTAGGAGAAAGAGGACGCTGGGGTGTTTGTGTGTGTGTGTGTGTGTGTGGGGGGGGGGGGGGGTGTAGACTTAGGTTGGTGGTGCTTATCAAGCTCGAATTGGGCACAAGGGTTGCATACATTTTAGGTTGAGCGAATGGGTATCTTCTAATTTTTAGGAGTCTGTATACCTATGTGTACAGTTGACACCATGTAGCCTTTTCTCACATACAAGTGGGTCCTCAGAGGTCTAAAAGTACCCATGAACCTCCTAATCATTGCTTCATTTTATCTGGGTTAGGTGGCCCTTATCTAACAGTTATTTCAGAAATGTTCTTTGGATTCAGACTTTCACCAGGATCCAGACAAAGATTATATACGGAAATAATAGAGACCTAAAAGGTAAGCTAAAGGAGGCATACACCCATAAACACTATTTTAAAAATGAATACAAGAATCCATTAGTTGCCATGTTCATGAATTAGTACCCTGCACCTGATGATAGGCATCACTCCCAAAACAAGGAAGCATGGCCAAAAAGGATCACAAAACTGACTTTAGAGATTTACAAATCATTTGCTAGACAAGTCAGCCCCCTATACAGTATGTACTTCAACTGTGTATTTGCTGTAGCTGTTTGTTTGGAGTTCAGTGTAACCATTTGTTGACCACCTCAAGTATGAAGACGGCAGTAGAGTGGCTCTCCTGGGCCAGATCACATACCTAGAATGTGATCCAGAACTTCTGGGAGCTAAGGGCCCACGTGTACCACCGGCACACCCGCTGTGCTGTGATTAGACACAGCGCAAGCCAGTGGTGGAACAACTAGAGTCGCAGCAGTCACGACCAGGCCCTGGCATGCGGACACTGGTTCTGACCGGAGGTAGTATTTAATTTATTTTCAGTTTTTTCCTTGTGGTTACATTTCTAATACAGGGTAGCCTGAGTTGGTGTCTCCTTGACCACATTTTCTTCTCTTTTTTTGTTTACCATAATAAAGGGCCCGCAATGGGAGTAAAGGGTCCTAGGACCAATGCAAAGGGCCCCAGGACGGGTCAGGAGAGCCCTTCATGATTTCTTGCACCAGGGCCCTGAAGGTTCTAGTTGCGCCTCTGGCGCAAGCTGATTAGCAGGTACCAGGCAATGGATGACCACCAACACCTGTTGATCGGTGAGGAGCTCTGTCAGTGTAAACAATACAGAGCTCCATTCTGTCAGCAGGGATGTGCTGGCTTTTGTTGCCCTGCAAAAAGCACATTCATTAGTAAAAGCACCTCACAGTAAACACACTAAGCACTAATAGGCACACATTTAACCCTTTGATCGCCATAGATGTTAACCTTTTCCCAGCCAGTGTCATTAGTACAGTGACAGTACATATTTTTAGCACTGCTCACTGTATTCATGTCACTGGTTCCAACAAAGTGTCATTTAGTGTCAGACTAAGGGGTGATTAAAAATTACATAGGTTAAAATGCCAAATGACTCCTTAACTAGTTAACTACAAGTTGACTACAGTACAGTCAACCTCAGTCAAATGCCAAACCACAAGGGCACTGTTCACCAATATTTAATGTTTTTTTTAAATAAAAAAAATATATATATTAAAATAAGCAAAGTAAAACTAAAATGGAAAAATATAGAAAAAAAAAAAGAAAAGTCAAAAGTAAAGCCTGACTTTTCTTAGGTAGATTTTCATCTCAGCATAGTGTTTGATGCAGAAATGTAACAAAATTGATCCATCAGCTTTAAATATCCTGCTGTCTCTTCTTCCTAAACAAAGCCAACTGAAATATTAATAAACAAAATCTTACATTTTCCATAGTGATGCTATCATTTTATTGTAAAAACAAAAGGTCATCTCTCCATTGAATTACTTCTTAACCTTTTAGAGGATACTGAACCTTTCACACTTCTGTCTTATATTGGGATATACAGTTGTAAGCTTTAGTTGGACATGAGCAAATGCAATATTTTTAAAGAGAACCAGTTTCCAATAGGCAACTTCTATGAATTTCCATTCTATTTTGCCACTCGTTTTATCATTACTTGTTTTTTTACAGTTATTCTTTCCCTGTCAAAGCATAAGTGTCAGGATAAGTGTCAGTCTTTAAGGCTGTCCTATCTCCTGTTGGGCTTAATGTGATAACAAACACTCAAAAACTATTAGAGGACAAAGGGGCTGTCAGAAATGCATAAAAGAAAACTCAAGACTTTGTTAATGGACAGTTTTACCTTCCTCTAGACACATGGACAAAGCATACATTGTCAGCCCTAAGCTCAGTCTGAGCCAATGAGCTCTTCAAATGTTTTTTGCTCTCTCACTACTCACATCAAAGTCCCAGCACCTTTTGAATGCTTTTCTCTTCAAGGTTTTTTACCTTAATGCATTCTATGCCCAGACAGATGGGAATACGGTGATCCCCCACCCCGTGGGAGACATACAGGAATGCAGCGATACCCCCCCTGAAGGAGAAGGATTAGAATGTGGTGACAATCAGATTGATCCGGGTTGCAGTTCCTCGCTCCCGGGCCATTGATTTTCCTCCAGGCCAAACCAGAAGTGACTGACTTACTGAGACCCGATCGGGTCTCAGGAACTGCTTCCTGATGGGCCAGGAGGAGAATATTAATTCGCTATTGTCACTCTGCACCCCAAGCCCATCCTTTTTTGAAGCCAATTAGAGCCTAAGGTTCTAATCATGTGTTTCAAAATAGTAAAAAAAAAACGTTGAAATCCATGGGTCCAGCACCTCGCAAGTAGATTAGGACGCATGGATGGGGGGCGGCGCAAGAAATATACTCACTAAAATAACTGTTAAGTTGTAGATAAATAAAGGGTGCCGTATATAGTTGGAACTCGTTTTGCCAATAGCCAAAGTATAATTGGGCTTTAGCATAATGTACTAATATTAGATTTGAAAAAAAGAAAAAAATGCTATTAACACATCAATGCACAGGGACCATTGTATTGTTGTCGTATATAGGTGCACCACAGATTGAAAATTCAAAGAGACCTTTCACAGACTCAGAGCTGCTGTGTATATACAGTATATAGTTAAACTGAACTTCTGCAAATCATCTGTTTCCTGACTTGCAGGTAACCAAACAGATGTCAGAAAATAAGGCAAAAGTAGGATTCAAAATAGGTCACTGTGAACGGATGGTAAAAAAACCCCATAGATTTGGCAAAGAAAGAGAATGATTTAGAGTTGCTCTGGAGGAAAATTACCTTTAAATGGGCTGGTCAGAGTAAACGGTCACCCCACAAGTAGCATCTGCTACCTGGAGTAACCGTTCTTTTTATGCGCACGCCGCTTGGCCAGCGTCTGACGCCACCGACTGAGTGTAAACGTGCAAGGGTCAATGTGCATGCGCGAAGCTTTGTTTCAAACTACAAAGGCCAAAATTCCACCGGGAAAGAAAGTGACACGCTGACATGCCCCATTATGTGGGCGGACATCTTGAACATCCCAAAAACTGAACGAGGCACTACTGGTCTTGTAGTGAACTCAGATGGAGAAAAGATATATGTTTAAAATAAATAAATAAATATATATAAATATATATATATATATATATATATATATATATATATATATATAAAGAAGGAAATGGTAATATATGAGTGATCATTGTGCCGAACCATCGCTGGATCATCCATTGGACAGGCGCACATCAGGAGAGGCATGAACTCCTGGAGGGGAGAGAATAGAGGGAAGGGGGGCACAGCATTCCCAGCAGACAGTGCACACAGACATAAAGCAACAAAGACATAATAGAGCATTACATCAATGATTATATGAGAGTGCATGGATTAGTTCAAACAAATTTACAATAAATGTATATAAAAGTACCATAGCAATTGTTCATAAAGCATTAATATCTTCCATATACTGTTGAAACAATAGTGACCTACCAATAATAATTAAGGCACAAATAAATTAAGGTATCAAAGGCCTAAGGATGTGAAGAAGTGTGGTGAGAAGGGGGAGGGGGAAATGATAATTGTAATAACATTAAATGAAAATATATGTGAAAATAAAATGAATAAGAGGGAAAGGGGATCAACTGACAAAGGGCCAAAAGGACAAGGGTCGGCACAAAAATTGTCTACTCAGGTCATAAAGAAGGCTTGAAACGGATAGTTTCATTTAAGCCTGTGTATCTGTTGGCATTTACAGTATTATTATTATTATTATTATTATTCAGGATTTATATAGTGCCAGCAGTTTACGCAGAGCTTTACAATATAAAAAGGAGACAATACCGTTACAATACAATAAAATACAAGAGGATTAAGAGGGCCCTGCTCAGAAGAGCTTACAATCTAATAGGGTGGGGCAGGTGGTAGAAAAGGTTATAACAGTTGGGAATGAGCTGATGGAAGTGGTAGGAGATTAGTTGGAGACATGATAGGCTTCCCTGAAGAGATGAGTTTTCAGGGATCGCCTGAAGGTAGCAAGTGTAGGACCAGTGGAGGTAGCAAGTTCCAGAGGATTGGCGAGGCTCTGGAGAAATCCTGGAGACCAGTATGGGAGGAGGAGACGAGAGAGCTTGAGAGTAGGAGATCTTGAGAAGAACGGAGGGGACGATTTGGGTGATATTTGGAGACAAGATTGGTGATGTAGCTCGGGGCAGAGTTGTGAATGGCTTTGTATGTTGTGGTTAGTAATTTGAATCCAACATGTTTCTAGCTGAAGCAATATGGAATCCATGCTCCTCTAGTGGTGATTGGTGTGTGGCTGTGGGCCATAAATTGGATAAAGTGAGGGTCAAAATTG
Organism: Lithobates pipiens; assembly: GCF_037356315.1. Lineage (NCBI taxonomy): Eukaryota > Metazoa > Chordata > Amphibia > Anura > Ranidae > Lithobates > Lithobates pipiens. The sequence continues at coordinate 42,254,117 of NW_027507686.1, read as the reverse complement.
TGAAAGAGACCAACATGGTGACTCACTGCAGTGTCCATTTTTCTTTTTAAAGTTGGGGAGACATGGTCCCTCATTCGTTTGAAGAAGGGGCGCTTTGTCTTCCCTATATAGAAGCTTCCACACCTACAGACATATTTAAAAGTTTTATTTTAGGTAGATTTACTAAAACTGGAGAGTGCAAAATCTGATGCAGCTGTGCATGGCAGCCAATCAACTTCTAAAGTTAGCTTTGACAGAGAAACCCGGGAGCTGATTGCACTATATTTTGCACTCTCCAGTTTTAGCCAATCAACCCCATTGTATGCCATCACATATTTAGACCTATATGTTTTATAAAAACAGGCCTGAATATATGGTAAAACAATGTTTATACTATGTATATTTTACAGATTTTATTTGGATAATAGTATCTTTTTTAATCTAGCCTAAGCAACTAGTGAACCATTTCCAATAACCAAGCTGGTACTTAGGGTCCAATTACTACAAGTAAAGATGTGCTTTCTCCAAAACAACAAAAAAAAATAACTAAAAAATAAAAACAGAGGAGTTTCTGTCATCAGACCATCATTTGAATGCATTGCCGATTTAGGGAATGTTTTACGCCATAAATTTCTGCTGCATCTCACTCTGTAGATTTACTGCTGCTGTTTTGCTTCACGTCTCTCTCTAGCAGTTTTACTGTCCGTTGATTGCTGAGGATACAACGATCCTGTGAGACAAATCACTGTTTCATAAACAGGCTGATTATAGTATCCTTACGATGCAATGGTTTAAGAGGAAAAAATGTTTATATATTTAATGGCCTAGTGGAATATATTAATTTATGTTTTTTGGCTGACTGGAGCCTTTGCTGTTGGACGCGACCTTCACTTTTGGTTGAGTCCTATTTTACAGCAGTTTCTGAGTGGTATCTAGTTAGATCAAAGAGATTCAACAGGTCCGGTATTTTTTTAAAGCCCCCCCAGAGGATTCAGCCTAGGGTAGGGAAGGCTCAGAATGAGCAGCCAGCTGCTGCTGCCTATTTAACGATTCAGCGCTAGACAACACATAAAAAGTACTCAATGAATTGCTATTAGTATCTGGAATAAATACAACCAGGACTGCCACTAGGCCTCTGGGCTCTAGGCACAAGGATATGGGCACAAGGAGATGGTGGCCATTTTGCTTTGCAACTGTTCCCCTTCATTTGCTGACAGTGTCACCTGGTTTGTCCCCTCCCATGAGCCACAGTGGTCAATGTCCACCTGCATCATTCTTTGCTTTGCTGAACATGTGACATCACATAGTGGCATTACATTGTGCTGCTCCTGCCCTAGCACTCTGGGTAGGGACAATATTCAAATTACACAAATCTCTGGTTTAGAAAGAAGTTCATTCAAGTGTAAAATCTTAACTCAAAAAAGCTCCTTATATTGCTCTCAGCCTCCTCCAAATACTGTATTTCCTTTGTTTTTGCTGCTGTGATCTGACTTCCTGGCTACATCAGTTCTCCATGGTTCCACTGTATGCAGGAATGTAGACACCTTCTCTTGCTTGTTCCCAAGATGGGATTTGTAGGGTGCACAGAGCAGTGCAGACTACTATTTTCATTATACAGGATTTGTAAAGCGCCAGTTTGCTTAGCGCTTTACAAAATGGGGGGGGGGGGGATTACAGTTACAATACACTTTAGTACAAGAGGAATCAGAGGGCTCTGCTCATTAGAGCTTACAATTTTAGAGGGAGGGTCAAGTGATACAAAAGTTAATAACTTTGGGGGATGCGCTGATGGAAAAGTAAAAACACAGTGTATTAGTTAAAAGCAGGATAGGCTTCTTTAAAGAGAAGGGTTTTCAGGGATCGTCTGAAAGCCAGATGAGAAGATATTAGAAGATTGGGGAAGGGTGTTCCAAAGGATGGGAGAAGCTCAGGAGAAGTCCTATAGGGTAGCATGAGAGGAGATGGCAAGAGAGCTAGAGAGCATGAGGTCTTGTAATGACCAAAGAGAGCTGTTTGGTTGATATTTTGAGACCAGGTTAGTGATGTAGCTTGGGGAAGAGTTGTGGATGGCTTTGTAAGTTGTTGTTAGTACTTTAACTACTGATAGACACTGATGAATGGTTAGTAAGTTGGATGAGTCTGGCAGCAGCATTCATGATGGACTGAAGGGGGGATAGCCTATGTAATGGTAATCCAGTGAAGGGGGAGTTGCAGTAGTCAAGGCAGAATTAACCAGGGAGTGAATTAGAAGCTTTGTGGTGTCAATGGTTTAAAGAGGGACATGTTCTGTAGATGTTGAGGCGCCATGATTTGGACAGGGATTTGATGTGGGCCTGAAAGGACAGTTCATATACCAGGGTTACCCGTAGCACCCTGGCATGTGGGGATGGATTGTGCCATTGATCTTCATGACAGAGAAGTGAGGAAGGGGCATCTAGGCAAGGGAATATTTTGAGCTTGGTTTATAATAGATTGAGTTTAAGGAAGTGGTGTGACATCCAGCCACATGACCTCAACCAACACGCACAGAGATGAATGGGAAAAGGAGAGGTTTACAAGGAGGCTCAAAAAAATAGGTAGCAACAATTTGTATTATTTTTGGAAATTAAGGATATCGTTCTATGTCTCTTTAAATATGTAATTGCCTAAACAGGTTGTTGGTTGTGAAAAGGGGGAGGCTATGGCTGCCATATGGTGCTCTCTGTGAAGGTAGGGAAATGTGGGTGATGAATAGTGTGGTCCAACAATGGGCAGGAGGCAAGGTTGACAAGTCTACAGCATGGGAGGTTTATTTCTATCTAACTATGCCCCTTAAACATATTCTAATTTTGAGCACATCCATATTTTTCTGCAGCATGCACCGCCATCTCTATTTAATCTGCTGCCCTGATGTGTCTGAGTTTAATTACAACCCATATATTTCCTTTATGTATTTTCAGTTGTGCCAAAGTCAAAATTAGGATTCACGCATATCACTTTTTTAAGAGCGAGTACCGATACTTTTTTTCAAGTACTCGCTGATATTGATTACAGCAACTTTTTTTTTATGTCATGTGACAGTGGACTGTGTCAGCAGGTTTTTTATTTATTTATTTATTTACAATTTTTTTTTTTTTTAATTTTTTTTATTATTGTATTAAATTTATGTTTTTTTGTTATTTTTTTCACAATGCTTTCTTTTTTTTTTTGGGGGGGGGGGGCTGTCAATGTTTTTCTTTTATTTTTATTTCTTTTTTTTTTATTATTATTTTTTTTTTCAGCCCTACTTTGGTGAGATATGAGGGGTCTAAACAGACCCCTGACATCCTACCTTTGAGACAGCGAAAGGGACTCAGATTCCTCAGTTCTTTCTCTGCAGCCTCACCTGCACTGAAAATTAATGGACAGGAAACAGCGGCTCCTCTCCATTCATAAACTGAAGCATCATAAACACAGTTTACAATGCTCAGTTATAAATGGACAGTCAGTGATCACTGGCTCTGTGCATTCAGAAAAGGAAGGTGCTTCCTTCCTCCGATCTACATCCTGACAGATCTAGGACGGGGGGGGACCAGAGGAGGACAGAGGGGGATCTGAGGAGCATGGTGGACATGGAGGGGGACCAAAGGAGCATGGAGGGGGACCAGAGGAGCACAGAGGACATGGAGAGGAACTGGAGGAGTAGGGAGGACATGGAGGGGGACTGAAGGAGCATGGAGGACACGAAGGGGGACTGGAGGGGCATGGATGACATGGAGGGGGGGCTGGAGGAGGACCAGAGGGGCACAGTGAGGGGGACCGGAGGAGCACACAGAGTACATGGAGAAGGACACAAAGGACAGTTAGGGGTGATCGGTGCGACGGTGGGGGAGCTACAAGGGACTGTTTTCCTTGTATAGATTTCAATAAAGCAGCTAAAAGCAGCGGGGGGGGGGGGGATAAGATGTCAGCTGCTTTATGTAAATCTATACAGGGAGATCAGTGTTTGTAACGCACCTCACCGATCACCCCTGACTGTCCAGGTATCGGGTCAAGCAATGGAGCATTTGCATGAATACAAGTACTTGTGCGAATACTTGGTATCGGTGCAACCCTAGGCAAAATATTAATTTACCATTAGCCTGAGATTCATACCAAGTCACTGAAACCAGATTCAGCATTCATTTGTGCAGGATTGCAACAACTCTTTGCCATGTTACCAATCTAACTACAGTGGGTACTTCTTATACCCAGCCTATATCTTCATAGGTTCACATTCAGAACCATATACAATATGAGAATATTGGTAACCATATACATGTACAGCAAATAGGTGTCAGAGGTACCCTGACACATTTGCCATCTAGGAGAGAGGAATAGATGGAAATTCTCATGAATTAAAGGCAGTAATATCTACATGACATAGTAGACATAACTTTTCCCCACGCTAAAACAAAAAAAAACATTACTTTGGTACACATTTATATTGAATCATCCCAAAGTACTAAGTCTCCAAACTTTGAAAGTAAAGGGCCAGTTTACTGTCCTTTCAGCTTTAAAAAGATTGGACTGTGGCCAATGGTTGTAGAAAATGCCCCAACATCAGTGGGGCATCATTGGTTTTAATGGGAGAAATAGTGCCCCATTGTTGGCATCAATAGGAAGAGTTGGGGGAATGGTGCCCCATCTTTGGTGTCAGTTGGTGGAATAGTCCCCCAAGGGCCAGATAAAGGCATGCAAAGGGCCATATCTGTCCCCCCCAAGGCCTCAGTTTGGAGGCCACTTTACTTAGCCAGTGCACACTGAAATGCACCTGTGTTAACATTAACACAGTAGGCATGCCCAAATGGACCCTAAGGCTTAAACAAAGGTAAAATGACAAGCATAGACAAACGTGACATTGTTGTATAGTTCATCTGCCTGGCAATTCAAGGACATCCAGAATCCATATTTCTAAATTCACTGATAAGTAAATTGCTTACAGTGTAAGTTGCAAGTTCTAACATTTGTGTTCTATTATGAAAAGCATATTAAGTGCTGTAATGCAGTTTTAAGGCCATTAAGTTTTAACAAGAATAACTCTGGTAGAGAAAGAAAGTAATCAGATGTAAAGTACTTTTCAGCCTCTTCCTATGTAAATGTTAATATGTCGAATGTAAATTATATATATAACAGATGGATTTTTATTTCATAAGCTTTAATCCCATTCACAGAAATACAGGCATTGTGCTAACGTTGCTATTAAGGCAATTAGCATGGCAGTGCATTATTAAAGCTAATTGTTTAAAGCTTAATGTTAGGGGGAAAGCCACTCTTTGACTTTTTATCTTTAAATATCTGAACTTTAGATAATTGTCTATATAATTACCAACCTATTTCTTTTGAAGAATCAAGAATTAAATGAACTTTAGACAATACTTCAAGCCCTCTAAAACTTTGAAATGACCTTTCAGAATATACAGTAGCTACCCAAGCTTTTTTGGCACATCTGATCACTAAACTTCTGGAAATTCAATTGTGAATTTGCAAATCAAAGAACAATTTGGAATATGGAAAGATATTTTTTCAGGAGCTAATGGATTACATTTCAAAACTTATTACAATGTTTTTGCATCCATTTTCTTTTTCAATTTATACCTATATATATAATTTGAAATGTGTTGAACTAATATAAGTACAATATACCCTATATTGTCATAATTACTGGCATTCCAGTCTTAGTCCATAGGGTTCCATATTGGGTTGGCCCACCCTTTGCAGCTATAACAGCTTCCTCTCTTCTGGGAAGGCTGTCCACAAGGTTTAGGAGAGTGTCTATGGGAATGTTTGACCATTCTTCCAAAAACGCCTTTGTGATGTTGGGACGAGAAGACCTAGCTCGCAGTCTCTGCTCTAATTGATCCCAAAGGTGTTCTATTGGGTTGAGGTCAGGACTCTATGCAGGCCAGTCAAGTTCCTCCACCCCAAACTCACTCACCGATGTCTTTATGGACCTTGCTTTGTGCACTGGTCCACATCATTTGGTGGAGGGGGGGGGGGGGGGGAATGGTGTGGGGTTGTTTTTCAGGGGTTGAGTTTGGCCCCTAAGTTCCAGTGAAGGAAACTCTTAAGGTGTCAGCATATTAAGACACTTTTGACAATTTCATGCTCCCAACTTTGTTGGAAGAGTTTGGGAATAAAATAATACAGGATTCACCTAGACATAGGATTTGAAAAGAATTGTTGATTTCCAAAAACATGGCACAGCAGTAGATGTTTTCCTTCAAACTCTCTCTCAAAATCGAGCTAGAAATGGTAAATGTTACCTTCTGAGCTATTCTAGTGCTAGTGTTCGGAAAAACACCCTAAATCCCAGGTCTAGTTTGCTACTTTCTTTATCAGCACAGTGATGCATAAAGTCTCAGAACTAAAGAAAAAGTTATACATTTTGCATATCTGGTGCATTAAACATGCTTTATTAAAATATAGAAGCACGGTAGTAATGTATTCACATGACATTACAAGAAGGAGCGCTGGTATACAGGGGAGGATAAGCAATCACTGCTTCCAGCAGATTATGCAAGATGTCACAGTCCTCTCCTCTAACCAACTAACTATTAGAACAAAAACCAAAGGATGATACACACCCACGTCTGTGCTGCATTCCAAGCCAGGGCTCCCCACAACCAGTTGTAAGAGCCCTGGCTTAGACTCTTTTTTGCTCTCTTCATGTGCAATGTGTGATCTATGAATGAAAATCAATCCATGAATGGAGGACAGTGGACATCTGCGACCTCCATTCAGAGATCGCCTTCCACTCATGCAAGCTATAGTACAGCTTCTATGAATGAAGAAGTGGGGTAGAAAGGGCGGGCATAGTTTGCACCCTTGATGAGTTCTTGCCACAGGTCCAGTGCTGGTATAAACCTCCGCAGCACTGGAAGAATACTACTGTGTATGGAAAGAAGGCAGAAGATTTCAAATTTCCCCAGTGACAGTTATCACTAGCACAAGGAACACTTTACATGAAATGTAAGTAACATTCCTGTTTTTTATTTAATTTTTGTTACTTAAAGTGTTACTAAACCCACAACAGTAAAATCAGTCTGTATATGCAGTAAATAATGCATGTTGAACTTACTGTGAAACCTAAGGGGTTAATCCTCTGCATTGTGTAAAAAGGCTGTTCCTGTATCCTCTGATCCTCCCCTACTTCAAGAGTCCCCAAACCATCTAAGGATAGTACAGAGGCTAGGGGACAAGCGGCACATGCTCAGTTTGGTGTGTGTTGCTTTTTCTTTGGAGTGTGCATGTGATCAGCACAGGGCCAATCAGCACTGTCCAGACAGAGGGTCAGGGGCCCTCCAGCCTCATATGACAGTCAGAGGAGAATGCAACTCTCTCCACAAGCTTTAACCAGACACTGATAGAAGTCATAAGACTGCTCTAACTGCTGATGAGAAAAGGTATTTAGCAGTTTATATTTACAAAAATGATTGCATTTCTGTGTTAGTGATATAGTGAATGTAGGGTACTGGGTTTAGTAACACTTTAAACAGACTATTGTCAAATTCAGGTGCTTACACTAATTGAATTTAAAAATAATTAGATTTTTTTTTTTTATATACAGATACAGTGGTGTGAAAAAGTGTTTGCCCCCTTCCTCATTTCCTGTTCCTTTGCATGTTTGTCACACTTAAGTGTTTCGGAACATCAAACCAATTTAAACAATAGTCAAGGACAACACAAGTAAACACAAAATGCAATTTGTAAATGAAGGTGTTTATTATTAAAGGTGAAAAAAAATCCAAACCATCATGGCCCTGTGTGAAAAAGTGATCGCCCCCCTTGTTAAAACATACTATAACTGTGGTTGTCCACACCTGAGTTCAATTTCTCTAGCCACACCCAGGCCTGATTATTGCCACACCTGTTCACAATCAAGGCATCACTTAAATAGGAGCTGCTTGACACAGTAAGGTCCACCAGAAGATCCTTAAAAGCTACACATCATGCCGAGACCCAAAGAAATTCAGGAACAATTGAGAAAGAAAGTAATTGAGATCTATCAGTCTGGAAAGGGTTATAAAGCCATTTCCAAAGCTTTGAGAATCCAGCGAACCACAGTGAGAGCCATTATCCACAAATGGCGAAGACATGGAACAGTGGTGAACCTTCCCAGGAGTGGCCGGCCGCCCAAAATTACCCCAAGAGCGCAGCGACGACTCATCCAAGAGGTCACAAAAGACCCCACAACAACGTCCAAGGAACTGCAGGCCTCACTTGCCTCAGTTAAGGTCAGCGTTCATGCCTCCACCATCAGGAAAAGACTGGGCAAAAATGGCCTGCATGGCAGAGTTCCAAGGAGAAAACCACTGCTGAGCAAAAAGAACATCAAAGCTCGTCTCAATTTCTCCACAACACATCTTGATGATCCCCAAGACTTTTGGGACAACATTCTGTGGACCGATGAGACAAAAGTGGAACTCTTTGGAAGGTGTGTGTCCAAGTATATCTGGCGTAGAAGGAACACTGCATTTCATAAAAAGAACATTATACCAACAGTAAAATATGGTGGTGGTAGTGTGATGGTCTGGGGCTGTTTTGCTGCTTCAGGACCTGGAAGACTTGCCGTGATAAAAGGAACTATGAATTCTGCTGTCTACCAAGAGATCCTGAAGGAGAATGTCCGACCATCTGTTCGTGTACTCAAGCTGAAACGAACTTGGGTTCTGCAGCAGGACAATGATCCTAAACACACCAGCAAGTCCACCACCGAATGGCTGAAGAAAAACAAAATGAAGACTTTGGAGTGGCCTAGCCAAAGTCCTGACCTGAATACTATTGAGATGTTGTGGTATGACCTTAAAAAGGCCGTTCATGCTCGAAAACCCTCTAATGTAACTGAATTAGGACAATTCTGCAAAGATGAGTGGGCCAAAATTCCTCCAGGACGCTGTAAAAGCCTCATTGCACGTTATCGCAAACGCTTGGTTGCAGTTGTTGCTGCTAAGGGTGGCCCAACCAGTTATTAGGTTTAGGGGGCAATCACTTTTTCACACAGGGCCATGATGGTTTGGATTTTTTTTCACCTTTAATAATAAACACCTTCATTTACAAATTGCATTTTGTGTTTACTTGTGTTGTCCTTGACTATTGTTTAAATTGGTTTGATGTTCCGAAACACTTAAGTGTGACAAACATGCAAAGGAACAGGAAATGAGGAAGGTGCAAACACTTTTTCACACCACTGTAGATCCCTGTGCTGTTTTCAGCTTTAATGTACAGCACCAGAAGGTCTGCAAAGAAAATAATCACTAAATTAACATTTACAGGTGATGATACTGAAACCTAGTATAGCAACAATAGCACGTTAAATTGATATGATTTCTTCCTGATACAATCTCTCTTACAAAAATGTTAATCAGCACCGAAATTCTGTATCAACAGTGTTCAGCATATAAATATACTATATGTAAAATAAATATAGAAACAGTGGCATTTCCACCTCTCAAAAAGTCTTGACAGAAGCTTATTCAAGGTTAAAAAACGTTTTTGAGTACACTGCAGACACACACACATTAAACATATAAGTGACAAACTGTATTGTTTGGTGTTGTCTATAGTAACCTTACATTTTTTCTTGGTAGAGGGTGGATACTGCCACCTGCTAAAGCTAAAGAACCACACAACTTTGTAAATATTCAATATCACATGTTTTATTTATTTTTTAATTTCTGCTTATACACTTAAGGCTGGGTTCACACTATTGCGAAATGGATGTGGGATCCCAGCATCCAGTTCGCAATAGCAGGAGATTTTGACCAGCTCTTTATGGAGCCGGTTCACACATCTCCACAGCGGCTCCAATGCAAATCTGCACAGGAGCCCTGTGCATCTTTTGGTCCATTTCAGGTCCGAATTCAGCCAGAAATTTGGGCTGAAATCAGACCTTAAACAGTGGACAGGGACACACCAGACCCCTGCTGTGAACCACATGTGAAGATAGTGTGAACCCAGCCTTACACACTTAAAAAAAAAAATATGCATTACACAATTCTAATATTTCTCTTTATAAAAAAAATAGGCACTGTTGGAAGGCAATATGATCTAATGTCATATTTCTGTAGTTTCTACATATCTGTTTCCTATTCTCAAAGAAAGGGTAAAGGTTTGAGTTTCTTTCTGGTTGATACAACCAAGCATTTGCTTTCCTAGGGGCGGTCTGGAATGTCCTTTCTCAGCTCTTGTCTCTGGACCATCTGTTGCTACAACGCAAACTTGAAAGGGACCATAGCTGACAAGATGATTGATTAATGTCCTGCTACAGAAGATCAAAAGTTCAAAGGCATTGAAGTTTGACCTAGGACACAGAGACATGTTACATGGACAATGCTGCCCTTAGGCCGCGTACACACGGGCGGATTGTCTGCCCAACTTAGTCCGCTGAACCGTGTTTCAGCGGACAATCCGCTCGTGTGTGGGCTTCAGCGGACTTTTTCAGCGGACAGTCTGACGGACTTAGTCTTTCGGAATTTCCGTAATTTTGTCCGTCCAAACTTGGTTTCAGCGGACAATCCGCTCGTGAGTAGGCTAGTTCGACGGACTAAGTATGGCGCATGCTCAAAAAGGATTTACACGGCGAAAGGTTGCATTGCAGTGTATTGGACGTCGTATTTCTAGTCCCGTCGAACGTGCTGTACACGTCATCGCGCAAGCTTTCAGCGGACTGTCTGTTCGTCGTGTGTGGTCAAGTCCGTTCATTTAAAAGTTGGACGGACTGTCTGTCGGATTGTCTGACGAACTTAGTTGGGCAGACAATCCGCCCATGTGTACGCGGCCTTAGAGGCCAATACAGCAGGACGGACAGTAATATAATCCCCATAAATACTGATTCATCAAAAGTCTAGGTGGGATGGCACTGGGGTTGGGTTTGGATGGCGTATGATTGAAGTATAAAGGACTGAATGAGTGAGAAAGCTACCTCTTTGCCTCTACCCTTTTTCGCTGTTGGTTCAAGCCTGGTGGCTCTCAGAGCCGCATAGCTATTTCTCTTTACCATCTGAGCCTAGCAGAGAGCCTTGTGATAAGTATCTTTGATATTCTTGTATCATGTGTTCTATTGGTATAAGTTTGTAATATCTTTCTTTAGTATTTTTTATGTTAGCGCTTTCCTATTCTCTTGGGAAATAGATATGACTTTGTTTTATTAAGCTGTGTGCATGGTTTCATAGCTAACCTTGTATTATTGTGCTATCAACAGTAACATGCGATCAGAGTTTCAATAGACTAGCTAATTAGGGGATTAGACAAGTTAATACATAGGTGCGATAGATATAGGGAATAACCACCCCCGAAAAATATTTATTGTACCAAATACTTCATGCACAATGAAATTACCTTCATTATTTTTGATGGTAAAATTTGGGTTATTGGCCATTTCTGGGAGAAGGCTGTAGAAAAAGTAGTGTCCATTTCTTGGATCATCCTTGTCTATAGCACTGACCGTTTGAATAATCTGCAAAAAAACATTACAACCATAAATTTAGCAAGTGGATTTTGAAAAAAACATCACAAAATGCCTTAGTAAATGAAGGTTTAGAATTTTGTTTAGTACGTACCAATTCATAAAATTAAATGTTCACCATGTGCTTCTGATATGGATCATTAAATTTCAGATATCCCTTTTATATAATTCTATTTGTTTTAAAAATACATAAAGCACTTTAGCAGCTCTACCATTCTAATAACTGACCGCACATCAAAGACGTTCAACTTCAGCCAAGGTTTTTTGCAATGACAGCAAACTGCTCACTCCCACCCAAAGCCATGATGACAACATGTTTCACCCACAGCAGGGCTTAATATGGTTGTAAAGATTACATTTTTTTACCTTCTTTTTTTAATTCTGTAATAAGGGATTGGGGAGCGGGCCAAACCACCCTTTCTATGTCAATAGACTCAGACAGGGTGGCTCAGGAGCAAGCCCATATGAGTGCCCCATGAAAAGTGACTTTCTTTTTTTTTTATGTATATTTATTTATTGAAAAAAAAGATTTTTGTATAGCAGAAAAAAAGGAACTTCCGATACAGACAATCAAAATTGACAATGCAATTGTAACAGCAAAAACCGCCGCAGGCGGGGTACAAAATGTTAATATCTTAATACATCACATTGGGGAGTAAGGAGAAAAGGATACACCACAGATCCGCAAATAAAGATACATAAATGAACCAAGAGTTGTAATTTTGGAAGGGGACGTAGAGTTAGAATCCTGAGATTAAACCTGAGGAAAACATTCCCGAGAGTAAGTATCCACAAATCAGGGTGTTGTCTCAGGGTTAAACACGGAGTTGTCCGACCTGTCCCATATTTTAGAAAACTTGGGTAGGGAGTCCTGTACCAGTGCAGTCATATGTTCCATCCTGCGTACATATGCAATGGCGGTGATTAGCTGTGAGTGGGTCGGGGGGGAAGGGGACAGAAAAGTGACTTTCTATGGGGGCACTCACCATAGAGAAGGAGCCAAGAGCTCTGGTGGGGGACCCCAGAAAAGGAGAATCAGGGATGCTCTGTGCAAAACCATTGCACAGAGCAGGTAAGTATGACATGTTTGTTATTTTATTAAAAAAGCCTTAAAGCGTTACTAAACCTAGAACAGTAAAATCAGTCTGTATATGCAGTAAAGCATGCTTGTTATACTCACGGTGGAACCTAAGGAGTTAATATTTTGCATTGTGTTAAAAGGCTGTTTGATCCTGTCTTCTCTGTTCCTCCCCTTCTTACGCTGTCCCCAATTCATCTCCTGATAAGACAGGGCCTTTGGAGTCACTCTGCACATGCTCAGTTTGGAGTGTATTGCTAGAAGGTTTTTTATTTTCTTGGAAGGGTACAAGTGATCAGCGCAGGGCCAATCAGCACTGTTCAGACAGAGAGTCAGGGGTTACTGCAGTCTCATAGGACAGTCGGAATAGAATCACTACTCCTCCTACAAGCTTCAATCAGACACTGATAGAAGTCACAAGGCTGCTATATACCGCTGATGAGAAAAGGTATTTAGCAGTTTGTATTTACTAAAATAATTGTTCTGTGTACTGTGGGAGACCAGATAAAGTGAAAACGGGGTCCTGACATTAGTAACACTTTAATATCACTTTGATTATAAGGACATTTGCAGGTAAAATATGTTAGGTTCATAGCTTTGGGTGGGAGTGAGCAGGGTGCTGTCATTGCAATAAATCTTGGTTGGAGTTGAAGACAACCTGACTGATTGCAGAGAATTGAGAAGGATACAGGTTGCCCTGTGAGCGGTGAAAAAGGAATAGCTTTTCTCATTTTAGTAGCTTGGTTTTATAAATGTTTTTAATTTGCATATGTTCAGGTATAAGCCTTGGTTTATGTTGATGCTACTTTGAAATCAGGTTACTTCACTTGATTTAAAATTAGCAAGGTCAGTGCGATTTCAGGTGCTACTTGATAGACATCTGTGTGGCTTCATGCACAGATGTCTACTGAAGTCGCACCTGAAATCGGCAAAAGTAGTGCAGGAACTACTTTTGCAAATCAGTGCGGAGCCGCAAAATCAGTGTTGCGCCAATTGGAACAGTGCCATTGCCTCCAAATAGGCTGCGACTTGTCATGCGATTTGATCTCTCAAATCGCATGAAAAATCGATCCAATGTGAACCTAGGCTAATTGAATTTTTTTGTTACTATTCATCGTGTTTCAGGGGTCACTGAGACCACAAAATGTGTTAAACATTCATTATGAAATTGTTCTATTATAACCAATTCCATTATACTTTATAATGCTGTTGATCTGCGCTGCCACTCATTTATCAATTGTGCTTCGAGTTTTCAAGTTTTCTGTATCCAGAAAACAGGGTCTAGAGCATGGTGGTAGATTGCGGACCGAAGCATCCTGAGGAGCTGACTAGAGGTCTCTGGTAAAGCTCATAGTGTCCACCAAAAAAAAAAAACAGAGGGAAGAGAGAGAGCCACTATGGTGTAGTAGATTAATTATGAAACAAGGATAAAATGCTTTTGCAATAAAAGGAAAAAAAATATCAAAATGGATTTATAACTATTTAGACTGTGGTCACCCAGCAAGGGGTGAAACATGTGGGTTCCTAGTTTGTGGGTGGAGAAAACTTGTTTCCATGCAGGGTCAGTGTGGTTGATCTCTATGCCTCGGGCATTACCATCCTGGGTGCTCTGTGGGGTTCTCAGGTGGGTGAGCAAAGAGTCAGTGTAAAAAGGCCCACAGGTATTTCAACTAACAGAGGCACCTTATGTGGTTATTCAAAGGTGAGGCATGAGTCGTCTGCTATTGTAAAACCTCCAATGACTTTATTACACTGAATAAAACATGTTTCATGGCTTGAAATTGCCACTTCTTCAGTTCAAGGTGATACAATTGTGTAGAGTTTGTGGCAATGATGTCCTCTAGGTCAGTGGTTCTCAACCCTGTCCTCAAGTACCCCCAACACGTCAAGTTTTGGGAATTTCTCTTAGACAAAATAGCTGTCCAAAATACCAAGCCATTGACTTGATTTAAAGCACTTGTTAGCCCTTGTACACACGGTCGGAGAATCCATCGGAATGTGTCCTATCGGACCGTGTCGTCGGATAATCCGACTGTGTGTGGTATGCATCGGACTGATTCCGTCGGAATATCCGTCGGACCCAATTTTCCAACATGTTGGAAATATTTCCCAACCAACTGGGCCGATCAGACATACTCCGATCATGTGTAGAGAATTTTGATCGGACCAAGTGCCACGCATGCTCAGATCAAATTCCTACATCAAAGCTATTGGCTACTAGCCTGAATGTAGTCCCATCGTAACGAAATTACGTCATCACGTTCTGAAAGATCGGATTTTTCGCCAACTTTGTCCGACCGTGTGTATGCAACAGTTTCGGACAAGATCCGACGGACAAAATCCGACGGACAAAATCCGACGGATTTGGTTGTGGAAATCTCCGGCCGTGTGTACAGGGGCTAAAAGTTAAAGGAAAACCTGTTGGGGGTACTTAAGGGCAGGGTTGAGAACCTAGGTCTAGGTGGATCACAGGACAGGTAATTGTGCTGCCTATAAGTAGTGTGTGTTCCACAGCCACCCTTCTAGAGGAGGTGAGCTCCAAGCCTTGCAGTGTGGTGTTGTGAGTCTGTTGTGTTGTGAGTCTTGGAGCACACCTTCCCTCTATTGGCTGGCTGTAAGACAGTTCAAGGTAGTACAGGGGTGACTAAGAGGAATGCAGCAAACCAATACATTGACTTTTTTGTTGTTTTGTCTGGCGCTCCATCCATTGGTGTATGTTTTTTTCTAGCATCAGGGAACAGATCACTCCCATATCAAAACAGATTCTACTTTTGGCTAATATCTGTACTTCGAGGCAATCTGCCTAACACAGGCCAAACTTCATGTCTTTTTCGTTATCCGTATTTCAATATCTTTTTTATGTTTTGTCTGCTATCAAATTACACCTGGCCTATCGGACACCAGTTCAATGTACATAAATCCCCCATTGGTGGATACAAAATTTTTGTCAACAATTCCTACTGTGACCTTTCTGTCTCATTTATGTAAGAAGACATACCAATGTTCTGTCCGAGTTGCAATGCCACTGCCATGCAAAAGATCATTAAAATATGAGATATTCATAATTACATGAAAATAAACATAAGGTTTAAATCAAAACCCAACTGTAGCCATTTTTTGTTCAAGGTTTAGCTAGAGGGAGAAAAGGAGGGACGTTCCCTCACTACCTGTCCCATTACACAGGACACCACCAGGCAGGGACTGACAACTCATTGGGCCCCCGGGCAATAGGAGATTATGGGGCCCCAGGCAATCAGAGATTATGGGGCCAACCAGTATACACAAACTCACACAGTATACAATCACACAGTATACACATACATGTATACACAGTATACACAGACATGTTTCTATTGGCTGAGAAGGTACCGGAGAAGTGGGGCAGCTATGATCTCTGGATTTTTAGACCAAAAGGATGTCGGTAAGGGACATTTCAGAGACAGATGTAAAAAAAAATACAGATTTTTACATATTGTCCCTGGTTTTACTGAGGCTGGCAACCCTGATGGGGCCCCCTAGTGGCCCGGGGCCCTCGGGCAGTGTCCAAGTGGCCGAATGGTCAGTCCGTCCCTGCCACCAGGACTGGGAATTTAAAAAAAAAATCTCCTCAATGGCGACAAAGATAGCTAAAATTGACATGGGTTCCAAACCTATCTCTTTCAATTACTAAAAATAATATGTGGAGCTGAGTATTAAAATAAACAGTTGTTCAGGGATAAAAATGTAGACTTTATATATGTTCTTCTATTTTCTGAGAGCTATACTTTAAATTTTTACTTTGCACAATAAGGTCAGTAGATGCATTGAAGTACCAGCTGCTATCGACCAGACTGATGTGTATTTTCTTCTAGGATAGCAAGGTTTTTAAGAGCACATATAGCATTTCCATGTGGATCCTTGCAGCGGTCAAGCACGTACCTCTTAACGGATGTGCATTAGCCCTCTGTCAGTGAATTACAACCCTTTCAAACTCCCATAGGTTCACTCTTTTGTGTTCTAGGTAGACCACATGCAGAAGAAGCCTAGGGGTATTTTGAAAGCTCCGTAACTCAACAATAAAACGCCATTACATCAGTATACTAAAAGGCACTACAACCAACATTATTCATAAAAAATGTATCATCTCTCAAAATTAGTTCACTGATGGAGGATTTTGCAATGTCCAATTTTAAAAGATGTTAACCACAGGGAGCAGGAAAGTGAATGGAAAGATAAGACAGATTAAAAAAAAAAAATGAAAAACGCGGTACAATAAATTGTTATTTTTTTCTCTGCTTGCGATGTCTTCTGCTAATTGGATAATAATTATTACAGTCACATAGAGTGTGTTCCCAGGATGTCCACTGTTGATGATGTATGAAAGGAATGTAAATGGACAGAACAAGACGTATGGATCTGTTAAATAAAAATGCATGAGCTGAATCAAGGCTGACCCAATTATTGGCAGGGTAATTGATACTCTGCCTTTTTTGCTGCAATATGCCAGCCATGCAAAGATATAATGTTGAGACTGAACTGAGAGAAGCAGACAGTTTTGGCCAGATAAGGACTATGATTGACCATGATTGAAGAAACAGGCAAATGTTTAAATCTAACCCGCTTACTGTATTTTGAGAATGGTGTCACTCAGATATTATTAAAAATTATAAATGTATGATGTCAGTCCATAGCTTTGTGACTTCATTTGTTTTCTGTTTTTAGGTTTTGGGCTCTTTATTTTCTCCTGGTGATCCTGCCAGTAAAACACTTCCTGTCTGGAGGTGACAATGCTAACTTGCTGTACTGTATCCATGAAGGAGCAGTGTTGTCAATTTTGATTGGGAGTTGTTAAAATTACAGAACAGTTGAGACGCCTGTCTTTACACGCACATGAACTTTAATGGTGTCCCAGTCTTAAGCCGCGTACACACGGGCGGACTGTCTGGCCAACTAAGTCCGTCAGACAATCCGACGGACAGTCCGTCCTACTTTTGCATGAACGGACTTGACCACACACGATGAACAGACAGTCCGCTGAAAGCTTGCACGATGACGTGTACAGCACGTACGACGGGACTAGAAATAGGATGTCCAATACTCAGCAATGCAACCTTCCGCCGTGTAAATCCTTTCTGAGCATGCGCCATACTTAGTCCGTCCAACTAGCCTACTCACGAGCGGACTGTCCGCTGAAACCAAAGTTGGACGGACTGTATTACGGAAATTCCGAAAGACTTAGTCCGCCAGACTGTCCGCTGAAAAAGTCCGCTGAAGCCCACACACGAGCGGACTGTCCGCTGAAATGTGTTTCAGCGGACTAAGTTGGACAGACAGTCCGCCCGTGTGTACGCGGCTTAAGTCTGTGGGGTTCAATATTGAGTTGGCCCACCCTTTGCAGCTATAACAACTTCAACTCTTCTGAGAAGGCTGTCCACAAGGTTAAGGCTGCATTCACACCTGAGCGTAGCGGTTTTAAGCGTTTTTTACCGCATTTTTAACGCGTTTTTTACCGCGATTCGCAGCGGTTTTTGTGCAGGGCAAAAGGTCACCAATGTTAAAAGAAGAAAAACGCCCAAATCTGCTCAATTCGAGCGACAAAAAAGGGTCCGGAACTTGTTTGAGCTTCAGGCGACATGTAGTGGAGATGTGAACCATCTCCATTGAGAATAATATAATTTTTCCCCTCTAGCATTTTGTAGCTTCAGGCTTCAGGCTTCAAGCTACAAAACGCTCAGGTGTGAATGGGGTCTTAGGAGTGTGTCTATGGGAATGCTTGACCATTCTTCCAGAAGTGCATTTGTCAGGTCAGACACTGATGTAGACGAGCAGGCCTGGCTCACATTCTCTGTTCTAATTCATCCCAAAGGTGTTCTATCAGGTTGAGGGCAGGACTCTGAGCAGGCCAGTCAAGTTCCTCCATCCCAAACTCGCTCACCTATGTTTTTATGGACCTTGCTTTGTGCACTGGTGTGCAGTCATGTTGGAACATGAAGGGGTCATCCCCAAACTGTTTCCACAAAGTTGGGAGCATGAAATTGTCCAAAATGTCTTGGTATGCTGACGCCTTAAGAATTCCCTTCACTGCAACTAAGGGGCCAGGCCCAACCCCTGAAAAACAACCCCACACCATAATCCCCCCTCCACCAAATGATTTTGACCATTCCACAAAGCAAGGTCTATAAAGACATGGATGAGCAAGTTTGAGGTGGAGGATCTTGACTGGCCTGCACCTCAACCTAATAGAACACCTTTGAGGTGGATTAAAGCAGAAACTGCGAGCCAGGCCTTCTTGTCCAACATCAGTGCTTGACCTCACGAATACAAAATCTGGAAGAATGATCAAATATTCCCATAGACACACTTCTAATCCTTATGGACAGCCCTCCCAGAAGAGTTGAAGCTGTTATAGCTGCAAACAGTGGGCCAACTCAATATTGAACCCTACGGACCAAGATTGGGATGCCATTAAAGTTCATGTGCGTGTAAAGGCAGGTGTCACAATACTTTTGGTAATATAGTGTGTTTGTGTGTGTGTGTGTGTGTGTATATATATATATATATATATATATATATATATATATATATATATATATATATATGTATATATATATGTATATGTATATGTATATATATATATATATATATATATATATATATATATATATATATATATATATATATATATATATATATATATATATATATATATATATATATATATATATATGTATATATATATACAGGGCTTTTTTCTCAGAAAATAGGAGTATTTTAAAGGTATATTTAACACACCAGTGGGTGTAAAAACACTTTAAACCTCGCCACTTACAAATTTACATCTATGCAAAATATAGCAAAGTCTATATAAAATACCATATATACTCGAGTATAGGTCAATCCGAATATAAGCCGAGGACCCTAATTTACCACAAAAAACTGGGAAAACTTATTGACGAGTATAAGCCGGGGGTGGGAAATGCAGCAGCTACTGTAAGTGCCAAAGAGGGTCAACAATGCCCATCTGCAGCTGCATGTCTCACTGTGTCCTGTGTATGCCTCCCTGTGTCCTGTGCAGATCTGTCTACCTCACTGTGTCCTGTGTATACCTCCCTGTGTCCTGTGCAGATCTGTCTACCTCACTGTGTCCTGTGTATACCTCCCTGTGTCCATTGCAGCCTACCTGTGCTAATCTTCATCCTTTGTGTCCTGTGCATGCCTCTGTGTGCCCATCTGCAGCCACCGATCAGCGTGTCATAAAAACATATGGCGGCCATTCCAGTATTCAAAAGCCGCGCCTCCTCTTCGTCTGTGATAGGCAGAACACTCAATTTCCCAGCAGTCAGTTTTTAGCCTATCACGGACATTCGCTCATCCTCGTCTGAGGTATGAGGATGAGGGGATGTCCGTGATAGGCTGAAAACTGACTGCTGGGAAATTGAGTGTTCTGCCTATCAGACGAGGAGGAGGCACGGCTTTCAAAAAAACTGGAATGGCCGCTGTATGTTTTTATGACACGCTGGCCACCGTCTGTCTACATGACATGCCTGATCAGGTAGGCAGACGGCGGTGACTCGAGTATAAGCCGAGGGGGGCACTTTCAGCCTAAAAAAAAGGGCTGAAAATCTCGGCTTATACTCGAGTATATACGGTAGAGCAAAATGGGACCACACTTTTAGATCGCTCTTTCCCATCAATAAAGTGACATAAATCATCAGCCAATGACTTCTGTCTAGTTCTTGGATATGAATTATATGCTCCATATCTCACACTCTCAAAGAATGAAATTGATCAGCAGCTGCAAACAACTCAAACATCACAGTGCATGAATGGGGAATAATATTCCTCAATAGAGTACCATTACATTAATCACAATAGACTTCAAAATCTTTTTAGGTCACATGACCTTCCAATTTACTAAATTAGTCACCTGGTAGTCAAAGCCAAGGGGTCTTATCACAGCAAGACTTTGATTCCCCATTTTCACATTAACTAACCATCGTAACTAGAAACAAGTACTGCAAGGAACCTTTGACATACTACTTTAGCTCTCAGCAACACAAGGAAATTGCATACATCACTGAAATAACGTACCTTATTTTTTCTTGACTAGCTTTATCCCTCTAAGAGAAGACATTACCTTTTCAATATATTTTCTTCTTTATGTTAAGAAATTAAAAATAAACATATAGGGGAGATTTACTAAAACTGGAGCACACAGAATTTGGTGCAGCTGTGCATGGTAACCAATCAGCTTCCAGGTTTTATTGTCAAAGCTTAATTTAAAAAGCTAAAGCTAGAAGCTGTTTTGTTACTATGTACAGCTGCAGCAGATTCCGTGTGCGATAGTTTTAGTAAATCTCTGCTATACTGTATATTAGCCAGGTATCATATTTAAAGTGGTTGTAAAGTCACTACTGAGAAATCCAGTAATCCCCTCTCTTACAGGAAGATATCATGTGCAGTATCTGTGTTTTTTCAAAACGAATCTGCAAAATACCTTATTTTACCTCCCCACTGGTTGCAGCTCATGTGATCTGCCAGCAATCTCCTTCCCTAACCTAAGCACTACAGCAGGAGGGGCTGAGATTCCCCACAGACGTCAGCCAGGAGAAGAGTGGCGGGAGGTCATGTGGGTGAGGGGATTACAGGATTTTACAATAGTAATTTTACAGCTTTAGCAGCGGAAGGGGCGAGGAGGAGATGTATCACACACAGAATCCCAAGCTGACAGGCAGGGAGGGAGGGGGAGGGACTGCGGGACGATTGAGGTATGTAACCTAACCATGGTAATCAGGGATCAGCAGCCATAATTACCATAGTCAGCACACTAAGGGGGACACAGGAACAGGCAGGATCAACCAGTTTTTTTTAGAAAATAGAGAGGGACAAATGACACAGCACAAGCACTATGCCGTGTATCCTGCTTTAAAGGGGTTGTAAACATGTTTTTTTACCTTAATGCATCCAAAACTTCTGACACGGACCGACACCCAGCCCTCCGTCTTACTCACCTCAGTCCATTTGTACCCTCTGCAGAGATGCGCTGTACCTCTCTGCCCGGGGTTCTTGGCTCTTAATTAGATAGTCTGATTAGATAGCAGCCATTGGTTCCTGCTGCTGTCAATCAAATCCAATGACTCGAGGAAGGGGCCGAATCCAGCATTCTGTATCTAGGGATGTAAATGTTGGACTCGGGAGCACGCATGTAAAGTAACCCCCCGGGAGATCGCTTCTCCTAGGGGGTTTAGCGATGCAAGGAGGAGCTGCGAGTGCTGTTGGGGGACCCCAGAAGACGATGGTTGGGGCCACGCTGTGCAAAATGAACTGCACAGTGGAGATAAGTATGATATATTTGTTTTTGTTGTTTTTTAAATAGGACCTTTTTTTTTATTTTATTTTTTTTAGGGTTACAACCACTTTAAAGCAGCTCTACTGTTTTTCATGAAACTAACAAACTGCTACTGAGTCAAGGAAACATCCTGTTTATTTGGTCTTCTGGTCTTCAGATTTATTCATAACACGTGCAAGCACAGACACACATACAACTCAATAGATGAGGTATAGACTCCTCTACCTGTCCGCTATTCCATAGTGATCTGTACAGATTTTCAAACAGACAGAGAATGTCAGAGCCCAAGCAGAGCAGGGCTTTCTGATTTTAAAGCACGGGAAGTTCTACCAACAAACTGCTTTGAAAATATCTTGTAATAAATGCCTATCAGTGGCGGTCCATCCATAAGGGGCACAGGGGCGACGCCCCCCCCCCAAATCCAATGCGCCCAGCCCCTAATCTACATGCAGGGCATTGGGCGCATGGACTTCAATTTTTTTATAATTGTTATTGGAAGCACATGATTAGAGCCTGAGGCTCTAACTGGCTTGAAAAAAGGGTGGGCTTGGGGTGAGCGCACCCAGATGTGTGACAATAGCAAATTCATATTCACTATTGTCTTTCTGATTCTCCTCCCTGCCAATCATGAAGCGTGTCTTAAGACTTGATTGTGCAAGAGGCAAAGCAACCATATTGGCTGCCAAGGAGGAAGCGGAGATGCAGGGGAAGCCGCTGTGAAGCCGCTGAGGACGAGTAGATGCAGGAAGGAGCCAAAGCTGCCCGAAAACTAGATGGGGTAAGTGCGGGACTGGAGGGTGGACGAGCGAGTGATGGGGGGTTTGACCGATCCACTGACCTGGGTGGCAGGTGGTTTGTTTGCAGCCCCCCCAAAAATGGACCACCAGCTGCCACTGATGTTCAAGTATAAATATAAACTGTAATAATGATACCATTTACAAAAAAAATGTAATTGTATGGCCTTGTAAAGGCTAATGTACATGGCCATAAGGAGGCTGTCCAGAGTACAGAAGAGTACACTAAGAAGCCAGATATTTTACATATAGAGTCATATGTCCATGTGCACATTTATGGAAGTATGGACATATACCCTCCTGTATTTGCTTTCTATGGATGTACACAGCAGCTGTGGCACCTGGGGAAGACTGTACATAGGTTCTATATTCTCTTCCATACTGTATGACCTCCTTGCGGTACTAAAAGTTACAAAAAATAGATAACAGTGGAGAGGTACAGCTGTTTCCCATTAAAATATTTATGATAGATCACTATGAGTTACTGCCTTTTGCACATCACCATTCCTCTTTGTGCTCTTTTCCAGAATAAAACTAATGGATAAACACTTTTAGTCTGACTGTCAGTGAACAGGTTAAATAAGCTATTAGGAGCACTTGTGTGCTCTGTGCGGTGCAGGTAACCTGAAAGCTCATATATGAAACATTCTATGGCCTTTAAAAGCATCATCTTTACCTAAGAATACATTGATTTTTCTCTTGGCAAATTCTATTTGATACTAGTTAACATGGAATGTTTCTCTCCTGAGTTGAATTTCAATGAGGACAACAATGAGACCTCTGAATGGAGGAAATAAATGGCAGGAGCCATTCATGGCTCCCTAAATGTCATTTGTAGCTTAGCTAGATATGTAAAAGAAGAAGTCGAGAGACTCTCTAGGATGCCTGAAAGCATTTGTCTGTGTCTGCATTGCAGCGTCTCTTGGTTATGTTTTTAAAAGTGTAATGATTTTTGTGATACGGCTAAAAAGGTCAACTCTGAAATCATATGTCATTCAACCATATATTTATCAATTTATCTATCTAACTATGGCCAAGAGTACAGTATGTGGACATCCCATTGACATTACTGAGCTCAGGAACTTCCAGGTACCTCTAATTCTACAACATACAAAGACATTTTAGACCATTGCGCTCTTTCATACTTGTGGCAACAGGTTGCAGAAGGCCTTTTCTATTCCAGCTGTGCACTGTGAGTATACCCGGTGTGAGAAGACATGGCTTGATGAGTTTGATATAAAGAGAATTGGGGATCCTGCACAGAGCCTTGACCTTGATCCTTTTGCATACTTTTGGGATGAATTGGAACATCAAGTCTTTTCATGGAATATCGGTACCTTATCTTACAAATGTTCTTTTGGCTGAATGGTCAGAAAATCACACAGATATACTCCAAAATTTTGTAGAAAGTACTCCCATATTGATTGAAGGCTGCAAATCATGGGAGGAAAGCAATTCCATATAATTATCCATGACTTTGAAAAAAGAATGTTCAGCAAGTTCTTCCAAGTGTGTTAGTCAGGTGAACTAAAGTTCTTGCATGGCCAGCATACTTCCCGGACATTTCACCCATTGAGCATGTTTGGGATGCTCTGGATTGGCGTATACGACAGCGCGTTCCAGTTCCTGCCAATATTCAGCAACTTTGCACAGCCATTGAAGAGGAATGGACCAACATTCCACAGGCCACAATCAACAACCTGATCAACGCTATGTGAAGGAGATGTGCTGCACTGCATGAGGCAAATGGTGTTCACACCAGATACTGACTGGTTTTCTGACCCCCCAACCTGCCCAATACAGTAAAACTGCTCATTTTAGAGTGGCCTTTTTATTGTGGCCAACCTAAGGCACACCTCTGCAATAATCATGCTGCTCCTGATATTCCACACCTGTGAGGTGGATGGATTATCTTGGCAAAGGAGAAATGCTCACTAACACAGATTTAGACAGATTTGTGAACAACATTTGAGAGATATAGGCCTTTTGTGTACATAGAAAAAGTAGATCGTTACGTTCAGTTCATGAAAATTAGGGGCAAAAATAAAGGTGTTGCATTTATAATTTTGCTCAGTGTATATAGTCTATATATATATATATATATATATATATATATATATATATATAGAGAGAGAGAGAGAGAGAGAGAGAGCTATACCAATATGTTTGTACAGTAGGTTCAGGCTGTTAGTCTACCAATTCAGTGGAGGGTATATGTAATGATTTTATCAATGGGCTTATTTTGCCCGACTTTTATGTATTTTTTTATTTTTATCATATTGTAGTAAAATATTAACTTTTATATCTATAGTGGTCTTGTGGTGTGCCTATAATGTCTGTATATAGAAGCTGTTGGGGATGTTTTCCCTTAGGCTGCTTTCACACTGGGGCGGTATTCAGGCGTTACAGCGCTAAAAATAGCACCTGAAAAAAAACGGCCCCTTTCACTCCAGTGTGAAAGCTGGAGGTGCGGTGCGCTGGCAGGACAGTGAAAAAAATCCTGCTAGCCGCATCTTTGGAGCCGTGAAGGAGCGGTGTATTCACCGCTCCTAAACCGCTCCTACCCATTGAAATCAATGGGACAGCGCGGCAATACCGCCGGCAAAGCGCCGCTGCAGCTGCGCTTTGCGGGCGGGTTTAACCCTTTTTCGGCCGCTAGCGGGGGTTAAAACCACCCCGCTAGCGCCCGCAGACCGCCGCTAAAACGACGGTAAAGCCGCGCTAAAAATAGCGGCGCTTTACCGCCGACGCCCGCACCGCCCCAGTGTGAAAGCAGCCTTATTTGGACCTCATATTTTTTTTTGTGTTAGTCAGATTTATCTATCTATCTATCTATCTATCTATCTATCTATCTATCTATCTATCTATCTATCTATCTATCTATCTACAATTATATACCTCTGGTTGATTAGTATTATCCACACCAACACACCTAAATCTGGACTAGTACAATTTTGAATCACACCACAATGTATAGATGGCATCTGTGTTCACTGTAACAAACGTGCCCTGGGAGCACCGTTCAGAATTATCATGCATTACCTTGTGTTGCAGTGGTGCATGTTAAGTCATGTTACCACGATGCACAGATGTGAGGCTAGCCTAAAGGCTGTAGAATTTCACAAGTACTGTCTATATTATGAAAAAGCATTCTTGGGCTTGTGCCAGTGTAACAGAGGCAAAAGCATGATATTTGCCATGTTTACGTTCTTCTCTTAAAGAGTTATTAAACTCTGGTGCATAAATATCTTAATAAGTAGATCCTCTTACAAGTGCAAGTCTGACATCTTTTTTTTTAACCTTTTATATGCAGGGCCGTCTTTAAGGCAGGGCAAAAGGGGCAGCTGCCCTGGGCCCTGTTATTGTTGTATGGCCCAAAGCAACTGGCTTACACTTGCCAACTATCCCAGTTTAAATTCCCTTGTCTCTTGAAGTTTTAGTCCCTTGCTGTGTCCTGCAGACCCTGTGTTTACATGTAAATAACCAGCATTGATATGTAAATAGCAGCAGCATTCAAATGTAAATAGCTGCATCCTGCAGCATAGATATGTAAGTAAAGGCAGCATTCATATGTATATGATGCCCCTTGCAGTGAGGAGATGATGTGCTGCAACCAATCAGTGAGCAGTATTACTGTACAGTAATCTCTAGCAACCAATTAACAAGCAATAAATCATGTGCTGTAACATCTAGCAACTAATCAGTGAGCCGTAATGTGTGGTGTAACCTCTAGCAACCAGTCAGTGAGCGGTAATGATACACTGTAACCTCTGGCAACCAATCACAATCACTGTCTGATCTGATACAGTAAACTGATTTTAAGTCTAGCTGCTATTTATTGTATGTCTCAGAGCAGGTGGAGAGTGAAATTGTATGGGGGGGGCCCAAGAAAATGTTTGCCCAGGGTCCAATCAATATTAAATACGGCCCTGTTTATATGTATGGCTTCCAATACAACAATGCATGCTGCCACCCCGGGACTATATTCTTGCATGCACACTCAAGTACTACACCCTAGTTTGGGAGAAAACTCATTTATGCACATTAAAATATCTTGCACATTACAACATGGGGCATGTAGTCCTGGTATTGCAAATGGGGAGATAGTGTATGAGCACATCCTGAATAGAGGTGAAGAAGAAAGCACAAGTCCTGAGGGCATAGTAGTGCCTACCAAAGATAACTTGAATAATGGTTTCCAAAATGTATATTTGAAAAATCAAGTGAGTAATAATTCTATATGTGATATTCAGATACAGAACATAGGTTGTTTTTGTTTTTGCAACATACTGTATAATAGGCATTGCTTTCAGCAAGATTTGCCTCTGTGTACAGAGACAAGACTGTCCAGTATTCTTCTCTAGCTCAAGTAACATACGGCAATCCACTCTTTTTTCCTATATCTCTACATAGAAAATTGGACTGTTTAGTGGGAACTACTTTAAAAACTTCATATGCACACTCATACAAAGAAAAACAGCAGCACATTTTTAATATACTGTTCACAAAAATTAAAACGAAACTGCACGTATATATAAAAGACAAAATATCAAATCGAATCCTTGGCTCACTCCTGTATTTTTCATTTCACCCTCTGGCTGCAGTTGCCATGCTCCGGGCTCTTTTGAAACCACTACAGTTCTTAATCATAACTGTGCCTTTATCAGTTTCTCCAATGACCATCAGAAAATACACCTACTGGGACTAATAGAGGGGTCAAGTGATGCTATCTGAACTACCTCTGTATTGGCCACAACTGTCCAGTGAGTAAATTGCCTGATAACAGTGAAAAACTAAAAAATTGCAAGCAGACAGGCTCTTTATTGCAGAAGAGACATGCTATGCCTCTTCTGCAATAAATCAAACTTACTGTATCTGCTTATTTCAAGAACATACTCAAACCCATGGCTCAGCTCTGGACTTGCTCTTTTCATCATGCATGGACATCTTGGTTGCTGGCCATCACAGCCCATCTCCACTCTTAGTCAAAAGTATAAAAAATATCTCTCTCCAGAACTTAGCACTTCTTTCTGTGTTTAATTGATAAAAAAACAAAACAAAACCAACCTTCCTTTGATGCATTTAACCACTGCTGGGTGGCTCACAAGGATAATGGATAAATTAAACGCAGAAAGAAGAGCTAAATTCTGGAGTGTGGATTATATATTTTTTTATATTTTTATCTGCTTATTTGCAACTTTCTTTAGAATGTACACTGAGCTTCTTCCTCTCCTGAGAAAGCTTATCCCGTTGAAACGTGTCAGCCCTCACTGCATTTTGTTGTTGTTTTCTGAGCCTTTTCTGGTGGTCATCCAGGTCACAGAAGTAGGAAAAGACCCTATTATAGGATTTGATACAGTGCTAATGATTTTAATATTTTTGTGATTTATGCATTTCTTTTTTGATTATACAAAATGCCTTGTGTAACAATTTTATATGCTTTATTTTTTTTTTTTTAAGAATGTGAAATTCTCCTTTAACTGTTTACCTAGAGTTCAGGTTTAGCAGTCATCATAACTTCTACAAAAGGAAAGGAGCCTTACCAAAAAGCCTCATCATTCATATGTACTGTACATTATGAAGAAATGCTCCATCCTTTATTGAAAGAAACAGAGTGGACTCTGCAGAGCTCCTGTCAATCTTACCTGTCCAGGTTTTCCATTCTCACAAAGAAACGCTTCGTAGTCTGTTGCAAACTCCGGGGCATTGTCGTTAACATCAAGAACCTTAATTGAAACGGGCACTCTGGAGATCTGACTGTGGTTTCCTAAAGTCAAAAGAAGACCAGAAGAAAAAGTTAAGCCATTTGTGCGGCGCCGCCACTGCATACATTTAAATAAAACAAGGCCTGTTTTATCCTTTTTAACTTGCTAATAGAATTGTATTAGCCGCTAAGTATCTTGAGTTAAACCGAAGGGAAGAAAAGAGCCAACATTTCACATCTTCTGCATAAATCTTCAGAGCGAGCGGCATTCATTTGGGATGGAGCTGATAAAGACCTTCGAGGAATAAATAAGACCATTTTGTAGCGATAATATTTAGCCTTTTTTTACTGACACAATTCATTATGCATCCATGATTGTTTTTTTAACAAAGTGTGTAATTTATTTGTTTTTGGCACTAAGCGCAAAATTTGGTTTGATTAGTTGTTTTGGCTTAAGATCTATTATTTTAGTATAGCGAATGTCATTACGGGTTGCTATTTACAAAATATATCAATGATTCCTGGCATATGCTTATTTTTATTTAAAATGCGATAATGTAATACAAAGTGAAGATTGGCTGGCAGTTTAAAGACACTTTTCCTTCAAACAGTCCTCAAGATAGTCATATATAGAATAGCTTAGATGTATAATTCATAGGATCATGATTTTTTTTCATGTACACATCAGCTACAAAATATCAAGAAGCACTCTTTGTCTGCTGAATTACAGAAATGAGATTAAACATTGCTTTGTTGGGTGATTGTTGCTCAATGACAGTGATTATTGGTGGTTAATAGATGTGCTCAGCTTCTCTAGCTTAAAGTGACACCAAACTTCTTCCTTTTTCTCCAAGAATAGTCCATAGACATCCACTATTTAATGGCCTTGTAATCTATTTTTCAGGAAATTGTTTTCTTAGTCCTTGTACACACGGTCGGAGATTCCGACGGAATGTGTCCTATCGCACCATTTTGTCAGATATTCCGACTGTGTGTGGTCTCCATCGGACTGTTTCCGTCGGAATATCCGACGGACCAACTTTTCCAACTTGCCGGTAAAATTTTCCCACAAAATGCTCCGATCGGACATACTCCGATCATGTGTTGCCTACTCCGACGGACAAAGTGCCACGCATGCTCAGATCAAATTCCTAGACCAAAGCTATTGGTTACTAGCCTGAACGTAGTCCCGTTGTAACGAAATAACGTCATCACGTTATGTACAATCGGATTTTCCAACAACTTTGTCTGACCGTGTGTATGCAACAGTTTCGGAAAAAAAAACGTCGGACAAAATCCAATGGATTTGGTTGTCAGAATGTCCGACCGTGTGTACAAGGGCTTAGGCTTCATGTACACTTGGCCATCATTTACCTTGGTTGCGGTAAAGTACAAAATCATGGAAAAATCGTGCCGTGAATTTGACACGGTTTTGCTGTGTTTTTCTGTGGCCAGCCGTCAAAGCATTCCTATCCTGAATGTAATTTTTCCTTGTTCAGGAGAGGGAGGTTGAACCTCATCTAACAGCTCCTAAACTCGGCTAAAAGCCTAGTTTACGAGTTTCTCTTGAGTTTCCAAATGCCGAAAGCTCCTAAACTCAAGCTTAAGGGCTGCTAGTGTACATGAAGCTTTACTGGGTTTTTCTGTCTCCTTGTAATATCCTTTGTGAACTTCCAAATCTCTCCTCTTCCCTTTCTCCCAACTTTCTTTTGATTGCATCAAACCATAAAGCTTTGATTTCCGTTTGATTGTAGCGACTCTGCCTATGACTATGAGACTATGGGTTTTGTAGTGTGCATAGAACAATGCACATTAGTTGTGGTCATGTTCACTGCTCTATGCACACTACAAATCCCATTGTCCCGAGTGCATCTTGGGAGTGAGCAAGGCCGGGTGGCTACATTTCTACATACATCAGAACTATGGGAAATGATTATAGAGACCCTCTAACCGGAAGTCAGATCACAATAGCAAAAATAAAGGAATTTAGAGATTTGGAGGAGGCTGAGAGAAATAGAAGGGGCTTTTCTAAGATAAGATTACATACTTGAATAGGATGTTCAAACAGAATTTAGTGTCATTTTTATTATTATTGAAAGTAGGGGTCTAGCACTATCCTATATTTAGCATTAGAAGGTAAAAGAGAGCATTTGGGAAAATCTCTGCACTCACATTGTCGATTGTGGCAGTGCCAAATCATGGTCCCCTGGCAACCAAGGCAAAGATGCCAATGTGACCACTCCATCCTAGGTTTGCCATATTTTAGTCCATGAAAATTAAATTGCATGGTGGTGGTGGTGGGGTTGGGGTGGGTTCAAACAGCTTCAACCCCTTTGCGCTGGCTCCCACCGACCCTTTATGTGGTTTGGCATTCTGGCATGATTGGCTGTCACAGCGGTCACATGATTGGAAAATCCTTATCATAAGAAGCTATCGGGAGCTGGTCACTGTGCACAGGGCGCGTGCTATCAGGGCTAATGCACACAAATATGCGGCCACTCTGCGCCAAAGCCCAACCGCTGAGAGGCCACATATTTCCGCGGGCTCGGCGCCTAGGGGTTAACATTTGTAACATTTGTAGTCCAACAAAAAAGCTGTAGTACAAAGATCTGAACCAGTTGCAAGCTAGCTTAAATGCTCTTGTATAGGAATTACAAGAGGCTAATACCAAGTCAAATTCAAGTACTTATACTGCTTACATGAAATAAATACATTTACATGAATACATAAATAAATTACATAAATAAATCCAATTAATTTATGTATTTTACATCTGCCTGGAGTCCAGCTTTAAGGTCATCACACGTATATAACATGCTCCTTGCCATTTTTAATATTTATCCTTTTTTTTTTCAACACAACAGAAGCAAACAGCATGGTATCCTGGCTGAGATTAATTCCCCAAAGTCTATTTTATCAATCAAATTCATCCGCTGAATGCAATTTCCTCTGACAACCGCTACGAAAATAGAGAAGAGTGACTGGGATCATTTTTGATCTGCTCGTGATTCATTCAATGATTAGATCCAAGGTCTGCTCTTTAAATGAATAGTGTCTAGGCACAAAATATGTTAGAGACTTTCCTCTCCATAATAAAAGACACAGCATGTCAATAGTACTGGCGAAAACATATTTTGCCTTTGATTTATGGAGCGTAAACTAAGTTTGATTAATGTGCCCTCCTAATTCTGTCTATTATGCTATAAGATTTTTCCCCTTGGCATTTACGGCGCTCCTCAGTCTCGCTTTATTGATAAGTTAGTTGTCTCGGAGCATTGTTTGGAACATGCCACGCCAATCTTTCTACATATCTACAAACATATACTTTTGTTAAAAAAAAAAAATGTCAATGGTCAATCTCCAATATACTGTAGTTGCTGCATTCTTTTTTTCAAAAAAGGATAAAAAAAAAGATTTTAAAAATGGTCCAATTCTTGGGGCAGGGACTTCTTAAAGGGCCAGCGTCACATAGATGTCAGTAAGTTGAATCATTTACCATTGTTTTTTTATTTCTTGAAGGTTCTGGCAGTTAAATCTCTCTACACATGATTTTCCAAGACCATACACCTGCTGAGACCATTAAAAGGAAGCCAGTATATATATATTTATTTATTTGTTTCAGTAAGAAATGCGTTAATCAGTAAGAATTGTGAAAATGTGGAATACAATCCCTTAAAAAATGTGTTCTGGTTAGCTCAGTGGATTGTAAAAAAAAAAAAAGAAGCTGGATTAATTCCTAAATACAAAAAATATAACTGTATATTAACTACTTAAGGACCTCCCGCACCTCCCTACGCTAGGGCGCGCACCTCCTGCTTACGGGAGTCTGTCAATGATTCATGCCCATGATCTGCTGATCGGCTGTGTCCAATTACAGTCAAGAGCCCTGTGCTCACAATCAACACAGGACTCTGTACAGAGGGAACTATATTTCTGTTTCTTTCTTATTATGACCCCTTGATCATCCTAGATGTTAACCCCTTTCCGAGCCCGTGTCATTAGTACAGTGACAGTGTATAGTGTTTAGCACTGATCGATGTATTAGTGCCACTGGTGATGTCAATTGCAGTTAGTCAGCTCCCCCCCAGCATCAGTTATTGTGAGATTTCCCGCCACACTATCGCAGTTCCATTATAAGTTGCTGATCACCACAATTAGTAGTATAAAATAATGCATACAACTTCCAATATAATATGTAGCCCCAATAACAAAGGAAACTTTTAGAGCATGGGATAGCCTGTTTAAAAACAGGCTATTGCAATATAACAGTCCGTTGATGCCCCTTTCGGATACAAACTGCTTCCATCCAGGGAAGGAGAATAAGTTGTACCTGAGGTAGACAAATAGTTTAACATTAAAAGATGTTCTGAATTACGAGAGAGATATCGTGTCTCACCCTGGGATGTTTGGAGATATAGGCAACACCAACATTTTGTGGATGCCCTCCCAAAACTTCTTTGTTCTATCAGGGAGTTTAGCCCATGGGAAAGACTCATAGACCAGGGGGGCATAAATGAACATGGTATATCCAGTATATATGGGGTGTTTATCTCCCCCTCGGGCCCTGGGCCACCATGCCTTGTGGAGAATTGGGAACTTGAACTCCATCAAACCATATCAGAGCAAATTAAATGTAAAGTTATAGATTATATACATTCTACATCAATAGATGAGAGGATTAAAGAAATGAATTATAAATGGTTAACTAAATGGTATTATGTCCCAGAAAAACTTCATAAGGTCAACCCAGAGGTATCATGGTTGTGTTGGAAGGAGTGTGGGCTTGAGGGAACACATGCCCATATATGGTGGCATTGTCCCCTGATTCAACCATTTTGGAGAGAAATATGGAAAATAATTAGGAAGATTAGTGGTGTTGAAATCAGGCAGGATCCCTGGCAGTGTTTGTTCCAGGCCATGGGTGAGACAAGGAAAAAATATAGAGCAGCAGTAGTTCCATTTTTGTTGAATGCAGCAAAAGCCCTAATTCTGAGACAATGAAAACTAAAGAAAATCCTGTTAATAAAGGAGGGAAGTAGATACAATTAGATTGATGGAAGAACTAATATGTTTGCCAAATGACTTCAGACAGAGATTCTATGGAACTTGAAGAAGTTGGCTTGAGTTTAAACAATCTGGGACTTACTTGTTATAGCTATATGAGGAATTAAGCTCATAGCTAAAGCTATATGAGGAATTAAAGTATTGTTAGAGGGGAGAGTTTTTTTATTTCCCTCTTACTGCACGGGGGGAGTGGAGTTTAAAGGGGGTTGGAACTAGGGTGGGGGTCTTTTGTGCGGCCATCTCTACACCCACCCCTTAATCTAATTTAATTAAATATTCTATAATACTTTAGATTCACATGGTTAAAAGGATTGGGTTATGGTAAGTGGGATGTGTGGGTTCTTTTTTGTTTTTGCTTTTCTTCTTTCACTGCACTGGGGGGGTGGAGTTTAAAGTGGGGGGGGGGAGAAAGAGGGGATTGTTAGAACTGGGGAAGGAGAGAGGGGTGGGAGGGGGTGCACAGATTCAGGGTGGAACTAGGGTGGGGCATTGTGCAACCATTCCTAGACCCACCCTCTAATTTAAGCATGAGCAGCTGGACAATAATAGGCATGAGCAGCAGGACAATGCAAAAAAAAAAAAAAACTGCATTCAGAGGGTAGCAGCTCTTTTAATAATGCTTAGAGGTCAACATTAAAAATATATAATTCTTTTAAATGAAGTGCTTAAGGGGTGACTTAAACCTGCCTTTGAAGTAGCACACCTGTATGACATTTTAAAGCAGAGGGATATTTATAATATTAAAAAAATAACATCTAAATTGCTACAAAATGTAATTTTTTGTCCACTTTGTTCTGTTTGCCAACATTGCCGAAATTGCCCTTAACATCCATAATATCACATGCCTGATAAAGGGTACCTGCATGACTTCAAAGAGTTGCACTACCTGTTTTGTGATGTGATCATGCTTCAATAAAAAATAGTTTGGACTTATGGATCCGTGATGTGCTGGCAGATATTTTCTTTTTAACATGCCTATCCTGGATGGGAGTCTGGTATGGATTATGAAAAGGCACCCCACAAAACACAACATAAAAACAGCGTGGAATCCTCCTATACGTAAAAAGAAGACCCTTTTCCTCAATGAGGGTCTGGTATAGATTTTAAGTGAGATCCCATTCAAAAACCCCCAAAAACAGCAGGGGACCCCTCAAAATCCATAAAGGATCCTTTACTAAAGGAGACTTACTGGCCATGAAAGGGGATGGTAACAAGCATGTGCCTCCATCTCCTGAACATATCAAGCCACATGCTGACAACGTGGGAAGGGTACCTTTCTAGGGGGGGGGCCTATGGGGTTCCCTTTAAGAGCCACACACTGCACAGCGGGGGACCTGATACGCATGGCTGGCAGCCACGAGTGCTCCCGGCCACATGCATGAGAGCCAGCACGGGGATTTGTGTGTAAACACACAAATCCCTGTTCTGTCGGGGGGAGGAGACATGTCGTTTGTTCCTACTAAATAGGAAAAACAATATGTCTTCTCCCCTAGTCATTCCTATCCCCATACAGTTATATCACACTGAGGGAACACACATTTAACACCTTGATCACCCCCTAGTGTTAACCCCTTCCCTGCCAGTGATATTTATACTGTAATCAGTGCATATTTATAGCACTGATCCCTGTATGAATGTCAATGGTCCCAAAAATGTGTCAAAAGCGTCCAATCTGTCTGTTGCAGTACTGCTAAAAATCTCAGATAACCATCATTACTAGTAAAAAAATAATAATAATAAAAATGCCATAAAAATGACATAAATCTTTCCCATAGTTTCTAGATGCTATAACTTTTGCGCAAACCAATCAATCTATGCTTTTTGCAATTTTTTTTACCAAAAATATATAGAAGAATATATATCGGCCTAAACTGATAAAGAACTACGTTTTTTTGTTTTGTTTTTAAATTGGGGATATTTATTATAGCAAAAAGAAAAAAATTGTCACTCTTTTTTTGTTTATAGCGCAAAAAGTAAAAACTGCAGAGGTGATCAAATACCACCAAAAGAAAGCTCTATTTATGTAAAAAAAAAAGGGATGCAAATATTGTTTTGGTACAATGTTGAATGACCACACAATTGTCAGTTAAAGCAACACAGTGCCAAATTGTAAAAAGTGCTCTGATCAGGAAGAGGGTAAAATCTTCCGGGGCCGAAGTGATTAAAATCTATATCAGATGCAAAGGGTCTGGTATGGATTTGGCGAGAGCCCCGCCTTTTTTTTGTGCAGTGTTATAACAACCAATGACTGTCTAGTTGCAAGCATCCAAGGAATCAATGAAAGGGGGGGGGGGGGGGGGATGCATTGTACTGAACAGAAAGTTGTTATATTTAGTAGCAATAGCAGAGCTGGACTGGGACAAAAATTTGGCCCTGGACTTCATCCAGACCGGCCCACTTTAATTTTGTAAACATGCACAAAAACAGTATATATACTGTTAGGGGGGGGTGGAGGACACAGGGGGACACGTTGGGGGGCGGAGGACACAGAGGGACAGTGTGAGTGGTGGAGGACACAGGGGGACACCGTGGGAGGGGGACACAGTTGGACACCATGGGGGGTGTAGGACACAGGGGGACACAGTGGGGGTTGGAGGGTACAGGGGGGCACAGTGGGGGTTGGAGGACACAGGGGGACACAGTGGGGGGTGGATCACACAGTGGGGGCCACGCAGCCATTACTTTGACAGGCTGTCACTCAAATTGGCCCACTGAGCCATCGGCCTACCGGGAAACTCCCGGTAGTCCCGATGGCCAGTACATGCCTGAACAATAGTAATTACTGCCACTAAATATGCTACTTCTTGCAGCAACCTGAGGTTAACTTCAGTGGGAGGGGGGACTATGGATATTTGCAATTCCCCAATTTGGTGAAGAGCCAGAGTTTGCAGACCACCTTCTATTCCCATTTACTCAAAACTCATCCTTAATCATTAGTAAAGGTATTATTATTATTACACAGGATTTCTATAGCACCAACAGTTTGTGGGCTCCTTGAGGGTAGGGACTTATGTGAGTGTGCTATGTACAGGGATAGGGACAATTGTAGACACTCACTCAGGTTGAACTGGATGGACTGGTATCTTTATTCAACCTTACTAACTATGTAACTATGTAACTATGTAACAGTTTGCACCATGCTTTACAATTTAAAAGGAGACAGCACAATTACACTAAAGTTCAATACAGAAGGAATATGAGGACCCTGTTAATGGAGCTTACAATTTAAAGGGAAGGGCATGTATGCACATTTAAATATCAGTAAGGGTTACACAGTTGTGTTCCAAATTAGCTACTATCCCATCGATCCAAAGATAATTGGGAGCTACATTTATCATATTCTTATTTATTTTATTTTTTTCAAAGTGTTTTCCAACTACAGGCAGTCCCCGGGTTACAAACACGATAAGGATCTGTAGGTTTGTTCTTAAGTTGAATTTGTTTGTAAGTCGGAACAGGTACATTTTATTAAGAGTAGCTCCAACCAAAAAAATAAATTCTACGTTATGTCCATAGTATAGGGAAGGGTTAATATCCCTGTAACATTTGTTTTGCCGTCTGTGCCGCTTTTCAGAAGATTTCACCTCACTTTCCATCCCTGTGACAATTGGATTTTGAAAATTTGGGTTGTTGTGGAAACAAGGATTGGTGATAAAGCTTCAGTGGAGACCTCTTTTCTTTCGCCCACTTCCTGTTGTCTCCCTTCCTTTGTTAGTAGGAGTCGTTTGTAAGTCAGATGTTTGTAACCCGGGGACCGCTGTACAGAGTTCCACCTCTAAAATAAATCTTGTATTGCAATAACCCGGCTTAAACTGTTGACACCAAATGTTTCAATAGCCGGTAGCTAGCCACCAGAGAACAAAAACCATATACAAAGTAACTAGCAACCACAGTATTCCAAGGTCATGAGTTCTCGTTCCTGATAACATCCACCAATCATGGAGACCTTCATAGGTCAATAAAACCATCCCCGGGCTTCTGTTATTGCAACTATTTTTATTAATTATATGCTTATCTGAAAGCAACACCTATGATAACTTCTCAGCTGTGATATTGTGCATTTTATCATGGTTGTATTGCTGCTCTGGCATCAAAATGATGAACTTGGCAAGGCTGACTTTCATATAATGCAAAAAATAAAGATGCTATTGGAATAATATTATGGCTTAAACAAATGTCTTATCTGATGCTTGTGCTGTAGGACGCATACGATCTAATATGAATCATTTTGACTGCTCTGTTAAGGGCTGCACAATTCAGCTGGTTGTTACAATTTCAGTGACTGTTTAACCTTCGAAAAGACAAAAGATGAGTCAAAACTTTCTTAGAGCAAGGAAATCTTAAGTCCAGGAAGGAATTATGTTGAGCATTCAAATACATGCTTTATTGTGATGAAAGTGGCTTTATAGAATTGTTATGGAATACTGTACTGCCCAGACAAGGGGCCTTATTTGTCAATAATATATAAATACAGTATGACATCTGCTTATGGTTGGTCCATAATAACCCAATCTAGCAGAGTCAAGTGCAGTTCCAGGCTTATTCCCAGGCTTTTAAAAAGAGCACCATCCTAAACAATTATAGGGTCTATTAAACACCTACCTACCACCTATAATATTTTTTGTTCATTTCAATGCGCTTTTGAACTTGCTAGAACATTTGACTTCTCAAGAAGTAACATTTCCTTGGCACATTCTCCTTGAATGCCATAGACCTTACCTCTTCTAATGACTTAAATTCTGTGCTGCTCCAGCTCCTCCACCCCCCCCCCCCCCCCCACCTCTGTTCATAAACTTTTATGTAGCTTCCAGTGGGGAATAAAGGAGGATGCTATGGAGTAGCCCTTCTCAACCAGTTTTGTGTGGAAATCTAAGGTTCCTCCAGAGGTTGCTAGGGGGTTCTTTGAACAGTGGCTCCCATCTATAATGACCACCAATGTAAGAAGGTCATTTTACACTGACCAATAATGTAAAGGGTTATTTCTCCAGTGACAGCAAATATGAGGGGTCACTTCTTCACTGAATGCAAGTGTAGGAGGATATCTCTCCACCGACCACCATATAGGATAACACTAAGGGGGTTGTTTACAAAAGGCAAATCCACTTTGCACTGCAAGCGCACTTGAAAGTGCAGTCGCTCTAAATCTAAGGGGTAGATCTGAAATAAGTGGAAGCTCTGCTGATTTTATCATCCAATCATGTGCAAGCTAAAATGCTGTTTTTTTTATTTTCCTTACATGCCCCCCTCGGATCTAAAGCGACTTTACTTCCAAGTGCACTTTCAGTGCAAAGTGGATTTTCCTTTAGTAAATAACCCCCCCCCCCCCCATGATTTTCAGTCTATGGGGTTGATTTCCTAAAACTGGAGAATGTAAAATCTGGCACAGCTGTGCATGGTAGCCAATCAACTTCTAACTTCAGCTCGTTCAATTAAGCTTTGACAAAAAAACTGGAAGCTGATGACTGAGTTTTCTATGCAGGGCTGCAGATTTTTCACTCTCCAGTTTTAGGAAATCAACCTCTATGTGTCTTTTTATGGCCATTATCATTATTATTCTTCATTTTAAGATTAGAATGATATTATATAGCATTATACAGCAGGATAATGTTGTAAAATTATCCAATCTATTTCTTTCTATCTACAATTTTCATCTATCGTGAGTTGTAGATATAATAATTTATTAGCAACAGTTTCTTGATATGTAAAGACTATTTGTCAGGGAAGACGGGCTTTCCATGTAAGATCCCGGCGTGCACGCATGGGTACTAGCACTTTAAGACACACACCTGTCACTAATACTGAAGTCAGGCGGGCTATTTAAACAGGGCTCCTACAGAGGTTCATTGCTGTTTGGTCTGCAGCTTCTGTGTTGTTTCCTGTTTCCTGTGTGACCTCTGAATCCTATCCAGCTTGTTGTTACCAGTGACTGCCTGCTGCCTGTTCTGATCTCGGCTTCCCTTGACTCTGATCCTGCCTGCTGATTCTGTCTGCTGATCTTCCGGTACTACTTGGCTTGTGACCTGACCTCTCTTCTGCCTACCGTCTATGCCCGATCTGCCTGATTAATACCGACCCGGCCTGTCTGACTCTGCATCTTGT
This sequence comes from Lithobates pipiens, assembly GCF_037356315.1. Classification (NCBI taxonomy): domain Eukaryota; kingdom Metazoa; phylum Chordata; class Amphibia; order Anura; family Ranidae; genus Lithobates; species Lithobates pipiens. The sequence goes on along the minus strand of NW_027507686.1, from coordinate 42,214,607 downwards.
TCATCCAGCCTGCTTCAGCTCCCAGCCCTGCAAACCAGCATTTGGTCGTGCTCGTGTGAGTTCATCCACCACCTGCCTGCTGATCACCACTACTACAGGAACTGTTTTACAGGCACTCATACCCCACCATGCTCCTGTGGCTGCTGTATCAATACCAGTGGTCCGTGAGCCGGAGTTGTACGAGAGGCCTTCCTCTGCACGTCAGGATCACATCCCAGGTACGTAACACTATTAAAGGGTTCCTCTAGAGTAAAAGGTTGAGGCAGGCTGCTATAGAGTGTAACTCAAGTGAAAACTCTGAGCTTGATGGGGCTGATTACACCATATCCAAGATGGTGGCATCCAGCAGCAGTCAAAAGCCTTTTAAATGCCTAGCCAAGAGAGAATTTTACAGATAAATGATGAACATAAAATACATTAAATGCACATATAATGTTGGGTAAAATTATTGTTGAAATAAATGGTCCCTTTAACAACATCTACATTATTTCTCAATATGGCTGAGAAAAAAATCTGCCTTAAAGTAGTTGTAAACCCTCCACCACAACTTTGTCCCATGTAAATCAGCATAAAAACCCTAATAAACACTGCTTGTAGATATCTCCTTACTTGCATAGTATTGTTGTAATCTTTTTTGTTCTTTAGAATGACGTCACTGAGAATGCCCAGATCTCCCCTGATTTACGGCACACTCTCTATGTGCTTATCTATCTGTTATCAATATCAGCACTCCACTGATATCCCAGGAGGCTGCATAATCACTCAGAGCTTCCTCCTACACACCATGTGACCTCACATGCAGTGTAAAGCAGGGCATGGGACAGTATTACTGCAGCCTTATCAGCTGAAGCTGATAGGGCTCACACAGGTAAATACTAGATAATCAGCACAAGTAAATACTATGAAATAAAACAAGTCAGCTATGAACAGGGAAGCAGGGTTGCCATAGAAACTTCAGGGGTGATCAAAGGGTTAACTGTGTGGCTGACCAGTGCTTTCTCACTGTGGGGGAGGTGCTTTGACCAGGGGAAGGCATTTGCAGGAACACAGGATAAATAGCTTCCCTTCTGACAAAATGGCAATTTGCCTTGTTTACAGATTGCCGTTCTGCCTGTGTACTGTCTACTCTGCGGGTGCCAGCGGACCACAAGTCTGCCGTACCTGCCGCTGGGTTCACACTGTGATCACACACAATGGGAGCCCAGCGGTGGGTACCACAAACTCGTGGTTGCTGGCGGCTCAAGCATGTGACCCAGACCCGGAAGTGTCAGATCACGTACTACTGTAGGTTATGTCGTCTGGCACGGAAACCGCCACCCTGCCGCATTATATGTACGCATAGCTCCCAACAATCCCTGATTTTGAGGGACTGTCCCTGATTTGGATCAATGTCCCGCTGTCCCTCATTCCTCCTCATTTGTCCCTCATTTTGGTCTGATCTATATACAGGAATACCCCACTTTTAAGTACACAATGGGGTTTATTTACTAAAGCTAGAAAGTGCGGCTCACTTCTGCATAGAAACCAAAGAGCTTCTAACCCCAGCGTATTCAATTAAGCTTTGGCAATGAAACCTGGAAGCTCATTGGTTGCTATGCAGAAATGAGCCTGATTTTGCACTTTCTAGCTTTAGTAAATAAACCCCATTGTGTACTTAAAAGTGGGGTATGCCTGTATATAAAAAAGCACTTATCTATCAAAAAGTGTTTTCCAGAGCTAAACCTTTCATCTGATTTCTAAATTGCTGCATTTGTAAATTCTAAAAGTCAATATAAAGGAATAGTAGTAGTAAAAAAAAAACACTTGTGGGTTTAACCAATCTTGTTTTTTTTTTTTAATTATCCTTTTAGGGGGTGTGTCAATGGGTGTGTCCTATGCCTGCATACTTTTGCTGATAGGTGTCATCTCAAAAAGATGGGAGGTATGTTACGGTGGGTGGTACGCAAGTGGTTAAAATATAACTAGAGGCAAAATGTTTTTGTTTTTTTTCGTTTTAGTGGAGAGAGATTAAAACACCTGTCATGTTTTTATTGCTGTCTGTTCCCCCTTTAGGCTGGATTCACACCTATGCATTTTTAGTGCTTTTTGCATTTTTCAGATTTGCACTACAGAACGTGTTCCATAGGAAACAATGTTAAATGGACTGTAGTGCAAATCTGCAAAATCCAAAAAGCACTAAAAATGCATAGGTGTGAATCCAGCCTTAGCCCTTGTACACACGGTCGGATATTCCGACGGAAAATGTCCGATCGGAGCATGTTGTCGGATAATCCGACCGTGTGTGAGTTACATTGGACTGTTTCTGTTGGAATATCCGACCGACAAAGTTTTAGAGCTGGGCTATAAAATTTTCCGACAACATGATCCGATTGGACTTTGTCCGATCATTTGTAGAGAATTCCGATCTGACAAAGTGCCACGCATGCTCAGATCAAATTCCTAGACCAAAGCTATTGGCTACTAGCCTGAACTTAGTCGCGTTGTAATGAAATAACGTCATCACGCTACGAACGATCGGATTTTCGGACAACTTTGTCCGACCGCGTGTGTGTAACACCAGTTTTGGACAAAATCCGTCAGACAAAATCCGACGGATTTTGTTGTCGGAATGTCCAACGTGTGTACAAGGGCTTAGGGAGATTGCGGCTCTCTAATCTAAAAACTAGAGAGTGAAAATGAAAGAAAACCCCAAATGTTTGGTTGTCACCATGCTTTGAAGGCTTTTCCTCTGACTTCCTGTTTTGGCTATGGGACAGAAAGTAAAGGGAAATCTCTTCAATGGGTCACAGTTACCTAACTGACAGGGGTTATAGCCCTCCCTTACTCTATTCATAATTTAAAAAGTTTTGCCTTTAGTTCAACTTTAGAGTGTAACTATGGGCCAATTTAAAACAGACACATACAATATATTCTTCCACTAGCACAGCAGTATTGTTTTTCTGAGTCCCCTTGTAACACAGATTTATTATCTGTTGATCCTACCAGTAGTCTCATTATTTTTCCACATCAGTTCCCCGAAAGAAGGAAAACTGCAATAAAGTTTGCTAAAACATTTGTAATAAATATAGATCACCTAAAGGGGATTGCCTTTTCCTAACATTCACTTCAAATTACACTAAATTGGCCGTGTATGTTTGTCTTTGTCAGCATGGCAGCGGGAGCTGTATTTACTGCAGGCTTTATGTCAGGCGAAGCACATCGGGAGCATTACATTCACTAAACACGCTATTTTAATGCATGAAACATCGGCCATAAGCTTTTATTTATGTTGATCCAGTCTTGCGATCGGAGATCCACTACCATGCAGCATGGCCATGTCCTTGATCTCCAGTATAGTAAAGCAGCAGAGCTTAGTCACAGACACACCTCCGTCTCAGTTCACACATACACGACGTGGGAATTCACACGATTCCTGTGTGGGTTCCCGCATTGCATCTAACTCACAGGCAGCTCCCACTCCTTGCTTGAAAAAGGAGCATGCCTGTCACTTACATCGGCAGAGTGCATGCTCAGGAAATGAGTAATTTCCGGGGCCATCACATGCACGGCGCTGTGGTCCATGTGCATTCCAGCCCTCCATCTTGGTCCAGAAAATACGCAGAGTCTGCGTATAGACCCCATAGGAGACCCACAGGAGCCCGGCGGAACACTGCACTTTACATCTCGAAGCTTATCAGTGTGTATAGAGACAAGGGTTGTCCCGATACCACTTTTTTAAGAGCGCGTACCAGTACCAATTACCTATACTCATGTAAGGTTTTTTTTACATTTTTATATTTTACAATTTTTACATTTTTTTTTTTACAATTTATATATATATATATATATATTATATATATTTTTTTCTACATTGCTTTATTTTATTTTTTTTTTATTTTTTTTGGGGGGGGGGGGAGGTTGAGTGGATAGTCAGTGTCAAAGCTTATTTTATTTTTTATTATTTTTCCAACTTTACTTTAGAATATTTATTACAAGGTTTCCTTTTTTTCTTTATTCAACCCTGTTGGGGTAGGGGGGCTTTGTTGAGATGTCAGAAGTCTAAACAGACCCTTGATATCTCCCCTTTGAGACAGGGAAAAAGACTGTGGATAGAGTCCCATTCTCAGCAGCCTCAGCTGCACTGAAAATGAATGGAGAGGATTACAATGCTCAGTTTTGAATGGACAGAGTCAGTGATCAATGACTCTGTTCATTCAGAAAATGAAGGAGCCGGTAAATTACATATTTACCAGCTCCATCCTTCACTCTCCATCCTGAAAAATCTGGGACATTGGGGGGCATAGGAGGATGGGGGGATGGGAGGAGCATATGGAGGGGGAGCGGAGGAGGAGGGGGGCCGGAGGAGCACACAGAAGGGGACCGTAGGAGAACAGGGGGACTGGAGGAAGATACGGAGGAGGAGCGGAGGAGGAGGGGGGGACTGGAGGAGCACACAGAAGGGAACCATAGGAGGACGGAGGGACAGGAGGGCACAGAGTAGGAGTGGAGTAGGAGGGGGGCTGCAGGAGCACACAGAAGGGGACCATAGGAGGACAGGGGGACTGGAGGAGGGCACAGAGGAGGAGCGGAGGAGGAGGGGGGGACCGGAGGAGCACACAGAAGGGAACCATAGGAGGACGGGGGGACTGAAGGGCACAGAGTAGGAGTGGAGGAGGAGGGAGGGACCAGAGAAGCACACAGAAGGGGACCGGAGAAGGATGGAGGGGAACTGGAGGAGCCCATGGAAAACACAGAGGAGAGGGAATCATTTATTGACCGGTTAGACTTTGGCTTTTCTTTCAAATTAAAGTCATTAATGCATTTAAAGTATTAAACCCAAAACCAAAAATGTAATATTTTGCAGATTACCAATAATTTGATGAGGAGGCTGCATTAGATTTATTTTTTAGGCTTTTCCCCTCTGTAACAGGCCAGTAACACACCTCCTGTATTAGGGTGCCTACACTCTGGATGAAGGAAAAACAGAGACACATTTGGACAGCAGAATTATTAATCTAGGGGGTAGGGGAGTATTAGAAGTATTAGCATATTTAGATTCACTAAACAATTGAAGCCAAATTTCAGAAAACGCTTTTAGCGCAAAAAGAAACAAACAAGAAAGCACAAGCATATAGTGCATTACCAAAAAAAATTTATTGAGGCAATAAAAACTGGTAAAGATGCATACTCACAAAATGCAATAAACCACAAGATGGCATATAGTGCAAGTTGCACATACTCCAAATACACCCCACTATGGTGCCAACTGACGCGTTTCAGCTCAGAGGAAGGGGGTGTGCCCTCATAATGCAACATCTTGGCACCACAGCGGGAATTGTAGTATGCGCATCCTGCAAGGTATGGCATCTTGTGGTTCATTGCATTTTTGTGAGTATGCATCTTTACCAGTTTTTATCAGCTCAATAAAAGTTTTTGGTAATGCACTAGGTGATTGCAACCTTCCTGTTTGTTTTTGTAGTTTCACTTTGGATTGCCCTGTCCGAGGAGGACTGCATGTTCCAACCATTTGTATTTGTTGCCCCATAGTCCTATCCAACTGTGGAAGACCTCTTAGTGACGGAATTGGCTGCTTTGTGTTGTATTGAACATGTTATGCAGTTACAGCATCAGTTTTGTTACTTTTGGCTAGAGCTGCACAATGAATCTTCAAGAATCGTTATCGCGATCTTTTAATGCAAAGAATTCTCTCTGCTTTTCTGAAGCCACAGCCCTCAAAAGAAAGGAAGAGAAAAACCTGGCATTCTGCCAAGAATTAAAGCATTCTTTATCAATTGAACTTAAAGTAGTTGTATAGTCAACATTTTAACTTTTACCTACAGGTAAGCCTATAATAAGGCTTACCTGTAGGTAAGAAAATATCTCCTAAACCTGTATGGTTTAGAAGATATTCCCCCTGCAATGAGCCACTGACTGCAGCGGCGCATGCGCACAGGGGATTCTCGGCTGAAAGCCCGGCAGACGCCGGACCTTACCAGAAAGAAGTCTCCCGCGCGCATGTGCAGAAGTGACAAAATGGTGGCTCGAGCCACTCACAGCTCTGGAGACGTGATACCCAGAAGACAAGCAGAGGCAACATGTCAGCTACCATGGCGTGGACCAGTTGAGATACCAATGCCTTGTTCAAAGGTAATTATTTCATAATGAGCTAGCATAGTAGCCCATTATGCCTTTTGCCTTACAGGTATAGAAAAAAAAGGTGTCAGCGGGTTTACTACCGCTTTAAGTATAAACATTGTAACAATTTGTCAATGGAATAGACTGTGTGTAAGTCAAAAAAGTTTAACCACTTAAACACTAAACCTTTTTCCGACATTTGTTGGTTTCAAGTTAAAGCGGGAGTCCGCCGGGACTCCTTTTTTTTTTTTTTATTAAAAGCCAGCAGCTACAAATACTGCAGCTGCTGACTTTTAAAATAGTTACACTTACCTGTCCAGCGCGCCCGCGATGTCGGCACCCGAAGCCGATCTCTCGATCATCTCTCGGGTGCTGCCGCCGCCATCTTGGGTATGGGAATCAGGAAATGGAGCCTTTCGGCTTCATTTCCCGGTTCCCTACTGCGCATGCGCGAGTTGCGCTGCGCAATAAGGATGGACCCGCTGCCTCTGGGTTCTGTGTGTTTCCCAGCAGGCAGTGGGGCACTTTCGGAAAGGGGCGTAATCTACGCCCCTTTCCGCAGAGAGCTATCCCGGAAGTGGGTGCAGATACCTGTACTGTACAGGTATCTGCACCCCCCTCCCCCCTGAAAGGTGCCAATTGTGGCGCCGGAGGGGGGGAGGATTCCAATGAGCGGAAGGTCCACTTTAGGGTGGACCTCTGCTTTAAAATCATTTTTTTTTGCTAGAAAATTACTTAGAACTCCCAAACATTATATATATATATTAGTAGACACCCTAGAGAATAAAATGGTGGTTGTTGCAATATTTTATGTCACACTGTATTTGCGCAGTGGTCTTTCAAATTCTTTTTTTTTTATTACTTTAATGAATTAAAAAAACAAAAACTAACCCGTAAAGTTATCCCATTTTTTTGTGTAATGTGAAAGATTTTACATGAGAGAATTGTGATCTTATTATTCTGAGCAAAAAAATCGTGATTCTCATTTTGGCCAGAATCGTGCAGCTCTACTTTTGGCATAAAGGTTTTACATAAAAAATGAAAGCTGACCATTGTAAGCATCCCTTTCAGTGTTAAATGGTTTATTTCTTCCCTGTAACTGCTCCATCTGCAGGACAGCTTGGTCTTTTGAAATATAACAGGCTTAAGTATTTCTTAGGGCAAAACATCTTTTTAGTTTTGTATAGAGTAGAGAGGGATTAGAAGACCAGTCAGTTTTTATTGCTGTCTGCGTTAGGAAGATTCACCCTCTCTTAAAAATTTGACCTGTCTACCATTATCCGTGAAAGTGAAAGTTAAAAAAAAATCCCACACAGTACCGGCACCACTGACTCCCGCTGCGGTCAATCAAAGTCAGCTAGCCAATCATGAGAGAATTGGGGTGGGGCCAAGCCATGACTTTGTGTTTTAATGGATACAGGGAGCTGTGGCTCAGGTGCCCCTATAGCAAGCTGCTTGCTGTGGGGGGCACTTGACAGAAGGGAGGGGCCAGGAGTGCTGAAGAGGGACGCCAGAATAGGAGGATCGGGGCTGCTCTGTGCAAAACCACTGCACAGAGGAGGTAAGTATAACATTATTGTTATTGTTAAAGAAAAAAATAAAATTAAAAAAACAAGACTTTAATATCACTTCAATATTTTATAATTAATAAATCAGTGTATTAAATTATATTTTTGTAATTATACATTCATATTTTCCTGTTAATTTAAAAAATTAAAAAAAAAGGAAAAAAAAAAGAAAAATACATACAGCTTACATTTTAGACAGAATTTCTTTGGCTACTTTATGGAATAAACTAATTAATGTACTATATATATCGTGAAATCATAGCCAGTCTTTAACAGCGCTATCAATCTGCTTCTTATCCATATATTTGTGCACAGTTAATATGTACAGTAGTTATTAAGTGTTTTCTGAGGATTTGGAAACGGATTTAACACGATTCTCGCCAGGATAGCGCTTGCCTAAACCCTCCAGCGACAAATGGAATGCCTCCAGTCTAGATCTTTTCAGATGAGTCAGTGGAGCGTGGAAGGCTGCAGCCCTCTTCCCTACTATGGGCAAGTTGATGAGTCCCTAAGAAGGATCAGGCTGAAGGTTTATTATAAATGACTACAATCCTCTGGTTTTGAATGCATTCGCTTTATGTGTCAGCAGTGCAGTCAGGCAGCAAATAGCTCTTCAGATTGAAAGTACAGAAAGTTGATGTGTTACTTAGTGTATTCTCAGAGACTGCTGGCTTTCCAACATGAAGAGGCTGTGGTCTGGAAGCTTGTCGTACCTATCAATTTTGAACCATGTCTCAAGGGCAAATTGATCGTCCAGATAGAAGAACAGAGTGAACAGCATGTAAAGCCTTATATAACACATTAACTATGTGCTCAGTGAAAGATGCGGACAATGCCTTTACCATTTATAATTGCATTGTACTGACAAATATGTTCGGTGCTTTGCCATGTCTCCATATTATGTGTTTGCTTGTAGAGTCTGGTAGAAACCTTTATAATCTGTATCATTTCAGTCTATTATAGTGAGGAAGGCTTCATTAAATGAGAGGCACACTTGCATACAATTCCCTTGGGCAGAAATTAGCCTTTAAATATATTTTATATATATATATATATATATATATATATATATATATATATATATATGGCTCTTTTTGTCAGATAATAGGTGCAGGAACCCCTTTTCCCCGCTCCCTACCCACCTCCGAGCACCATCCTTTGGTTCCATCTCCTACCCACCTCCCAATACCACCCCTTTTAGACAATACAGAACCAAGTATCATGTTGTGGTGCTGAGTAATTTGTATGGCATTTGGTAATGATATAAAAAAAAGCAGTAAAATAGATCCCCTTCAGCCAGCAACAATAGATCCCCCTACAATAGAATGACAATATACCACCCACAACAAAATCCCCCCATACCCCCCCCCCCAGCCACAATAGGCTCCCAGCAGAATCAACAGATCTCTGCACAGCCAGCATTAATAGACTCTCTGGCAGCCATCAACAATAGACCCCTCCCCCAACAGTAGATCTCCTTCAGCATCAACTAACCCCCCCCAGCAACATAAGACCCACCCCTAGCAACAATAGACTTCCCTGCAAAAATATCTCCCCTCCAGCTAGAATAAATCACCCAGCAGTGAGCATCGATACCCTGCAGCACACCTCTGTACCCCTTGCCATTACATACAGTCAGTCCAGGAGGTGCCGGAACTGCGTTACCACACGCTCCCACTGAAAAAAGCCCTATACCAGGGATTTGCAATTAGTGGATCTCCAGCTGTTGCAGAACTACAAGTCCCATGAGGTATAGGAAGACTTTGACCGACACAAGCATGACACCCAGAGGCAGAGGCATGATGGGACTTGTAGTTTTGCAACAGCAGGAGGTCCGCTAATTGCATATCCCTGCCCTATACACACACACACACACATAATATATATATATATATATATATATTACGTTTTTTTTTGTATATTGATTTATTTATATTATATTATTATATATCATACAGTTTATTACTTAATATAGTTTATTTATTTATTGCTTTTGTTTATGGCCAAAAAATTATGCAGCACTTTTCATAGAACCATTCACATCCTTACAAGATAAGGTACATACAGTACTGCACAGTTGCATCTCATAAAATTTGAATATCATCAAAAAGTTAATTTATTTCATTAATTCAATAAAAAAATGTCAAGTATTTCTTTCTTTTAATTTCAATGATTATGGCTTACAGCTAGTGAAAATCCAAAATTATATCACAGAAAATTAGAATATTACAAAAAATAAATAAAAGGATTTTTAATATAGAAATGTTGGCTTACTAAAAAGAATGTCCATGCACAGTATAGTATGCACTTTACCAATACCTGGTCAGAGCTCCTTTTGTATGAATTACTGCATCAATGCGACGTGTAATGGAGGCAATCAGCCTGTGGCACTGCTGAGGTGTTATGGAAGCCCAGGTTGCTTTAATAGCATCCTTCAGCTCATCTGCATTGTTGGGTCTGGTGTCTTTCATCTTCCTCTTGACAATACCCCACAGATTCTCTATGGGGTTTAGGTCAGACCAGTTTGCTGGCCAATCAAGCACAGTGTTACAATAATCATTAAACCAGGTATTGGTACTTTTAGCAGTGTGGGCAGGTGCCAAGTCCTACTGGTAAATTAAATCAGCATCGCCAAAAAGCTGGTCAGCAGAGGGAAGCATGAAGTGCTCTAGAATTTCCTGGTAGAGGGCTGCGCTGACTTTGGACTTTATAAAACACAGTAGACCAACACCAGCAGATGACATGGCTTCCCAAATCATCACTGACTGTGCAAACTTCACACTGGACCTCATGCAACTTGGATTCTGTACCTCTATACTCTTCCTCAAGACTCTGGGACCTTGATTTCCAAATGAAATGCAACATTTTCCACAGTCTGTGATGATTTGGGGAGCCATGTTATCTGCTGGACATTTTTTTTCCCTTTGGCCTACACCTAAATTAAAAAAATCTACCATATGCCTCTAGTCACACTAAACAGGAGCACAAGCGCTGTTCAGCAGACACCTTTTCATTTATTAGCAACTGGCTTAAATTTGCTCAATATATGACCAACGCTAGCCTAATCAGTGTTCTCCTTTAAAGTTGACCTCTGTGGGTCAAAGTAGTGTGAGAGTGATTTCAAAGAGATACTGTCTCTCACACTGTGCTGAAGATCACAATGGGAAACCAAAAACTTGTGTGCAAGCTACCAATCCTGGTCCCGGACAGTTTTTCGGAATTTCCGAAAAACTTTGTTCAGCAGACTGTCCGCTGAAACTGTCCGCTGAAAGCCCACACACGAGCGGACTGTCCGCCGAAACACTGTTCAGCGGACAAAGTTGAGCGAACAGTCCCCGCGTGTGTACGCGGCCTTACAGTATTTGTTCCCATTTCCTGCACCTCTCCAGGAATGTTATTATTTCTTTCCCCAACCAACACAAGCAAACAATATGCTTTGTTTTTTTCATGCCTATTTTTCTATTGAACCATATAGTCTGTCATGCATAACATATTATTTATGTGAAGTGTTTTCTTTCAAGTGTCAAAAGCCAGCACTTAATTTAAATTATGTTAATGTCACCAATGCTTGACAACTAAAGAAAAGAATACATTATCAACCACTTGGCTGCTCACAAAATTTATATATTTTTTTTTTTACTTTTTATTGTTATGTTTACTGCTTATTTGTAAAGGCCTACATACACTCATCATATGATAAATTTCTGCTACTGGAGTGTAAAAATGAAATAATTAGATTTTTATTTTATTTTTATTATCATTTTTAATTTAAATCCACATTTCTTTTAATTACACATACTTTTACAGCTCATAATGAGTAATGCGCCAATGTTAAATTGGAAGCCAAAGTACTACAATAAAGAAAAATTCTCAGAATCTGCTATCTCCTTATACAATGGTCCTAGTAGATTTTAAAATGTGCTTATTGGTTAGAAAGATGACAGTTGGTGGGACCTAGACATATGTGCTGAACCTCTAGCTGTCTACATTGTCAGGGTGCAATCAATTTAGTATGATAGGGGGAGATTTACTAAAACTAGTGCATGATGGTTTTCCCAAAGGAATTCCATCGGGATTTCGCTCAAGCTGTCTTGCATACACATGGTCACACCAAATTCCGACCGTCAAGAACGTGGTGACATACAACACTGGAAGCTGATTGAGTTCTATGCAGAGCTGCGCCAGATTTTGCACTGTGCGGTTTTAGAAAATAACTCCCATAGTTGTTGATCATTTTACTTTAAATAGGACTTGAACTGTCAAATCTATGCCCTTTCTTGTTAGAAGCAGGGCTTTGCTTCCTAATGTCAGAGCCCCGCCCCCTCTGTGAATCTGAGAAATTAGAAATAATCAAGCAGAAGCAGAAAAGGTGCAGGGGTTTCAGGGTCACAAACATTGTGCCAGTTGCCAGCCTAATGAACATGCACAAAAGCATGCACATGTTTATAGGCATGGAAGTCTAAGTAGATGGGTGACCTAGCACATATCACAGCTTATGCACAATTCATATTGCCAAGGAGGCTATTTGTATCGGAGCTCTGTATTGGATCATTGATAAATAGCCTTCAAGTCTGTACTCCTGTGACTCTTGATCCTGAAAGTTTTACTGACCTTTATTAATGACAAGGCTTCCACCTGACCTGCTTTAGGACTATAGTTTTCTGCCTATGATTGCTGCTTATCTTCATTACTGACCTCAAATTGGACTTCTAACCAAGATTCTGCAGATTGACTTGACACCTCTCTGCCTGCATGTTTCCAATTTCAGCCTATTCCTGATCCTGATCCTGCTTCCAATTCAGTGCTTTATTCTTAGTTGCTACTGAACCTGGATTGTGCCTCGATTATGACCATAACTGAACCTGGCATATCCATGGTGTACCATCAGCTGTACACCTGCTCATCTAATACGAGTGCTGCCAAGTTCCAGCTTTCAGTGTTTGCACCCTGGCACTTCTATCCTTCCATCACCCTGGCAGACCCTGTCTTACCTTCCAAGAGTGTCCAGATGTAAATTGTGCAAGAGGCCACCCTTGTCATCTCAGACTCCTAATACAGATACAAGACATGCAGATCCCACAGAGTGAATCAAGCAGAAGAAGAGAGATCCTTGCATTGTAGGTTCTTAGGTACAGAGTCTCCCCAGCAGCAAAAACAGTGAGCATCACCGAATCTCAATCCAACGCTCATAAAACTATCAGTAAGAGCAGCAGTGATATAGATGTCACACTGCAGATATACAGCTATGAGGGTCATGGCACCGGAAATGCACTGCCATTTTTCAAAAGGAATCCTACTTCTAGTTCATATAATGTGCTTCAGGTGTGGGCCTCATGTGTGCCTTAGGTGCTGTGCAGCAACACGATCTGTCACGTGCTGTGTCCACCGGCCGGCCCTGTAACCATGTGATCGCTGTGACCAATCACAGCGATCACATGTCAATATTACACAATAGATTTAATTTATAGTCATTCATTGTGTACTATTGTGATCTCTCTGATGGCTACCCAGTGATCACATCATACAGGGGCAAATCACAGTGGACCTGCATCATGTGATAGCTGTGACAGGTATCACAATTGCACACAACATGATTAAATGTTATTAAAACAATATTATTGCTTATAATAGTGATCAGATCTTCACTGTAATAAGCAATAAACAAATCCTGATCACCTCCTTAGAGTAGTGCAATGTCACTATGGTGACACTGTACTGATCTGGTCATAGTATGCCAAATAAATAAATAGTAAAAAAAATAAAAATAAACTGCTTAAATTTTTTTATTTTATTATTTTAATTATTAAAATGTTGTGTTTCTAATTAAACCACACCATTTCTGCATCCACTGTGCTGCACTGGTGACAGTATGTAAAAAAAGAAAATGTACTTAATTTCTTTATATTCCAAAGTACTTAAAAAAAACGTACAACTTCAAAAAACTCTCCATGCCTCTTAATAAATACTTTGGATTGTCTACTTTCCAAAAAGGGATTATGTGTGTGTGTGTGTGTGTGTATGTGTGTGTGTGTGTGTGTGTGTGTGTGTGTGTGTGTGTGTGTGGGGGGGGGGGGGGGGGGGGTTATTTGTACTTTCCTGGCATTTTAGGGCCTCAAGAAATGAGATAGGCCATTAGTACATCAGGATTGGTCAATTATGTACCATCGTTTTTTAGACTCTATAACTTTCACACAGTGTGAATAATATACACTAATTTGGATTATTGTTTTACTAAATAAATGTAGCAGAATACATCTTAAATACATCTAAATTTACGAAGACAGATTATTTATTTGCAAAATTTCATAACAGAAATAAAGAAAACATTTTTCTTTTTCTGTATTTTTTCATTTTCATAGCAAAAATTTTATAAATACAAAACACAGTAGTTATTGAATACCCCCAAGAAAAATCTCTAAAGCTACGTAAACACGAACGGAATTTTGGTCGGAAAAAGCTCTGATGATTTTCGCAACGGAATTCCGACAAGCTGTCTTGCATACACACAGTCACACCAAATTCCAACCGCCAAGAACGCGGTGACGTACAACACGTATGACGGGACTAGAAAAAGGAAGTTCAATAGCCAGTAGCCAATAGCTTCCATCTTGTAGTTAAATCTTGTAGTTGTATCTTGTAGTTAAATCTGAGCATGTGTGAGTTTTTGCGCGTCAAAATTTCCGATAGAAACTTTTTCCGTCGGAAAAATTGAGAACCTGCTCTCAATCTTTTGCTGGGGGAAATTCAGCCAGCAAAATTCCGATGGAGCATACACACGGTTGCATTTTCCGATGAAAGGCTCTCATCGGTCTTTTGCTGGCCGAAATTCCGTCCGTGTGTACGCGGCATTACTGTCTAAAAAAAATAATAATAAATACAATTTTCATTTGGGTTTGAGTACACTTGGCATTCAAAGTGTGACAGCTCTGAAAGCTGAACATTAGTGTGGGCAGCAAGGGAGTGTGAGATTTTTGTATGAAAGTGGTAACGTAAAAAAGTAAAAACTTCAAAGCACTGCACACGAACAAACAGCATTTCCAGATGCTTTGTATCTTTTTTTGGAGTTCAGGTCCACTTTAAATTCAGCACAAATAGATTTTTATAAAATGCTAGTGGGTCAATTGATCAGACACACCCTTAAGTGTTCTGAGTTTAAAATTGTTTTTCAGATCTATCTATCTATATAGTAGTATTTGGATTTAGATCTGTACTCTTCCCAGGAATGTAATGGAGTTCAGTGCAGTGTAATCAGGGACTAGGAATAAAAACTAGTTCAAGGATACATCATGGTTTGTTCTTTATCCCACGGAAATGATACATAATCATTCTGGGAGAAATTCAAGATCTGGATCTGAGTAGTTGCTGAATATGGTTATTTTTGTGCTATCTTTTTGTGATGTCTTATTTATTTGATAAGAAAACGATCTTGTCTGCTCCTTGTCTATGGATGTATACAAGCAGCAACCCCTAGGAAGTAATAAAATCCCAAGTCATTATATTGTACATTATGGAGTACAGATTGAAGCAGATAGATTTCATCATCTGGTCTTGTATTGGCTGGGGAAGGATATTTCACTAGTTGATTCCCCAAAATATTGTGCATCCATTTTCAGCAAATGCAATTCTATGCTTGTTACACAGACACTTTTTTTCCAAATGTATTCAAGTCCGTTGGTTCAAACTTCATTCAGATCTGTTCCTCAAGAGAGAAATGCTTTACAATGATTTTTTTTTTAAGATTCTATGCTGTTCTTTAAGTGTGCTGACCCGCAGTTTTCCGAGCAAGTCAACTAAATGCAGATCTTAAAAAAAAATTAGGAGATTTGTAATGCACTTGGTAGGATAGCGTCACAAAAATGTAAAAGGGATAGTAAAAAGGACCCCATTGTATTGTTGCTCACAGCTCGCCTCATTTCTTCTTTAACCCTTTTATTTAAGTTTAATTTATAGTATATACACTATATTGTCAAAAGTACTGGGACACCTGCCTTTACAAGAACATGTACTTTAATGACACCCCAGTCTTAGTTTGTAGGGTTCAATATTGAGTTGGCCCACCCTTTGCAGCAATACCAGCTTAAACTTTTCTGGGAAGGCTGTTCACAAGGCTTAGGAGTGTGTCTATGGGAATGTTTAACCATTCTTCCGGAAGCACATTTGTGAGGTCAGACACTGATGGATGTTGAACGAGAAGGCCTGGCTCGCAGTCTCAACTCCATTCCAAAGGTGTTCTATCGGGTTAAGATCAGGGGTCTGTGCAGGCCAGTCAAGTTCTTCCACCCTAAATTTTCTCATCCAGGTCCTTATGGACCTTGCTTTGTGCAGTTTTGCGCAGTCATGTTGGACCATCTCCAAACTGAAATTGTCCAAAATGTCTTGGCATGCTGATGCCTTACATGTTCTCTTCACTGGAACTAAGGGGCCAAGCCCAACACCTGAAAAAAAACCCCACACCAAACCTTCCACCAAATGATTTGGACCAGTTCACAAAGCAAGGTCCATAATCCCTTAGTGCCGACCATACACAAATTTGCGTTCTTGGCTTGAAGGGGTTATACTTGGGATGCATCACTGCAGTACTGTTTTTTAGAGCCAACGGTTGGCTTTTTAGTTATAACAACTGATGCAGCTAAAAGCCGCTTGGCTGTTATTCCAAAGGAACAGGAGGGGACGTCCCCCCTCCCAACGTCTTCCGCCACTCTTCTCGGCCTCTTGTCCCACTAGGAGACCCAATCTACGATCCGGCGTGTCCACCCAGCTAGGGTAAGGTTGGAACAAAGACAGAAACAGCTTTGTTTCAGTCTCCTATGTAAAAACACGGAAGCGACGTCACAACATCACTTCCAGTTTACTCGGCTGCCAATGGCGATCTGAATACTTTTAAGTGAAAAGGAGGGATTTGGGGTCTTTTAAAGAGTACCTGTCACCACCTATTACTGTCACAAGAGATGTTTGCATTCTTTGTGAAAGCAATAAAAGTGATCTTTTTTTTGACAATGTAAAAAAAAAGTAAAAAAAATAAAATAAGAAAAACATTTTTTTTTAAAGTGCCCCGTCCCTGCGTGCTCACACAGCAAAGAAATTGCATGTGTAAGTCACGCCTGCATATGTAAATGGTGTTTAAACCACACATGTAAGATTTCACTGCGATCGTCAGAGTGAGAGAAATAATTCTAGCCAAAGTAATTCTCTGTAACTTTAACCTGGTAACCATAAATTTTTTTTAAAGTGTCGCCTATGGAAATTTTTATATGCCATAGTTTGTCGCCATTCCATGAGTGTGCGCAATTTCAAAGAGTGACTTGTTAGGTTTCTAGTTACTCAGCGTAACATCATCTTTCACATTATACAAAAACATTGGGCTAACTTTATTGTTTTGTTTCTCCATGAAAGTGTCTTGTTAGATGAAATGCGTCGGTACAAGCTCCCATGATGCCATTGCGTCATTTGTACCAAAAGCACTTTTATATCTTTTTAAATGTGAGGGTTCCTTATTTAAATAAATACTGTTTTTACCAAACGGAATTACACTATGTGGCACTCCTCTCTCCTTAACCTTATTAAATGAATATATGGGAGAAATTTGATCCACCTCATCCTGAGATTCTCCACTCTAATGCCCCATACACATGGTCGGAAATTCCGATGGAAAAAGTCAGATCTGATTATGTTGTCGGAAAATCTGATCGTGTGTGGGCTCTACTGGACTTTTTCGGTCGGAATTTCCAACGGAAAAAGTTTGAGAGCTGGGTGCAAAATTTTCCGACAACAAGATCCGATCTGACTTTTCTAATTGTGCGTAGAGAATTCCAACGCACAAAGTGCCATGCATTCTTTGAGAAAATTTGGAGACGAAAGCTATTGGCTACTGGCCTCTACATAGTCCCGTTATACGTTTTGTACATCACCTCGTTCCGAACGATCAGATTTTCCGATAACTGTGTGCGACCGTGTATATGCAACACAAGTTTCGGCCAAAATCCGTCAGAAAAAATCTGACAGATTTTGTGGTTGGAATGTCCGACTGTGTGTATGGGGCATTAGGGTTACTGTCCTTGAGAACCATCCGAAGGCTTGTGGGATAACCCTACTTACAAGCCAGAGGTTGCCTACATGGATGCCCTTATCCATTGGTGTAATTTCAATACAAGCCTTGTCAACTCATCAGGCGTATGTCCTTTTGAGTCCAAGCATTCCAGGAAGCCTCCATACAGTCGGTGGTGGATATTTTGTTTATATTTTCTTGACATCTGTCTCTACTTTTAATGCCATAAGGATGTCATGAGAATTTTTTCTATTTGTCTGGACTATTCACACATTCGGTTTCTTCACTTGTGGACTTCTTGTTCATTCTTAATTTATTTCATGCATTATTATATTTTTCATTATCACATTTGTGAACTCATTTAATCATGTTATTTCATATGTGTTGTTTTATGTGTTCTAGACTCACATGATCACTATACAGTTCCATTTAATCTAGTGACCATTCTTATTAGCACTGCACATTTATTTGTTATTTCCTTGGCATGTATATTGACCTGCACATGCGTGGTTCTGCATTGTACATGAAGACAGAGTATAACCAGCAAACAGTACGTTGGAGAGAAGTGGCTTGGGGGGAAACATGCAGAAGCAAAGGACAGGTTGTGTAAACATGTTTTTAAAAATTACCCTAAGAAAAAATTATCATCAACTCATTGCCCATTGCAAGGATAGCTTTAATTAACATAGAGTTTAACCATTCACCCCCGAAAGGATTTACCCACTTCCTGACCAGGTAAATTTTTTGCAATACGACACTGCGTCGCTTCAACTGACAATTACACGTTGCTCGTTCGATGTTGTACCGAAACAAAATTGATGTCATTTTTTTCCCAGAGATAGAGCTTTCTTTTTATGGTATTTGATCACCTTTGCGGTTTTAATTTTTTTGCACTATAAACAAAAAGATGTGACAATTTTTGTATATTTTTATATATTTTTTTACTTTTTGCTATAATAATTATCCCAAAATATAAAAAAAAAAAAAAATGTCTTCATCAGTTTAGACCACTATGTATTCTTTTACATATTTTTTGGTTAAAAAATAAACATATATTAATTGGTTTGCACAAAAGTTATAGCGTCTACAAAATAGGGAATATATTTTTTTTTTACGAGTAATGGCGGTGATAAGCGATTTTTAGTGGGACTGCGTCAGATCAGAACCTTTCCACATTTTTTTGGGACCCTTAACATTTATACAGCGATCAGAGCTAAAAAATAGCCACTAATTACTGAATAAATATCACTGGAAGGCAAGGGGCGATCAAGGGATTAAGTGTGTCCTATAGAGATGTTTGTAACTGTGGGAGGAGTAGACTAAATGGAAGTAGAGAGACATCGCTGTTCCTGATCACTAGGAACAGCAGATCTCTCTGTACTTCCCTGACAGAATGGGGATCAGTCTGTTTACATTGAGAGATCCCGTTCTGTCTCTCTCTGGAGCGATCACGGGCCGCCAGCGGACATCGCGGCCGCCGGTCATGCACATCAGCCCTCTATAGGTCACTAGGAACAGTAGATCTCTCTCTACTTCCCTGACAGAACAGGGTCTGTCTGTTTACATTGAGAGATCCCGTTCTGTCTCTCTCTGGATCGATCACGGGTCATCGGCGGAAATCGCGGCCACCGGTTATGCGCATCAGCCCTCTATAGGTCACTAGGAACAGCAGATCTCTCTCTACTTCCCCGACAGAACGGGGATCTGTCTGTTTACATTGAGAGATCACGTTCTGTCTCTCTCTGGAGAGATTGCGGGCCGCCAGCAGATATCGCGGCCGCCGGCCATGCGCATTCGCCCTCTATAGGTCTTAAAGCGGCCAATGTACAGCTACGGCGATTCACGCAGGGGGGCCAATCTGCCACCATGTAACGGCGGCGGCTGGTTGGCAAGTGTTAATTTTAATTTAAGAGTTAAATAACTCATAAACCATAATTATTGAACTAAACAGTATGTCAAGCCAAAAGCTTTTTTTTCTAATGGCATGAAAATTAGTATCTAATTTGTATAAATAATCCAATTATTATTATAATATATCTTAAAACCACTTTGTAACAAAATCAGTAAAAGCATTAAAAAAAAAAATAGTTGAATGGTGCATAAAGTCAAATATGACTAATATCCTTGTGCCTTGCAACTGGGTTGTTTTTTAAATGCTTTTAACAATTTTGTTGAGTACAATAATTTAAAAAAATGATATTATGACCTAATAACTGATTGGATTTTTTGTACAAATTAGATGCCATAAAATTTCCAACTCCCAATCTATGAGAAAAATACATTTTTACAAATTGTCAATTTAGGGATGTGAGTATCGTATTCTTAAAAACATGGTGACCTTTTTTTAAAAAATGTTTTTTTATATATCTCAATTTAATAGGAAGCCGGTATAAATTTCAACTTTCAGTATCCTTAAAAAATGAAATCTCAATTTCATTGAAGTATTTTTGAGCATTGATGCCAAAATCTCTGTAATTGCTCAATGATTCATTTATTTTTTTATTTTTTTCTATAGAAAATAAAAAAGTCATTTCCGCAGTCAAACTTTACCTAGTAGAGCAAAAAGTTACTAGACACACAGTGAGTCAGCAGTTGTGTCCTTTTCACCACTAAGGAAGCCTTGACAATGTTGGTCAGGACTTTTCTTATTATGTTCCATTTAATTTTCTATTATAAAAAAAAAAATGAATTCAGAATTGGTTTCACTAGGGCTGCCTCGCTCCCTTTGGAGGATCGTCATAAACACATCTGCCAATTCATTTCCCCTGCTACAATATTAAAAACATTACAAATCCTAGAGCATGTCAGAAATCCTTCAAAATTATTAGAAATTGTAATTGCCTGAAAATAATACATAATTGTTGGAACACTTTAGTTAATTGATACGCTTCCCAGGCCAGGAAATGGGATAGTGGGACTATTTTTCTACATCACTGAAACCTGTCCTAGAAACACTAGAGTGCCCAAAATAATGAAGTATTTTAGCTAGAAGATTAACTTAATGCATAGCTTGGTTTGTGAGCTCTGAAAAACACTGATGGATATACTGAGAGAATCTCTACTCCCTTGGTGATTTCCGTCATAGTCTGTCTTGGGTAACCCCACTTTTAAACGTTTTTGCTTTCACTAAAACCAGAGTGATTTAGATAATGGTTATGAGTTTTAAAAGGTTTTGTGACAACAGAAATTTTAAAATACATGGATGGTGTCAATTTTTATATTATACAACTGTTTCATTTATAGATGAGATGATTGTGAAGAAACTGATATTAACCGATTCAAATCGGCACTATAGCCGAATGACGTGGACCTACTTTGCCGAGAGGGAGTTAACAGACATCCTCCCATGCCCGAGCGGCCTGCGCGCCCCGTGCAGGGTGCGCGTGACACGCTCTGTGATCACCGAGTCCATGAGACTTGCTGGATCACAGATTGGAGTAAGGGGTTGATCCCGACCCCTTACCACGTGATCAGCTGTCAGCCAATGACAGCTGATCATGTGATGTAAACAGAGCCGATAATCGGCTATTTTTTCTCCTCATGCTATGGGGAAAAAAAGCTGATCAAGGACAGCAGCCGCCAGCTCATCTGTGCCCACCTGTGCCAGCTGCCAGTGTAACCTACCAGTGCACAACAGTGCTGTCTACCAGTGCCAACCAGCGCCACCTGCCAGTGCCCACAGTGCCACCTATCATTGTCCACAGTGCCATCTATCAGTGCCCACAACGCCACCTATGAATGTCACCAATCAAAGCCTCATCAACAGTGCTGCCCATCAGTGTCATCTACCAGTGCCCATCAGTGTCACCTACCAGTGCCACCCATCAGTGCCATATATCAGTGGTACCTACCCTGTTTCCCCGAAAATAAGACCTAGTGTGATTGTTGGTGATGGCTGCAATATAAGCCCTACCCCCCAAATAAGCCCTACTATGTTTCCCCAAAAATAAGCCCTACCCTGCAAATAAGACCTACACGGACATTAACTAGTGCTTATTTGGGGGAGTAGGGCTTATATTGTAGTCTTCATTGACAATCACGCCATGTCTTATTTTCAGGGAAACAGGGTATCAGTAATACCTATCAGTGGCCTTCAGTGCAACCCATCAGTGCCATCTTACCAATGGCCATCAGTGCCGGCTTATCTATGCCCATCAGTGCCACCTTATCTGTCCCCAGCAGTGCCGCCTTATCTGTGCCTATCAGTGGCCATCAGTGCAGCCTATCAGTGCCCATCAGTGCCGCCTCATCAGAGCATATCAATGAAGGAAAAAAATTACCTGTTTGCCAAATTTTATTACAAACCATGAAACATGATTTTTTTTTTTCAAAATGTTCCGTCTTTTTTTTTGTTTAGCAAAAAATAAAAACCCCAGCTGTGATTAAATACCACCAAAAGAAAGCTCTATTTGTGTGAAAAAAATTATAAAAATCCTGTAATAATGTCACTGCTTCCCAAACAAGTGTCAAAAGTGTCAGTTAGGTGTTCAATTTGTCTGCCGCAGTGTCGCAGTCCCGCTAAAAATCGCTGATCGCCGCCATTACTAGTAAAAATATAAATAAATAAAAATGTCATAAAAATATTCCATAGTTTGTAGATGCTATACATTTTGTGCAAACCAATCAATATACATTTATTGGGGTATTTTTTTTTTTTACCAAAAACATGTAATAAAATACATATTGGCCTAAACTGATGAAGAAATTGGATTTTTTATATTTTTTATGGAATATTTATTATAGCAAAAATATATATTTTTTCAAAATTGGTGCATTTTTTTGTTTATAGCGCAAAAAATAAAAACCGCAGAGGCGATCAAATACCACCAAAAGAAAGCTCTATTTGTGGGAAAAAAAAGGACATAAATTTTATTTGGGTAGAGCGTCAACCACGCAATTATCAGTTAAAGTGACACAGTGCCGTATCACAAAAAAATGGCCTGGTCAGGAAGGGGGTAAAACCTTTTGGGGCTGAAGAGGTTAAACTTGTCCCTGGGACAACTGTCTTCATGTAAGATTGTTATCTCTTTGGATCTTCCTCACTTTGGAGTTGATTTACGAAAGAAAAATTAACTGTTCACTTTGCAAGGGAATTATACACAGAGCTTGAACCTCTGCCTGCTTCATATGTAAGCAAAAATATTTGTTTGCTTGTTTGTTTTTTTCTTGCATGTGATTGGGTATTCTTTACAAAGTGAAGTTTTACCACATTCACTAAGCTCTAGAGAAAATACCCTTGCAAATGAACTGCTTGCAGACCATATACTGTATATATATATATATATATATATATATATATATATATATATATATATATATATATATATATATATATATATATACAGCGGCAAGGTGGCTCTTCTGTGCAAAATCACGTACCTGTACGTGATTTTGCCCTTTTGGGTCTGGGGCATGCACGGGGGCCACCGGCAACCCGCTCCCACTGTGATCAGACTCAGTGGAAGCCAATCAGCGGGTCGTCCGTGACCCGCTGATCGTTCGGGAATACCTGTCTGCCTATGTAAACAAGGCAGATTGCTGTTCTGTGGGAAGGGAAGGCTGTCAGCCTGTGTTCCTATAAAGCAGGAACATGGATCTCTGCCTTCCCATAGTACAAGCACCTCCTACACAGTTATCAAGCACTGCCTAAGAACATATTTAACCCTTTGATCGCCCCTGGTGTTAACCCCTTCCCTGCCAGTGTCATTAGTGAAGTGACGGTGCATATTTTTTAGCACTGATCACTATATTAGTGTCACTGGTCCCCAAAAAGTGTCACTTAATGTCCAATTAGTCTGCCAAAATGTCGCACTATAAGTCGCTGATCACCGCCATTCCTAGTAAAAAAATTAAATAATAATAAAAATTCCGTAAATCTATCCCATAATTTGTAGACGCTATAACTTTTGTGCAAACCAATCAATATACGTTTATTTATTTTACCAAAAGTATGTAGCAGAATATATATTGCCGTAAATTGATGAAGACATTTGATTATTTCTATTTTTTTGTTGGAATTGTTTCATAGCAGAAAAATAGAATTTTTTTTAATTTTTTTTAATTGTCACTCTTTTTTTGTTTATAAACGTTAAAAACCGCAGAGGTGATGAAATACCACCAAAAGAAAGCTCTATTTGTGGGGAAAAAAAGGGAATACATTTTATTTTGTTACAGTGCCGCATGACCGCGCAATTGTCGGTTAAAGTAATGCAGTGCCGTATCGCAAAAAATGGCCTGGTGATGAAGGGGTAAACCTTCCGGAGGTCGAGTGGTTAAAATGCCTATTTGCCATTAGTAAACCAGTGACCAAGGTGAACCAACCTAACGAAGACACAGACGGTAATTAATTCTGATAGTGATTCCAGCTCCTCAACGCTCCAAGAAAATGAGTTCTAATTCTATTCCGCCTGTCTTCGTTTCCTGGTCCATTTTTTAAGCTTCCTGAGTCACCTGTGTGCTCATTAGTCAAAGATGAGGATGCTGAGTCATGTACATTGTGCAGACCTAAGGAGGAAAACTGTCACTGGAAGCTGAAAACTGAACCAGGAAATATAAAAGTGTGTATATTATCCCTTAATTCCAGTGATCCTAGTGTCCGTGTACAATACTTTATAGGTGGCTGCAAATAAATAATCGTTGTCCCCACATCGTGTTGTGCCTACCTCAACAGTGATAATCCCTTGACTAAAACTAATGACTATACACCATGTACAAATAAATAAAGTAAAATAGATAAACCAAGGCAAATATGTTCATAAATAGCAATCAATAATTTTTCTTTCCAAATAATAACAATAGTGTTCCTCCACAGTAGTGCTGAAACATTCATATATATTAGTCCACCCTTGTTTGCAAATTCTTCTTATTCCATGCACAGTGACTCCCACCATCATTCACCACTGCGTTCACCTCCAGTTATGACCTGTTACAAGGTCCAACCACGCTTTCCTAAGGGAAATGTAGGGAGGGGTCAAAATCCCTGGCAGTTTATTTTTTGCTCCATCCTCGGAGTGCTAGATTGTAAACACTGAAGCCTTGTACACACGATCGGATTGTTGGCCAACAAAACCGTGGAATTTTGTCTGAAGGGCGTTGGCCCAAACGTGTCTTGCATACACACGGCCACACAATTGTTGGCCAACAATTACGAACGTAGTGACGTACTATGTTGTTTTTCAGCTTTTTAGCGCCGCTCTTTGGGCTCCTTCTGCTAATTTTGTGTTATGCCGTGTACACACGGCTGGACTTTTCGTCGAACTGAACTCCGAAGGACTTTTCAATGGAGTTACGATGGAGTTCCGCCGAAACTGACTCGTCTGCACACAATCACACCAAAGTCCGACAGATTTGATCATGATGGCATACGACCGGACTAGAATAAGGAAGTTCATAGCCAGTAGCCAATAGCTGCCCTAGCGTCGGTTTTCGTCCGTCGGACTAGCATACAGACGAGCAAATTTTTCGACTTGACTCGAGTCCATCGTAAAGATTTGAAACATGTTCTAAATCTAAAGTCCGTCTAATTTTTTCACATCAAAGGTCCGATGAAGCCTACAAAAGGTCGAATTGTTGGACGGATTCGTTCCGTCTGACCTTTGCTGTCCAAAAGTCCGGCCGTGTGTAAACGGGATAAGTAGAAGTTTGGTGAGTGTTGATTCACACTTTGGCACTT
Source organism: Lithobates pipiens (assembly GCF_037356315.1). Taxonomy (NCBI): domain Eukaryota; kingdom Metazoa; phylum Chordata; class Amphibia; order Anura; family Ranidae; genus Lithobates; species Lithobates pipiens. The sequence continues at coordinate 42,189,208 of NW_027507686.1, read as the reverse complement.
TTCATTTCACACTTTTCATTTCACATTTTTCATTTCGCAATTTTCATTTGGCACTTTTCAGCTTGTTTCTGAACGGCCGTTCATCAACCAGCCATGTTGCAGAATCGGAGGAGATAACGTGTTATTTATTAATGGCCTTGGAGTTATTGCTTTGACATTATTTTTTTGGGGTTGAATAATGAATTGAGTTTGTATATTTTCAATATTTTTGCACTTTTTGGTTAAGTTCTATTGGCAGATACAATGTCTAATTTTATTTGTTTTCTTTTTTTTAATGCACAATAAAAAAAATTGTGTAGAATAATACTTGGCTATGTGTTTTACTTCAAATGAGGCCGCGTACACACGGGCGGACTGTTCGCCCAACCTTGTCCGCTGAACAGTGTTTGGGCGGACAGTCCGCTCGTGTGTGGGCTTTCAGCGGACAGTTTCAGCGGACAGTTGGACGGACAAAGTCTTTCGGAAATTCCGAAAAACTGTCCGCTGAAACTGTGTTTGAGCGAACAGTCCGCCCGTGTGTGGGCTTGTCCGCTGTACTTTCGAAATGAGCGGACTGTTCCCGCTCGGAAAGTCCGCCCATTTCGAGCGCGTGTACAGGTAGGCGGGGCCCGCGAAGGAGACGTCGCGGGCTCCGCCGCCTGGAATGGGCTTAAAGGGGAACCCCAACGCCGAAAAAAAATCGGCGTGGGGGTTCCCCCCAAGTCCACACCAGACCCTTGTCCGAGCACGCTACCCGGCCGGCCAGGAAAGGGGGGCGAGCGAGCGCGCCCCCCCTCCTGAGCCGTACCAGGCCGCGTGCCCTCAACATGGGGGGGTGCCTTGGGGAAGGGGGGGGCCGCGCGGCCCCCCCACCCCAAAGCACCTTGTCCCCATGTTGATGAGGACAAGGGCCTCTTCCCGACAACCCTGGCCGTTGGTTGTCGGGGTCTGCGGGCGGGGGGCTTATCGGAATCCGGGAGCCCCCTTTGAGAAGGGGGCCCCCGGATACCGGCCCCCCACCCTATGTGAATGAGTATGGGGTACAATGTACCCCTACCCATTCACCTGTGAAATAAAGTACAAATAAAAACACAACACAGGGGGAAAAAATATTTTATTGCACAGCCGGGGGTCTTCCGTCTTCGGGGGTCTTCTCGCCGGACTCCTCCGCTATGTGTGTGTAGCTCTTTTGCCAGCGGAGGAGTCCGGCTTTCTTCCTCCCCGCCGCCGGCCTCTTCTCCCGACTTCGGGGGTCTTGTCCCCCTCTTCGGTTCTTCTGCCGGGCCACCGCGCCTGGTCCGGTGGCCCGGTCTTCTGTCGCCGTCTTCCGTTCTTCGGTCGCCGCCTTCGGTTCTTCTGCCGGGCCACCGCGCCTTCTTGTAGCTCTTTTACAGGCGGTGGCCCGGTCTTCTGTCGCCGCTGTCGCCGCTGGTGGCCCGGTCTTCCGTTCGTGTTCTTCTTCTTGTTCTTCTCCAGGAGATGTTGACACGTCGCTCCCTCCGGCCGGAATGCCAGAGCCGCCCTGCGCTGTCACTTTTATAGTGACAATGGGGCGGGGTCACATGGTATATGTCACATGGGTTGGTCACATGGTGACCCCGCCCCCTTACGATGTCATAGTCCCCATGTGACATCAACCCATGTGACCAACCCATGTGACATATACCATGTGACCCCGCCCCATTGTCACTATAAAAGTGACAGCGCAGGGCGGCTCTGGCATTCCGGCCGGAGGGAGCGACGTGTCAACATCTCCTGGAGAAGAACAAGAAGAAGAACACGAACGGAAGACCGGGCCACCAGCGGCGACAGCGGCGACAGAAGACCGGGCCACCGCCTGTAAAAGAGCTACAAGAAGGCGCGGTGGCCCGGCAGAAGAACCGAAGGCGGCGACCGAAGAACGGAAGACGGCGACAGAAGACCGGGCCACCGGACCAGGCGCGGTGGCCCGGCAGAAGAACCGAAGAGGGGGACAAGACCCCCGAAGTCGGGAGAAGAGGCCGGCGGCGGGGAGGAAGAAAGCCGGACTCCTCCGCTGGCAAAAGAGCTACACACACATAGCGGAGGAGTCCGGCGAGAAGACCCCCGAAGACGGAAGACCCCCGGCTGTGCAATAAAATATTTTTTCCCCCTGTGTTGTGTTTTTATTTGTACTTTATTTCACAGGTGAATGGGTAGGGGTACATTGTACCCCATACTCATTCACATAGGGTGGGGGGGCCGGTATCCGGGGGCCCCCTTCTTAAAGGGGGCTCCCGGATTCCGATAAGCCCCCCGCCCGCAGACCCCGACAACCAACGGCCAGGGTTGTCGGGAAGAGGCCCTTGTCCTCATCAACATGGGGACAAGGTGCTTTGGGGTGGGGGGGCCGCGCGGCCCCCCCCTTCCCCAAGGCACCCCCCCATGTTGAGGGCACGCGGCCTGGTACGGCTCAGGAGGGGGGGCGCGCTCGCTCGCCCCCCTTTCCTGGCCGGCCGGGTAGCGTGCTCGGACAAGGGTCTGGTGTGGACTTGGGGGGAACCCCCACGCCGATTTTTTTCGGCGTTGGGGTTCCCCTTTAAGCCCATTCCAGGCGGCGGAGCCCGCGACGTCTCCTTCGCGGGCCCCGCCTACCTGTACACGCGCTCCAAATGGGCGGACTTGCCTCCGCCTTACGTGGGCGAGTCCGTTCATTTCAAAAGTTGAGCGAACTGTTTGCCCAACCTTGTTCGTCAAACAGTCCGCTCGTGTGTGGGCAAGTCCGCTCATGCAAATTTTGAGCGGACTGTTTGACAAACTGTTTGCCGAACAAGGTTGGGCAAACAGTCCGCGCGTGTGTACGCGGCCTGACAGTTTGGGAGTAGGCAGTTACATTTAAAAAAATGCAATGTAAAATTGACAAGGGACACCAACTTAGTTGTATCTTTGATCTTAAAAACTAGGGGATAATGGTGTTGTGATAACTTGTCCAAATAAAAATAAAAAAAGCATAATAATATTATTATTGGTAATACTAGGAAAAAAAGCCTTTGAAAATTTGTTTGCAATAACTCCATCAGTATTACCAGCAAAGCAGCTTCATTATTATTCCATTAAAAAAGAAGAGAATTGTGTGCTGCATTTGGAGATTTCATAATTTGCCAAGACTGACTGCTTCTGGCTCGTCCTTGCTTCCAAGCATGCGGGTTTGTACTTTGGACTTTTGTCTGACCGACTTGTGTACACACACTCAGAAAATCAGACAACAGACATTTGTTCGTGGAAAATTTGAAGACATGCTAGCCAACCAACAGCCTGACATGCAACATTTCCCGTTGGAAACTCAAATCGTGTGTATGGGCCTTAAGGGGTGGAGGACAAGGATTCAGGGGAGCCACCAGAGAAAGTGTTCCACTATTATTCAGGATCATCTTAAGTGGAGAACACTTAAGCTGGATACACACTATACAATTTTCTGTAGATTTTTTCCTTCAGATTGACCAAAACCATGTAATATGAGTTCAAACCTTAAGAGTTTCAATTTGTATGCAATCAGGCAGGCAAAGGAAATTGGACAATAAAAGTTGTAAAGTGTGTATGGGAGTCTAAGCCCTTGTACACACGGTCGGAGATTCCGACAACCAAATCTGTAATCAGTAATTCCGATGGATTAATTCCGGAAGAGGTCCGGAAGTGATGTTGCATACACACGGTCGGACTAAATTGTCGGAAAATACGATTGTACATAATGTGATGTCGTTATTTTGTTATGATGGGACTACGTTCAGGCTAGTAGCCAATAGCTTTGGTCTAGGAATTTGATCTGAGCATGCATGGCACTTTGTCCGTCGAAGTAGGCTACACATGATCGGAGTATGTCCGATAGGAGCATTTTGTCTGAAAATTTTACCGGCAAGTTGGAAAACTTGGTCCATCGGATATTCCGATGGAAACAGTCCGATGCAGACCACACACAGTCGGAATATCTGACAAAACGGTCTGATAGGACACATTCCGTTGGAATCTCCGACCGTGTGTACAAGGTCTAAGGCTGTTTTGGCTCAGTGGTGGGGTCAAATAGTGGAGGGGAGCAGGAATTTTGCCTGAAGGTGGAGGGCACCGAACACGTTGGATATTATTAAATCTTATCACCTTATGCCCCGTACACACGACCGGACTTTCCGGCAGACTAGGTCTGATGGTCTTCCTGACGGACTTTTGTCGGAGTTCTGACGAACTTTCCGAAACTAATGAACTTGGCCACACATGAACGGACTAAGTCCGTTCGAAAGTCCGTTCGTTTTGAACGTGATGACGTAAACAAGACTAAACAAGGAAGTTCAATAGCCAGTAGCCAATGGCTTCCCTTATGTCGTATTTGGTCAGTCGGACCAGCACACAGACGAATGGTTTTCCCGATTTTAGTCCATCGGAATTGCGTCCGTCAGATAGATTTGAAACATGTTCTATTTCTAGGGTTTTTTTTTTTTTGAAAAATGATCGGACTAGCCCATACACAATCGGATTGTCTGATAGACTAATCCCTTCGGATCTAGTCTGCCGGAAAGTCCGGTCTTGTGTACGCGGCATTATTTGTACTTGGGTAGAGTTCAAATGAATGAGACTTCAATATAGACCTTTTCACAATAATGATTTCATGTGTTTTGGATTATGATATTTATATGTTTTGTTATGACTTGATTGCTCTGCACTCATTTGTTATATTTTATTTATAAATATATCTCATACAGTAAGTTCTGCCCGTAAATAAAAAAAAAAAAAACTGAAACCATTGCACATGCAGATGACATTGGAAGCTAGGACCTTGATGCTACACCAGTAAGTGTCCATGTTGCTGAGCTATCCTAAGCATTACTTATTTGCTAGTATGAACCTTATTACTGTTTACAGAAAGTCAATTTAAACTGAAAACCTTCCAGTACACGTAGAATTGGCTTCTACTATCAAAAATGCACAAAGGCAGAGCTCCAGACATAAAACAACTGAAGACTTCTAAATAGCATCTTTGTTGCACAAAACGCCAAGGGTAAATTGGACTCCCCAGTGGTACTCCTGGAGCAATCATACCACTACTGCCATCTATGGTTTTTATTAATGGGCACATTCCTGTCTTCTCAACCACTGCGCTAAACATCTAAAAGCTCTCTGGTTGGTTTGTGGTGGAGTGTTCTCCGTTATCAGAAAAGGTAAATGGGTTTTAGCCAAAATGGGAATTAACAATTAATGGATTCTCATATGTTCACACCTCTCTATCTCTCTTATATTCCACAAGCCTGACTGTAAAATTGAAATTGGTTTCCCAGGGACTATTTTCATGCTGAATCCTATTTTTCAAATGTCAGAAAGGTAAGTAGATAGCAGGGATTTCAGCACAGCATCACCTATCATAGAAAACCCTGGAATAAAGTTTCAATTACATTTGGCCTGTGTGGATGGATAGAGTGTGAAGTCCATTTTACAGAGAAGTAATACACTATATTTAGAGGTTGAATCTCTTTGTTACCCTCCAGCTTGTCTTTTATTTTCATTAAACAGAATAAAGATATCATACAGCAGGTTCAGCAGCATGCAGTCTGTCGATCCATTTAATACCAGGGGATAAAAAATGAAAATTGAAAGCTGAAATTTCACTTGTTGAGCTAATTACTGAGGAAGTTAAGATTACCTTTAAGGTAAAACATATAACACCTCTTAAGTAAGGTCATGTTTAACAATTTGGTGCCCAGCTATGTTGTGTAATGCATTTAATATCTGTGAGTTCCAAGGCTTTGCATTTGAAAATACTTTCAGTTTACTCTATTGACAGCCCATGCCGGTCAACGGGGGCCGGTCTGTGACTACTCATTGGAGAAACCTGTGAGATAGAAAAGTGTAGTCACTCCCCAGCAGCATTTATTTGCCTTCTGTTTGCTCCTGCACATCTCTTTTTGGCCACTAATGCCGCGTACACACGATCAGACAATCCGCCCGTGTGTGGGTTTCCCGGCAGACTTTTTCTTTCCAAAAAGTCCGGCAGACTTAGAAAGAAGTTTTAGCTCAAAATTGTCCGCCGGACTCGGCAGTCCGGCATACAATCTGCCTGTCTGTGCGCTAGTCCGCCGGACTGTTAAAATGAACGGACTTTCCCACACACGGAGAAAAGTCCGTTCATTTTGAACGCGGCTCCAGATAGACAGGACTAGCAAAGGAGGTCAATGTCGCCGCCTCCATCGGCGAGATTGAGACCTCGCTAGCCTCGTCACCTGGTATGGACTTAAAGGGGAAGCCCTACGGAAAAGTCCAGTCGTGTGTGGTCAGGTTCGGAAAGTCCGGCGGACCTCAGCTGCAAAGTCCGGCGGTTTGTCCGCCAGACTAAGTCCGTCAGATAGTCCGATTGTGTGTACGCGGCATAAGAGTGAAGAGAAGAAGCCCTAATAAGTATGTTTGATACATTGGTACTTGCTTTAAGTTAAAGTGTGAGTAAACTCCCATGTACGATGTTTACCTATAGGAAAGCCTATAATAGGTACAGTACTTATCTCCTGTACATCGTTCAGAAGATATTTACTTTAGATGCAGCCGGTGACATCACTAGCGCATGCGCTCTGAAGGAACGGCATACCTGTGCCGTTCCTTCAGAGCCGTGCCGCAACTCTCGTGCCCATACACAGGGGAGTGATGCCATCGCTGGCTCAGCCATTCATATTGCCGAAGCTCGCAAACCTGGAAAGAAGACCAGAGGAAGATGGAAGTGCCTTCGGCATTGACAGCACGCCACTGGAGAGCTTTGTTTTTAGGTAAGTCTGTCATAATGTGCTAGTATGCAATGGATGACTTAACCGCTTCAGCCCCAGAAGATTTTACCCCCTTCCTGACCAGAGCACTTTTTGCAATTCGGCACTGCGTCGCTTTATCTGTTGCGCGGTTGTGCAACATTACACAAACACAATTTTTTTCCCCACAAATAGAGCTTTCTTTTGGTGGTATTTGATCATCCCTGCGGTTTTTTTTTTTTGCGCTATAAACTAAAAAAGAGAAACAATAAAAAAAAAAAATATATATATATATATATATATATATATATATATATATATATATATATATATATATATATATGCCTTATATGTATATATATATATATATATATATATATATATATGTATATATATAAAAAAAAAAAAATATATATATATATATATTTTTTTTTTTTTTTTTTTTTTTTTTTTTTTTTACTTTTTGCTATAATAAATATCCCCCAAAAATATATAAAAAACTAATTTTTCCTTCAGTTTAGGCCGATATGTATTCTTCTAAATATTTTTGGTAAAAAAAAAATCGCAATAAGCGTATATTGATTGGTTTGCGCAAAAGTTATAGCGTCTACAAAATAGGGGATAGATTTATAGCATTTTTATTATAATTTTTTTTTTATTAGTAATGGTGATCTGCGATTTTTATCATGACTGCGACATTATGGCGGACACGTCGGACACTTTTGACACTATTTTGGGACCATTGTCTTTTATACAGCGAACGGTGCTATAAAAATGGATTGATTACTGTGTAGATGACACTGGCAGGGAAAGGGTTAAACACTAGGGGGCGATCAAGTTGCTAAGTGTGTCCTAGGGAGTGATTATAACTGTGGGGGGTGGGCTACCACTGGCATGACAGCGATCACTGCTCCCCATCACAGGGAGCAGTAGATCTCTGTCATGTCACTAGGCAGAACGGATAAATGCCTTGTTTACATAGGCATCTCCCTATTCTGCCACTCCGTGACATGATCGCAGGACACCGGCGGGCATGTGCACGTGGCACCGCCCCACTAGCCCCACCAATTAAAGGGGACATACAGGTGCACCCATTTTTGCCCACCACTGCCATTGTGCGTACAGCGGTCGGCAAGTGGTTAAACTGCCTGGAGCAAAACTTACTTTTTTGTAAATAAGTAAGTTTTCTTCTTCAAAGATGGACACTGATATGGCTGCACTGACAGACACCAATGAGGGGGAACCAATAGACGGCACTGATGGGCAGTCATAGGCGGCACTGGTGGGCACTGATAGGTGGTCACTGATGGGCGGCATTGCTGGGCATTACTCAATTCATCTATCATTCTATGGTGCCAGTCAGTGCCCATTTGTGGGCACTGATTTTCACAGATTGGGCACATGTGGATGGCCATGGGGGATGTACCTGGCCATCCACATGTTGGGGGCTTCCCTGGTCATCTTGGGGGCTTCCCTGGTGGTCCAGTGTAGGCATTCGAGGGGGGAGGGCTGCGCTGATAAACAATCAGCGCAGACCCCACCTGTCAGGAGAGCTGCCGATCGGCTCTCCTATACTTGCGTCTGTCAGACCCGAGTGAGGAAAAGCTGATCAATGGCTTTTCCTGCTTGCATCGTTATCAGCCGTGTCCAATCTCCTTCAAAGGCTCTTTACTGGGATCGGTGTGTCAGACTGACACACCACACCGATGATCACCGCGATGCGCGCCCCCATGGGCGCACACGGTGGCTGTTATCCTGAAGGACGTCATATGACGCCCAGTCAGGATGACTGAACCACCGCCCAGCCATCATTTTGCTATAGCCTGGGCGGGAAGTGGTTACATTTCATGAGACTAAGCACTCTCTGTTCACACTTATAAGCTTATTCACCTTACGCTCTATGCCCTTTGCTCAAAAAATTACATCAACTTTTTTTGAGAGTATTCAGGTGTTCTGCCTCCCGTAGCTGTAAGGAAGTGCATGTAAACATGGGATAGGTGCTTTTTGCACCCATTATTATGTCTCGTCTTATAGAGCTGCTCTCTTGCCCTTGCCCAGCCAAGAAGACAAATGGCTGAAGCTTGATACACATATGCAAAAAAAAAAAAAAGTTTAAAACGTATAAAAAAAGATTAATTTATTCATAAACTATATAGCGGATGGGATAAACAGCTCAGTCTCAATATTTGTGGATGATACAAAGCTAAGCAGGGCAACTTCTGCGCAGGATGCAAAAACCTTACAAGAAGACCTAAATAAAATAAAGGGTTGAGGCAACTACATGGCAAATGAGGTTTAATGTTGAAAAATGTAAAATAATACATTTAGGTGCTAAAAATACAACTGCAAGTTACTCGCTAGGGGGAGAACCTTTGGGGGCATCCAGGATGGAAAAGGACCTGGGGGTCCTAGTAGATGATGGGCTCAGCAATGGCATGCAATGCCAGGCTGCAGCAAGCAAAGCAAACAGAATATTGGCATGCACACTCACACATCACAGGGTGACCTGGATGGACTGGTGTCTTTTTTCAATCTTTTTTCAACCTTACAGACTATGTACTAAGTACTAAATGATTTAACACTGTATATGTGCAGGTTGAAGCCACACAAGTACCTAGGCAGAGGAACTGCACTTCTATTTTTCAGGATGAACTAAAGAAAAAAAGGAATATTTTTGGGGATAATGCTTAGGTACAATTAATGCTGACCTAAACTTCCCAATATACTCACCTCTGCCTTCCAGTGATACAGCTGTGCCAGGTTTTCGGACTCTTAATTAGCTGGCGGGGGAATGCATGCTAAACTGGGCATGTGAGGCTTTGTGTACATTCAATAGAAAACTTAAAGCAAAGTTAAAGAGGAAGTAAAGCCTTAATAAAAATAAAAATAGACCCTGCAAGGCAAAGGCATAATGAGTTAGTATGCATAGCATACTAGCTCATTATGAATAACTTACCTGTGATGGAAGCCCCCGAAGCGACCCTTGTCATCCTCCTCCGACGCTGCCATGATACCCGAAGTGACTTCCAGATATCGCGGGTCCGGCGCTGTGACTGGCCGGAGCCAAGACGACGTCACCCCCACGCATGCGTTAACTCAATTTTACAATATATGCAAATACTGCGCAGGATAATTAACATATGTGTGTGGGCAAGGGTTGCACCAGACAACTGAACATCCTACTATCTGTCCCCATCCAGGACCCTACGCTGTTGTGACTCCCAATTAAGAGAGCACCCACAGTCTGCATTTACCATTTCTAACTTGGTGTTCCCTATAAGATAGCAATTTTTCACTTGTTGAGCATATACTGTATGTTAAAGTGGTTGTAAACCCACTTTTTGGACTTCTAACTGTAGGTAAGCCTAGAATAAGGCTTACCTATAGGTAGTGGAAATATCTTCTAAACATGCGCCATTTAGGAGCTATTTCACTTGTAGTCCACCGAAAATTCCAACGGTGTAGGCTAAATGCCGTTTCTTCCCTAGCCTGTGCCGATAATCGTGGCTCCCGAGCACATGCGCGAGAGTGACGTCATGCGGCTCCGGTGAATCACAGAGCCGGAGTCCGCGGCCCGGAAGGAAGAGGGGCCAGAAGATGGACGCTGCTTACACAAGGGACATCGCTGGATTCTTTTTCAGGTAAGTGGCACATAATGGGCTAGTATGTGATGCATATTAGACCATTATGCTTTTCATTTGCAGGCTTTGCAGCGAGCAAAAGAGGAAGTAAACCCCATCGGGGTTTACTTCCTCTTTAATGTAATACAGGCATACCCTACTTTTAAGTACACAATGAGGGTTATTTACTAAAGCTGGAAAGTGCAAAATCAGGCTCACTTCTGCATAGAAACCAATGAGCTTCCAGGTTTTAAAGCTTAATTGAACAATTTGGGGTTAGAAGCTCATTGGTTTCTATGCAGAAGTGAGCCTGATTTTGCACTTTCCAGCTTTAGTAAATACACCCCATTGTGTACCTAAAAGTGGGGTATACCTGTATACAGTAGTTACATAGTTGATACGATTAGAAAAGGCACATCTAGTTTTAACCCATGTGTGTATGTATGTGCATTTAGGTCTCTTTTTTGCTAAACTCCTGTACCCCTGTATATTATGGTACCTTAGAGGTGTTTTTTTAGTTTATCTTCACTTTCAGCTGATACCACTACCGGGGGGCGGGGGGTTAACGGTTCCATGCCCCTGGTGCTCTAACAGTAAAGAACCCCTTACATAATTTAAAATTGAACCTTTTTTTATTCAATACAAAATTAAGGCCGTGGGGTTGGTTTACTAAAGGCAATTAGACTGTGCACTTTGCAAAGTGAAATTTCCCTCTGCAGGGGCAGTTGCTCCAGAGCTTAGTAAATGAGGTAAGGCTTCACTTTTCAAAGACTACCCATCATGTGCAAGGAACATAAAAAAAAAAATGTATGCTTGTAGATGATTGGATGATGGAAGTTTTTCATTTACTAAGCTCTGGAGCAACTGCACTTGCCTTTAGTAAATCAACCGCTGTGTCATGTCAGGAACCTTAGCATAGGGCGGCACAGTGTTGTAGTGATTAGCACTCTAGCCTAGCAGCAGTAAAAAGGGTCGTTGGTTCATATCCCAACCATGACACTACCTACCTGGAGTTTGCATGTTTTCCTTGTGCCTGCGTGGGTTTCCTCCCACACTCAAGACATACTGCTAGGCTAATTGGCTTCTGTCCAAGATTGGCCCTAGTATATGAATGTGAGTTGGGGACCTTGGATTGTGGGCTCCTTGAGGGTAGGGACCGATGTGAGTGTGAGATGTATGTGTGGACCACTGCATACATTAACAACACTATATGGGTACTTTAAATAAATAATAATATAATAGACGAGCATCTTAATGAGATGCAACGTACAGGGATAGGAAGAATTGTAGATACGCACCCACACTGGATGGACTGGTGTCTTTATTCAACCTTACTAACTATATAAAAAGTAAACAGTTTATTACAGTTACTATAGGCACATTTGCATATTGTTATCATATCCCCGCTTAAGCATCCCTACTCCAGTGTGAATAATTGTAATCTTTGTAACTGCTCCCCATAGCTGGGGTCCTCCACCCCCCCTTATTAATTTTGTTGCCCTTCTCAGAACTCTTTCTAATTCAAGGACCTCCTTTCTGTAGGTCGGTGTCCAAAACTAATCTAGATATTGAAGATGAGGGTGAACCGGAGCTTTGTAAAGGGGTGGGATTACTGATTTATCTCTTGAATATATCCTTTTTTTAATACATGAGTGCAATATGCACATTTTTTGGGATGCAGATTGGCATTGCATGCTATTGTGTTGACTGTGACCTACAAGACCCCCAAATATCTTCTCATAACTGATTTTCTCTCAGTAGCTCCACCTAATTAAGATTTTGCACATGTATTTTTATCACCCAAATGCATAACTTTACATTTTTCAATGCTGAACCTCATCTGCCATGTAGCTGTCCACCCCCCTATTCTATCAAGGTCCTCGTATAACGCTGCTATATCCAAGACAAAAAGTATTATTATTTTTTTTTATAATTTGGTATAATTAGCAAAAATTGTAATTTAACTCATAATTGCAACTTTCGTTTCAATAATAAACAACAAGACCTAGCCCTGGAGCACACCACTCACAACCTTAGACCATTAGGAGAATTAGTCATCTATCATTGTTCTCTGGCCCCGTTTATGTAACCAGTTTCCTTTCCATGTACATACAATTTCTTTCACACCGATAGACCTTAATTTGCAAATTAAACATTCATGAGATACAGTATTGAACGCTTTAGCAAAATCCAGATATACTATATCCACTGGACTTCCTGTCTAAATGTCTACTTGCTTCCTAATAGAATGATTTCAGGTTGGTCTAAAAAGAACGGTCTTTCATAAATCCATGCTGGTTGTTACTCATGATACCTCTTTTGCAAACAAATTATTGAATATAAGGGGTTATTTACTAAAGGAAAATCCACTTTGCTCTACTAGTGCTCTGCAAGTGCAATTGAAAGTGCACTTGGAAGTGCAGTCGCTGTAGATCGGAGGGGGACATGCAAGGAAAATAAGAAAACTGCATTTTAGCTTGCATATGATTGGATGATAAAATCAGCAGAGCTTCCCCTCAAATCTACAGCAATCTACAGCGACTGCACTTACTTGCAGTGCACTTGTAGCATAGAGTACATTTGCCTTTAGTAAATCAACCCCATAGTCTCTTACCATTCCCTCTATTACTTTACATACTATTGACCTTGGGTTGACTTGTCTGTAGTTTCTTGATATACATCTCAAACCTTTTTTAAATATTGATACCACATTTGATTTACACCAATCAGTTGGGACCATTCCAGTCAGTAAAGTGCCTGGTAGCCTTGTTTTTTTAGGGCACTTTCACACTGGCAGCGCCCGGGTGTCGGCGGTAAAGTGCCGCTATTTTTAACATTGCTTTACCGTTGTTTTTGTGGCACTTTTTGGCCACTAGTGGGGCACATTTAACCCCCGCTAATGGCCCGAAAAAAGGGTTAAAAGTATCGGTGCTTCGGCGGCACTGCCCATTGATTTCAATGGGCAGGGGCGCTTTAGGTGCAGTGTATACATCGCTCCTACAGTGCCTCAAAGATGCTGCTTGCGGGACTTTTTTTAGGGTCCTGCCAGCGCACCTCTCCAGTGTGAAAGCACTCTGGCTTTCACACTGGAGTGAGAGGAGAGGAGCTTTACAGGTGCTTTTCAGGCGCTATTTTTAGCGCTATAGTGCCTTTAATGCGCCTCAGTTTGAAAGCAGACCTTTTGTTAGCTCTTTTGTTTAAAAGTCAATTGGGTCTGAATCTCAATCAGCTGTAGCTGTGGAATTTCCTGCCCATGGCCATGTGGCCAAATTAGGTCAATGATGTCACCAGCATCCCTGTTCTTTTGCTATATGCGGCTGTGGGGTGAGGAATCCCACTGCTGCAGTTGATTGAGATGGTGGACTGCTGCCACAGTTTCAAGCCAAACACAGAGCCTTAGCTTATTCTATGGGGTTGATTTACTAGTGAAGTTGCCCTCTGCAAATGCAATTGCTCCAGAGCTTAGTAAATGAGGTAAAACTTAACTTTGCAAAGAATACCCAATCACATGCAAGGAAAAAAAAACAATTTTTGCTTGCACATGATTGGATGATATAAGTCAACAGAGCTTCTGCTCATTTACTAAGCTCTAGAGAAACTGCTCTTGCAGACAGCAACTACACTTTGCAAAGTGCACAGTCAACTTGCCTTTAGTAAATCAACCCCTTAGCACAGCACTTTACAATGTAGAGGGGGAACAGTACATTACAATACAGTTCTATACAGAAGGGACAGGAGGGCCCTGCTCAAGGAGCTTACAATCTAAAGGTAGGGGGAGGTGGTACAAAAGGTAATAGCTGTGGGGGATGATCTGGTGGAGGTGGCTCAGATATAGTTCTTAGGTTGAGGTGGGGTAGGCTTCTCTGAATAAGTTAGTTTTCAGGGATCACCTAAAGGCAGACAGTGTAGGGCCGACTGGACATACTGGGGCAAGGAGTTCCAGAGGATGGGGGCGATGCTTTGGAGAAGTCTTGGAGGTGAGTATGGGAGGAAGTAACAAGGGAGCTAGACAGCAGGAAGTCTTGGGAGGAGCGGAGAGGACGATTTGGGCGATAACTGCAGATGAGGTTGGTGATGTAGCTGGGGGCTGGTGGATGGCCTTGTATGCTGTGGTTAGTATTTTGAATTTTACATGGTGGGGTAGGGTAAGCCAATGAAGGTATTTGCAGAGAGGAGCAGCAGTCACAGATCGGTTAGTGAGGTGTATGAGTCTAACAGCAGTAGTCCTAATTGATCACCAGGAGACACCGTTGTGCTCCCAGGACCAGGGTGGAACCCAGGACTCAGAAGTGATGTCAACAGAAAGTGGGCCAGTATCGCCCGCAGGTATCCGGAATTGAAGAAAAAAAGGGACATATTTCAGGGCATGCAATTGACTCCTTCATACCAATTTCCAATTGGCAAATGATGAAATGCATTTCAGAGATTGCAATTGGCTCCAAATGACATGAAGAAGGAGCCAATTGCATGCTCCACAACACGTCCCCCCTTTTTTTCGTCATTTGCAGATAACTGCAGCCCACGCTGGCCCTGGTTGCTTTCTGTTGATATCAGATGTTGGGTCCTGCATTCAACGCTGTTCCTGGGAGTACGGTCGTGTCTCCTGGTGGTTCTTTCCTGCGGCTTCCCTCTGCTGCTCAGCTGGGACTCATGATAACCTGCTGCACACTGGACTACCCTCAGGGCTGCCTCTTGGGGGACTTTACATTCCCTTCCATCACGGTTATGACGAGCCTTTCCCTATCTTACTTCTAGTAAGTGTGTTTTTTACCCTTGGCAATAAAAATAGCCTTGTGATTACTGCACTTAGAAGCGCCTTCTGTTTGTTTTTTTTTATTTGCCAGGGAATTGCTTCACCTCTTGGAGTGCTGCTCATTTGTTATCCAAGCCATCTGTTTGCCTGATCTACACTAATATTCCTGCAGACTATTATCTCTGCTTAGTCTTCTTATCCAGAGTGCCCTTCTACCCATCCATTTAGTCATAATAGACTGAAGGGGGGATAGCCTGTGTAAAGGAAGGTCAGTAAGGTGGGAGTTGCAGTTGTCAAGACAGGAAATTAACAAGGAGGGAATAAGTTGTTTTGTGGTGTTGTTAGGATGGGGCAAATTCTGGAAATGTTGCGGAGGTTAACCTCCCTGGAGGTATAATTATGTCAGATTTATGTCAGACCTCTAATTCTTAGGAATAACTCACTTAAATCTGTCCAAACAAGAGTCTAGTAGACATCCCGGGTATGCAAAAAGTTTGAAACACAAAATCATAAATTATAATATAATAAATAACTATAAATAATTATAAGAAATAATAATATAATAATAATAAAAAATGATTCAATAATGTAATGAAATCAAAAACACTGAAATTTGCTCAGTTGCAGAATTGTCGCTGTCATTACATTCAGTGTTTGAAGACAGATTTCCCCACAAATTATTATCACTCAATTCTGCAAGTGATTCTAATTTATTATTGCTGTTTTCTGGCTGGTCTAAAACCACTTTTGATATAAAGGGACAGTTTTGGTTGCTATGGACAATCTCCAGTTTCCAGGCAGAAAGAACCATTTATATAATATAAAAATGCATGCAGGGCATTGGGCAGACCACTAGGGACAAAAGGGATGTGAAATAAATTGATACAGTAATGTAATCTGTAAGATTACAGTGTACTGTATATGTATTGTGTTTTTTACTTTTGGAATTTGGCACCGTTCTCCGTGTCCCTGTGCGCCGCAACGCTCGCAGGGAACGGAGCTCGGCTCTGTGATGAATCAAGCGGAGGACAGATTGCACACAGCCAGGAGGACATTGCAGGATTCTCGGGACAAGGTAAGTGAGCTGTACCTGAATCCTGCGATGTGATCCTAAGTGTGGCCCAGGGTTACCCCATTTGGTGCTGAAAATCCACCTCGAGCCACACTCGGTAATACCGTCAAGAAAGATAACACGGCAATATGTACACGGTACCCAAGACGACGTCATCGTGTGACGAAACGTGAGTTGGGTGGCTAGGACGTGCTGATGCAGTCACGTTGGGATCTTGAGCGAACGGGCGCTCGCTTGCCGGCCGGCATACATGCTGCTTTTATCCTATGTTTGTAAGTGTTTCCATTTATTATATATTAAAGCTATCTATCAGGTTTACACTATGGGAAGTCCCTCTGTTTTTCATTTTTGAGTGACCATTATTCCATGATTGAGAGTCACCCTGGCTTCTTAATTGCTATGTGAGATCTGCTATTGGGACCCTGTCGGGTGTTGTTTGCAAGCTATTGATGCTTGCCATCTGGTAAGCATGTATTTTTTACGGTGTCTGCACTATTGGTGACGGAAGATTGCACAATTTATTCCACTTAATACTTGGACTATTATTTGAAATTTTTTATTTAACAACCAAAAAATTTTTTCATCTGAGATTTTTTATCACTTGGGATTTTGCTCCCTTTTTTTATATTTATTTTTATTAATTAATAATATTCATTTTCATGAATGTCTATTTATTTAATATGTTTATATAATTTCGGGCATGGGATTACATTTGTTTGTTCATTTATAGCATTTTATTTAATAATTAATGCAATTCTTTTTGACGGGATTAACAGTATCAGCTCAGCTATTCTTTCTTTTTTTCTTACGCCAATATGTGGCTGATGATTGGACGAGGGAGCAGCTGGAGGAGAGGTCAGAGTCTAGGATTACACCCAGCACCTTGGCATGTGTGGAGGGACCAATGGTTGAGCTGATGATCCTAATGGTAAAGGGAGGGGATTGGGAGGAGGAAATATTAAAAGCTCAGTTTTAGAAAGATTGAGTTTGAATTAGTATTGAGTTAGTATTAGCATTACAATATTGACTATCAGTTCTTTTTTTTTTTTTGTATTACACCCCATCAAAGCTTCATAGGTTCTTTCCTGAAGCCTCAGATCAATGCTGGAGATGCAACGGGGGACGGGGGATGGGGGACTTTATACCATATATTTTGGACATGTCCTAGGATCAGACAATATTGGAGGGAGGTACAAAAGATTGCTCAAAAATTTACCAATTACCCAATATTGGATAATCTGGCCCTCTTCCTGTTGCATCTCTCACATATTCCACTACAGACATATAAGAACTCGGTACTATGTCACCTGGTTAATGAGGCCAAGGTGTGTATCGCCCGATGCTGGAAAGACCCTAAGCCACCTACAATAGCAATGTGGTTAAATAAGGTTAGAAAGGTGGGGGCCATAGAAGATCTAGTACACTCGGCCCAGGATAGAAATGAGCAATATGTTAGGGTCTGGACAATATGGAACATTTTTGTTTATTCAGAAGAAGGGAGGACACTGCTGGGGAATAATGAAGAATAATGAATATGCCATGTACTGGAAGCTAACAACAAAATAACAATATGGAAGTCCCCGACCCTCCACAGGGAGAGGGGAGTGGGGGGTAAGAGAAGAGGTAGGGAGTAGAGGAAATGTCTTTTCCTTTTTTTTTTTTTAATAGGTTTTCGAACAGGGTGTGGGGGGGGGGGGATATCTTGGGAAGGATAAATATAAAAGGAAGAATGAATCCCACCGAATAGTATAGAAGATGAAGGAAAATCATGGGCAGGTTATAGAACAGTAGTATAATGTTTATTATAGATTTTTTTCAAGAATTAAAAGCAGAGAAATATGAATATTCTTCCTAAACTAAGCCCTTGTACACACGGTCGGAGATTCCGACAACCAAATTCGTCTGAGTTATTCCGACTGATTAATTCCGGACCAGGTCCGGAAGTGATGTTGCAAACACACGGTCGGACTAAGTTGTCGGAAAATCCGATTGTACATAACGTGATGACGTTATTTCGTTACAATGGGATTATGTTCAGGCTAGTAGCCAATAGCTTTGGTCTAGGAATTTGATCTGAGCATGCGTGGCACTTTGTCCGTCGGAGTAGGCTACACATGATCGGAGTATGTCAGATCGGAGCATTTTGTCAGAAAATATTTCCAGCAAGTTGGAAAAGTTGGTCCGTCGGATATTCCGATGGAAACAGTCTGATGCAGACCACACACAGTCGGAATATCCGACAAAACGCTCCGATAGGAAACATTCTGACGGAATCTCCGACCGTGTGTACAAGGGCTAAGAGGGGTTGGGAAATGATTAATGTATGTATGTGAATAAATAATGGTATGTAATGTAATACTTTTACCTCCTTTGAATATAAATAAAAAATAAAAAAAATTGCATTCATTACTTTGGCTTGTATACTGTATAGTCACAACTGATGCATCCTTGATATTTTTTTTGTTGCCCCAGGGGTAAAGTAATACCGTTGCTGGCATTCCGTTAAGCAGACTTTTTCCTATTGCACATCCAGTGGTTGAAGGTAATTTAAGCAAGCAGCATTACCCTTTAAACAAAACATTCCCTTTAGTATCTTTAATGAAGGCGCATATCTTTGATGTATACACTGAATGCTTGTACATTATAGGTTTGTTCCAGGCAGTCTACAGCTACTGTACCTCATTACAGTCAAGTTTTACATTTCAGCATTATCAAATTTTTACTCTCCCCAATCACCTCGATTTTTTATTCTTCCAGAGGTTCACAAAAAGAGTGCTGAGCAAAATAACAATTTTTTTTTTCTGCTACTTGAGGACAGTGTAATGAGTGTAATCTCCTCTTACTTTACATCTATCCTGGCAGAATTTCAAGTAGGCTCTCCTGTTATTATCATAATATATTTTTCTTCCTTCCTCTGTCTTTTTTTTTTTTTTTTTTTTAGTCTCTGTGCTATCATCCTGTAGTTGTAATTCCTAGATGACGGCATTGTGTCAATTGACTAATTGGCTTGCGGGGAAATTTAAACGTACCGAGCAAGCAAAAAAAAAATATGCACACAAACAGAGCCGGAGAATAAAAAGAGCACAAAACAAAAAAAAAATAAAAAATAAAACAGCCTTCTATTTATTGAGTGCAATCTTTTTTTTTTTTCATACCTTAACAACAGATAGGCAGCACAGATTGTGGCGTGTGCAAAAGCAGACATTACGAATGAATGATCAGTCTAGGCTAGAAAATAATGTGCTTAGTGAGTAGAGAATTTAACAGAAGGTGCGATTATCAATTTGTGCTTTAAAACCTAGCAGAGCTATAGGGAAAGATGAGGCTTTTCACTGTACGTTGGCACTTTCAGGATTGCATTGGTTAAGATGTTAAAAGATGGGAATTGGAAAAAAAAAAAAAAAAGAAAAAAAAAAGGAACAGTCTAATTAGATGGGCTCCCTGGTATCCATACTAAACCATACATTAAAATAGGCTTCAGGTGCGGGATACCGCGTTCATTGTCCTATACAGGCAACAAGAATTAGCAGTGCCCAGCATGGTATTAGGTTGATAGATAGGGCTGGAGAGGAACTATACATTTTCAAGGCAATTTACAATAATTATATAGCTTGAGAGTGTAATTCATTTTAGAGATTACCACTGAGTTTGAGAAAAGAAAGCACTTTCGAAATGTGTATTCTCTCACACGGATAGCAGAAGGTCTAACTGACATTTTAGGGGAGAGATGTGAGGAGTAGCATTTTCTGACATTTTCCATGAAGAGAAAGGAAAGAGCGGATTTTTTTTCTCTTTCATTCGGCAGATGGATGAAGCAACGAGAGATCAGAAAACAAAGTTTGTTGGGGATTTTTGAACTTCAATTTTTTTTTTTTTTTTTCTAATCTGGTAAAAGTTTAAAGAGATTATTTGATAAGATTTAATAAAGTTCCTGTTTTTCCCATTCATTTTATTATTATTTTTTTTATATATATAGGCATACCCCACTTTTAAAAACGCAATGGGCTTTATTTACTAAAGCTGGAAAGTGCAATATCAGGCTCACTTCTGCATAGAAACCAATGAGCTTCCAGGTTTTATTAGCAAAGCTTAATTGGACAAGCTGAGGTTAGAAGCTCATTGGTTTTTATGCAGAAGTGAGCCTGATTTTGCACTTTCCAGAATTAGTAAATAAAACCCATTGTGTACTTAACCTCCCTAGCGGTAATCCCGAGTCTGGCTCGCGTTGGGATTTTACTATCATAAGCGGTAACCCCGAGCCAGACTCGGGATCGCATCGCTGGATACAGGGAGGACACGGAGAAGTTACTTACCTTGTCCTCTGGATCCAGCGATGTCCTCCGCGCTGTGTGATCGAGCTGTGCTCCGCTCGATTCACAGGGCCGAATCCCGCCGAGCTCCGTTCCCTGCGACGTTACGCGCACGGGAGCGGAGATCGGCACCAAATTCAAAAAAGTAAAAAGACACAAAACACACACAGCACTGTAATCTTACAGATTACAGTACTGTATTAAAAAATTACACAACCCCTTTGTCCCTAGTGGTCTGTGCAGTGCCCTGCATGCACTTTTATATTATAAATACAGTTTTTTCTGCCTGAAATTTGGAGATTGTCCATAGCAACCAAAAAGTGTCCCTTTTTCAATGTTTTAGGATTTGATTACATTATTGAATAATTAGTATTATTCTTTATTATATTATAAACTTTATCATACCCCGGATGTCTGCTAGACTCTGTTTTGAACATATTTAAGAGAGTTATTCCTAAGAATTACAGGACTACAATATAAAACGCCAAATTTCCATGCAAAATAATTGTACTGCTTTCTGCAGCTAAAACCAGAATGAATCATACCACCAGGGAGGTTAAAAGTGGGGTATGCCTGTATATGTTCCTTATTGGGATACTTAGACATGGTACAACAATTGTAACATAGAGGTTGCAGACAATATTATTATTAGTATTCATGATTTATATAGCGCCGACAGTTTACGCAGCGCTTTACAATGTATAGGGGGGACAACACAATTTACAGTACAATACAAAAGGTACAGGAAGGCCCTGCTCGTAGAGCTTACATTCTAAAGAGAGGGGGTGGTGGTACAAAAGGTAAAAGCCGCAGAGAATGATTTGATGGGGGTGGCTCGGGGACAGTTAGGTGGGTGTGGGATAGGCTTCCCTGAATAAATTCATTTTCAGGGAACTCCTAAAGGTGGACAGGGTAGGGGCTGATTGGACAGACTGGGGCAGGGAGTTCCAGAGGATGGGAGAGGCTCTGGAGAAGTCTTGAAGGCGAGCATGAGAGGAGGTAACAAGGGAGCTAGAACAATACAAGGAGTCTGGCAATATCAGGCCTGACCCAAAAGGTCTAGTATGCAGGGTAATATTTTAACCGCTTCCCGACCGATGCACACAGATATAAGTCGACAGAATGGCACAGGCAGGGAAATGGGCGTACCTGTACGTCCCTTTAAATTTTCCGCCTATCGGGCGCACACGCGACCGCCACAGGTCCCGGAACTCTATGTTCGCCAGTGGCCTTCGATTGCGGTGTGGAGAGGTAGATTTTAAACAAGACATTTCCCCGTTCTGCCTAGTGACATGACAGGGATCTACTGCTCCCTGTCATCGGGAGCAAGGATACTTAGTCATGGTACAACAATTGTAACATAGAGGTTGGAGATAATACAAGGAGATTGGCAATATCAGGCCTGACCCAAAACGTCTAGTATGCAGGGTAATATTTTCTTAACTGCTTGCCGATCAGCGCACACAGATATACGTCGACAGAATGGCACAGGCAGGCAAATGGGCATACCTGTACATCCCATTTAAATTTGCCGCTTATCGGGCGCACACACAACCCCTGCGGGTCCCGGAACTCTATGTTCGCTGGCGGCCTGCAATTGCGGTGTGGAGAGGTAGATTGTAAACAAGGCATTTCCCCGTTCTGCCTAGTGACATGACAGGGATCTACTGCTCCCCGTCATTGGGAGCAGTGATCACTGTCATGTCAGTGGTAGCCCACCCCCCCTACAGTTAGAACACCTCCCTAGGACACACTTAACCCCTTGATCGCCCCCTAGTGTTTAACTTCTTCCCTGCCAGTGTCATTTACACAGTATTCAGCGCATTTGCATGACTGATTGCTGTATAAATGACAATGGTCCTAAAATACTCTCAAAGGTGTCCGCTGTGTCCGCCATAATGTCACAGTCACCATACAAATCGCAGATTGCCACCATTACTAATAAAAAAAATAATAATAATAATAAAAATGCCATAAATCTCTCCCCTACTTTGTAGACCCTATAACTTTTGCCCAAACCAATCAATATAAGCGTATTGCGATTTTTTTTAGCAAAAGTATGTAGAATAATACATATCAGCCTAAACTGAGAAAGAAATTATTTTTTTTATATATTTTTTGGGGATATTTATTATAGCAAAACTTAAAAAATATTGCTTTTTTTTCAAAATTATCACTCTTTTTTTGTTTATAGCGCAGAAAAAAAAAACGAGAAGTGATCAAATACCACCAAAAGAAAGCTCTATTTGTGGGGAAAAAAGGACGTCAATTTTGTTTGGGTACAACGTCACATGACTATGCAATTGTCAGCTAAAATGACGCAGTGCTGAATCACAAAAAATGCTCTGGTCAGGAAGTGGGTAAAATCTTCCGGGGCTGAAGTGGTTAAAGGGAGGGGTAGTAGGGTTAAGTGAGGGGAAAGAGAGAAATTATGAATGTGGTGAGGGAAGGGATTGGGAAAGCCTGTAGATGTTTTAGCAATATCAGCTTAATCTCTACAATGAATAGTAGGAAGTGGTCTTTCCTGGAGGGCTCCATTTGGGGATGGCGATCAGGCATATAGATGATCCTCTATATGGAGGGTCATCAGACAAAAAAAGTGTCAATTAAAGTGGTTAAGAACATGCTGTAACTCTAAGCCCTTGTACACACGGTCAGAGAATCCGTCAAAATGTGTCCTATCGGACCGTGTTGTCGGATAATCCGACTGTGTGTGGTATGCATCGGACTGATTCCATTGGAATATCCGTCTGACCCAATTTTCCAACTTGTTGGAAATATTTTCCAACCAACTGGTTCAATCGGACATACTACGATCATGTGTAGAAAATTTAGATCGGACCAAGTGCCACGCATGCTCAGATCAAATTCCTACATCAAAGCTATTGGCTACTAGCCTGAACGTAGTCCCATCGTAACGAAATTACGTCATCACGTTCTGAATGATCGGATTTTTTGACAACTTAGTCCGACCGTGTGTATGCAACAGTTTCGGACTCCGACGGGCAAAATCCGACGGACAAAATCCGACGGATTTGGTTGTCGAAATCTCCGACCGTGTGTACAGTGGCTTACAGCCAGTGTTGCCAGTAGTCATAGAATTTATTCACTTTCATCTGTGATTTAACAAATGGGAATTCCATAGAAAGATGATCATTTAGGATATCAATAGTACAGTTCATATTGGGTGCACTGGTCTGTTTCCAGAACCTAGCAATGAGCAAATATATGTTTATTAAACAAGATGAAATTTTAAATGTTATTGTTTTTCTTACTATTAAAACTATCGATATAGTCCAATTTTCAACATTTTTGGTTTGGGACTGCTTAGAGGGCTAGCATGAGCAACTATCCCTAGCACTCTCATACCAACCCTTTCTTCAATATATTATAAAAGTTGAATATCCTCCGAAAACCCCCCTTCCCCCCCAGTTGAGGGCCCCAGCCTCCCTAACTATTCATGTTCCTAATATCTCTCGGTGCACCAATCAATCATTATACCCCTAATTCCCCCCAAAAAAAGTGAAGATGTATTATATAAAAAAAAAAGGGGGGGGGGGAGGGGTGAGAAGAACCAAAATTTTATTATGAATCTCTTTCCCCTCTCCTCTCCTTTGGAAAAGGCCTCTATGGGCCTCTAATTACCATCACGTGCAAAACTAAATGATGAATTGATCCATAAATTCATTGTGCACTTGTTTGTGTTTAAAGAAAAAAAAAATCTATGCAAAAAGGCCTCTAAGGGCCATTTTGTCACCACGTTTTCACCTCCTTCAAAACTCAATTCGCTCACTTTAAGCTGCTGTTACATTCCCATAGACTTGTATGAGTGGAGAAAGAAGAGATGTTGTTTCTGATGTTTCATTCATCTGCCGGGAGCAATTTAAATGGCAATGATTGGCTTGCTCTGGGGGGGGGGGCAGTAAAGGGGAGGAGGAGTCAGGCATGCCAAAGGGGGACCCCAGAAGAGGAGAGTTGCCTGTTCTGTGCAATGTTTTTAAGTATAAAATCACTTTTAAAATTCATTTAAAGCGGGAGTCCGCCGGGACTCCGCGTTTTTTTTTTTTTTTTTTTAAGCCAGCAGCTACAAATACTGCAGCTGCTGACTTTTAAAATAGTGACACTTACCTGTCCAGCGCGCCCGCGATGTCAGCACCCGAAGCCGATCTGTGGATCGTCTCTCGGGTGCTGCCGCCGCCATCTTGGGTATGGGAATCAGGAAATGGAGCCTTTCGGCTTCATTTCCTGGTTCCCTACTGCGCATTGCGCGAGTTGCGCTGCGCAATAAGAACGGTCCCCGCTGCCTCTGGGATCTGTGTGTTTCCCAGCAGGCAGCGGGGCACTTGCGGAAAGGGGCGGGCACTTGCGGAAAGGGGCATAATCTACGCCCCTTTCCGCAGAGAGCTATCCCAGAAGTGGGTGCAGATACCTGTACTGTACAGGTATCTGCACCCCCCTCCCCCCTGAAAGGTGCCAATTGTGGCGCCGGAGGGGGGGGGGTTCCAATGAGCGGAAGGTCCACTTTAGGGTGGACCTCCGCTTTAAATAACATGTTGGCAGATGTTCTAATCCTGCAAGTGAATTGGAGCGCCAGTAAAATATACTTCTACAAAGGTGACATTTACAAAAAAAGAACACTATTCATTGCCACTAAATGACAGTTACTTTTGTAAAGTGCAAGGGAGATGTGGGGTGATGTCATTGACCACTTATACTGTGGGATAATATTTTTTTTATTGTGATAAAATAATTCTCTCCGGTCACATTCCATCATAGATAACAGCTCTCCAGATGGCTGAATGTCAGCAAACTGCCTGGGAATACCGGGTGTGACATTATGAAACAAACAGGTGAGCTCATCCCTAAAAGTAGCTTTATCAATGACAAGATAGATAGATAGATAGATATATAGATAGATAGATAGACAGATAGATAGATAGATACATACATACATAGATATAGATAGATAGATAGATAGAAACATAGATAGAGATAGATAGATAGATAGATAGATAGATAGATAGATAGATAGATAGATAGATAGATAGATAGATAGATAGATAGATAGATAGATAGATAGATAGATAGATAGATAGATAGATAGATAGATAGATAGATAGATAGAGATAGATAGATAGAGATAGATAGATAGATAGATAGATAGATAGATAGATAGATAGATAGATAGATAGATATAGATAAATAGATAGATAGATATAGATAAATAGATAGATACATAGAGATGAATAGATAGATAGAGATAGATATAGATAGAGATAGAGATAGATAGATATAGATATAAATACATAGATACATAGACAGATATAGATAAATAGATAGATACATAGAGATGAATAGATATATATATATATATATATATATATATATATATATATATATATATATATATATATATATATATATATATATATATATATATATATATATATATATATATATATATATATATATATATATATATAGATAGATAGATAGATAGATAGATAGATAGATAGATAGATATAGATAAATAGATAGATAGAAATATATAGATATAGATAGATAGATAGATAGATAGATAGAGATAGATAGATAGAGATAGATAGATAGATAGATAGATAGATAGATAGATAGATAGATAGATAGATAGATAGATAGATAGATAGACACACCTTGGGTGGTGTTCGCTTATCATTGGATGAATACTAAACCTTGGTAAACATGGCCCTGTCCCAACTTTTTTGAATTTTAAAATTACCTTCTTTTTTCTTAAAAAGGGATTTTTTTCAGTTTAGTTAATCTGCTATAGGCCAGGCAAGACTTTCCTCCTGTCGGGTGGATGACATATGACTTCCGCCTAGTCACTTGGCACGTCTGTGTCCCTCACACACAGCGCATCACCGATCGGGGTAAATATCCACTGACATTGGCTCTTTAACATGTGATCAGCTGTGTCCAATCACAGCCGATCCCCTGTAAACAAATGTCGGTTTTCCTTTCCTCAGCGCTGTCATTTTCTGAGGAAAGGAAAGCCGATAAGTGGCTTTCCCGTGATGGGGACATTTACACTAATATCCAGGGCACTGATAATTATTGCTCTGATTATCAGTGCAGCTCCACCAGTGACAATCAGGGCCCATCAGTGCAGAATATCAGTGCCCAGCAGTGCAGAATATCAGTTCTTTGTATAAGTGCCCATAAGTGCAGCATTTCAGTCCCCATCAGTGCCGCCTATCAGTGTCCATCAGTGCTGACTTATCAGTGCCCATCAGTGCCGCATTATCAGCGGCCATCAGTACAGCCTCATCGGTGCCCACTGCCCATCAGTGCAGCCTCATCAGTGAATATGAGTTCAGCTTCATTAGTGCCCATCAATGCAGCCTATCAGTGCCCACTGCCCATCAGGGCAGCCTCATCAGTGCACATCAGTGCAGCCTCATCAGTTCATAGCAGTGCAGCCTCATCAGTGCCCATCAATGTAGCCTATCAGTCCACACTGCCCAACAGTGCAGCCTCTTCAGTGCACATGAGTTCAGCTTCATTAGTGCCCATCAATGCAGCCTATCAGTGCCCACTGCCCATCAGGGCAGCCTCATCAGCACACATCAGTGTAGCCTCATCAGTTCACAGCAGTGCAGCCTCATCGTGCCCATCAATGCAGCCTATCAGTGCCCACTGCCCATCAGTGCAGCCTCATCAGTGTACATCAGTGCAGTCTCATCAGTTCACAGCAGTGCAGCCTCATCAGTGCCCATCAATGTAGCCTATCAGTCCACACTGCCCAACAGTGCAGCCTCTTCAGTGCACATGAGTTCAGCTTCATTAGTGCCCATCAATGCAGCCTATCAGTGCCCACTGCCCATCAGGGCAGCCTCATCAGCACACATCAGTGTAGCCTCATCAGTTCACAGCAGTGCAGCCTCATCGTGCCCATCAATGCAGCCTATCAGTGCCCACTGCCCATCAGTGCAGCCTCATCAGTGTACATCAGTACAGTCTCATCAGTTCACAGCAGTGCTGCCTCATCAGTGCCCATCAATGTAGCTTATCAGTGCCCACTGCCCAACATTGCAGCCTCTTCAGTGCCCATCCGTGCAGCCTCATCAGTGCCCATCAGTGAATTAGAAATATTACTTATCTGCACAATTTTATTACAGAAACAAAGCAAAAGTTTTTGTTTTGTTTTTTTCAAAATGTTTGATTTTTTTGCATTTGTTTAGCAAAAAATAAAAAACCTAGCGGTAATTAAATGCACCCAAAAAAAGCTCTATCTGTCTAAAAAAAAATAAAAAATGCTAAATATATAACGACCGCACAAATGTCTTTCAAAGTGCGATAACACTGATAATTAGGCCTGGGCAGGAAGAGGATAAAAGTGTCCAGTGGTTAAAAATTTGATATGTTTTCCATTTTCTATTGTGAATAAAATATAAATAAAATATGGGTTTATGAGATTTGCAAATCATTGCATTCCCTTCTTTTTTTTTTTGAGAGATGTTTACAAAGAGTCAGAACTTTTTTTGAAATTATGACTATAGATCGATAGGTAGATACTACGTAGTTTTTTTTTTTTTTTTTTTTAATAAACAATTTATTTGCTAATACATTATTAGTTAATTAATTATCCTAACCTCCATAACTAATTTAGACATTTTAGTTATGTAATGTATGACCATCACTGCCCGAGGGGCCCCGAGCCACTAGGGGGCCCCATCAGGGTTGCCAGCCTCAGTAAAACCAGGAACAGTATGTAAAAATCTGTGGTTTGTTTTTTACATCTGTCTCTGAAATGTCCCTTACCAACATCCTTTTGGTCTAAAAATCCCGAGATTATAGCTGCCCCGCCTCTCCAGTACCTTTTCAGCCAATAGAAACATATCTGTGTATACTGTGTGTACATGTCTGTGTATACTGTGTGTACATGTATGTGTGTACTGTGTGATTGTATACTGTGTGTGTGTGTGTGTACTGTGTGGCCCCATAAACTCGGATTGCCTGGGGGCCCCATAATCTCCTATTGCCCGGGGGCCCCATGAGTTGTCAGTCCACCCCTGAATGTATGTCACTTTTTTTTCTTAAATACATGTAATGCCCGTGTTTAGATATGTGATACATGCCCTTTAAATGCCCTGACACGTTTTGTGAAGCCTATACAGGCAGTAAGGATTTATTCTGCAACCCGGTTATGCCTTGACATGATGTGAATCGGAAAAGTTTGTTCTTTAAAACTTTCGAATATGAACCATTAGATTGTGACAATGTATTTTCCTGCTCTCCATTTCTCCTAACCTGATGTGAGTTTCCACTTTACATAAACTAAGTATCTCTATCACACTTCTTCAAAGCGGCGTTACTTGTACAAATGTGCATGATACCGAAATTAAAATTCAAAGCATTCTGCTCCTTTCGACTAAATAAAACAGCCTTTTTTTGAAACCGTTGTATTGACATGCAGAGATGTTCTCCATTACACTGTAAGGTGAACTGAATTGTAAATCAAGCATGCTCAATCATGAATCATGATTCATCTATATAGCCTACTGCGCTGGAGCTCCTCTACATACAGCCTCACTCGCTGATAAAGTTTTTTTTTCTTCTTTCATATTTGAGTCAAACTTTAAAGCATACTTTTGACCCTACTAATTAATTATGACTTACATCAACCCTCTAATGCAGAACAAATGATGAAAATATTCCTTACCCAGTCCGCAGAACATCCTAAAATACTCTACGCACAGATAACTAGCCTCAGGCACCCCCCTGGTAACTGTCCGCTTAAACACTAAGAGCATTTCAAATTGTATGCTACAGATAAGATTTTAACCAAACAATATTTTTTAACTTATTTGCTAAAATAAATATACAAAAAAAATGTAAAAAAACTAATTTCTTCATCAGTTTTGGCCAATATGTATTCTTCTACATATTTTTGGTAAAACAAATATCAATAAGTGTATATTGATTGGTTTGCGCAAACGTAATCACGTCTACAAAATAGGGGATATATTTATGGCATTTTTATTACCATATAATACGACCTTTTACAGTAAAAAAAAATGTGCAAAAAGCGGGGGTCGTCTTATAGGCCAGGTATAAAGCTGGGGTTATCATATGCCAGCCGCCCGCTGGATGTTAAGCCCTCTGGCGTGTGCGGTAATACTGCATAGATACAGTATACACTGCTGAGCCAATCCCGGCGAGCAATGTATTTTATTAATGAATACAGCGCCTGCTCGGATTGGAGTAACAACCTCTGTCAATCCGAGCAGGCTACATACAGTAGCCTGCTCGGATTGGCTGTGAGAGTCAGAGGAGTGGGCTGATGATGTAACAGCCTCTGCCAATTTGAGCAGGCATTGTATTCAATAATAGAATGCATAGCTCGCCGTGATTGGCTCAGGGTGGTATACTGTATGTTTACTGTGAGACAGCATGTTACCCGGCGCCAACTTCGTTTCTGAACATACGGTATTACCGCACAAGGGTGTCGTCTTATACAGTGAGTACAGCACAAAACCAAAGTTTTAAATTGAAGTTTTAAATCGAAAAGTAGGGGGTCGCCTTATATGCCGGGTCGCCGTATATGCCGGTAAATCCGGTACTATTTCTTTTTTCTTTTACTAGTAATGGCTGAGAGTCAGCGATTTTTAGCCAGACTGCGACATTGCGGCAGACAGATTTTGACACTTTTTTTGGGACTAGTGACATTATTACAGTGATCCATGCTAAAAAGTATACTAATGACACTGGCAGGGAAGGGGTTAACATCAGAGTGATCAAAGGGTTAACCGTGTTCCCTCGGTGTGTTTGCTAACTGTATGGGGGGATGAGCTGCTTGAGACAACACACAGATCCATCTTCCTGCATAGCAGAAAGAAAAGATCTCTGTGTGATCCCCTGTCAGAACGGAGATCTTCCTTGTTTACACAGGCAGATCCCTGTTCTGTCTCTGTGGGGGAACGATCACGGGCGGCGGGCAGACATCGAGTCTGCTGGGCCCGCTGATTGGCTCCCGCCTCTGGGCAGCACACAGAACGTTGTGTACAAGCCCAATGTACATCTACGGCGATTCGCGCAATCGAGCCAACCTGCCGCAGTATTACTGCGGTGGCTGGTCAGTAAGCGGTTAAGCAACCATATTTGGGTCGAATTCCAAAAAATAAAAAATTCTTACAAAAACTGGAACTAAAAATTTTCTTAGAATTTCGCACCATTAGGCACAAAATTTCATATTTTCTAAAGAAAATTTATTTGGAATTCGACCCATATATGACTGACCTAGAATACTCATGCCTAGTGCAATATAACAAAGCCTGTAAACTATGCCCAGTTTTCTATTTTTGCAGCATTGTTTTCTTACTTTGTGAATATCCTGCCCAGCGTGGCCATCTCCAGTGTGGGCATCTGAAGCCACAGTGTCCTTCTACCCAGCATGCACCTGCCAATATCACGCATGTGCAGTGCGGCGCAATCTTGGTCAGCTTGCCATGACAAGCTGACAAAGATTTTTCATAGACGCCAATGTTAAATGTTACAGGAGCAGTGCCATGCCAAGCTAATCAAGAATTTCCATAAACGCCAATGCTGAATGTTACGGGAGCAGTGCCATGCCAAGCTGATCAAGAATTTCCATAGATGCCAATGTTAAATGTTACGAGAGCAGTGACATGCCAAGCTGGCCAAGATCTCCCAGGAGTCAATGCAAAACCGGAAATGATGTACGGCGCCGCGAGCGCTAAAGGGGGTAGTGAAATTAGATATAGGCATAAATCAGGTAAGTGAACAGAAAACAAAAAAAATCTGCCAATTCATTTTAAGGATGCACATTAGTACTGCATGGTGAGGAGTGAGAAATGTGGGTGGAACTTTGCTTTAATGTGGACCATCATGGCAGGATCACCAATTATTGTTTTAATCAAAGCTGCTGATCTACAGAGATTGGAAATGAATTAACATGTTAAAACGTGATTGGATTTGTGTGATTGGGTTTGCTAATACTTTAATTTCAAACTCCAGTTATAAATATTGTTTTGATCATAACAGGTGACAAAATCAATGAAAAAGCAGCTGTTCTTTATAAGTACGCATACAAACATGGGCTAATTTATCCGACCATCGCCAGAGGTGACTCTCCTAATGACTTCAATATTCCTTTACATAATTGGATTGTATTGATTTTTTTTTAAGTTGAATTACAGAATTGAAGGAATCACCAGCTTGTGTTAATTTTCGATGAAAAGCAAATGCATGGGACACTGTAAATACAATACAAAAGTGTAAACACACAAATGCAGAATGTTGTTTTTCGTTAAAAATCTGACATGAATAACATCTTCCACCTTTACAGAATGAAATGTAGACTATTTGTAGCTACATGATCCTCCATAATTATGGTTTTAATTGGACACCTTCTAATTGAAAAGTAAAGGAAAATGTATAAACAAACAGCTTGGCAGACATTTTTTAAATGATCATATATGTATGCAGGATGTTTTCTTTTGGTGCCAATTAAAATAATATGGTAGAACGTGATTTGGAGCTTAATTAACTCTTCTTGTTTCACCTTCAACAACAGCATGCCGACAGTAAAGGAATTTAACTCAACCATCATCCATATGTTTTGGCAAAGTTGGGCAGTTTTACAAAGTGAGAACACACATATTATGTTCAGCTGTTCAGCTGTCCCATAAAATATACAATGAACAGTGTGTCTACAATTAATTTTTCCTTTTTTTTTTCCTTTAATAGAGCAGGGAAGAGTTGGAGCCAATATCAGGCTTTGATCGCTATCTGTGTCTACATAGATACAGATTTATTTGTCCAGAGGACCCAGGGGACCACAGTCGCCAAGACAGAAAGTGATAGAAAAACCAGAATGTAAAGTCTCGTACACACAATCGGACTTTCGCGCTTTTGCTTTCGCTCTTTTCATTTAGCGTTTTACAATTACGTTTTCATTTCATGCTTTTCTGTTTTTCTGAACCACCGTTCGTCAACCAGCCATGTTTTGGAATCAAAGGAGATAACGTGTTATTTAAATAACACGTTATCTCCTTTGATTCCGGCAACATGGCTGGTTGACGAACGGTGGTTCAGAAAAAACAGAAAAGCATGAAATGAAAAGCGCAACTGAAAAACGCTAATTGAAAAGAGCGAAAACAAAAGCGTGAAAATTAATATTGGCCTTTGACATTATTTTTTTGGGTTGCATAATGATTTGATTTGGTATATTTTCTATATTGTTGGATGCATAGAATGCACTTTTTGGTTAAGTTCTATTGGCAGATAGCATGTCTAATTGTATTTGTTTTCTTTTTTTAATGCACAGTAAAAAAAATTGTGGAGAATAATACTTGGCTATGTGTCTTACTTCAAATTACATTTTGGAAGTAGGCAGTTACATTTTAAAAAATGCAATGTAAAATTAACAAGGGACACCAACATAGTTGTATATTTGATCTTAAAACTACGGGATAATGGTGTTGTGTTAACTTGCCCAAATAAAAAAAAAGTATAATAATATTATTTTTGATATCACTAGAAAAAAAAAAGCCTTGAAAACGTTTTTGCAATAACTCCCTCAGTATCACCAGCAAAGCAGCTTCATTATTATCCCATTAATTCAACTTCCACTACTCCCGGAATGTATCCAACAACGTCACTACATTTGAAGACCTCTGTGGCCCCTCATCCAGAGACAGGGGGGCAATCTCACTATTGTATGATTACCTGGGCGGCCTCGCCCTTCCAGAAAAATACACAGCCATACTCGTTTGGGAGGAGGACACCGGTCTGGTATCTTCCCCTGAGCGGTCTGACAGGATCACTATAAATGCACAAAGTCTGTGGCGGTAAAGGAAACAGTGGTGAAATTACATACAAGATGGTACTATACACCTTCTAAGGTACACACATTTTCCCCACTGTTTCCAAAAACTGCTTCAGAGGTTGCCCCAAAAAAGGGACATACCTACATATTTTTTGGAGTTGTAAAGCACTGAGAGACATATGGCAAAAAGTAGCCTCCAAAGTGGCAAAGATCACAGGTGTACTGACAACTCTGACACATTAAGTGTGCTTATTGTTTGCAGAAATTCCTGGATCCTCCCCGTGCTGAACAAAAACTAGCCCATTCGCTCTTTAGTGTGGTCCACTGGACCATTGCTTTGTTTTGGTGAACCCCAGGGGTCCCAAGGAATCAGGTTCTTAAACATATGGCAGGCATACAGCTCATGGAGAAAATGTTCAACAATATTATGGATACCATGTCTGTATATGAGTTGAAGTGGAGGTCTTGGTCCCCCTGATCTCACATAGGGCGCCTTTGCTAGTCAGCAGCAGAACCCCCAAATTATACTGCATTATGGACAACTGTTACCAGATTGGTTTCCCGTAACCTACTTTTCTTTTCTGTTTATTGGTTTATATGGTTTCTATATGGTTTATTATTATTTCACCTGATATTTTCACAGTAGAAGTGTCACGGAAACAAGGAGACACCCCCTAGACACCTAGTAGGCTTCAAGGCTCTTCTCATAGGGTGATCTCCCCCTGTAGACCAATGAATGTGACAATTCGGCTGAAAGTGAATCACAATGGACCTTTAAGGTCTTCTCACCATATAACCCTGCTATAAGCTATTCAATATGTCTGTATATTATTATCCCATTAAAGAAGAAGAGAATTGTGCGCTGAATTTTGAGATTTCATAATTTGCTTTGTCACAAATGTTAATTCTCCAATACGAACGCTAGTTTTCAAGACTGACCGCTTCTGGCTTGTCCTTGCTTCCGAGCATGCGTGTTTGTACTTTGGACTTTTGTCCGACGGATTTGTGTACACACGCTCGAAAAATATGAAAACACACATTTGTTGGTGGAAAATTTGAAAACCTGCTAGCCAACAGTCAAACCTGCTTGCCAGAAAGTCCGACAACAATTGTCCGATGGAGCATACACGGATTTTCCGGTAACAGCCTGACATTGAACATTTCCCGTCGGAAAATATGATCGTGTGTATGGGACTTTACAGTTGTCATCAGTACAAAAGGTGTGGAGGAACATTTTAATGGGACCTCCTGTTCCTGTTAAGTGACAACCCTCAGAGAATCCCCCCTCATTTTAGAGATTTTATCTAACTTCCTGTTGAGCCAGGAAGTTATAGGGAAATTTTCACTCACTAGTTCTGAGTTTTTGAAGAGCCAAGAAACGCCCCAGTCAAAAACTGTTGATAACAGCCTATGTGTGCATGAACATATAGGATAACATGCTGGGGAGTTTATTGGGTGCAGAAAATAACATCTGAAGGCAAAAACAGCAGTTGTAAAAACATCCAGCGTGCATGTGGCCTAAAAACAACACCAAATAGTATAGAGCAGTGGTCTCCAAACTGAGGCCCGGGGGCCAGATGTGGCCCTTTGCTTGCCCTTGTCTTGCCCTCGGGGGCACTATTCCACCAACTGACACCATAAATGGGCATTATTCATTCCATTAATATCAATAATTGGGGCATTATTCCTTCCATTAAAACCAATGAAGGGGCATTGTATACCTCCCACCTTTTTGAGATGGGAATGAGGGATGCCTATTAGCAAAAGTATGTAGGCATAGGACACCCCCCGTTACACCCACTTAAAAGAGAATTCTACAAAAATAAATGATTATGATTTTTTTTACCACTACTATTCCTTTATATTGGCTTTTGAAATTTATAAATGCAGCAATTTAGAAATTGGATGAAAGGTTTAGCACTGGAAAACACTTTTTGAAGGATGAATAGTGCATTTTATATACAACTATATAGGTCAGCCCAAAATGAGGGACAAATGGGGAAGAAAGAGGGACAGAGGGACTGTGTTGCAAATCAGGGACAGTCCCTTGAAATCAGAGACAGGGGGAAGCTATGGTATTGATGCTGGGGCATTTTCTACTCTCATTGGCCACAAGGAAAGAGGGAAAGAGGGACAGAGGGGCAGAGGGACTTTGTTGCAAATCAGGAACAGTCCCTCAAAATCAGGGACAGTTGGGAGCTATGGCATTGATGCTGGGGCATTTTCTACTCCCACTGGCCACAATCAGCCCCCCCCCCCCCCCCCCCTGCAAATCCTGAAGAACAGTAAACTGGCCCTTTTCTTGGAAAGTTTGGAGGCCCCTGGTATAAGAATAGAAATGAAAATGCTACTGATACACATTGCCCTAAATATAATATTATACTGCACACTGTAAGGCCTACTACTTCAATGTAATTTCTCATTTTGCTGTATTTAAAAGGCTGTTCAAAGTCACAGACCCTCTATGAAGTTTTTTTTCCAGATCATATCCTCAATGACCACCAAACATCTCCTGCAGAGGTGCTAAAAAGATACCTTTCACCGAGATCTGCAAAAAAAACAACCTTTCCCTTTCAATCTGCAGCTCTGTAATTTTCTGCAAAATGCAATGCAATATGGCTACCTAGAGGTGTTCTGTACACAGATGGTGTAATGAAAACCCCCCAGAAATATAATTTCCTGCTTGTGTGATTGGCTCACTGATTTTCCCAGAAGTCAGCACTAAGATACAAATCTGATTTTCACCATTCCCTGCAACAAAAATGTGAATGGGAAGCAGACCTTGCTGATTTCTTCATTAGAGCCCTACAGGTGAAGCAGCTCACTGATAATTATAAAAAAAAAAAAAAAAAAAAAAACATTGCCATACAGGTTCACTCTGCCCGTAGACACAGACAAAAAAAAAAAAAAAACAGCTATATCTTCAGATTAAGAAAATGAATAATTAACAAAGTTTGTTAAAATCCCTGCAATGTACATAGATCACCCAGAGGGGAATGTTTTTTTTTTTCTCAACAAAAGTGGAGTCACTCTTTGATGTAAAAACGATCTATGATTTAATGTTCCACTGCACAAAACCCCATGCCGAGACAGTCTCAATCTATGTTCTGTTGTGGACAGAGAGGTGATCTCACACTAGCAATTAAAATCCTTTTGACAACTGAGGGGGTGAAAAATTAATTTTTTTTATGGCGGATAGTCAAACCTATGCTGCAAACGTTCATATGGACATCTAGGCTTCAATGACCTCAGGTCATAAAAGTAATCAGAAAAGTTTTGGGAAGCCAAGCCCTAGGGGGGTCAATGTACAACTTGAAAATGGCATGTTTAGACTGGTCTGGATCAGTGGCAGATGGTGCTAAAGTTTTTGAGGGGTTGGCAAACAAACCTCCCCAGGTTGGCAATTAGCCCCCATGATTCCCCCACACTCAGCCCCCCACCATCCCTTCTCACTCAGCCCCCCATGGTCCCCCCGTACTCGCCCCCCCACGGTCCCCTCCTACTTACCCCTCCACGGTCCCCAACTACTCACCCCTCCATGGTCCCCCTTACTCACCCCTCCACTGTCCCCCCGCACTCAGCCCCTCCATGGTCCCCCTGAACTCCCCTCCACGGTTCCCCGCACTCCCCCCTCCATGGTCCCCCGCACTCACCCCTCCATGGTCCCCCCGCACTCACCCCTCCATGGTGCCCCCACACTCACCCCTCCATGGTCCCCCCCTACTCACCCCTCCACGGTCCCTCCACACTCAGCCCCTCCGCGGTCCACCCACACTCACCCCTTCATGGTCCCCCTTACTCACCGCTCCACGGTCCCCCCCACACTCAGCCCCTCCATGGTCCCCCTGCACTCCCCCCTCCACGGTCCCCCGCACTCATCCCTCCATGGTCCCCCCCTATTCACCCCTCCACGGTCCCCCCACACTCACCCCTCCATGGTGCCCCCACACTCACCCCTCCACGGTCCCCTGCACTCACCCCTCCATGGTCCCCCCCTATTCACCCCTCGACGGTCCCCCCACACTCACCCCTCCATGGTGCCCCCACTCTCACCCCTCCACGGTCCCCCGCACTAACCCCTTCTTGGTCCCCCACACTCACCCCTCCATGGTCCCCCCTACTCACCCCTCCACGGTCCCCTTGCACTCACCCCTCCACGGTGCCCCTGCACTCACCCCTCCATGGTCCCCCCACACTCACCCCTCCATGGTCCCCCCCTATTCACCCCTCCACGGTCCCCCCACACTCACCCCTCCATGGTGCCCCCACACTCACCCCTCCACGGTCCCCCGCACTAACCCCTCCATGGTCCCCCGCACTCACCCCTCCATGGTCCCCCCTACTCACCCCTCCACGGTCCCCTTGCACTCACCCCTCCACGGTGCCCCTGCACTCACCCCTCC
Source organism: Lithobates pipiens (assembly GCF_037356315.1). NCBI lineage: Eukaryota > Metazoa > Chordata > Amphibia > Anura > Ranidae > Lithobates > Lithobates pipiens. Next base: position 42,151,511 of record NW_027507686.1, on the reverse strand, counting down.
ATGGTCCCCCCACACTCACCCCTCCATGGTCCCCGGCACACACCCCCCTACGGTCCCCCCCTACTCACCCCTCCACGGTCCCCCCCTACTCACCCCTCCTTGGCTTCCTCAGCTTCTTCTCCTGGCCAACCCAATCTACCTCCTGTCCTGATTGGCTGGGAGGAGAAGCTGGAAGACAATAGAGAACATTGATTTGCTAATGTCACAAGCCCAACCTTTTTCAAGCCAATTGGAGCCTCTGGCTCTAATCATGTGGCTTGAAAAAAAACCTCATAGAAACCTATGAGTCTGGCACACCGCATGCATCCCCACATGCAAAGTAGGGAGGTGGCGCCCCTGTGCCCCTTATGATCCCGGGAGCTTCTGGTCTGGATACAACGTCTGCATCATTGAAAGCGGTATTAACTTTTTAATTCAATAAGTTTGGTATTTATACAAACAAGCTAGTTCAAAATTGTAAACATTTGGTGTACTTACTGGTTTCTGTAGCTACCACTGTGATGTTATGCCACATGGTTGTCTCCCGATCGAGTGCAGTAGCCAGTGTTATCTTGCCGTCATCTGCATTGATGTTAAATTGCCGATCAAGATCCGTATGACGATCAATGGAAAACCTGTAACATATATATTTTTTCTCCATCAGTAACATGAAAATTTCAAAAATAGCATAATCTATTTACCCAGTAGTACCATATGTTACTCAGTAGTAAATCAACTGCAATGTGATAAATAGATGTACTCAGTAAGGAAATTATGATCTTACTTCAAGTTCAGCTGATGACATGTTTAAAACCCACTATTAATCAAGCTATAAATATGCAATCTCCGACATTTATCGTGATATAATATATCAAGTCAGCACCATGCCATGCAAACAAATTACACTTATGTCTCCATGGTATTGTATTTAAAGCCGTGATTTATTTGTAGATTTAGATTAATTCATATTATAATGCAGAAGAACTTCTTAGTGTGCATGCATCTAATGCCAAGGATTCTGATTACAGAGATTCATTATTTTGGATATGAGTCCAACTAAATAAAAAAAAAAAGGAAAAGGTTCAGAGAGGTCACCAAGATTAAATGAATTTTAAAACCCTAAAACAGGGGTGTCCAACCTTTTGACCTTTCTGGGCCACATTGGAAGAAGAGGAATTATCTTGGGTTGTATTTGCTCAGACAAAGGAGCCCATTCAGTTGAATAGCCTGCATTGGGTAGAGGAACTAGATAGGGGTACCCGCCTTTGCCCTCTCCTTTTTGCCCTGGCGATAGAACTCCTCGCATATGCCATTCGGAATAATGTTAATATTAAAGGCCTTAAAGACTTCAAACTGAGCCTATACGCCGATGATGTTTTGCTGTTCCTTTCAGACCCCTTAATATCTCTTCCAAACCTTATCAAAGAGTTAGAAACATTCCAAGATCTTGCTGGCCTTGGGGTTAAAGAGGAAGTAAACCCTAATGAGTTTACTTCCTCTTTCATTCCCTGCAAAGGCAAAGCATAATGGACTACTATGCATCGCATAGTAGCCCATTATGTGTCACTTACCTGACACAGGAGCCAGCGAAGTCACCACTGTCCCCTGTAGTCCGCCGCATCCATCTTGCTGGTGGCGTCTTGCAGCTCCGCCGCTGTCATTCGGCGGAGCCGCGATGACGTCACTCCCGCGCATGCACACGGGAGCCGACACGCGCGGCAGATCCATTGTTGGAAATGCCGCGCTCAGTGCGCCTGCGCGTTGCTGTCTACGGCGCATGCGCCGTAGACAGCGGTGCCTGTCTTCAGGCAAATATCTCCTAAACCGTATAGGTTTAGGAGATATTTCTTGGACCTACAGGTAAGCCTTAATCTAGGCTTACCTGTAGGTCAAAGTGGTTTGTAAGGGTTTACAACCACTTTAATTTATTGAAATCTACTGCAATGCCTATACATATTCCACCATTGTTAGCGGTATCTTTGCAAGAGAGATTTTCTTTCTCCTGGACCTCACAATCTTTTAAATATTTGGCCATCCTCCTTACCCCATCTTATAAAACTCTTTTTCAAACCAATTATCCACCACTATTCACAAATATCAAAACACTCCTTTTTGGGGAGAATAACAGCTACCAAAATGGTGATTTTACCTAAACGACTATTTTATTTTAGAGCTTTACCCATACTGATTCCTAAAAGTACTTTAGACTCCCTTCAAAGAGAAATTAGCAAATTTATATGGCTCAAAAAAAAAAAGTTTGGTTACTCTCTTATGCACAGATCTCATTCAAATGGTGGTTTAAGCCTTCCTAACTTATGGTGTTATCTAGCTGCAAGATTTACACACTTATCTGAATGGTTTGCTCCTTTAAATCAAGTGCCTTGGTTACATTTTGAAGAACAGTCAATTATACCATTCCATCTTCAAGGTATCTTATGGTCCAAGTCAATTCAATCCAGAGAGATCTTTCCCTCAAATATGGTGGTGGCTCAATCATATCAATTGTGGCACCGATATAAAGATAAATTTGACTAAATTTCTTCCACCCCCCCAGCATCCTTTATAGGAGATCCCCGCTTCTACCTGGTCTTTACAAGTAGCAGCTATTGCTATATATAGAAACTACATAACCTCACTAACTTGAAATCCTCAACAATAAATGTAACCTTTTTTTTAGATTTATGTGAACTAAACAATATTCCAATTTCAGAATTAGACCATCATACTGAAATTGAAAAATCTGACCAAAAATACTTCTTCTCTATAATTACATCCCCCTAATTTCCAATTTGAGCAACTCTGCATCTCCTCACCGAGAGATATGGGACTGATCTCTCGTATTTACCGCTGTTTAAACAAATACTCTCTTTCAGAAAAGTCAAAACCAATGCTTCAATGGGAAATTGACTTAGACCAACCTTTAATCCTACCAGAATGGACCACTATGATCCAAAACCTACTGAAATGTATTCAATTTCATTGAGAGAAACAGCCATCACGTTACACAACAGATGGTACCTAAACCCGTACAAAATAAACACATTTTATCCATCGGTATCTCCTACATGTTTTAGAGGATGCCGAGATCAAGGTAACATCTTACATACATTCTGGAACTGCAAAATGTTGAAACCCACATGGCTACAAGCAGCTGCTAAGACTGAACATATTATAGGGAAATAAATTCCCCTTACCCCTAAGATGTGTTTATTGTTTGCACCTATACCAAATGTATCCATACAGCATATTACATTAATACATACACTTTTTAACTCAATCCACTGGATGATAGCTTTTAATTGGCACACATCAACAGTCCCTTGGTCCCGGGTATTGAGTAGAATGATGAAATAAAACTCTCAGAGCATATCCACCACATATTCTTTGACGCCATGCGCATTTTCAAAAAAGAAAAGGTCCCCTTGGGACACACCACTTCCTTAAATATCACCCTGTATAGCCTAATAATGCATATCATTATAAAATAAATCTGTGTTTTTTAAATGATATAACCTGATGGGAAATATACATATCTAGATTGCACCTTTATTGTTCTTATATTGTATTGCTATGTTCTTCTTATATGTACCATTCAACTCATATTACCGTATATACTCGAGTATAAGCCGAGATTTTCAGCCTCTTTTTTGAGGCTGAAAGTGCCCCCCTCGGCTTATACTCGAGTCATCGCTGTCTGCCCGCTCGATCAGCGTGTCGAGCAGACAGACAGCGGCCATTCTAGGATTCAAAGGCCGCGCCTCCGGCTCCGCCTTCGCCTGTGATAGGCGGAACACTGAATTTCCCAGCAGCCTGTGTTCCGCCTATCACGGACATCGTATCATCCTCGTACTACGGACGAGGATGATACGATGTCCGTGATAGGCGGAACACAGGCTGCTGGGAAATTCAGTGTTCCGCCTATCACAGGCGAAGGCGGAGGCGCGGCTTTTGAATTTTACAATGGCCGCCGAGGCGCCGACGAAGAGGGCACGGGACGGAGGCAAGGCAAGGCACGGCACGGGACGGGACGGGACGGAGGCAAGGCAAGGCACGACACGGGACGGAGGCAAGGCACGGGACGGAGGCAAGGAGGCAAGGCACGGGACGGAGGCACGGGACGGAGGCTCGGGACAAAGGCTCGGGACACAGGTAGGCTGGACACACACACACACACACACACACACACACACACACACACACACACACACACACACACACGGATGGAGACACACACACAGGGATGGATGGATGGATGGAGACACACACACACAGGGATGGATGGATGGAGACACACACACACAGGGATGGATGGATGGATGGATGGAGACACACACACACAGGGATGGATGGATGGATGGACACACACACACACAGGGATGGATGGACGGACACACAGGGATGGACGGACACACAGGGATGGACGGACACACAGGGATGGACGGACACACACACAGGGATGGACAGGCATGTCTCACCCTCGGCTTATACACGAGTCAATAAGTTTGCCAGTTTTTTTGGGGGTAAATTGGGGGCCTCGGCTTATATTCGGGTCGGCCTATACTCGAGTATATACGGGTAAGTACATACTTGAAATAGCGGATGTACCTATGTTTTGGTTACACATTTGTACTAACCTATGACCTTTTACAATAATAAAATGAATAAAATATTTTCAGTACCCAAGCAATAAACATTAACAAACTTCCACACAAAAGCAAAATGTAGAGAACACCAAGCAGTAAGACTAATCTGTGCCTAGATACCGCTCGTAACTGAGCAGGCTTCACAGATGTCCTTCATTCTCAGTTGTGTGCAGCCAACAATCAAAGTGAGATCAAACACCTTTTTGAGGACCAGGTCAGTGCTCTAGTTTTTCTTGATTAAGACACTTGAGAAGGCACCAACAGCCTCGGGTGTAGATTTAACAAGGCAGACCAATGGGACTAGCTGAAAACTACCTAGGACACAATTCATTGAACTGGAAACTCACCGTTGTAAGGTGAGCACTAATACTTTAATGAATTCCACTATATCATTCAATAGCTTTATGTTCTTGCGGGATAAAAATAATAATACAAAAAAGAAAGAATTTCTAAGGAGACGGATGAGTGAATTTTTATTTGGAAATGCATGTAATATTTTGAACGTCCTATTAACTTTCTTTCTTTGAAACATTTACTCTAGATACAATAATTTCAAAAATATATATGTACTGTATATATATATATATATATGTATGTGTATATATATATATATATATATATATATATATATATATATATATATATATATATATATATAGATAGATAGATATACAGTATATATATATATATATATATATGTATATATATATATATATATATATATATATTTACATACTGTATATCTATATCTTCTGCCTATTCTGAGTGTTAAAAGCCAGGTGACAGAAGAAGCTGCAAAACTGAAAAAGGGAACAGGATGCTCTCCTCTCCGCAGTAGAGACGTATAAATCACAAGACTGGCTAAACAGTATTACAAATTTAAAAGTCTGGAAGACTGTTGAATGCAGCGGCAGGTGCTGTGTTTTTTTTTTTTTTTTTTTTTTTTTAGGGGGGCGGCAAACAACCACCCCCCCAAGTTGGTCGGGTCACCCGATCCCCCCTCGTGGGGATTACCCCATTTAGGTCACGGGCTGGCAGCGCTCCTACAGGTGACTGCTTCCATTGCGTCCCCATCTCCTCTGCATTTTGGCGGCTTCCACCGTGTGTCTCCTCCACATCCAATAGTTTTGTCCTTTCAGCCAATCATGTGATGGGTCTCAAGACCTGCTTCCTGAATGGCTGGGAGGAGGATCAGTGTGACAATAGCGAATATTCTTTCGCTATTGTCACACAACTGGATGGGCTGTGCCCTGAGCCCACCCTTTTTTGAAGCCTATTAGAGCCCCTGGCTCTAATCACATGCTTAAAAAAATAGTTTGCTTCTAGCACCCTGCATGTTTATTTTTGGGGACCGAACACATAGATGGGGGGGGGCGCACCCATGCAACCCTAATGGGCAGGCTTCCACTGGTTGAATGACTTGAATGACTTCTGTGCTCATGCTGTAAATGTGTTGAGGATGGATTGTTCCACAGTGTCTGCAGATCTGAGGGTTTGTTTTACAGCTCAATTACCGTTTGATAAGAAAATATAAATAATTGAATCCGCAACCTTTGGCCACAGGTTGACTTTTAGCTTTATTTAGGTTTTTGCCTGGAGTTCTGCTGAAATAAATACTGTCTTCTAATGTTACTCAGGTGTTCCTGTGGTCATATCTCAGCTTGAAGTGATGCTGAGGCCCTTCATGATGAGAATAAATAGGCCTGGAAATTCAGGTGCTGTGAGATAAAAAAAATCTGCCAAGTTATTCAACCCATTGGCAGTCACTCAAACTAAAATATCAGATTTTATTAAACTATTGTTTAGTATTCAAAATCCTCAGTAACTAAGAGACCTATGTTTCCATCCCAAAACTTGAAAAGGGGTGCTTGACAGATATGTTTAGTATCTGCTAAACCCTTTTTACATGTTGGGTAGAAAAGGTTATCCTATTTTTAATGGTTCATTATGTGCTGCCACATTGGTGGGGCATTATGTTACAATGCACCAATTTAAACATCACAGCATTCACCTCAATTACCCCACCAGGGGTGCCAGAGTAATAGGACCTGAATGCTGGTTGAAATGTCATAAGTTGCTGAATGATATTTATTAACATAGCTTAAATGTCAACTTCAATGGTAGTGGTGAATTAAATAACTCTAGATCCTAAAGCTCCCAGGGGCTTTACTTCTGTCACTTCATAGCCTGTGTTACTTTTAATAAGGCCATACAAAAGGTAAAGTTATAGATGGATTCACAATTTCTTGGTATATGCTACATTTTTGGGAAATATATGATCATTTGACACTTTAATGGTAATTTTTTCCCCCTCTACAGTCCTCCACTCTACCAGCTGAGCTATCGAAGGAGCCAATGGTCATAATCTTGGGAAGGAACTGTGAATTCTGGGAAGGAAACTTAAAGTGTGACATCTCTCTGGATGGACCCTGCCTTTAAAAATAAATTAACCAAAGACACCTGTTCCCGGTGCCAAATCCACCCCCCCCCCCCCCATTTTAACAGGTGGCGGGGATTTTCTCCCCTGGTCTCTGTTGCACTCTGGTCATGCAGGGCTCTGCCCGCCCACTGATTGCAGATGATATGCTTTCCAGCCATCCAATAAAAAAATAAATAAATGCACATTGTTTTTACCTGCACAAAGATGTGCATCTTTTTGCTATTATATAATTGATTATTATAAAAAAAAGTAACCTCTTGGTGCTGAGCGCACACAAATATGCAGCCTCTCGCCGGCCAAGCCTTGACACCAAGCGGCCACATATTTGCGTGCAATAGCGCCAACAGTGATGTGCTGAGAGCATGCTCCCTGCACTCCCCCTGCACATTGACGGGCGGCTCACGGAAAGTTCCCAATCGCTGTTTGCTTTTAGGACTTTTCCAATCATGTGACCACCATGACAGCCAATTATGGCAGTCACGTGGCCATAAGCCCCACCTCCCAGCATAGCAAACCCCTTAAAGGGCCGGCAGCAGGGGAGAAAAAAAGGTGAACTTATCCTTTCATCTTGGATGGCTTTTAGAATGGGCTTAGACTGAACTCATACTGCAGAAAAAGTTGAAATCTTCCTTCTGGGGATGCTCTATAAGGCTCCATTCACACCTGGGCGTGTTGAGATCCTGGCAGAATCACTGAGATTCTGCCCACAATCTCAAAACGCACTACACTCACAAAACATTGTTTCAGGTGCCATTATTTTTAATGGCACCTAAAGCACTTTGCATTTTTGCCTCAACTATTGCATGATTTATTGCACAGTAATGCCGCGTACACACGACCAGACTTTTCAAGGGACTAGGTCCAACAGACTTTCGACAGAGTTCTGACGGAGTTCTGATGAACGGACTTGGCCACACACAATCACACCAAAGTCTGACGGATTCGAACGTGATGACGTACGAACCAGACTAGAATAAGGAAGTTCATAGCCAGTAGCCAATAGCTGCCCTCGCGTCGGCTTTTGTCCGTCGGACTAGCATACACACGAGCAGATTTCTCGGTAGGAACTGGGTCCGGCGGAGTTCCGGTGGAAAAATTTGAAACATGTTCCATTTCTAAAGTCTGTCAGACTTTTGCAAATCAAAAGTCCGCTGCAGCCCACACACGATCGAATGGTCTGTCGGAATAGTTCCGTCTGACCTTTGATGTTGAAAAGTCTGGTCGTGTGTACGCGGCATAATAGCGCCAAGTAGAATTGCATGAAGCTTATCACCCAGAAGGGAGCGGGGGCTTCTTTTGGGCTAAAAGCTTCACAAGCAGTTGAAGCTGGTATTTTTTTTGGGGGGGCGGCAAACAACCCCCCCCGAGCGGCTGGCAGCACCTCCCGCCCACTATTTGCTGGTCCTTACCCCATCTGGTAGCGGGCAGTGGGTGGTGGGCAGTGTTCAGTGGCTCCGTGCCCTCTCCACCATTTGCAGCTTCCAGTGTGCAGCTCCTCCCCTCCTCCTAGGCATCCAATAGGATCACCTGTCCTTTCAGCCAATCAGATGATGGGTGTCAAAACCCAGCTCCTGATCGGCCGGGAGGAGGATCAGTTTACAAAAGCGAATATTCATTCATTGTTGTAACATACCTGGGTGGGTATTTTGAAGCCGGTTAGAACCTCTGGCTCTAATCAGTGCTTCAAAAAACAACTCACCCCACATTGGAATCCATACACCTGGCACCCTTTAAGGGGGCGAAAGCATGGATAGGGGGTGATGGCGGTGGATAAGGTTGCAGCGCCTAAGCGCTCTTAATGGATGAACTGCCCCTGTTCACACGATGTGTTTTGCTGCATTGTTGCGTGACAACTGTGGCAAAAGCACACTGCATTTTAGGGGCCATTGAAAATAATGGCACCTGAACCTACGTTTTGCAATTGTAGTGCATTCTATAGTTGTGAATGGAGCCTAAGCCTCTTTGTTTCTCGCAGATGTTGTGGATCCCTGAACATCATTGCACTTTGATGTTGTTACTGAACAAAGCTCAAAATAACATTTGAATAAAGATAACATGACCCCCACCAAGGGCAAAGCTTTATGGTGATGATCAGCAGTTACTGAGTGTGCACATTAGGGGTGATTTGCACTTTGCAAGGGAATTTGCCCCAAAGCTTAGGGAATGTGGTAAGGTTTTCAAAGAATACCCAATTGCGTGCAGGGAAATAAAAAAAAGAGAAATCAGAAATTTTGTTTGCACTTGATTGAATAATAGAAGTCAGCAGAGTTTTTTTAAACTCTTGAAAAGTGCAACTTCCCTTGTAAAGAAAACAGCCTATTTGCCTTTAGTAAATCAACCCCATTATCTAAAGTGCATTTACTACAGTGTGTCCATTCTGTGAAAACATCTAAAAAAAAACAAAATGATAATATGAAAGGAGAAACAAGCATACGTGCATGTCAGATCCATGCTGATTATATATACTCAATCATAGGAACTATCAAGTAAAATATATTAAGCATATGCCATTTTTCACACTCTCTAATGCAGATTAACTGATAGCATATGTTTTGGGAAAGTACTGTGAAAAATCACCAGTTTTTTCAGCTTTAATATTAAACCAATGAGTATATGTTTAGCCATCAACATGCCTGCCTTCAAAACAAGCATAAGGTTTCTATTTTGATGCTGTCTATGGTTTGGACTAAAAGTTAATACAGCTTTTTTGATGAGCCAAAATCTAGAAAAATGCTTATGTGTGTAAACAACCTACTGCACCTGTAATTCTGAAAAAATGAATAGTATTTGGAGTACTAGAATTGGACATTTGTCTTGTTTTTGAAAGTTCTAGTCTTAGGCCGCATGCACACAACCGGACTTTCCGCCAGACTAGGTCAGACGAATCAGTCCGTCGGACAATCCGATCGTGTGTGGGCTAATCCGATCTTTTAAAAAAAATTAAAAATCCGACAGACCTAGAAATAGAACATGTTTCAAATCTGTCTGACGGACTCAATTCCTATAAAAAAAACGTTTGTCTGTATGCTGGTCCGACGGACCAAATATGACGCAAGGCAAGCTATTGGCTACTGGCTATTGAACTTCCTTTTTTAGTCCCGTCTTACGTCATCACGTTCAAAACTAACAAACTTTTGACTTACTTAGTCCGTTCGTGTGTGGCCAAGTCAGTTCGTTCGAAAAGTTCATCGTAACTCTATTGAAAGTCTGTCGGGAAGACCGTCGGACCTAGTTTGCCGGAAAGTCCGGTTGTGTATACGCGGCATTAGGGTTACTCTTGTAAGCTTGAATGAGTGTCCTTTAGACTTAGCTTCTCTATGATCATAGCTTCACTTTCAATGTAAAGTATATCTAAAGCCAAAACTTGTTTTATAGTTTTTGGATAGAATGGGAAAAGAGTTAAAACCCATCAAGCTTTTTATTGCTTAATAATTCTTCAATTGATGAGATTAAGGGGGGATCTCCAAAATACGCCCCTTTCTAACCGTTGACATCACTAAGCAACTTATTCACTCCCTTGTTATCTTTCGACTTGACTATTGTAACTCCCTCTTCATTGACTTACCTCTCCGCAAGCTATGCCCTCTTCAGTCTATCATGAATGCCGCTGCCAGACTCATCCACCTTACCAACCGTTCAGTGCCACTCTTCTATGCCAATCCCTCCACTGGCTTCCCATTGCCCAACAAATAAAATTAAAAACACTAACAATAACACACCAAGCCTCCAAATATCACTCAAACAGTCCTCTCCGCTCCTCCCAAGACCTTTTGGTCTCTCTAGCTCTCTTGTCTCCTCCTCCCTTGTTCATCTCCAGGACGTCTCCAGAGCCTCTCCCATCCTCTGGAACTCACTACCCCAATCTGTCTGGTTATCTACTACTCTGTCCACTTTTAGGTGATCCTTGAAAACTCATCTCTTCAGGGAGGCCTATCCTACCTCCAACTAACAATCAAATCTTTCACTCCCCTTATCAGTTCATCCCTCACAGTCCCTACATTGTGATTCACTAGCCCCTCCATCTTAGATTGTAAGCTCACAGGAGCAGGCTCCTCTAGCCCTCTTGTTTTCAATTGTAATATTTTTTGTAGTATCCCCCTTTACATTGTAAAGTGCTACGCAAACTGTTGGCGCTATATAAATCCTGTATAATATTAATATGATTACCATACTGTATATAAATACAAAATTGGTCCATATTGTGAACTTAGTGTTATTCACTTTAAGGTCTTCACAGTCTTTACGTTTGGTTGAAAAAAATAAATTTGTATGGTGTATATTCGGCCTTAGTCCTCAGAAAAATGAGGTAAGACACAAAACTTTGCATATACAAAATTCAGGAGATGGAAAGATTACTACATCCAAGCACCTTCAGGATTCATAGTTTTCATTACGATAAACTAAAAACATCTGGCAATAAGGATTTGTCTGTTACAATATCTATCCTCCCACACATACACTCTGCATGTACCATTATCTCAATGTTCTACGTTTGTTCAAATTTGTGAATATTCGTATGCATTATTATGTTTTTAATGTTATTTTTTACTTTACGATTTTATGTGTCCTCTCCTACGGTGGGCTATATTTGTCTTTGTCCTGCCTTTCTTTAGGGACCTTTTCTGCAATCCTTATATCTCAACTTACAACAGCAGCAGTGTAGTATTATATTTCCGCATCCGTTAACACCAATAAGCCATAACATTAAGACCACTGACAGGTAAAGTGAATAACATTGATTATCTTGTTACAATGGCATCTGAATGGATATATTAGGCAGCAAATGAACATGTTGTTCCTTGAAGTTGATGTGTTGAAGGCAGAAAAATGGGCATCACAGTTTGTTATGTATAGGGCTGCATAGCTGCAGACTGGTCAGGGTGCCGGTGCCGACCCGTGTCTACAGCTAAAAGCATCTACAATGGGCATGTGAACATCAGAACTGGACCACAGAACTGGACCACAGAGCAATGGAAGAAGGTGGCCTGGTCTGATGAATCACATTTTCTTTTACATCACATGGATGATTCCCTTAATTTGCAGGAATTTCCTGTCATTTTCTGTTTTAGCTATGGGGCAGGAAGCAAAGGCAAATCTCTCCAATGGGACACAGATGACAAAAATATTTGCAGCCACTAGATCTGAGGATTGGGAAGCTGCAAAATTATACATTTATGCTATTGGGTTTAGATACATCAAAGCAACAAGACTTTTGACAGACTGGTGTTATAAAAAGCAAGTGTTGGTAAATGAAAATAATATACATTCACTTTATTAACCCTTTCCCACCTGAGCCATGCAACCCTTAAAAAAGTAGGGGGGGGGGGGTTCGTTAAGGATCGGCAAGCATGTGACAACATTGATTAGGCTGTCACAGTGTTCTTATGATTGGGAGCCGGTCCTGCCAGCTGCTGATCATTAGTGGGGGCTGAGAGTTGTCTTAGACAGCTCGGCCTCTGTGCTGTGAGTGTGCAGTGATTGTGCTCTCAGCACAGAAACATTGGCCGCCCAGTGACACATATGTGTGATATGTAGGTGTTAAAGCCCCCTCTTTTACCACCACACTAATGTGTTAAGTAGGCAGCAATGCGTTAAGGTAGAACTTCACCCTAAAGAGTAATTTCCGCTTTATGCCCTCCTCCTCCCCTCCTCTTCTATTATTGCCACTTGTTTTTTGGGGGGGGGGGGCAGGTACCTGGTTTTGACAGATATCTGCTTCAAACTTTCGGTCGGATCTCCCTGAGATCCACCACAAATTCTCCCCCACCCACAACCTGGTACACATCACAGGTCCTAGAAGGCTGCAGGGTCATTCAAAAAGCACAGCGTGGCTTGCACATGTGCAGTGGGCAGCCAGCTGTATAAATCACAGCTGGCTGCCCGTAGTAAACCAGTATGCCAGTGCTGGGGACCTGAACACCGGTGAAGAAGAACTTTAATGACCTGAAGACCGGTGAAGAAGAACTTTGATGAAAACCATAGCAGCGTAGCCCAAATTTTGCAATCAACAGAAGAAATTTAGGAGAACTTCTATTTTTGGGAAGGGAGTATGCAAAATAATACAGCGGTGATCTCTGTAATAGCGGTGAAAAATAAAGTGATTTCCAGCTTCCACAGGGATCCCACATGTATGGAAAGTACATGTACACATTGGGGTTGATTTACTAAAACTTGAGAGTGCAAAATCTGGTGCAGCTATACATGGTAGCCAATGAGCTTCTAACTTCAGCTTGTTCAAGTAGGCTTTGACAATAAAATATGGAAGCTGATTGGTTTGTAGGTAGAGCTGCACTAGATTTTGCATTCTCCGTTCTTAGTAAATCCCCAACACTGTGACACAGTAGTACCAAAATCATTTCTGTCTGTGGAGGAGCAGTCAGGTGAAGGTGGATCTAAAGCCAGAGATCCATGATGAAGTACAGACCTCTTGGTGCGCCTAGAATCAATATGCTATACATAACATTAATACCTGTTAAAAGGTCCAAACTCTCATTAGACACCATACCTTATAGAACTTGCTGTTGAATCAGGGTCTCTTGCTGTCACCTGGCCAATGACACCATTTATGGCAGCGTTCTCATGTACCTCCAGCAGATAACTAGGTGATGAGAAGACAGGGGGCTCATCGGAATCCTCCACCGTTATTTTTAGCGTTGCAGTGTCTTTGAAGGGTACCCCGCTGATGAAATGCGGATCAATATTAACATTGACTGCCTCTACCTTCAGCGTATAGGATTTTTTGCTCTCGAAGTCCAGAGGCTGTTAAGAATGACAAAGACGAATGCTTTTCACTAATGACCACAGAAGCAAGAACAAATGAATTTAATGCTGATGGATGAAAGTTATGTTCATTTAAGCACATTGACTGAGCTTTAATGCAACCACAGTGTAAGCCATGCACTCGCTCAGACTGAGCCCGTAAATTGAGTGGGCATTTATTGATATCTGTTTATTATGTTACCCCGGTGAAGTCAATCTTTTTGTTCCCTATCCTTTTTACCTTTCTCTTTTAATTCGACAGTCACAAAATGTTCTTTTTCTGAGGCTTGATCACCAGGATTTCACATAAGTTACATCATAAAGCCTGCTCAGTGATTACAATACTGCAGCAAAGTCGAGCATCGCTTCCTTAAAATAGAATCCAGAGTGTATTTTCAGCCAGCATGCATTTTCAGATATTATTTTAAAGTTTTCTTGAAAGTAAGTTTTCATAAGGCTCTCAATTTTACTTTCTTGCTGTACCATATTTCAAGGTGGCATTTCATATACCGTTTTTTAGAGTCTCTGTCTCTAGTGACCATCTATCAAATATTGCAATCAGCATCCTTATAGAACTTTTTTAGATAAAACTGTCCACAAGACAAGCCATCTGGAGATTGTATTTATGGTCAATGAACCATTATGGGTCTGTGCTGACCCACAGACTTATATGGAGCTATGAAGAGCAGTAAAATGCAATCACTACTTAACCACTTAAGGACTAAGCCTATTTTTTACACTTGGTCTTTACAAGTTAAAATCATTTTTTTTTGCTAGAAAATTACTTTGAACCCCCAAACATTATATATATATTTTCAGACACCCTAGATAATAAAATGGCGGCCGTTGCAATGCTTTATGTCACACCGTATTTGTGCAGCGCTCTTAGCCCTTGTACACACGGTCGGAGAATCCGTCGGAATGTGTCCTATCGGACCGTGTTGTCGGATAATCCGACTGTGTGTGGTATGCATCGGACTGATTCTGTCGGAATATCCGTCGGACCCAATTTTCCAACTTGTTGAAAATATTTTCCGACCAACTGGTTCGATCGGACATACTCCGATCATGTGTAGAGAATTTTGATCGGGCCAAGTGCCACGCATGCTCAGATCAAATACCTACATCAAAGCTATTGGCTACTAGCCTGAACGTAGTCTCATCGTAATGAAATTACGTCATCACGTTCTGAATGATCGGATTTTTCGACAACTTAGTCCGACCGTGTGTATGCAACAGTTTCGGACAAGATCCGACGGACAAAATCCGACGGATTTGGTTGTCGAAATCTCCGACCATGTGTACAGGGGCTTACAAACACTTTTTGAATAAAAAACATAAGAAATCAGTAAAATTAGTCCAATTTCTTTATATATTGTGAAAGATAATGTTACGCCGAGTAAATTGATATCCAACATGTTACGTTTCAAAATTGCGCCTGCTCATGGAATGGTGACAAACTTTGACCCTTAAAAATCAACATAGGCGATGTTTAAAAAATTCTACAAGTTACCAGTTTTGAGTTACAGAGGAGGTCTTTTACTAAAATTTTTGCTCTTACTCTAACGATCATGGCAATACCTCACATGTGTGGTTTGAACACCGTTTACATACGCAGGCCCAACTTACGTGTGCAAGGGATGAGCGTCTTGAAAAAAAAGGTTTTCTCTTATTTATTTTTACTTTACTTTTTTATTTTTACACTGTGCCTTTGAAAAAAAAAAGTGCACTTTTATTCCTATTACAAGCAATGTAAAACTTCATTATGAGATCTGGTGTCAAAAAGACCACAGATCTCACATTTACACTTAAAAGCAAAAAAAAAAGTATATATTTTTTTTTCAATAAGAAAAAAACTGTCCCTTTAAGACAGTTGGGCGGAAGTGATGTTTGAAGCCGCTCCCATCATCCACTGGCATATAGTCGTGTGGGGGCTCTCATTCCCTCACTCGACTTCATGCGCAACAGGGAAAAGAATCGGAATGTCTTCGCTGCTACCAACGGATCCGGTAAGCAGCGGAGACAACCGGGATGCAGAGGGATGGAGGGGGCATCTCTCCCATCACCGATAAAAGTGATCTTGCGGTGAATCTGACGCAGACACCACTTTTATCTTAAAGTGGACCGCCCGCCTTTAAAAAAAAATACTGGGGTTATGGCAGGTATCTGCTGCCATAACAGTGGTATTCAAAAGTAGCGAGATATATCGATGGTCTGCGGTCCGTAAGTGGTTAATATTACTCGGGAGAAGCTAAAATATGTGTAACTAGAAAATGCATCTTCCTTGGGTACATGTATTATGCAATCCGTACATAAAAAATATGGTTTTGAAAACTATAACAGTGACTTCTAGAGATATTTTAAACAAACATCCTCTATTCTAGCTTTATACTCATTTCAAAATGACTTTCTGGTATGGATTTTATTACATAGTTACACTGGTCAAGCTTGGACCAATGGGGCTGATTTACTAAAACTGGAGAGAGCATAATTTGGTGCAGCTCTGCATGGAATCCAATCAGCGTTCAGGTTTATATATTTTTTTTTTTGTCAAACTTTAATTGAACCAGCTGAAGTTAGAAGCTGATTGGCTACCATGCACAGCTTCCCTAGACTTTGCACTCTTCAGTTTTGGTAAATCAACCCAATGTATTTTACATAAATGTGAGATGCTGGAAATGACTTCAGCAGTCACTGCCACTACAGAGATCACTGCTGTATTCTGCATCCCATGCTGCATAGTAACCACAGGTAAACACTCTACATGGGCACCATTCACAGAATACCTTGCATTTTTATCAATGAACACAAGTTCTCTAATTGAAAGAGGTGCAGGGCCTTGGAGGTGATACCTCGCATTCATTGAGAAATATGCAAGGCATCATGTGAATGGCGGCCATGCCAAGTGATTAACCCGCTACGGTAGCAGGGCAGTTACACTACACGGTACCTGGAAGACAGTGGTGATCACAATAGTAACGGCGACTACTATATTAATTTCCAGCTTTCACAAGGATCCCTCAGGTATGGATTATGCAAACGGTCTACGCTAGACCAACGTAATTATGCAATAAAATCCATACCATTAATTCATATTTAAGAATCATAAATTAATTCATATACAGAATTAGTACCCAATTCTATCTTGATATTAGTCACCTGTACGGAGCACTACTCAGACAGGAAAAGGGAAATGTAAGCCCTCTGAACCAGTGAAAGCCCAGTTGCTCATCACTATGAGCCCAACAGTACGATAATGGCAACATATGTGTTCTTCTTTAGGTGATACAAAGACTAGCAAGATAACTAGGGTAAAAGTGAGGCAGTACAAGTCTTGGGTTGGCAAGAAGTGTATTTCTGACTCTGACTGTGAGTCCAAAGTTCAGAAATACTGGCTTCTTGCAAGGATAAATCCTACCTCTCCATATAAACATACTGCAATCAACAGGTTCAGCTCTATTACAGAAGGCTGATCAAAGGCTGCCTACCCATAAATCAAAAGCTACCTAAAGCCTGGCACACACGATCATATTGTTGGCCAACAGAGTGTCAGACTTTTGTCCGAAGGGCATGCACCAGGAACTTGTCTTGCATACAAACGGTACACAATTGTCGGCCAACAAACACAAACATTGTGACGTACTATGAGGAAATTCAGCTCTTGAATGGTGAGCATTGATTCCGAGCATGCGTGTTTGTACTTTCAACTTTTGTGTGACAGACTTGTGTACAGACAATAGGAAAATCTGACAACAGACCGCCGTCCACCCAAAATTTACTAGCCTGTCATCCAACATTTGTTGGCGGAAAGTTGGACAACAATCGTCTGATGAAACTAATGGTCGGATTTTAGGCCAACAGTCTGTCATCACACAATTCCCTGCTGAAAATCCGATTGTGTCTACGAGGCTTTAGAATGAGATGTGCCTGAGGCATGCACTATAGTGAATCACTTCTATGAATATGGTCAATTAGGGTTAACACCTGTGGTCACAGGAGACATCAATCGTTTCTAGCCATGACTCAAAGGCAGCCTTCGATCAGATGAGTAGAACAAAGCCCCCAAACAGACATAAATATCTCTACTGCAACTGGTCTGTATTTACTATTAAATAATTGATTTACCAATTATTAATTTTCTTGCATATGGTTGTTTTATATTTGTTACCATCAGTGCAAAACAAAGGGGAATATGGCTTCTACAGCTCAAGGCACAATGGACGCAGAATATTCTTCATGTTTCCATTTACAATTTTGGGAGTATTCTTCACCTTGCTAAGAAGTAATGAGACAAAAATATTTTTTTTTGACATTTTAAAGTAGATCTGAACCCTATTTGCCTTATTGAATATACAACTAGGTATAAAGAAGCCCAACTGTCAGGTCTTTTTGTTTGTTAGCTAGAAACTAGAGTGCCTTCCTGAAATGTTGCTGTGCATTTGTAGTTAGGTGAAGCGTGGTGAGGTGGGCAAAAAACACTATGGGTCCAGGTGCAAAAACAAGAATATATTGTAATAGAAGTCTAGCAATGCACAACAAGCCTGGCGGAAAGGCAACCCAACCTGGAATACCCACAGGACGTAACAGCAAAGTGTCAGTAGCTAGAAGTCTCACAGAAGCCGGCAGTGCCTGTCTCGAGGAGCGGATTGTGGCCTGGCCAGTTCATAACCAAATGGGAAGGTTTCCATCAAGGATGGCATATCCCTGTACATTCCCTACTCTTCCAGAACCTTTCCCTGGTGCTAAGCACAGTCCCTGGCAGTTGGTTATCCGGTCCCTACACTGGCCACTTGTAAAATGCACACCAAACCTGGAGTGCAGGATCTAAAACAAGCTCTGAGGAAGAGGTTTAACCTTAAAACGCATTTGTTTATTGGGTCTTCACCTTGTGCCCAAGATGTTGATGCACTATTGACTGAATGATGTCGGACCATGCAATACATTTTGAAGCTGTACCATGTAAAAGCGTTAAATCAGTTGTGATTTTGTGTGTATAATACCACTTTTTTAACAATAAAAATATGTTTTAGGATAATGAGCCAGGTCGGTGAGCCCTTTCTATCTTTTTCTTGTGGTTCTAAAACAGACTCTGCCTGATCCAATATAGCCACCAAAGTCACATGGGGTGCCAGCATCCAACTGGATAGCTAAGCTATCATAGCTTTCTCCCTGCAAGGAAACCATAGAGCAGGGATATGCAATTAGGGGACCTCCAGCTGTTGCAGAACTACAAATCCCATGAGGCATAGCAAGACTCTGACAGCCACAAGCATGACACCCAGAGGCAGAGGCATGATGGGATTTGTAGTTTTGCAATAGCTGGAGATCCACTAATTGCACATCCCTGCCATAGAGGAACTAGGTTCCTCTCAGCTTCCTACTCCACCTGGGTTGCTGCAGCGGATGAGCGCCCCCTGCTGTGGAGAAAATAAACTGCACCTGCTTACACATTTGCTCTACACTTCTGGTGGTTGATGCATCCTCCAACACCCCTTTGAAGTCTCACATCCCATTCCAGCCACCGGCGTGCGTCCATCATCTCCCGATTGAAATTGGAGAAAATGTAGAGCCATGCACCATGTTTTCCTTTGAATATATTTGAATATAAAGCTTTATTGTGCAAATGAAACAAAGATGCTACCAATTCTCTTACATGACGTGTTTTTCTCCTTACAGGGGTGTATTCAATAAGCCCCTGTAGTAGATGAATCAAGTCATAAAAAGGAACAAGGGAACTGGTAGAGTGTCTCCACATTTTTCCTGGTGGTTGCATTGCTACATCACCCACATATCGCTCTGCTGTGTGCTGTGGCATGCAGGCAGCTAAAAACTACAGCTCCAATATAAGTGAAGGCACTTATAGGGGTTGTTATATACAGTGTTTCCCTCAATGCCCCTCAGCCTGGTCAGATAAGAGCCTTGAAATGATGATTGACAGCAACAAGACATGTAATTATGCAAATTGGATGAAGCCATATGTTGAAGTAGCATAATATTGTAGTATTCTAGCCATAGATTACAGACAGAAGGATGACAAAGCTGATCACTATTTCAGTCATGAGTGTCTGGCAGGATCACCAGGTATGTTGAAGCAGAAATAAAGAACACATTTAGGCTAATTTTACATGGATCACTTTGCAGAGCTTTTTTGACAGACAGGCAGTTCATAATGCCTGACCACCTTTTTTTTTTTCTTACAGGTAGAATACATAACAAATATTAAATTACATTTCAAAAATTAAATACAGAGAATTAAATCATAAGGAATGTACGTATAGTATGTGTGTATATAACAGAATGATACATATATAAATTTAAAATTATTAAGTATGTAATATAAAAAAAACTCTTAATAAGTAGATGCCATAGAGATCAGTTAGTAATGTTGTAATTAAAAAGTTTGCAGTATAACATAACCTATATATTAAATAAAAGTGTAGAGTATGATGGGATGTAAGTTTATAGTTTATTTATAAATAATTAGAATTCAAAGCAAAAAAACCCCCCAAAAAATAAAAAAATAAACAACAACAATATAGAGAGATATTAAGTGCTGGTTCACACTACAGCAACTTGGGATCCGACTTGTCAGATCTCAAGTCGCTGGACATAAGAAATTCCATTGAAGTGAATGAGAGCCATCTTAATGTACACTACTGAAGTTGCTTCGACTTCAGAAAAGGTTCCTGTACTACTTCAAGGTGACTTCTAGCCGTCTTATACCCATAGATTTCAATGGAAGTTGGAAGTCGGATCCTTATCTTAATTGATGTGATTTGGATCCAACATTACAGGAAGATTACCCAGGAAGTTGCCTCGAAGTTGCCTCGAAGTTGCCTCAAAGTTGCCTGGCAAAGTCGTGCCGACTTTTAAGAACTGTAGTGTGAACCTCCACTAAAGGTTTGGCTTTTTATTTACAGTATTTTATTTTTAATAACAAACATGTCATACTTACCTGCTCTATGTAGTGGTTTTGCACAGAGCAGCCCCGATCCTTTTCTTCTCAGATCCCCCACTGGTTCTATTGGCTCCTCCCCCATGACCAGTGCCCCCAATAGCAAGCCCATAAGACACATAGAGCCGCTGCTTGGCCTCGCCCCTGCTCTCTCCTCATTGGCTCACTGGCTGTGATTGAATTTTTTTTACCCTCATGCATATAATGCATGAAGATAAAAAACCTTGAGCCTTTAGAACCACTTTAAGAGAAAAAAAGAAGAAAGTGAGTTTATAAATGGGAGAGGAGAGAGAGGTGCCAATGTGCCAGAACTGCACCAGAACTGCATGCATTGCACACACCGTTGCAGGGCGTATGCGGTGCTTCTCCTTTTACTTGAAAGGATTGTGACTACCCGCTGAATGTAACAACAGCAATATTTTATGGTATTGGTGTAAAGCAAAGCATTGCAACCGTTGCATGCACACATCCTATCGTCCATTGCCTTTGCAACTTAATGGGGCGTGTGGTTGAGGGGTGCTAAAATGTGTCTAAACCTTGTGTTTTTAACATCCTATAACTAAAAGAGCCCAAACCGGTTCCCGACCAGCGCACGCCGATGTACGTCGGCAGAATGGCACGGGCAGGCATATTGGCGTACAGGTAAGTCCAATATTCAATGCCGCCCTGCCATTGCGAGTGCGCCGCCGGCGGTGCGCTCGCGTGCCGGTCGGGACCCCCGTGAGTCCGGTCATGGGTCCCGTGGACTCGATCGCCGTGGGCATTCCCATGAACATCTCACGGGACGGCTGAATGGAGGAAATGCCGTGTAAACAGCATTTCTCCATTCTGCCTAGCAACTAGTGACGCTGATCTCTGCTCCATGTGATTGGAGCAGAGATCAGTGTTCACTAAATGAAAGCCCAACCCCCCCACAGTTAGTAACACACCCCTAGGAACACTTAACCCCTACACTGCCACCCACTGGTTAACCCCTTCACTGCCAGTGTCATTTACACAGGAATCACTGCATTTATATAGCAGTGATTATTGTATAAATGACAATGGTCCCAAAAATGTGTCAAAAATGTCCGATGTGTCCACCACAATGTCGCAGCCACAATAAAAATCGCTGATCGCCGCCATTACTAGTAAAAAAAATAATAATAAAAAATTATTAATAAAAATGCCATAAAACGATCCCTATTTTGTAAACGCTATAACTTTTGCGCAAAACAATCAATAATCGCTTATTGTGATTTTTTTTACCAAAAATATGTATAAGAATACGTATAGGCCTAAACTAAGGGAAAAAAAAAGTTTTTTTTATATATTTTTGGGGAATATTTATTATAACAAAAAGTAAAAATGTTTTTTTTTTTGTTTATAGCGCAAAGAATAAAAACCGCAGAGGTGATCAAATACCACCAAAAGAAAGCTCTATTTGTCGGAAAAAAAGGATGTCAATTTTGTTTGGGAGCCACGTCGCACGACCGCGCAATTGTCAGTTAAAGCGACGCAGTGCCGAATCGCAAAAAGTGGTCTGGTCTTTGACCAGCAAAATGGTCCGGTCTGTAAGGGGTTAAAGTAGCACTTTTAATTTTTGCAAATATATACTCTTTGGTGTCTATTTTTTAATGTCTTCACCCAAGATTTACACAACTCTCGCCCGAGATTTACATATTTTTTTTAAATTGTATGTGAAAATGTAATGTAATATTATGTGAATTTTTGGTGAAAGTTGTGTGACTCTTGGGTGAAAACATTGACTAATGGACCCCCCTAAGATGACAGCACTCTTTTTCACAGTGTGTTCACTATAGTATTCTTAGTTCCTTTGTCCCACCTCACCCCGATGGCTGTTTTTTCCTAACATAGGCGTGCACACATGGTGTGCTGGATGTGTCTGGGCACACCCTATTTGCTCAGTGCTGCACATCTTTCTCCTGCTGCGTTTACTATGCTTCAGTCTGTGAATAAACAGGGAGCCGCTCAGCACAGAGCACTTCCCATTCATTCATTGTCCAGTGCAGCTGAGGCTGCAGAGAAAGGGATTGGGGAATCTCTGTCCTCAGTCCCTTTCTCTGACTGAGACATCAGGTGTTGTGTTTAGGTTGGGTTCACACTTATGCAAATTGAATGTGGGTTTTCTCCGCATCCAATTCGCATGACAGGAGAGTGTGACCGGCTCACAAGGGAGCCAGTTCACACACGTCTGGGGCGGCTGCACAGAGCACAGCAGAAGGGTCCTGTGCATCTTTGGCTCAGCTTCAGGTCTGAATCCAGGCAAAGATTAGGACTTGATTCACCCCTGAACCAGTGAACAGGGATGCATCGGACCCCGTGCTGTGAGCCGCTCAGCAAACACTACCCTATTGACACCATCCTACAGACATCAGCCACTGCTTTACTGACACAGCACTGTTCATGGTTTAATACATTTTAAAATGTTTGTTGTATGTACTGTATATATATATATATATATATATATATATAGTTTTGGGATGCACACCTATGCTTCCTACTATAAAGCCACAGTGTAACATCGAATCAGTACGTTGTCGATAAAAGGAAAAAAAAAAAAGAATAAAATACAATACAGCCTCCAGGTATGATAAATAATTTAGCATTTCTTCGACAATGCATAAAATACAAGGGACTATGTGCTGCTAAGTTAGTATTACGCATAACAATAAAATTTTATTTATTAGCACTTTAGTTTTTAATAGCATAGTACTTTCTTTTTTGTTTCTTAAGGATTTAAAACAGATTCGAATGATGACCTTTCTTAAGATTTCATTGCCTCTACAGTTTTACAGGCCATTTTAGAAACATATCTTGTTAGTATATCATAAACAGATAATGTAGCATACTCCCACACAATTTAGTTTTAGCATGCTAAGAATATTTGTATCTTACATTTTTGTTTTATTCTTTTTTTTATGTTACTGTAACAAGAATTTCGGTTTTTTAACCTCTTGTCTTTTCATACTTTGTTGTGCTCATTTTACTTGTTGTTATTTTAATTACATTTTTTTTAAATATCAGAATGTAATGTTGTTCTTAGCAGATCAAATTTACTCTAAGCTCTCAAAGATGGAAAAAGTGCACATATTTGACAAATTTTATCGGCTGCTAGGAAATGCTTTTTTCACACAGTTTAAAGCCTCGTACACACAATCGGATTGTTGGCCAACAGAGCGTCAGACTTTTATCCGAAGGGTGTGTGCCAGGAACTTGTCTTGCATACTAACGGCGCATGACTGTCAGCCAACTAACACGAACGTAGTGACATACTATGTGGCATTTCAGCTCTTGAGCACCACCTTTTGGGCACCTTCTGCTAATGTCATGTTTGGTGAGCATTGATTCTGAGCATGCGTGTTTGTACTTTCTACTTCTGTGTGATGGATTTGTGTACACATGATACAAAAATCTGACAACAGACCGTTGTCCGCCGAAAATTTACTAGCCGGTGATGTGTCGAACACTATCCCCCGTCGGATAGTGTCCTCCCTGTACTGCGCTTGTGCAGTATGGAGGACAAGGAGACGCTGAAGGTCTCCAAAGATGGGCGGCGCCTAAGCATTGAGTCCAGGTTCAAGCCCCACCATCCAAGTGGACATAGAGTTAGAATAAAAAATTGCCGAGCGAAGCAAGGCCGTGCCGGAAGCGAGGTGAGCAAAGCGAGCCCGCAAGGGGCCCTGTTACTAAGTGCTACCGTATGTCCACTTGCATGGTGGGGCTTGAACCTGGACTCAGGGCAGAAGGTACTAGCAAGTGGGCAGGCACTGTTCATCTTCGGAGACTTTCGGACTCTCCTTGTCCGCTGCGCCTTCGCAATATGGAGCGGACACTATCCGATGAGGGGACAGTTTTTGGCAGAACACCGGCTATCCAACATTTGTTGGCGGAAAGTTGGCCAACAATTGTCTGATGGTGCGTACTAATGGTCAGATTTTAGGCAAACAGTCTGTCATCATATAATTCCCTGCTCGAAAATCCGATCGTGCGTAGAAGGCTTAAATTGCAGATAATCAGCAGATATCAGGAGATCATTTGGCCCAGCTGAATGTTGGTTAATGTCCCGTGATCTTTTTCCTGTGCATGGTTTCTGGGGAGAAGAGTGTGAAAAATGGCTGGAAAAAAAAATTGAATTTCTTTGAAGGAGCATTGTAATCAAGAATAAGCAATCATTTTTACAGGCATCCACAAGTGAGCAATTTGTGAAATTTGCAACGGGATGTTTGTAAGTATTATAATTATCCCAGATAGAAGCACCATTTTACTCATAAGCCAATATCAATACAATCCAATGATTATCAGGGTGCTGTATCCCTAAATGTTCATACTCAAGAAATTATAGAATATGGACCAGGATTTTTTTTAGGCTCCAACAACGTACTAGTTAAAAGTTTATACATATTTTATTGAAATATGACTTAAATCAGGAAACAACATCAAGAACGTGTGTATCAAGTCATCTTGATAATAAACTGATCAAAATTATAAACACAACCCTTTTGCCACACCTGTGAGTTGGATGGATTATCTCGACAAAGGAGCAGTGCTCACTAACACAGATTTAGACAGATTTGTGAGCAATATTTGAGAGAAGCAGGCCTTTTGTGTACATATAAAAAGTCATAGATCTTTGCGTTCAACTCGTAATAAATAGGGGCAAACACAAAAGCGTTGCCTTCATAATTTTGCTCAGTGTAATTCTAATTGTGACAGCCCGGGTATCTGGTGATGGGGGCAGGGAGGGAGGGGAGGTATTGGAGAGTAGCGGTCGAGAGACATAACTAGTGTTAAGAATGTAAGCAGTGGTAGACCAGATTGTCCTAAGTATTATTCACTAGTACTTATGATCGTGAGGGGATGCATTATTTATTGTAGCAGGCTGTGGTGCAGGCGCGGGAGTAATCCATCCAGGGAGCCCAGTCGTTTTGGAATTTGGGCACGGTAAGATTTTTTTTTTGCGAACATAAGCTCCATCTGAAGGTGTTGGTGGGGAGCTATTTTTCCAGTTTCGTGCTATAGAACGTCTGTGTATGAGCGTAGCATTGAATTGTTCTGGCCAAGCTCCTAAGCCTAAACCCAGCAAAGCTAATTCAGGTGTAATTTTTGAGAGATTACCAGTGATTCCGATAAGGAGGGTTTGCACATCTCCCCAGAAAGAAGATAGCAACGGGTAAGTCCACCAAATGTGGACTAGTGAGCCACAGTTTCTCGAGCAGGCAGGGGAGTAACTTTCAATAATTTTTATTCAGAATATTTTAGAAAGTATACAGATCCAGAATTTGCCCTTGCAAGTAGGCTGTAAACCAGGGTACAAATCTTTGCGACACATAAGAGTACATGTTGTCAATAAAGATAGTGTATTGTCATCCCCATTATGGAATAATGAAAATAAATTAAAGAGAAAACATTATAAAAGAAGAATGCGGCATTAAGAGGTGAGGTTACATAATGTCCCATCCTGTCACATCTCACCTCTCTGAAGATAGTCAAGATGTGGGAAAAGACACTCAAATAATGCAGTTTAAATACTAGGGAAATCTCTCTCTCACAGTAATCCCTTAGGGCCGGTTCACACTGCGACGCGAGGCGAGGCGACACGGCTCGCCTCGCCTCGCTCCCGCAAGTCGCCCCCATTCTGTACAATGGAACCGTTCTGAGAGGAGCGACTCGAGTCGCTCCGACTCAGAAAAAAGGTTCCTGCACTACTTTGGGGCGACTTCGGGGGCGACTTGCATTGACTTCTATACAGAAGTCCTCTGCAAGTCGCCGCTGAGGTCCGTGCAGGTCGCGGCGAGGCAAGTCGGAGATGCCTCGCCGCGCATCGCTGTGTGAACCGGCCCTTAGCCCTTGTACACACGGTCGGACAAAGTTGACGTAAAATCCAATCGTACGTAACGTGATGACGTTATTTCCTTACGACGGGACTACGTTCAGGCTAGTAGCCAATAGCGTTGGTCTAGGAATTTGATCTGAGCATGCGTGGCACTTTGTCCGATCGGAATTCTCTACACACAATCGGACAAAGTCCGATCGGATCATGTTGTCTGAAAGTTTTATAGCCCAGCTCTAAAACTTTGTCGGTCGGATATTCCGACGGAAACAGTCCGATGGAGCCCACACACTGTCGGATTATCCAACAACATGGTCCAATCGGACATTGTCCATCAGAATATCCGACCGTGTGTACAAGGGCTTACATATAGAAGATAATACACTGAACTATCAAAGACCTGCTACACCCTCTTGAAGCACTGATCAGACTTAACTCTCATGTAGTTGGCAAATACCCC
This sequence comes from Lithobates pipiens, assembly GCF_037356315.1. NCBI lineage: Eukaryota > Metazoa > Chordata > Amphibia > Anura > Ranidae > Lithobates > Lithobates pipiens. The sequence continues at coordinate 42,124,442 of NW_027507686.1, read as the reverse complement.
TATAGGACCGAGGGCCTATCTGAAGGCTAATATAGAGAATGATAGAGAATGGAAATCGTCAATAGAAGGAAAAAAAGACAAAGCATGAAAGATAGACGTGTACCCCATCCTAAAAAACAAAACAAAAAAAACCCTTTCTATGGCATACCCATCGCCTCCGAGAGATATTTAATCCAGGGGTCCCAAGTTTTGTCAAACAAGACGAGTTTATCATTCAGAATTGCCTATGGGCATTCATTACCATAATCCAAGATAACTTGGACTTTAGTAGGTTGAAGGTATGATTTCGTAGGGGATTTCCAAGACCTGGCAATGGAAATCCTGGCTGCTACAAATATAAAAGCTATGAGCCTCTTTGTGTGTCTCGATGTCCCCTCCACTGGGTGCCCCAATGGTGCCTGCAGTGCCGATTTAATGAGGTTCACTTGAGTGAGTGAGTAAATTAAATTGTGGGCAGGAATCCTCCTCACTTTTGGGCAAGTCCACCAAACCTGCAACATAGATTTTAATTATGTTTCAATTAAATGTAAATGTATACTTTTTTTTGGAAAGTTGTCGGTGCCTAAAGTACCCTGGTCCATCGTTTATCATTTCTTGAGTATACGCATAAGCCATGTTGTCGATCTCAAGGCCAATTTTTTTCTAAAGATTCTTGGAGAGTGGGTCTAACCCATGCCAATGCCTGACTAACACTTCAAGTTTTGGGGGCTTAGAAATTGAACTGAAGCTCAGCACACGTGACCCATGGCCCATGAGCACCCATTTAGGTTACTTCTTTCAGTTAAAGAGTATTTGCAGAACCAATAAATATGGAGTACAGGCCTGAATTCTCTTCTGTAAGACCCTTTACACTATAAAGAAAAATGGCATCTGATCACAGCAGAATCATGCATGCAATATGGAGACTGGAAAATCCAACACAGATCCCGTCTTTTAACACTCTGTAAATAGTATATGATTTTTTATTTTTCTTTGATAATTTTAGCATAATGCATCAGATCCATAATTTTTTTGAAGCTGTTTTATATTCACATTTTCATCCTCACAACAATTTGCTAATCTGCGAGGAACAGATGACAAGAGAAACAAGGGGAATTAAAGGGAAGTTAATAGCATGTGCATATTTTAATGAGAAATGTCAATCACCCATCACCTGTCAAACAATTCTTCAAATTGTCTAATATAGGAGGACGTCTCTGGCTGTCAAGAAACTTTATTTCATATATTGAAACATAGTTGTTATATTTGACAAAGACATAGAGGACATCTTATCAATCACTGTTCCCTACAGTGTGGCGCCACTAATATTGCTTCTGAATGGCTTGTAAAGTACGACATCAAACATTCAGTCAGTGAAATTTAACGTGGACTAAAAGAACATTTCATGGTGATGATGAGGTTGCATCACTTTTTTAAAAATATGATTAAAGGACACTTGGAGTTATTTTTTTTTTTTGCTGTATGTAACAACTCTCATGATGTGAAGGCTGATGAAGGGAAGGAACTCCCAATGATGAAGGGTAAGAGGGCCCAGTTGAGGAAATGCACCTTACTAGAATGCGTGGCAATGCCTGTACAGCACAATGGTGCTTTTCATTTTAAGGGGAACCTCAACATGCTAAACCACCTACAATGCGCCTATGTTTCAGCGTGGGCTGCCTTTTAAGCAGACCCTGTGCATAAAAATCAAGGTACACATTTTAAATGTGACCTCCTCCACCTTCTCCTTGCTGGATCTCTAAATAAAACAAAAAAAAGGAGTCGTGGTGAGATCTCTTTGAAGTGGGGGCGGATACCTGTCAAAAAACAGGTACCCATTCCCCCCCGAAAGGTCCCAAACGTGGCACCGGAGGTCCACTTTTCTGTTGAACTCCACTTTAACTTTACATTTTCTCTTCTCTACTTAATTAGCTATACATTTATAGGTCATAACCTGGGCTCAAGTCCTGCGGGAACGCATGGGAACGGAGTTCCTGTACTTTTTCCACAACAGGAACTTCGATCTACCTGTCAATCACAGCTAGCTGACGGGTAGATCAGGTCTAGGTCTAGCTGATGGGTAGATCAGGTCTAGGTCTAGCTGACGGGTAGATCAGCTATTCTGCTCACAGGACATGCAGGGAGAGGGGTGAGCTGAGGGAGCAATGCTGTCTTTAATAATGATTGGACCATGGGCAAAAATTTTCTTAGGGCCCCCCTCTCCCCATGCAATTTTGCTCTCCACCTTCTCTGAGACATACAATAAATAGCAGCTAGACTTAAAATCAGTTTACTGTATCAGATCAGGCAGCGATTGTGATTGGTTGCCAGAGGTTACAGCCTATCATTACTGCTTACTGACTGGTTGCTAGAGGTTACAGCACTCCTTAAGGCTCACTGATTAGTTGCTAGAGGTTACAGCACATTTTTGCTTGTTGATTGGCTGCTAGAGATTACTGTACAGTAATACTGCTCACTGGTTGCTATAGGTTACAGTACATCTTCTCCTCACTGCAGGGGGGGCATGATATACCTATGAATGCTGCCTTTATTTACATATCAATGCAGTTGGCCTCAGCTATTTACATATGCATGTCACTGCTATTTACATATGAATGCCAGTATTTACATGTAAACACAGGTCTGCAGGTGAGTCATCTGTACACAATAGGGCAGAGCTGGGCAGCATTAGTAGCAGCACAGGACTAAAATTTCAAAAGAAACAAGGGAATGTAAACTGGGATAGTTGGCAAGTATGAGGCAGCTGCTTTGGGCCCCACAACAATGACAGGGCCCAGGGCAGCTGCCCCTTTTGCCCTGCCTTAAAGATGGCCCTGTGAGGGAGGAACATCAGTTTGGGGTGGTAAGCTGAGCACAATACCTGGCAAAGTTTACTGCCAGGAGGGAAGTTTATGTGGAAATATGTGAAGAGTTGGAATAGTAGCGAGTGTGTGTTGGAGCCCTGCAGAATTTGCAGCCCCCCAAGCTAACATACATCTCCTAAGCAGGAACACATCACTATCTCGCCAAGCGTGCTGTCCAGATAATGTGCAGTTAATTTATGACCTTTCCTTTTAACCCTGTGTTATCCAAATTCTGTTCAATGAAAAGTGTAAACTCACCACATAAACACTCTATATACAAAGTAACATTCCCCAATAAAGATCAGAACATGATGTTCTCGTTTGCATGGAAGCACAATTGAATGAGAATTACCGCATTTATGTTTATTGAGGATTGTTTTTTTTATGTACTAACAATTAAGCTTCATACGTACAGTACAAAAATTCGATGAAAAATACCAGTTTTGAAGTGTTCGTGCATATGAACGTATCATTTATTTCTTTTATTTTTTTGGTGGGGGAGTCGATCTTGGGTGGGAGTTCCCACACTTTTTTCCCCTGGTCATAACACCAGGAGTAGTTGATATAGGGAATATCTGATTGCCTTCTGGAGGATCAGGAAGGACTCTTTCCCCCCACCTGAGCAAATTGGATCAACTATGGGTATAGGACTATGCATATGGAGGTTTTCTACTTGTTTTTTTTTCTTTTTTCATGGGTTGAACTAGATGAACTTGTGTCTTATTTCAGCCTAATGAACTAGGTAACTATGTACTAACGTCTGCTTATTTATAACACCCTCCTACGCAGAGCTCAAGGATTTTTCTCAGGCAATCCCCATTCCTCTACATATCTCTTTATCAGCCCACCATTATCCTGTATAAACAGATCTTCATAAACTACTACTTCAAAATAGACTATCCGTCCTCTCTACCCTACTTATTTATTACCAAGTAACTTACACCCATCACTTGCAGACATTGCTTGTTCCCTGATCCTACTGCAACTAATATTCCCCTTCCTCTGAATCTAATAAGGGTAGAGCCTGTATAATTGTGACATGTCAGTAATTAAAAGGTTTGGGGCGGCATCCATGCTGAGCTTTAGCAGCAGGAAAGTCCTGTTATCCAAACCCTTTGATGGATCTTATTATTTAAAGTGAACCTGTGGGTAAAATAACATTAGAAAACGAAAAACAGCATCAGTTATCTGACGGCATAGAACTTCCAGCAGAATCCCTCTCTCTCCAGCACTGCCGCAAACAGGCAGACCCCCCCCCCCCCCCCCCACAGACACAAAACATTATCTGGGACTGCGGAGAGGTCATTATACTGTCGTGTAGAGGTGAAGGGCATGCCTGATCTCCGCTATGTGGAAGTGAAGAATCAGTGGGGAGCTCTGGGTGGTGCTAGACTGAGATATCCTGCAGACAAAAAGCACATGCTGATATCTCATGCTACCAGCTGCTGTTATAAGCTGAGAAATGTTACTTTACCCATAGGCTGCTTAAAGGAGTTAGCTATCTCAATAGCGCTACGTAAGGTTTTCGTAGATTAAGGTGAGTTGGATTTAGCATTGTTGTCTAAACTCCAGTGGTAACCATTCCTTGTCTGCGGTCAGAAAAAAAAAGCAGACAATTTATTTTCAAATGTGGAAAATTCAGCAACAAGAGTGAGACCACATCATGCCAGGTCTTGGTGTTGAGAAAAACAGGAAACCAAGATTCAGGGACCTTGGTGTTGGAGTCTTTGAGATATGAGACTAGTGTGGAATTGAACCCAGTTCTACCTACCAAAATGTTAAATGCCTGTTATTGTGACCTAAAGCGGAACTTCACTCGCTCAATCAACATTGACTATTTTTATCCCCCACCAGAATAGGGAAGAAAGGGGATTTAAGTGACTTTGAACGTGTCATGATTGTTGATGGGAGACGGGCTGGTCTGAGTATTGCTGATCTACTGGGATTTTCACACACAACCATCTCTAGGGTTTACAGAGTGAGTGGCAGTTGAGTAGAAGAAAATGCCTTGTTGATGTCAGAAGTCACAGGAGAATGGGCAAACCGGTTTGAAATGATAGAAAGGCAACAGTAACTCAAATAACCACTTGTTACAACCAAGGTATGCAAAATACCTTCTCTGAACACACAAAACATCAAACTTGGAAGCAGGTGGGCTACAGTAGCAGCAGACCACATTGGGTGCTACTCCTGTCAGCTAAGAACAGTAAACTGAGGCTACATTTCACACTAAAATTGGGCAAAAGAAGGTTGAAAAAATGTTGCCTGGTCTCATGAGTCTCAATATCAGATGGTAGGGTCAGAATTTGGCGTAAACAATGTGACAGCATGGATTCTTCCTGCCATGTATTAATGGTTCAGGCTGGTGGTGCTGTAATGATATGGGGGATATTTTCCTGGGGACACTTTGGGCCCCTTACTACCAATTGAGCATAATTTAAATGCCACGGTTTACCTAAGTGTTGTTGCTGACCATGTCCATCCCTTATGTAGTCATCTTCTGATGGCTCCTTCCAGCAGGATAATGCACCATGTCACAAAGCTGAAATCATCTCACCGCTGGTTTCTTGAATATGACAATGAGTTCACTGCACTCCAATGGCCGTCACACTCACCAGATCTCAAACCAATAGATCAGTGGTTCTCAAAATCAGTCCTCAAGTACTCCCTACAGGTCATGTTTTGGGAATTTCTCTTATGCCGCGTACACATGGTCAAACTGTATGACGTACTTAGTCTGGCGGAAAAGTATGCCAGACTGTCCGTCGGAATTTCCGAACGGGCTACTTGCCCACACACGGCACTTTTTGAGCGGACTAATACGGCGTACTAAGTCCGCCGTACTATCCGCCCTACTTTTGAAATGAACGGACTCGCCCACACACGCGGAGGAAAGTCCGCTCATTTCGAGCGCGTCTCCAGGTAGGCGGTGACAGAAGACCGGGCCACCGCCTGTAAAAGAGCTATAAGAAGGCGCGGTGGCCCGGCAGAAGAACCGAAGAGGGGGACAAGACCCCCGAAGTCGGGAGAAGAGGCCGGCGGCGAGGAAGAAAGCCGGACTCCTCTGCTAGCAAAAGAGCTACAAGAAGAAAGCAGAGGAGTCCGGCGAGAAGACCCCCGAAGACGGAAGACCCCCGGAGCTGTGCAATAAAGTATTTTATCTCGTGTGTTGTGTTTTTTTTTTGTACTTTTATTTTACAGGTGAATGGGTAGGGGTACATTGTACCCCATACTCATTCACATAGGGTGGGGGGCCGGTATCCGGGGGCCCCCTTATTAAAGGGGGCTCCCGGATTCCGATAAGCCCCCCGCCCGCAGACCCCGACAACCAACGGCCAGGGTTGTCGGGAAGAGGCCCTTGTCCTCATCAACATGGGGACAAGGTGCTTTGGGGTGGGGGGGCCGCGCAGCCCCCCCTTCCCCAAGGCACCCCCCCATGTTGAGGGCACGCAGCCTGGTACGGCTCAGGAGGGGGGGCGCTCGCTCGCCCCCCTTTTCTGGCCGGCCGGGTAGCGTGCTCGGACAAGGGTCTGTTGTGGACTTTGGGGGACCCCCACGCCGATTTTTTTCGGCGTTGGGGTTCCCCTTTAAGTCCATACCAGGCGGCAGGGCCAGCGACGTCTCCTTCGTGGGCCCCGCCTACCTGGATACCCGCTCGAAATGAGCAGACTTTTCTCCGGGCGGGAAAAGTCCGCTCATTTCAAAAGTACGGCGGACTGGCATACACACGGCCGGATTGTCCGCTGAAATGCGAGTACGACGGACAGAATTTCGAAAAAAACGAAATTCTTAGTATGCCGGACTGCACGCTGAAAAAGTCCGCTGAAGCCCACACACGAGCGGACTGTCCGTTGAAATGTATTTCGGCGGACTAAGTAGGCCATACAGTCCGCTCGTGTGTACGCGGCATTAGATAAAATAGCAGGCCAAAATACCAAGCCATTGACTCTGATTTAAAGCACCTGTGCAAGATAACAGAAAACCTGCAAACATGGCCTGTTGGGGGGTAGACATGGGCGCCATCAATAAATTTGTTTCGTTCTGTTCCATTACGGTTCGTATTAAAATTTATTCGTATTTCGTGTCCGAAATTCAATTTCAATTTGTACGAAATACGAATTGTCGTTAGGTTCGTTAACTTGTACGAACGTTCGTTACGATAAATTTAAAGGCAAAAATATACCTCAATATGACATTAGATGCTGATGGAAGTTTGTTTTTTATCCGAAATACGAAATTCCGTTGAAGAATTTCCTATCCGAAATACGAATTCTCGTTAGATGAGGGGCTCCCACCATCCCTGTGCTGTGCTGACTTCCTCCTGGGGATTCGTAAACAAAAGTTCGTATTTCGTCCAAAATTCGGACGCATGACAATTCGTATTTCCTATCCTCCCGAACGTACGAATTTAGGGAAATTCGTAGGAATTTAAGATTCGTATGAAACGAATCGCACATGTCTATTGGTGGGTACTTGAGGACTGAGGTTGAGAACCACTGCAATAGGGCACCTTTGGGATGTGGTGGGACAGGATATTTGCATCATGGATGTGCAGCTGAAAAATCGACAGCAACTGCGTGATGCTATCATGTCAATATGGACCATAATCTCTTAGGAATGTTTCCAACATGTTCTAATTCTAATCTATGCCACAAAGAATGAAGGCAGTTCTGAAGGCAAAAGGGGGTCCACCCCGGTACTAGCAAGGTGTACCTAATAAAGTGGCGGGTGAGTGTATATACCTTTACAACCACTTTATAAATTGGGAGAAGAGGACGACTCTTATGCCGCGTACACACGGGCAGACTTTTCAACATCCAAAGTCCGAAGGACTGAGTCCGTCAGACTATCCGATCGTGTGTGGGCTGCAACGGACTTTTGACTCACCAAAGTCCGAAGGACTTTAGAATATGGAACATGCTTCAAATTTTTCCGAAGGAACTCCGCCGGACCCGGTCCCCTTCGAAAAATCCGCTCGTGTGTATGCTACTCCGACGGACTAAAACCGACGCTAGGGCAGCTATTGGCTACTGGCTATGAACTTCCTTATTCGAGTCGGGTCGTACGTCATCACGTTCGAATCCGTCGGAGTTTAGTGTGATCGTGTGTGGCCAAGTCCGTTCGGCCGAAAAGTCTGTCAGAACTCCGTCGGAATTCCAGCAGAACTCCGACGGAACTCCTTTGGAAGTCTGTCGGACATAAGTCCTCTCGTGTGTACGGGGCTTTAGTAAGGGAGCCCTGGATAGCAGTAAAAAAACTGACAAAAGTTCTAATCTTTCCACACTATATCAATGGAAAAGTTTTTGGCTTGACATACACTTTAATAGATACAAAGTGGCTGAGAGTGCAGCTATGAGAGTTAAAGCCCAACTGAACTCTCAGTTTAAAGCAGCTAAATACATTCCAGGTGCAAAACAAAAGTTTATTTTATTTTTCATGTCAGCATGCTGCAGAATGTGACCTTTGATCTCTGTGCAGGAAGCAGAGGTCTCCTTGAAGAGATCTGAAGCACCCCCTGCTGTGACAACCCTATAAGTCTGCAATCAGAGAAGCTTACAGTATGCTCCCCACTAATTGGAGTGCTCTTGCTCTAACTCAGCAGCATGTTGGACTTCTTAAAAAAAACTTTGAGTTTCTTTTCAAACTGCACTTGTGCGTGAGCCCTAAACTGATAGAAACACAACTCCAAAGTCTTTGTTGTGATCTTCAAGGATCTTTGAGAAAGAATAACTAATAATATTATTATTATTATAATTATTTAGGATTTATATAGCTCCAAAAGTTTACATATCCCTTTACAACTTGAGGGTAGACAGTACAAATACAATACACTTTAATACAGTAGGAATCAGACGGCCCTGCTCATTAGAGCTTACAATCTAAGAGGGAAGGTCAAGAGATACAAGAGGTAATAACTGTGGGCGATGTGCTGATTGAGAAGATAAATGTACAGTTGTTAGGTGTGGGCCAGATAGGCTTCTCTGAAGAGATGAGTTTTCAGGGATCGTCTGAAAGTGGATAAAGTAGGAGAAAATTGAACAGATTGGGGTAGAACATTCCTGAGGATGGGAGAGGCTCTGGAGAAGTCCTGAAGGCGAGCATAATATGGGATGTTCTGATGGTTTAGTCTGAACCTAGGTTCAGACCGAACTGTGGCTGCTCAGCCACCTGTTCGGCAGAAGCTTGACATCATATATAGAATTATGATTGTGAATTTGCAATAACTTTTTTTATTAAAATGTTTGTTACCCCAACATTTCATATTCCCGATACACTATATTGCCAAAAGTATTGTGACACCTTCCTTTACATGCACATGAACTTTAATGGCACCCCAGTCTTAGTCCGTAGGGTTAAATATTGAGTTGGCCCACCCTTTGCAGCTATAACAGCTTAAACTCTTCTGGGAAGGCTGTCCACAAGGTTTAGGAGTGTGTCTATAGAAATGTTTGACCATTCTCTCAGAAGCGCATTTGTGAGATCAGGCACTGTTGTTGGACGAGAAGGCCTGGCTCACATTCTCTGCTCTCATTCTTCCCGAAGGTGTTCTGATGGGTTGAGGTCAGGACTCCACCTCAAACTCGCTCATCAATGTCTTTATGGACTTTGCTTTGTGCACTGGTGCTCAGTCATGTTGGAACAGGAAGGGACTAACCCCAAACCGTTCCCATAAAGTTGGGAGTATGAAATTGTCCAAAATGTCTTGGTATGCTGACACCTTAAGTGTTTCCTTCACTGGAACTAAGGGGCCAGGCCCAACCCCTGAAAAACAACCCCCCACCATAAGCACCACCAAATGATTTGGACCAGCGCACAAAGCAAGGTTCATAACAACTGGGAAATGCAAGTTTGGGGTGGAGGAACTTGTGGCCTGCATCCGATAGAACATCTTTGGGATGAATTAGAGCAGAGACCGCAAACCAGGTCTTCTCATCCAACATCAGTGCCTGACCTCACAAATGCGCTTCTGGAAGAATGGTTAAATATTTCCATAGACACACTCCCAAACCTTGTGGACAGCCTTCCCAGAAGTGCTAAAGCTGTTATAGCTGCAAAGGGTGGGCCAACTCAATATTGAACCCTACGAACTAAGACTGGGATGCAATTAAAGTTCATTTGCGTGTAAAGGCAGGTGATCAAAGGGTTAAATGTATGCTTAGGGAGTGGTTACTAACTGTGGGGGAGGTGCTTTGACTACTTGAAGACATGGATTTATGGTAATATAATATATGTATCTGTTGTACTATGCACTTGTAGGAAAAAAGTATCCTCTGTGTGCACATTCATGCTCAGCCTAGCCCCCACTCTCTTCTCATTGGCTCTCTGGCTGTGATTGACAGCAACAATGCCTCAGCCAATGAGAAGTGAGAGCCCATGTGAGCTGAGGCTCTCGTGCACACCGCTTGATCGTGATGGGGTTCAGGTAAGTATTAGTGGGGACTGCTGCACAGAGAAGGTTTTTTTGAAACCTAGATCATAGAATGCAGGAGGGTAGAAAAACCTTGAGCCTTTAGAACCACACTGCAAAGGAAAAATGCTTTTAAATTCCCAGCAAATAATACCATACATAGACCAAAGGTCTTCTAAATTATTTGGGGGACCTTTAAAGGGATTCACCCCCAAATGCACACCGCACCCTTTAAATCTGTTATGGACTTTACCTTTAGTGGGTACTTCATGCAAGAATATAAAAAATATGTGTCCCCCAGGAAATCCACACATCGTACCTCTACTTATTCACAATAAAAAAATGTAACTTAGCAATAAAGACATTTAAATGTCTGACAAGGCCTTTAAAGTGGTTGTAAACCCTTACAAACTACTTTGACCTACAGGTAAGCCTAGATTAAGGCTTACCTGTAGGTCCAAAAAATATCTCCTAAACCTATACGCATAAGAGCTGAGGGGGAAGAGAAGCAACAGTACACTGAGCTTCCTAGTAAATGGCTGTGCATGAAGAGGGGATGTATCAGGACACAGCCAATCATTGGAGGAGAGCAGGATGAGATTCCAGCACAGCTAGGGAACTTACCATGGTGTGCCCTCCTGCTTAGTGTGGTTCGTTTTTAATAGGAAAGCAGAGGGACTGGCCAGAACACCAGGGATTTCACACTAAGGAAGAAATACAAAGAGAACAGGATACTTTTTCCCTACAAGTACATAGTACAACAGACACATATACTATATTACCATAAATATTGTCTTCAAGTAGTCAAAGCACCTCCCCCACAGTTAGTAACCACTCCCTAGGCATACATTTAACCCTTTGATCTCCCCTTATGTTAACCCCTTTCCTGCCAGTGTCATTAGGGCAGTGACAGTGCATATTTTTTAGCACTGATTACAGTAATAATGTCACTGGTCCTCAAAAAAGTATCAAAAATGTCCGTTAAGTGTCCATTTTGTCCGCCGCAATATTGCAGTTCCACTATAAGTCGCTGATCACTGCCATTGCTAGTAAATTATTATACATTATTATTATTATACACAATTTATATAGCACCAACAGATTACGCAGTGATTTACAATGTAGAGGTGGACAGCATAATTACAGTACAGTTCAATACAGAAGGGACAGGAGGGCCCTCCTTGTGGAGCTTACATTCTAAAGGGAAGGAGTGGTGGTAAAAAAGGTAATAAGTCCGGGAAATGATTTGATGGGGTTGTTAGGTGGGTGTGGGATAGGCTTCCCTGAATAAGTAATTTTTCAGGCATCTAATAAAGGTGGATAGATTAGGGGCTGATCAGATATACCGGGGGAAGGGGGTTCCAGAGGATGGGAGAGGCTCTGGAGAAGTCCTGAAGGTGAACATGGGAGGAGGTAACAAGGGAGCTAGAGAGCAAGAGGTCATGAGAGGAGCGGAGGTGACGACTAGGGCGATATCTGCAGATGAGGTTGGTATGGTAGATGGGGGCGATGTTGTGGATGGCCTTGTATGTTATGGTTAACATTTTGAATTTTATACGGTGGGGTAGGGGAAGCCAGTGAAGGGATTGGCAGAGAGGGGCAGCAGTCATGGATCGATTAGTGAATTAATAAATAGAAAAAATAAAGCTATCCCATAGTTTGTAGACGCTATAACTTTTGCCCAAACCAATCAATATACACTTATTGGGATTTTTTTTACCAAACACATGTAGCAGAATCCATACAGAATTACCCTAAATTTTTGAAGAAATTATTATTTTTTTTTCAAAATTGTCGGTCTTTTTTGGTTTCTAGCACAAAAAATAAAAACTGCAGAGGTGACCAAATACCACCAAAAGAAAGTTCTATTTGTGGGAAAAAAAGGTCATCAATTTTATTTGGGTACAACATCGCACGATCGTGCAATTGTCAGTTACACAACGCAGTGCTATATCACCAAAAATGGCCTGGTCATAAAGGGTTGAAACCTTCTGGAATTCACATGGTTAAGAGGATAAGTCAATGCGCAGATCTTGGGAGCTGCATAAAGTCTGGGACTGGGCGAGTGCACAAAATTGTTCCCTAAAGGGTATGAGAAGCTAAATTTTATTCTCATTTGAACTGACTGACTGGGCATTCATATAAAAAGTGCATTGGAGAAATGAATCATTCAATTAGCATTACGGCTTAAAAGCGGAAGAAAACTGCAGCTTGATGGACATCCCCATGGGAGAACTAGGTTCCTTCAAACATTTTCTCAAATCGTCTTTTGTGTTTTATTATTCTCTCAAGTTAAAAGTCACCGGTCATGCCATTACATTTTAAAAACAACAACGGTTTTATTTCCTAGAGATGGTGTGGCTGTTGCTTATTTTATATCTCCAGCCTCTTGGCACTAATGATGACCTAGAGTAGTGTCAAGTCATTAAAATCTCACTTCTCCGAGGGACACTTATTCTCTCATAGGAGGCAAGTGTGCCAAAGCCATTATTTTGGTAATATTTTGTTATAATTTTGTTGTCTTTAAGAGCTGCCTGGATGATTCAAAGCACGTTTGTGTTCCACTAAACACATTCCAGTCTGTGCCAGCTACTGACAAATGAAATGAGAGAAAAAACTGGCAGGAGTCCCCACGTCTCTATAAAGAGTATTATTTCCTATTTACCATTACAATTGATTAAAAATGTCAAGAGTCAGTGCCTTCCTGGCTTCCTTGTATGGCCTCGGGCATACACTACTCATCTCTGTTCAGGATTATAGAATGCCCTTTTCAGTCCGAGAAATTGCCTTTCCAATCAGAGTCTACTGTAGTCACATATACTATTAGAATAGGTTCTTCTTCATTTTTTTGAAACGAGGGTGGAGCTATGCAAATTGCTTGTGATATATTATTGTAGAACAACTTTAAACTGATTTATAGAATGGTAGTTTATGTGCAGGTTCTATAAAAGATAAAGGAAATTTACGTAAAAAGAATCCTTAAAAGATCTTTAAACTTTGATCTATATCTAACTACTAGTATAAAACCCATAGAATTTATTTCAGTGTATCATACCTTAAAGCAGCCTTTCTCAACCTTTTCAACACAGAGGAACCCTTGAAATAGTTCTCCAGTCTCGGGGAACCCCTGCGAAAAATTAGAAATCTACAACTCATGATACATCAGTGTAATGGTCAGTGGGAAGAATGGTCCTTACACTTTTGGTCATTGGGAAGAATTACCTCCTTACAGACAGGGCTGGACTGGGACAGATATTTGGCCCTGGACTTCATCCAGACCGGCCCACTTACATTTTCAATGTCCCATCAGCACTCCCTTACATCAGAGTGTCCCATCACCAGCCCCCTTACAACAGAGTGTCCCATCAGCACCCCCTTAAATGAGAGTGTCCCATGAGCAGCCCCCTTACATCACAGTGTCCCATCAGCACCCCCTTACATCAGAGTGTCCCATCAGCAGCCCCCTTACATCAGAGTGTCCCATCAGAAGCCCCTTTACATCAGAGTGTCCCATCAGAAGCCCCTTTACATCAGAGTGTCCCATCACCAGCCCCATTACATCAGAGTGTCCCATCACCAGCCCCCTTACATCAGAGTGGCCCACTGAGCCATCGGCCCACCGGGAAACTCCCGGTAGTCCCGATGGCCAGTACATGCCTGCTTACAGATAGCTAAAAAGATCAATGGTGTCAGTGGGAACTTATCTGAGAGGCAGAAATTGCCCAATGCTGAAGGAACCCCTAGCAACCTCAGGAGGAACCCTAGGGTTCCACAGAACTCTGGTTGAGAATCACTGCCTTAAAGTGAGAGGAAATTGTAGCAGCGCTGAATAGAGGAGATAATGAATACCCCAATTAATAATGAACTAAACCCAAATATATCAGAAAATTATATACAACTGATAAACGCATCAATAAATCAATCCATAAGTGAATAAATAATAGACCATACAACGCTAAGCTCTCTAGTCAGTGCTCCTGCCCAAGGGAGACTCGCTTTCTCCTCCATAGATAGTGGAGACACCATAAGGCAAAAAGTGTGTTACTAGCCAGATCACCAGGTGAAAATAATGAAAAAAAAATATCCCAAAAAAAGAAAACAAATACAGGCATTATATTTAGCACTGGTTCACACCAGTGTGGCTTTGGAATCCTGCTATTTTAGCGCAATTTTAAAGAGGAAGTAAACCCTTTCAAACCACTTTGACCTACAGGTAAGCCTAGATTAAGGCTTACCTGTAGGTCCAAGCAATATCTCCTAAACCTATATGGTTTAGGAGATATTTGCCCGAAAATGGGCACCGCTGTCTACGGCGCATGCGCCGTAGACAGCGGCGCGCAGGCGCACTAAATGCGGCAAGTCCAAGAATGGATTTGCCTAATTTGTCGACTCCCGTGCGCATGCGCGGGAGTGACGTCATCGCGGCTTCGCCGAATGGCAGCGGCGGAGCTGCGAGACGCGACTCCCGTGCGCATGCGCGGGAGTGACGTCATCGCGGCTTCGCCGCTGTGATTCGTCGGAGCTGCGAGACGCCACCAGCAAGATGGATGCGGCGGACTACAGGGGACAGCGGCGACTTCGCTGGCTCCTGTGTCAGGTAAGTGACACATAATGAGCTACTATGCGATGCATAGTAGTCCATTATGCTTTACCTTTGCAGGGAAAAAAAGAGGAAGTAAACCCATCAGGGTTTACTTCCTCTTTAAGCTGTCAATTAGGGATGGGCTGACCCCCCCCCCCCCCCTTTGGTTAGCACAGGCAAAAACTTTGTGCAAATACCGTGAAAGTCAATGGGACCCGAATATGAAAAATCAAAAGTGCTACTTTTAACCACCTCGCGCCCGCCCTATAGCCGAATGACGGCCGTAGAGCAGGCGCTTTCATCCGGGTGGCTGTCCCTGGACGTCCTAATGTTTACTTCCGCAATGCGCGCCGCCGCGGGCGCGCATCGCGGAAGTTCTGTGTTCGCCGTGTCCCCCGCGGACAGGTAAACACAGATCGCTGTAAACAGCCAATCACAGCGGTCGGCATGTCCAATGGGAGATGATCTCATATGTAAACATATGAGATCATCTCTCAGCGCCGCTCTCCCTCCTCACACAGACAGAGTGTGAGAGGGGAGAGATGAACAACTGCAGTGGCAGCCGTTCTGCTTTGATTTGATAAAAAAAAAAGTGCCATCCTCCCCCAGCAGTGCCATCCTCCCCCAGCAGTGCCATCCGCCCCAGTGCCATCCACCCCAGTGCCATCCATCCCAGAGCCATCCACCCCCAGTGCCATCCACCCCAGTGCTACCTGCGCCCAGTGCTATCTGCCCCCAGTGCCACCTGCCCCCAGTGCCACCTGCCCCCAGTGCCACTTGCTGTCAGTGCCATTTGTCCCCAGTGCAATCTGTCATCAGTGCCACGTATAAGTACCATCTGTCATCAGTGCCACGTGTTATCAGTGCCACATAGTGCCATCTGTCATCAGTGCCACGTATTAGTGCCATCTGTCATCAGTGCCACGTATCAGTGCCATTTGTCATCAGTGCCACCTGTCAGTGTCACGTGCCATCTGTTGTCAGTGTCACGTGTCATCAATGCCACTTATCAGTGCCATCTGTCATCAGTGTCACGTGTCATTGGTGCCATGTATTAGTGCCATCTGTCATCGGTGGCATGTATTAGTGCCACGTATTAGTGCCATCTGTCATCAGTGCCACGTATTAGTGCCACGTGTCTTCAGTGCCACGTATTAGTGCCATGTGTCATCAGTGCCACGTATAAGTGCCACGTGTCATCAATGCTACATATTAGTGCCATCTGTCATCAGTGCCATCTGTCATCAGTGCCACATGTCATCAGTGCCGCGTATAAGTGTCATCATTGCCACGTATCAGTGCCATCTGTCATCAGTGTCACGTGTCATTGTCCTGGTGCTTCAAAAGTGTAATAAGTAGTCAACAAGTTAGATGTGTAATTTATGTTCCTAGAACACATGATGGCGCTACCTGCATGTTGAGCCTCTCTATGTGGCCAGGCTGTGAAAAAGTCCCACACATGTGGTATTGTAATACTCAGGAGGAGTAGCAGAATTTTTTGGGGGGTGTCATTTGTGGTATGCACATGCCATGTGAGAGAAATAACCTATTACAATGACAATTTTATGGAGAAAAAAAAATGAGAAATCTTAATTTTGCAAAGAATTGGGGGAAAAAAATGACAACATCAAAAAGCTCACTATGCCTCTTACTAAATACCTTGGAATGTCTACTTTCCAAAAGGGGTCATTTGGGGGGTATTTGTACTTTCCTGGCTTGTTCATGTCACAAGAAGTGAGATAGGCCACCAGTACATCAGATGTGATCAATTTTGTGCGATTCGCACCACAGCTTGTAGACTCTCTAACTTTCACAAAGACCAAATAATATCCACTAATTTGGGTTATTTTTACCAAAGATATGTAGCAGTATAAATTGTGGCCAAAGTTTATGAAGAAAAATTAATCATTTGCATAATTCTGTCACAGAAACAAAGAAATATGCGTTTTTTTTCAAAAAATTTCAGTCTTTTTTCATTTATAGCGCAAAAAATAAAAACCCCAGAGGTGATCAAATACCACCAAAAGAAAGCTCTATTTGTGGGGAAAAAAGGACAAAAAATTCATTTGGGTGCAGTGTTGCATGACTGAGTAATTGTCATTCAAACTGTGAGAGCACCGAAAGCTGAAAATTGGTCTGGGCAGGAAGGGTGTTTAAATGCCCAGTAAGCAAGTGGTTAAAGGCTAATATGCATGGTATTGTCATAAAAAGTGTATGGGGACCTGGGTCCTGCCCCAGGGGACATGTATTAATGCAAAAAAAAGTTTTGAAAATCACAGTTTTTTTCGGGAGCAGTGATTTTAATAATGCTTAAAGTGAAACAACAAAAGTGTAATATTCCTTTAAATTTTGTACCAGGGGGAGGGGGTGGGGGGTGGGGTTGTCTATAGTATGCCTGTAAAGTGGCACATGTTTCCTGTGTTTAGAACAGTCCGAGTGCAAAATTATATTTCTAAAGGAAAAAAAGTCATTTAAAAGTACTATAATGAACTACAACTATAATGAATTGTCGGTCCCGCAATACACATAAAAGTTCATTGATAAAAACGGCATGGAATTTCCCCACAGGGGAACCCTGAACCAAAATTAAAAAAAATAAAAAATGTCTGGGGGTCCCCCCTAAATTCCATACCAGGCCCTTCAGGTATATTAAGGGGAACCCCACGACAAAATAAAAAAAAATGCAGTGGAAGTCCCCCTCAAAATCCATACCAGACCCTTATCCAAGCATGCAACCTGGCAGGCCGCAGGAAAAAGGGGGGGCGAGAGAGCGCCCCCCCTGAACCGTACCAGGCCACATTGGCCGTGATTCTCAACCAGGGTTCTGTGGAACCCTAGGGTTCCTCCAGAGGTTGCTAGGGGTTCCCTCAGCATTGGGCCATTTCTGCCTCTCGGATAAGTTCCCACCAACACTATTGATCTTTTTAGCTATCTGTAAGGAGGTAATATGACCAAAGGTGTAAGGACCATTCTTCCCACTGACCATCACACTAATGTATCATGAGTTGTAGATTTCTAATTTTTAGCAGTGGTTCCCCGAGACTGGAGAACTATTTCAAGAGTTCCTCTGTGTTAAAAAAGGTTGAGAAAGGCTGGTCTAGTAGATTTAGGTGGACTTTAAAAGGGATGTTGGATTCAAAGTCGCGCGACTTTGTAGGCACAGCAGTGTGAACAAGGGCTTACAGACAAATAAAAACTGCTTTTATTGCTAGTTATAGACTGGATCATATATGTCTCCTTTTTTTTTTTTTGTCTTTAGCATCACTTTAATATTCAATTGGAACAATGGAAAGTAAAATATAACATATACAGTATGACAAAGCAAAATACTATCATCAATACAGAGGTATTTGCTTTCCTGAGACCCTTCATATAACATACTGTATTACTATTACCTGCTGATCCTGCATGTAATTCTTTTTTCATTATCAGGCCAAGCTTTCAAGCAAAAGTGGCAGTTAGAGGTTTGAGACATGCCATTTAACACTGAAAGCGGTGCTTACAATGGTTGGCTTTTATTCATTTATGTAAAACAATGGCCAACTTTTATTCACTTGATTAAGCTCTTTATCCCAAAAGGGAAAACTAAAAAGTTCTATAACTGCTAAGTTTTAGCTGGAGTTCGGCTTTAATTTACTACTTATGAGAAGCTGATCTAAATCTACCAGTCCATCTAACGCTATCCTCTCCATAGGCTGACAATCCTGTTGTTCAAAGGTAGCTCAACGGTGGCTACGCTGCTACCCACAGTGGAGGAATGAGTGTAGCCACTTTAACTTCTTCAGATCCACACTATAGGTGAATGACGGCTACAGAGCGGACCTACTTTGCCGGGAGGACGTCAATAGACGTCCTCCCATGCCCGAGCGGCCGGCACGCTCTGCGATCAGTGAGTCTATGAGACTCGGCTGATCACAGATCGGAATAAGGGGTAGATCCCAACCCCTTAACATGTGATCAGCTGTCAGCCAATGACAGCTGATCATGTGATGTAAACAGAGCCGGTAATCAACTATTTTTCCTTGCACTGGCAGCGTGAGCCGAGGGATATCAGAGGGATATCAGTCCCGATCAAGGAGAACTGCCTCCAACTCATCTGTGCCCACCTGTACCACCTGCCAGTGCCACCTAGCAGTGCACAACAGTGCTACCTACCAGTGCCCTCCAGCACCATCTACCAGTATTCACAGTGTCATCCATCAGTGCCCACAGTGCCACCTATCAGTGCCCATAGTCAACCTATCAGTGTCACCAATCAGTGCTTCATCAACAGTGCTGCCCATCAGTGCCACCTACCAGTGCCCATCAGTGTTACCTACCAGTGCCTATCTGTGCCCATCAGTGCCACCTATCAGTGCCATATATCAGTGGTACCTATCAGTAACACCTATCAGTGCCCTGCAATGCCCATCAGTTCCACCCATCAGTGCCACCCATTAGGGCCCATCAGTGCCATCTTATCAGTGGCCATCAGTGCCATCTTATTTGTGCCCATCAGTGCGGCCTTATCTGTGCCCATCAGTGCCACCTTAACTGTGTCTATCAGTGCAGCCTATCAGTGCCCACCAGTGCAGCCTATAAGCCCACCAGTGCCGCCTAATCAGCGCATATCAATGACGAGAAAAATGACCTGTTTTCAAAATTTATAACAAACTATGAAACATGATTTTTTTTTCTACATTTTCAATTTTTTTTGTTTGTTTAGCAAAAAATAAAAACCCCAGTTTTGATTAAATATCACCAAAAGAAAGCTCTATTTGTGTGAAAAAAAATAAAAAAAAATTAATTTGGGTACAGTGTTGTATGACCTCGCAATTGTCATTCAAGATGTGACAGCGCTAAAAGCTGAAAATTGGTCTGGGCAGGAGGGGGGTTTAAGTGCTCAGTAAGCAAGTGGTTAAGACAGGGATGTGTTACTAGTAGGATCACCAAATGAAAATAAAGACAAAAAAAAAGCAAAAAAAATATTAAAAAGCAACCAAGGACTGGTAAGCTGAAATATAATTTGGGGTTTAGATACATTTCTTCGCAATGTTTTTTTGATAGAGAGATGAATGGGAACTTTTTAAGTGCTTCTACTGCTTGTTAAATATTTTTGTGTGCAAAGTCTTGGCACAGATTTACTTTAAGAGTGAGTCTAAAAGCCTTAATGAGAATATTTGTGTTGTCATATGATGTGACAAGAAAAAAAAAAAAAACGTTTGAAAAGTAAAATTTCAGTTCATATCTCAATGGGCACAACAACAGTTTCCAAAATGTTGACAAAACTGAGTTTTATAGAACATTTGTTTAGCTCATTACATGAAAGTAAGGTTAATAATATAACTTAGATGACAAAATCTTCCAATTAGTTGATGCATATATATACAGTATATATATATATATATATATATATATATATATATATATATATATATATATATATATATATATATATATATATATATATATATATATATATATATATGAATATATATATATATATATCTTTTTTTTTTTCAACATTCTTGAACACCCTTTTATGATATAGCTCCCTTATACTTTTAATGGGAGCTTAGACTGCACTTTATATACAAATACTGTACACAGCCTAGGTCTGACGCTTTTGCAGTATTATACGTATGTTCATATGGATATAGCATTGATATGTCTTGAATTTGAATAGAAATAAGGGCACTGATTTTATACTCTTTTAACCATTGTTCACAGATTTTATAATAAGGAATGGCTTGTGCCGACACATGGCGTGTGTACAATTTACATATTATGTGCAGCAGGTGGGTAAGCCGCACGTGTGTTGGTTTCAATCCTTGGCATTCAGAAAGCAGGCAGGATCAACCTTTATCCACCATCAAAAATATTCTGATACGAGAAGCAGCACATAGCAGAATAGTTGAGAGACTCTGACCACTTGAAGCTGCATGGGTATAATTTATTGGTGGATAGAAATAGAGAGAAAAAGGGATTTGAATGGTGCGTACCAATAATATTAACTAAAAATAAACAATAAATAGTTTTAATAATTTTTAATACATTTTAAAGCTAAAAAAGCAGTTATACACTAAGCCCTTGTACTCACGGTCGGAGAATCTGTCGGAATGTATCCTATCGGACCGCGTTGTCGGATAATCCGACTGTGTGTGGTATGCATCGGACTGATTCCGTCTGAATATCCGTCGGACCCAATTTTCCAATTTGTTGGAAATATTTTCCGACAAACTGGTCCGATTGGACATACTCCGATCATGTGTAGAGACAAAGTGCCACGCATGCTCAGATCAAATTCCTACATCAAAGCTATTGGCTACTAGCCTGAACGTAGTCCCATCGTAACGAAATAATGTCATCACGTTCTGAATGATCGGATTTTCCGACAACTTGGTCCGACCGTGTGTATGCAACAGTTTCAGACACAATCCGTCGGACAAAATCCGTCGGACAAAATCCAACGGATTTGGTTGGCAGAATGTCCAACCGTGTGTACAGGGGCTTAGAATAGTTGCAGAGGTTCACAGGTATGGTAGTCTGAAAATGTATTGGTGGAGTGACTCTGCTATATAAACAGAGGGGTTGATCATGCAGAAACAAAAATGTTTTTCATTATACAACCCTAATTTCCAGGGCTGCTGACTATTCATATTACTAGGATAAATACTTGAATAATAACAAAAAACATAATATGCATCTGTGTTTAAAGCGTTAAAGGGTTCAATACACAGTAAATATAGGGGAACTGTTTTAGCTACCAAAGAATTGCTGTTTCCATCTATCCAGTCCTTAAATGTGGCATAAAGAATGCCCAGATGTCATACATATGTGTCTACAGGGACAGGAGTTTGTGATCAAGAGCCAGCCAGATGGGATCTAGATCATGTGACGATTGTGGGAGCCAGTTGAAGCGATCACATAATAGAGAAGTCTTGCAGCATCCCAGGCACTAGAGGGTGTCCTTGAGATGGCATTAAAGTGGTTCTAAATTCAGAAGGTTTTTTCCCTTAATGCATTCCATGTATTAAGGTAGAAACCTTCTGGGTGTATCTCCCCACCCCAGCCCCCCACTTATACTTACCTGAGCCCCATCCCGATCCAGCAATGTGAATGAGAGCAGTGACTCTCCTGGGTCTCTCTGTCCTCATTGGTTCACACAGAATTGGCCATTGGCTCCTGCTGCTGTCAATCACAGCCAGCGACCAAATGAGGAGAGAGTAGAGGGGTGGGGTCGAGCCCCACACTGTGTGAATGGGAGTGAGACTGTGCAAGAGTCTTGCTCTTAGGGGCACTCAACAAGGGGGGTGAGCCAGGACCGCTGGCGGGGACCCAAAATGAAGAAGATCAGGGCAGCTTTGTGCAAAACCATTGCACAGAGAAGGTAAGTATAACATATTTGTTATTTTAGAATCACCAGATTTACAAGTCTTTGAAAACACAGCCAGCCTAGTGACCACATTTTTCTCTACTGTAGATTAACAATACAGCCTGGTCATCTCCCAGCCTGTGATTGGGCAATAAAGGAGAATATCTCTTTGCTCTCTCTGCTCTCTGCACCTCTCTGCATTTTTCTGGTCAGCGCATATGCAAAGCAGCTGATCTTTCCTTTAATGAAACAGATCTGTGTTTGCAATATAATATATGTGGATCCCGTTCTGGCCTGATAGTGACAAAGGAAGTGCTCACTCACCAAGCAGGAAATTACTAGTTGTGTAGTCAGAAGCACCTGGTACAAAAGTTAATTTCACTTGAAGGGTTTTTTGAAACATTTAATGTTTAAGAGCATCATATACAGCCAAAACGCTTTGGGGAAAAAGCCTCCCCCTTCTTCAGGGCTTTAAAAGTTAATGGTAATAAAAGCATGACAATGACAAAGGAAATACTCATCGTCAGACATGGAATTCTTGAATATGTTCTGAGGAGCACCTGGTACAAAAAGTTAATTTCACTTGAAGGACTCTTTGAAACATTTATGTTTAAGAGCATCAAATACAGTCTACAAGTTTCAAGGGGGAAAAAAGCCTCTCCCTTGTTCAGGGCTTGAAAGGTTCATGGTAATAAAATGATGACAGCGGCAAAGGAAGTGTTCACCAGACTGTGACTTCTTGACTATGTACCAAGAAGTGCCTGGTTCAAAAGTTCATCTCACTTGAAGGACTCTTTGAAACATTTAATGTTTAAGAGAATCAAATACAGTCAACGTGTTTCAAGGAAAAATCCTCCCCCTTCTCCAGGGCTCAGAAAGTTGATGTTAATAAAATCACAACAGAGTGAACGTAAGCTTGGTACACACCACTAGGTTTGAACTGTTGTACTAAAAATCTGACGTTAGTACAGCAATTTCCCCTGCTGTTCTTTTGTGTTTTGATAGGGGGATGGCCATCCTGCCAGAACACTTTGGTCAGCTGATCGGGAGTCGGTCGGCTGATGGTTTTCCAGCATGCTCGTCTAAGCCCTTGTACACACGGTCGGACATTCCGACAACTAAATCCGTCAGATTTTGTCCGTCGGATTTTGTCCGAAACTGTTACATACACACGGTCGGACAAAGTTGGCAGAAAATCCGATCGTTTAGAACGTGATGACGTTATTTCGTTAAGACGGGATTATGTTCAGGCTAGTAGCCAATAGCTTTGGTGTAGGAATTTGATCTGAGCATGTGTAGCACTTTGTCCGATCGGAATTCTCTACACATGATCGGAGGATGTCCGATCGGAGCATTTTGTCGGAAAATTTGGTCTGTCGGATACTCTGACGGAAACAGTCCGATGGAGACCACACACAGTCGGAATATCCGACAAAACGGTCCGATCGGACACATTCCGTCAGAATCTCCGACCGTGTGTACAAGGGCTAACAGAAGCCGGACATTCAGCCCATGTGAACTAGGCTTAAGGTTTGTGGAAGACTAGGGTCTCCTGATGGCGCTAAAGGTGGTCTACCTCTCCTAGCTCTGTTGTACAAAAAAATACAAGAGGTTTCTATATAGACAAATTTAGGTACTTACACTAGTTCAATTAATATTGCATTCTTCATAAAAAATTTTTTATTATTTGTTGTTTTTTTATTTCTGCCTGGAGATCACCTTTAAAATACGTTTAAATGCTCTAACATATTGTAGGACATCATTGATCATCCCGAGAAATAAGGGAAATGGTTCTTTCTTGCATGAAGGGGCACAGACGATGTGTATCAAGGTTCTAAGAAAACGAGAGCAGAAAAATACAACCATATAAATCCCTGTTGGGACTCACATAAGAGAGTAAGTTAATGTGCTTTAATCCACCAAATTTTTGGGATATTGCATACTAGAGACAATGAGCTGTAAAAATGCCAGAACTAATGAATATGCAAATATCAGGCTTACATGGAACATATTGCAGAATATTAAGATATTAACTGTCTTGCATGTCTGTTTACTGGAAATGTCTACACCTGCTATATGAGGTAATGCGATTCCAATTTCTTTTCAATTTCTACATTCTTCCTTAGGTGCTAGCAATATTTCGAACAGATAAAACACAACTTCTTAAAAAAAAAAAAATAACAATAATAATAATAATAATAATAATAATACTACCAATAATAATAATAATAATAATATAAATGTTTATAACTCCAGCAGAAGCCATTTGTAATGCAATAATATTAAAATCAGCTTTCCACTTCAATCTGCAGTCAGGTAGTATTTTCTAAAACTGCCAAAAAATAGAAACGTTGCATCCTGGTAACTGTGGCAACAGATTTTAATTTGTTTACAGTATGCCCCAAGAATTATTTTCTGCTCGCAAAATTATTTTATGCTCATAAAAGATCACTCTTCCTAAACGTGTACAATGCTTGACATAAAATCCCAGGCATCCCTGGCTAGAGAGAACCTTTCATCTTTAGTGATAACTTAGCTATACGCGTTCTCTTCTTGAGAATAAAAATAGGTATGTTGTGTGAATGGGAACACATACCATACATATAGTGGGGTTTTCTCAAATTTGACTGCAAAAGTGGAAATACACTTTAAGGAGGTTATTCGAGTGGCCTGTCTCAGTTTCTCCAGAAAATGAAATATGTAAGAACCTGAAAAGAATTTTGCTTAAAGTTTGCTAAAAAGCAAAGGAAAGGAGTATCTAACCACAAACTAGTATAAATAGTTCAATCTTTATTACAAAAATTGAAATCCCAGCTACAAATCACAAATCTCAGTGGTATTTACAGTTTGGAAAAGAAAAACCATCACCCCAGGTACTAACTGGGAAACGGGATACAATGTATCACAATGAGGAAACAGTCTGCAGCCACTAAAAATTTTGGTCAATCAAAAAAATTATAGGAGAGCAGAGAAAAGCAGCACTGGCCCAAAATCTCTCTAAATGAAACAATATAGAAATCAATTGACAATCAATAAATACTATGCATTAAACTAATCACTATACCATAAGTGTAAAAATATGACAGTCTCTACACTGGGAATTGAGAGATCAAAGACCACTGAATGCTCAATTCTCGATATTCAGTCTGCAGAGAGCTGGTGCCTGCCCCTCCAGCGCTCACTGGAGCACTGGTCTGTGCAGGGATTGGAAATGGCTGGCTCAGTCTCCCAGTGGCTCGCTGAGAGGCTGAGCCAGCTGTCATTCCAGGGTAGAAGTCAGGATCTTTCAAGAGCTTAGACTGTTTGACCAAAGCTGGTCATAAGACCACCTTCTGTCAAACAGGGACAAAAGTCAAAAGTCAGCTGGCTCCTGCCAAACTGACCTCTCTTTGCTGATTTTTGGACCATGTGTACCCAGCCTTAATATCTGTGATCCGTGTACTAAGCAAAAAAATACTATATATATATATATATATATATATATATATATATATATATATATATATATATTCATTTTAAATCTGCTTTTTTAAATGCTTTAAACATGTCAACATGTCATAACCTTGCAATGATGTTCGTTCATTGAAGAAAAACGCGGTGACGTAGAACACATGCGACGGGACTATAAAGAGGCCAGTAGCCAATAGCTTTCGTCTCGTAATTTATTGTGAGCATGCATGGCACTTTGTCGTTGGAATTGTCTACACACAATCGGGATTGAAATGATCGGATTTTGTTGTCGTAAAATTTTAGATCCTGCTCTCAAACTTTGCATGCTGGAAATTCCAATGGAAAAAGTCCAATGGAGCCCACACACGATCGGATTTTCCAAAAACAATATCCAATTGCACATTTTCCGTCTGAAAGTCCGACCGTGTGTACAGGGCATAACACTCAGTTTGCCTAAGCATTCATATTACTGCCTATGGTGGGAACAGAGAAGAGAGACCACTGGCAACTTCTTACCCCCAGGAGAACAAGAATATGACATGGGTTTCATACATTTTTAAATAATCATGTTCACTTCAGAGCTCTACTTAACCACTTGCCGACCGCCTCACGCCGATGTACGTCATCAGAATGGCACGGGCAGGCATAAGCACATATATGTACGTCCTTTGCCTCCCGCGGGTCGGGGGCCCGATCGGGCCCCCGCCCGGTGCCTGCGGCGGTCGGTTTTCGTTCGGGAGCGATCCCGGACGAGGGGACGGCCATTCATTCATGGCCACCCCCTCGCGATCGCTCCCGACGAATGGAAATCCCCGGTGACATCACTTCCTCTCCTGTAATGTAAACACAGGAGAGGAAGTGATGTATTCTCTCCTCCGTGTCGGTATTTTTCGTTCCGACACGGAGGAGAGCGGATCAGTGAGTTGCACCAACACATCCCACACACAGTAGAACATGCCAGGCACACTCACACCCCCCCTTTACCCCCCGATCACCCCCCCAATTACCCCTGCCCCCCAGTCACAGTGACACCAATGTCATTTTTTTTTTTTTTTTTTTTTTTTTGCATTGGTGTCATTTGTGACTGTAATAACTGTTAGGGCAGTTAGGGTTAGCCCCCTTTAGTTCTAATGTACCCCCCTAACCCCCCCAATAAAGGTTTAACCCCGTGATCACCCCCCGTCGCCAGTGTCACTAAGGCTGGGTTCACATTGCAGCGGTTTATGAGAACGAATGTGATTCGCACCGCACTGCAGTGCAAATCACATCCGATCTCTGTGCGATTCGAGTTCAGCCATTCGCCGCACCCGCCGCACCCGCCACACCCGCCGCACCCGCCGCAAATTCGCACGGGACCCTTTTTTTGGCCCGCAGCAGAATCGGATCGCATGGGTGTTCACACCATGCGATCCGAGTTTGCAGATCGCACTGCGATATGCGAACTGATCTGGGGGTGTCAGTAACATTTCACTGACACTCCCAGCAGTTCGCATAGGGCAGTGTGAACTGCCGCCGGGAGGCATGCGATGCGGGAACCCGCCGCGGATTCGCGGCGTTTCCGCATCGCTCCAGTGTGAACCCAGCCTAATAAGCGATCATTTTTCTGATCGCCGTATTAGTGTCACAGGTGACGCTAGTTAGGCAGGTAGGTATTTAGGTTCGCCGCAGCTTTTTATAGCGCTAGGGACCCCCATATACTACCGCATAAAGCCCCCTGATTGCCCCCTAGTTAACCCTTTCACCAGTGATCACCATATAACTGTTACAGGTGACGCTGGTTGGTTAGTTATTTTTTTATAGTTTCAGGGCACCCGCCATTTATTACCTAATAAAGGTTTAACCCCCTGATCACCCGGCAGGTGTCATTTGTGACTAATAACTGTTAGGGCAGTTAGGGTTAGCCCCCTTTAGTTCTAAGGTACCCCCCTAACCCCCCCAATAAAGGTTTAACCCCGTGATCACCCCCCGTCGCCAGTGTCACTAAGGCTGGGTTCACATTGCAGCGGTTTATGAGAACGGATGTGATTCGCACCGCACTGCAGTGCAAATCACATCCGATCTCTGTGCGATTCGAGTTCAGCTATACAGATAGTATGGCTGAATTCGTGTCGCACCCGCCGCAAACTCGCACGGGACCCTTTTTTTGGTCCGCAGCAGAATCGGATCGCATGGGTGTTCACACCATGCGATCCAAGTTTGCAGATCGCACTGCGATATGCGAACTGATCTGGGGGTGTCATTAACATTTCACTGACACTCCCAGCAGTTCGCATAGGGCAGTGTGAACTGCCGCCGGGAGGCATGCGATGCGGGAACCCGCCGCGCATTCGTGGCGTTCCCGCATCGCTCCAGTGTGAACCCAGCCTAATAAGCGATCGTTTTTCTGATCGCTGTATTAGTGTCACAGGTGACGCTAGTTAGGCAGGTAGGTATTTAGGTTCGCCGCAGCTTTTTATAGCGCCAGGGACCCCCATATACTACCGCATAAAGCCCCCTGATTGCCCCCTAGTTAACCCTTTCACCAGTGATCACCATATAACTGTTACAGGTGACGCTGGTTGGTTAGTTATTTTTTTATAGTTTCAGGGCACCCGCCATTTATTACCTAGTCTCACTAGTGTACCCCTAAATTTAGGGGTGTCTACTTTCTAAAATGGGGTCATTTGGGGGGGGGGGGTTTGTGCCATCTTGGCATTTTATGGCCTTCAAAACTGTAACGCCCTTAGAAAGCCTGAAGGCGGTGCTTGGTTTTTGGGGCCCCGTACGCGGCTAGGCTCCCAAAAAGTCCCACATATGTGGTATCCCCGTACTCAGGAGAAGCAGCAGAATTTATTTTGGGGTGTCATTTCACATATGCCCATGGCATGCGTGAGCAATATATCATTTAGTGACAACTTTGTGAAAAAAAAAAAAAGTTTGTAATTTTCCCGCAACTTGTGGCAAAATATAAAATATTCCATGGACTCAACATGCCTCTCAGCAAATAGCTTGGGGTGTCTACTTTCTAAAATGGGGTCATTTGTGGGGGTTTTGTGCCATCTTGGCATTTTATGGCCTTCAAAACTGTAATAGGTAGTGAGAAGTGAACTCAAAAAATTACGCCCTTAGAAAGCCTGAAGGCGGTGCTTGGTTTTCGGGGCCCCGTACGCGGCTAGGCTCCCAAAAAGTCCCACATATGTGGTATCCCCGTACTCAGGAGAAGCAGCAGAATTTATTTTGGGGTGTCATTTCACATATGCCCATGGCATGCATGAGCAATATATCATTTAGTGACAACTTTGTGAAAAAAAAAAAAAAAAAAAAAAAGTTTGTAATTTTCCCGCAACTTGTGGCAAAATATAAAATATTCCATGGACTCAACATGCCTCTCAGCAAATAGCTTGGGGTGTCTACTTTCTAAAATGGGGTCATTTGTGGGGGTTTTGTGCCATCTTGGCATTTTATGGCCTTCAAAACTGTAATAGGTAGTGAGGCGTGAAATCAAAAATTGACGCCCTTAGAAAGCCTGAAGGCGGTGCTTGGTTTTCGGGGCCCTGTACGCGGCTAGGCTCCCAAAAAGTCCCACATATGTGGTATCCCCGTACTCAGGAGAAGCAGCAGAATTTATTTTGGGGTGTCATTTCACATACGCCCATAGCATGTGTGAGCAATATATCATTTAGTGACAACTTTGTGTAAAAAAAAAAAAAAAATTTTTTTTTTGTCATTATTCAATCGCTTGAGGCAAAAAAATAAAATATTCAATGGGCTCAACATGCCTCTTATCAATTTCCTTAGGGGGTCTACTTTCCAAAATGGGGTCATTTGGGGGGGTTTTGTACTGCCCTGTCATTTTAGCACCTCAAGAAATGAGATAGGCAGTCGTAAACTAAAAGCTGCGTAAATTCCAGAAAACGTACCTTAGTTTGTAGATGTGACAACTTTTGCGCAAACCAATAAATATACAATTATTGACTTTTTTTTTACCAAAGACATGTGGCTGAATACATTTTGTCCTAAATGTATGACTAAAATTGAGTTTATTGGATTTTTCTAATAACAAAAAGTAGAAAATATCATTTTTTTTCAAAATTTGCGGTCTTTTTACGTTTATATCGCAAAAAATAAAAATCGCAGAGGCAATCAAATACCATCAAAAGAAAGCTCTATTTGTGGGAAGAAAAGGACGCAAATTTTGTTTGGGTACAACATTGCATGACCGCGCAATTACCAGTTAAAGCAGCGCAGTGCCAAAGTGTAAAAAGACCTCTGGTCATTTACCAGCAAAATGGTCCGGTCTGAAAGTGGTTAAAGTCGATGTGGGTTACATACGGGTTCCCTTTTTCATGTCTATTGGGACTGCCTGTATTACACCCCTTCTGATGATAAGTTACAGAGATCATAAAGCAACTTACAGGATTCTCTGATAACTCTGACTGATAACCCTGTTGCCATCCTTTTCTACCTGATACATATGTTCCGGAAGAGATGCAAGAAATCATTACTAATTAATTTACTAAGTGCTGCCAAAACATGAAACAATCTACACCTCTGACACTTCAACAGTGGTTTGTCAGGGTCAATGATATTCAGACCATAAAATACCTTACTGTGGCCCTGGCATTGTCGACTGGCATTGTCAGCTTGTGCCATAGATGTGAGACTTTTACCTTCTCCAACAGAAAAGGGCTAGACTAGGAAACATATATCTTATATCTACAGTAAACTGAAGGACAACACTTTTAGAAGCTAGTGTTCTGCAAAGCTACCGTCTAGCCTAGTGCCTACTCTTGATACTACTATGGAACATTCACACCATGATGATGAGCTTGGTTACCTCTCTCCTTCCCGTAAATCCAGCGGTTTCCCTCTCTATCCCATACGTTTAGAAACCTGCTATCGGTTTGCATGTAGCACCTTTGTTTTTATTGAACTCTAAAAATATTGGAAAACACATCTTCATTTGTGTTCCAGGTTTAGAGGTTTTTGAGAGATAATTGGTTCTGAATAGTATAAGATGATTTAGGCACTGCTCAGTAGTCTGCCAATGTGAAATGTATCATGTTGCTCTGTGTATTGATCACTTGTTAAGATTTGTATGAGCCATACCTAAAAATTGTCTCTCTATTCCTTGGTGAATATTTACTTCCCAACTAACAAAAAAAACTGTCAAAAAACTTAATATAAACCAAACAACAGTGTAGGAGACAAAGAAAAGTTGTTTCTGCAAGGTAAACTTACATTTGTATTCTATTTCTTACATTTGTGCAATAATCTATGGAATAGGGACTCTTGAAAATATGGAAATGTTGACCGTGGGGGATGGATGGGGTTTTACAATCGGTAGGGTCTTGCACTAGCATTCAGAACCTTTAGATTACACGTATTCTTGATTATATGGCACTAGCAGGATTTTTGTAGATGAGAGAGGTCTAAACTAGAGAAGATTAATTCCAGATTGATTACATAAAACTCCAGATTTCAATAATACTGTATTCTGTATTCTAACAGCCTGAAAATAAAATGAACTGGAGAAGGTCATTGTTAATGAGGTTCATTTCATTATACATCTCATGTCAAGATGCATAAATTAATGGTGTTTTCTCCTTTATTGGTGTGTTTTTCTCAGCTACACTGCAAAGTCACAATCTCAGGAAAATATCTGCTTGCTGGCTAAACATCTTTGGTTATGTCTTGTATTACAACACAGTCTGGTGAAAATAAGGGCTGGGACAAATTTGAGAGATCAATTTTTTCTAGCATGATGTGCCATACGCTGTTGTTAAAGTGTAAGTAAACTCTCTTGGTTGATTTTTACCAACAGATAAGCCTATAATAAGACTTACCTATAGGTACAGTAAATAACTCTCGAACATGCACCATTTAGGAGATATTTACTTGAGAAGCTGCCAGTGACGTCAATGATGCATGAGCTCCGAAGGGAACGGCATACCCGTGTTGTTGTCAGAGTCCTGTGCCGTAAACAGCGCCTCCCTTGCGCATGTGTAGAAGTGACGTTATCGTGGCTTGTCCAGTCAAAGGACCGGACACCTCCAACCCGGATGAAAGACCAGGTGAAGATTGAAGCCCTGTCATCGGTGACAGCACGCCGCTGGAGGGCTTCATGTTAAGGTACTACGGCTTTAACTGTTGTTTCTAAATTACTATTGCGAAGCATAGTCATAACCAGTTTGGCTATCCCAATATATGAAATACATCTTGACTGGTTTACACCACATAAAGGACAGTAAGGAGCTGATTTATAATGGACAGAAAATATATCTCAATACAACAACCCTAATTTTACAGCCTATTCATAAATTTAGGCCACAGAATTTAGCCTGAGGTACTTTATGAAGCTCTCTTTTCATAAGGCAACAGGGGGAACTCCATAATTGGGGGAGAGTCAGCCTGGTGACCAGCTATCCCCCTGTTTTTTTTTTTTGAAGATGCCCATTCAACTTTTTTGGACTCCTCCAGTTTCGGACTGGAGGGCAGTTGGGTGTAAACAGACAGTCCATTTACACTCAGACACCCATGGAGCAGAGTGGGCTCTGTCCATGTCCACACTGCATAAAGCATGGACATGGACAGAGTGGACATAGATCTATCATCCATCCGTTCTGCTTGGGTCAGCAAGGGATCAACAAACAGACTTGCCGATGAAAACAGAGTCCACCCTATGTGAACAGGGCCTAATTCTTTTAGTTGGAAGGTCGAGGCTGCAGACTTTATCATTCACATGGCATATTTATTCCAACAACAATAAACAGACTAATATCTTGAAGTCAACACCTATGTCATTCACAAGAACTGTAAGCACTAAACATGACACGACCTGGCCTAAACATAAGTTCAGGACAGATATTCAACTACCGTAACCAAGACTCACTAAAAGTATATTCAGATACTATTTCTTGCTGGCAAGGTAAACCCTAGCTATTAAAACTGTGACAAAAACAATCATAGGGTTGGAGGTTGGGGTGATCTTCAGGGGGCTGGACCTCATTTCTTGGGTGCTGAGTGACCTCTTCTTACTGCTCATATCACAGGGGCTAACTATTAACTTTCCTGCAAGATTTAGAAACATGTTCCAAGCTATCAACTTTCTTTTATGCTTTCAACAGACAAGAGCTCCTTTTTACTATAAAAATTAATTCAATACATTGATTTGGGTTTCGACAGTTTTAAACAAGGTGTTAAATCTCATGTTAACAGGAAATACGAGACATTGGGCGTTATTTACTAAAGGAAAATCCACTTTGCACTGCAAGTGCACTTGAAAGTTCACTGAAAGTGCACTTGGAAGTAAAGTCGCTGTAAATCCGAGTAGGTCATGCAAGGAAAATATAAAACAGAATTTTAGCTTGCACATAATTGGATGATAAAATCATCAGAGCTTCCACGCACACCTTAGATTTAGAGTGACTCCACTTCCAAGTGCACAGCAAGTGCACTTTTAAGTGCACTTGCAGTGCAAAGTGGATTTGCCTTTCGTAAATAACCCCCATTGTGCATAAAACACATATGGTATTATCTAAGTGGTAAAAAGAGTAAGCAAAAAGGGCACTTAGGTAATTTGATTAACAGAGGAGCTCTATGTGGCTTTTCAAAGGATAGCACAAATCGTCTGCTTCAGGAAAAAATCCAATTACTTTATTTCACTGAATAAAACAAATTTTTGGGGCTTTAAATTCCCACTCCCTCAGTTTAAGGTGATACAATTGGTGTCTAGTATCAGTTGGTAGTGAGCTCCACTTGGGAAATATTGTTTGTTGGCCACTAGGTGGAATGTACAGTTTGTGGCAGTGATGTCATCTAGATGGATCACATGTACATCTACTTGCAATCTACCTAGGTGACATCATTGCCACAAACTCTACATTCCACCTAAGTTGAGATTCTGAATAAATCAAATAATTTCATCAATGTGGCAGATCTCAATCGCCCAGTGGACCCCCAACTGGATCCTTAGGAGCATCAGCTTACATAAAGAGAAAGACTTAAGCTCCAAGCTATAGGAATTGGTTCATATATACATTTTTATTGGGTTTTTAAAGAGTTGTCAGTTAACTTATTTCCCGGGATACAACGGCACCATCATGATGGCTTTGATTTACTTCACAAGAGGAATCAGAGTGGTTGGTTAATCCTGAGTTTTAATTCTTCCAGTTGCAAACTCACTCTGTTATGTTTGTCTGGCCCCAGACAATGTTCCTAACAGTTTTTATTAATATGGTTTGATATAAAATAGTAAGGCTGACCATTTCTTGACATCCATATCTATGCCTTTTACAAAAGGTAGAGTGTTGAATGTAGATATAATTTCCTCTTTGTAGAAAAATATAAAGGCCTGAACAGGATCTAGGATTTTACAGCGAAGTAGTAATTATTTATTCACCTAATTATAGGAGAACCTCTGTTAAACCTTTGTGAAGCGAGCAAAAACACAAGAAATAATTTATTGAGCTTGATAGATTGCAGGCTACCCAGGATTCCGACTGAATATCAACCACTGGAGTTTCTTTCTTATTTATTTATATCCTTTTTTTTTTTCTTAGCTGTGTAATGATCCTTCGGAAGTGATTTAAGGAATGTCTATGCTTACTAACCTTCTGTAGCCTACAGCTCCATTCTTGGAATTGTAGATTTATTTTGTTGCTCTTAATTCTCCCCAGCTATACACTGCCATGTATCTGTGATAACTTTATACTTTTAAAAATTGCAAGATTATGTTTTTCACCAAATCAATGGCTGATACTGATAGTAAAGGGACTATAATATCAATATAGGAGTTTTATTATGTTGAATAAAACTGGAATATGGATTTTAAGAGAAATTACAGGTTTATGTTTTTTTTTTTTGTTATATGCGTAAGTGTTTTATGTACCTTTGTTTTATTTTAGTTTTTGTTTACTGAAACTTGGCTTTGGAGTTTGGAATTTGTTACGCCATAAAATTTAAAGGGTATGTATAATGATTTTTAAACATATTTTCTTTATTTTGTGAAACTTGGGACTAAAGAAAAAGAACATTAAAAATGCTTTCTTTTTTTCCAGTCTGGTAATTATTAAAGTCTATCTAAACCCCAAAACCAAACATGTAAATGTTACAGCTTAACAATCCTTTCCTTTTTTTTTCTTATTTTTCTCTTTTTTCACTTGATCCTACTTCCTTTGAAATACTTTGATTTCACGTGATCCTACTAATAACACCCTTCCTTCCTAGGCTGACAACGCTCACTTTAACTAGGAGCAACATTGTCACCCTAAGCCCTTGTACACACGGTCAGACATTTCGACAACCAGATCCATCGGATTTTGTCCGTCGGATCTTGTCCGAAACTGTTGCATACCCACGGTTGGACAAAGTTGTCGAAAAATACGATCTTTCAGAACACGATGACGTAATTTTGTTACGATGGGACTACGTTCAGGCTAGTAGCCAATAGCGTTGATGTAGGAATTTGATCTGAGCATGCGTGCCAGTTTGTCCAATCGGAATTCTCTACACATGATCGGAGTATGTCCTATCGGACCAGTTTGTCGGAAAATATTTCCAGCAAGTTTGAAAATTTGGTCCGCCGGATATTCCGACGGAAACAGTCCGATGCATACCATACACAGTTGGATTATCCGACAACACGGTCCGATAGGACCATTCCGACGGATTCTCCGACCGTGTGTACAAGGGCTAAGACAGAAAATGTGTTAAGAATGCGCTATAGAACATCTCTCCTCCTTGTCTCAGTAAAAAGGAGGGGATTTCTGTACCAAGAGAGAGTTAGAAAGAATGCAAATTCAGAAGAGTCTAGCACTGGCAGAAAGAATTCTCTTCCACAAGCAGTGGTTTCTATGGGGAGCATCAATAATTTCAAAAAAGTATTAGATAGGCACCTTAACGACCACAACTTACAGGGGTATACAATGTAAGGCCCCTTTCACATTGGGGCGGTGCAGGTGTCGGCGCCCCAAAAAAATTAAATAAAAATAAAAGCCAGCAGCTACACATACTGCAGCTGCTGTTGGCTTTTGATAATAGGACACTTACCCGTCCGGGAGTCCAGCGATGTCGGCACCGCAGCTGATGTTTCCATCAGCTGTCGGGTGCTGCCGCCGCCATTGTGGGTAAGGGAACCCAGCAGTGTAGCCTTATGGCATCACGCTGGGAACCCTACTGCCCATGCACGAGGCCCCGCTCCTCTCTCCTACTGGCCCGGTGACAGGGGGAGGAGGAGGGAGCCTCACGGAGACATCATGGGCCCTCGGCACGGACTCCCAAAAGTGCCAATTGTGAAAGGTGCCAATTGCGAAAATTGTGAAAATTGTGGCACCGGAGGGAGAGAGGAGACAAATGAGCGGAAGTTCCACTTTTGGGTGGAACTCCGCTTTAACCCATTCCTCCTTCATTTAAATTAAAAAAGCTGTGGCTGGACACACCCTGTAACCTATTCATGAAAACCTTCACTATGCAGCTACATTTATCTACTGCTTTTAACTACCAAAGACAAGAATATTACCTGATTCCAATCCAGTGGTTACTGCTTATAAGTAGTTATAGATTTTACCAAAAACTTTGTA
Source organism: Lithobates pipiens (assembly GCF_037356315.1). Classification (NCBI taxonomy): domain Eukaryota; kingdom Metazoa; phylum Chordata; class Amphibia; order Anura; family Ranidae; genus Lithobates; species Lithobates pipiens. Next base: position 42,088,246 of record NW_027507686.1, on the reverse strand, counting down.
TTTGTATAACGCACCACTCTCTCTATTCTGTGATAAATATAGTTTAGCATAACATTTGATGCTTTAATGGCACCCATCTATAATTTTTAGGTATAAAGAGAAGATGATGGAGGACCGCGTATACAGCCAACAGTGTACAAAGTCATGCTCACAAATCACAAATGAGACAGCCTATAGTGCAGATTAATGGAATGTATGTACTGTTTAAGAACTTGGCAGCTTATTTAATGTGAGCAGTTACCTTTCTTAGTCGAATGACTCCATCCTGTGTCTGGGAATCTGTAACAATTTCAAACATGTCCTTCCCATCACCATCAATGATATCGAAGGATGATTTAGCGTTTTCTCCGATGTCGCGGTCATTCGTCTTCACTCGTCCAACTGAGTCACCAATAGCGATGTCCTCTGGCACTACAAACTGATACTGACCTTACAAATAAGGGAGAGAAATATTACAACTAAAGTTAATGCAGTTACCACCAAATCTGACTTTATTCTACCAAGAATTTTCCAAAGTTTGCAAAGTAATCTAAAATGAACTCTTTGTCATATACAAGTATTACTTTAAAATCTAATAAAATCTCATACCATACAAAAATGTTTATATTAACAGTGAAGATTCACCACAACATTCTCAACCAGGGCCATTTTCAGATGCTGATGGGTCAATGGCAAACATCTCATGGAAGTGGACCTCATACAGTCTTTCCTTTCTCTCAAAACAAATAAAAGTGTGCCAATAGCAAATACTACAGGTTTATTTCACAAAGCTTTTTCCAATATCAAGTTGAGCTATATTTTCCATAAAAGTGAATCTGTGCAATAAGTTAATCTTATTCAACCCATATGAAGTGAAAATCATGAATAAATATTGATAAATCTGCACACTATAAGCAGTCCATTCTATTGATAGTAGATCTCTCCAATGTGAAATCAGCACATAATATACCCAGGAGTAGTGACACTTACCGACTCTTGTTGATCTCCTATTAGAGGAGATCACACTCGCTTCCAGCTTAATACCCAGCCAAGGCCTTTATGTATACAGCCAAGGTCTCAGTGTCTTTCCAGATGTTTACCCTTCACAGGTACACTTTCCCAGATAATCCCCACAAAAAAAAAAAAAGCTTGCATAGCATAAAATCTTTGGGTGACTTTATTAAGCATAAAAATCGTCAAGAATTGGGAATTCTAAGGATATTGGGGCAGTTGCTGAGGCTGCTCCCTTGATATCCACACCCAAAAATGTTTGTTGAGGGGACTATTGCGGTACTAAATAAATCATAAAAGACTTTGTTATAAAGAAAATTACAAGTAATTTAATAAGAACAAAAAAATGAAATCCATCAAAACTTTCATATTGCTAAAATCATATACACCACAATTTAATAAACTACCGACGGGTAAGCCCGTAAGGTTTCTATTGAAGAGGGGTACAGAAACGTTTCCTCTACCGGTTTCGCGGCGAACCGCTTCTTCAGGAGGATAGTCTACAGAGTAAATAAAAATATTTGCAAATAATCAAATAGCAGCGAATCATATAATGACATAACAGAAGAGTTACAGTAATTTAAATAGCGAGGGGATCAGCTCACCCACAAAGGAGGAAGCAGTAGATCACAGGACCCATCGGTTTCCTCCCACGGCAGATGCGGGGGGTTGTAAAGGACTCTTCAAATTTAAACAGATATATATGATATGAGAGTTAAAGTGAGATGAGACATTAACCTATACACACCTAAAGAGCGATATATAGGTGAAAAGGGATGGGAAATAGACTGTGTATAGGGGCTGTAAAAAGAGCCTATAAAAAGGAAGTGCTTAATTGTGCATCCTAAGGTGTCCTACGCAAGCAAAAAATTACCAAAGAAATGTGACCAAATTGGGAAGAAAAGGAAAAAGAAATGTGGAAAAGGGCAAACCACCACAAAAAATAGGGTAAAAAGGATATAAGTGAAACAAGTGTGAAAGTAAAAGCCAAACATACCGTTTGTGCTATATTATCCAGTGCACACCTCCCATGTTCATAGAGGGAGATCGAACAGGGCAACACCATAGTAGCCAAGGAATACAAATGTATAGTGTGCAGGGCAGGTATCACCTACTATATATATAATACACTCCCCAAAGGGAGGAACTGGTAAGCATGTATGCACAGGTTGCTGTTGTAGATGGACACCACAGGTGTATTGCAAGTTAGCACACCAGGTAATCATGATAATTAATATGGTAATTCATTAGCCAGGAAACAAACATGAACCTGGGTATTGATCGCCATCTGTGGGGGTACACACAGAGCAATCACTTTAAGCACATATGAAAAAAGGCATAAAGTAAGATAAGACCAGGAGACCTAGGGTACTAGAGGTCCTAGTCATCGGGTACAAAAACAGCAATATTCTAACCTGTATAGACATGTCCAACAGCGCATCTAGATATACATTACTTTACTCTATTTTTTCACCACGATAGCTAGTGGGATTGTCATTCCTTATGCCGTTGGTGACACTGAAGTATGGTTGTTCCCATGCTTTGTTTATTACATTATTACCTTGATTATACGATGTTTGTAATATTATTGTTTATATATTATTTTTGTATTTTGTGAATAGTGTTGCTGTAAAGGAGATCCGCTCCCCCCAGGGGGAAGCTTGGGTCTTTTCTTGGATCCTTTGTTGTGTTCTCCTGTCTGGCAGATGTGCGCTCGCCCTGGTGGGTCCCTTATTTTGGGTCCTTCTTGTGCTGGATGCGCCCGGACCTTTTGGTCCATGGGCCCCTCCGGCGCGCACATGCGCTGTGCGCACATCCATGCACAATGCGTCCGCATCAGCGTGCGCGATGGTTGCGTGGCCGTGCGAGTGCGCAGTGTGGGTGGGCGGACCCCCGCGACATCAGACGCCGCCGTTTAGCGGCGTACGCTGATGCCGGAAGGGTTGGGGGCTTAAATAGTGGTCTGTGTTAGACCACTGTTAAGCAGTTTTCAGGACTCCGCATGCCGGGTTGCGCTGTTGGACATGTCTATACAGGTTAGAATATTGCTGTTTTTGTACCCGATGACTAGGACCTCTAGTACCCTAGGTCTCCTGGTCTTATCTTACTTTATGCCTTTTTTCATATGTGCTTAAAGTGATTGCTCTGTGTGTACCCCCACAGATGGCGATCAATACCCAGGTTCATGTTTGTTTCCTGGCTAATGAATTACCATATTAATTATCATGATTACCTGGTGTGCTAACTTGCAATACACCTGTGGTGTCCATCTACAACAGCAACCTGTGCATACATGCTTACCAGTTCCTCCCTTTGGGGAGTGTATTATATATATAGTAGGTGATACCTGCCCTGCACACTATACATTTGTATTCCTTGGCTACTATGGTGTTGCCCTGTTCGATCTCCCTCTATGAACATGGGTGGTGTGCACTGGATAATATAGCACAAACGGTATGTTTGGCTTTTACTTTCACACTTGTTTCACTTATATCCTTTTTACCCTATTTTTTGTGGTGGTTTGCCCTTTTCCACATTTCTTTTTCCTTTTCTTCCCAATTTGGTCACATTTCTTTGGTAATTTTTTGCTTGCGTAGGACACCTTAGGATGCACAATTAAGCACTTCCTTTTTATAGGCTCTTTTTACAGCCCCTATACACAGTCTATTTCCCATCCCTTTTCACCTATATATCGCTCTTTAGGTGTGTATAGGTTAATGTCTCATCTCACTTTAACTCTCATATCATATATATCTGTTTAAATTTGAAGAGTCCTTTACAACCCCCCGCATCTGCCGTGGGAGGAAACCGATGGGTCCTGTGATCTACTGCTTCCTCCTTTGTGGGTGAGCTGATCCCCTCGCTATTTAAATTACTGTAACTCTTCTGTTATGTCATTATATGATTCGCTGCTATTTGATTATTTGCAAATATTTTTATTTACTCTGTAGACTATCCTCCTGAAGAAGCGGTTCGCCGCGAAACCGGTAGAGGAAACGTTTCTGTACCCCTCTTCAATAGAAACCTTACGGGCTTACCCGTCGGTAGTTTATCAAATTGTGGTGTATATGATTTTAGCAATATGAAAGTTTTGATGGATTTCATTTTTTTGTTCTTATTAAATTACTTGTAATTTTCTTTATAACAAAGTCTTTTATGATTTATTTAGTACCGCAATAGTCCCCTCAACAAACATTTTTGGGTGGGGATATCAAGGGAGCAGCCTCAGCAACTGCCCCAATATCCTTAGAATTCCCAATTCTTGACAATTATCAATTGGGATGATGGTACTGTTATATGTATTACGTATATTTTGTATTCGAGGCTATACTCAGTCTATGGCTATATTAAGCATAAAAAGTATTGCACTTACATTTAAGCAAGTAAATTCATGCAGTAAAAACATAGAGCCAGCCGGCTCTCAATTGCAGCCTGTGGTTCTGGGACTTGCATAAACGTGGTGATGTCAGCACGTCACTCCTCCTTACGGGTTTCGTCACAATTGACGTTGTCCTGCTGATATCACCACGTTCACACAAGTCACGGAACCATGAGCTGCAATCGAGAGCGGCCAGCTCAGTGTTTCTTCTGCATGAATTTACTTGCTTAAATGTAAGTGCAATACTTTTTATACTTAATAAAGCCACCTAAAGATTTTACTGGAAGCTTTTTTTTTCTTATGGTGATTATCGGGCAAAGTGTACCTGTGAAGGGTAAACATCTGGGAAGACACTGACACCTTGGCTGTATACATAAAGGCCCGGGTTGAGTATTAAGCCAGAAGTGAGTGTGATCTCCTCTAATAGGAGATCAGCAAGAGTCAGTAAGCGGCAGTGTGTGTGGAGGTGGAAGGCACATCCTTTTCTCATCACTATTCCCGGGTGTATTGTGTGCTGATTTCACATTGGAGATCTACTATCAATAGAAGGACTGCTTATAGTGTGCAGATTGATCAATTTTTATTCATGATTTTCATTTCATAAGGGTTGAATAAGATTAACTTATTGCACAGATTCACTTTTATGGAAAATATAGCGTGACTTGATATTGGAAATGGTTGACCGATGTGTGTATCTCACAGGAAGTCGTAGCTGTTTTTCCATACTTATTTCAATTTTCACTGTAATTCACACATTCTTTTTCACATAATATTCAGGACAGCGCAGTCATTTTTAAGCATTTTGTTATTTCACATAATAAAGGCTCATCTTAAAAAAATAAATAAAAAAAAGTTATTTTCATTCAAGTCAAATTAATTCAATATTACAGTCACATGACTAAAATAAATGAATGTAATCTCATGTGAAAGTGGTTCTAAAGTAAAAAAATCCTTCTCTGATTCAGGGTCCCCCAGACCCCCCCCCCTATTCTTACTTGAGCCTGATTCGCTCTTGCTGCTGTCTCCCTCCTCACTGGACAAATTGATAGCAGCCAATGTCAATCAAATGCTGTTAATGAGGGAGCAAGGGGTGGGGCCAAGTTTCCTGGTTTGTGCCAATAGACACAGACAGGGTGTCTCGGGAGCAAGCCCACATGGGTGCTTCCTTGGAAAGTGACTTTCCATGAGGGCACTGGCGAAAGAGGAGGGGACCCCATGAAAAGGAGGATCAGGGCTGCTCTGTGCAAAACCATTGCAAAGAGCAGGTAAGTATGACATGTTTGTTATTTTAATTAAAAATACTGACAACCTAAATACAGATACCACAGAATGTAATGCAAAAAACTTCTATTACCTTCCCTGATTGAGCCAAATCCTGCCTCATGTGTGTCTCGCACACTCCCGCCCCAGAAACGGCAACTCATAGTAGAAAAGTTTTAGAAACAGAGGCAGTAGGCAGGACCAAGTGTGGTCAGGTGCTAATTGACAAGCTACAGGCTTGTGAGTCAGCTTTGACAATGCTGATAGGTCCCTAGCACTTTTTCTTTTATCCCACTGTAGTGCAAGCAGGCACAGCTTCCATGAGAGTGGCAACTCTGCTCTGAATTCAGGAGCAGTGCAGCATCATTTCCAAATAATCACAGGAAGCTGCATTAGGTGGACTTCACTGGCAGGATCAACAGGTATTTATGTGACTTTGCAGAAAGACACCCCACCACCCTACCACTTTTTTTTTTTACCTGTCTCTCTATATAAAAATATATCAATGACTAAGTCACACAACCTCTTGTCGAAGTCTTCCTGGCCAGGCCTATGAATGTAGTCTGTACTCCCATTCATTCGCTTTTGGGCGATCCCTGAAAACTCATCCTTTCAGGGAAGCTTATTCCACCATTACATAAAATTGTACTTCTCCCATCAACTTATTCCCACACAGTTACTACCTTTTGTATCACTTGCTTTATTAGCTCCAATGGCCAGGGAAATACATTTATTGTCTATAGTGTTTTGTAACTGTACTGTTTCCCTTTTTAATTGTAAAGCACTGCACAAACTTTTGGCCAGTGGCGACCCATCCATTAGGGGCTCACAGGCGCCCCTTATCCATGTTTTTGACCCCCTAATCTACTTGCAGGTCGCCGGACCCTTGAATTCCAATGTTCTTTCTTTTGTTTTTTTTTAAGCACGTGATTAAAGCCTCTAATAGGCTTCAAAAAAGGGTGGGCTCAGGTCACTGTGCCCCCGAGCCCACCCAGTTGTGTGCCAATAGCGAATTAATATTCGCTATTGTCACACTGATTGTCCTCCTGGCCAATCAGAAAGGAGAAGTGATCCTATTGGCTTATGAGGAGGAGGGAGGAAATGCAAGGCCGGAGGAGACGCATGGCCGGAGGAGACACGGAAAGCCCGACCGACCCACCCACCAGCCACCACTCTCTCCAGTGATGGCTCACCCGTAGAGGCCCAGCCATATCCAGCTCTCCCTGACTCAAACAGGGGAGGGAGGAGGAGGGGAGATCAGAGTGTCATGCCAGGCAGGAAATCTGCCTCCTAAGGTAAGAAGGCCTTCCTAGCCGTCTGCTGCCACCACTGATTTTGGCAATATTATAATAATAATGCCGCCCCATCCCAGAATGTTGGGGTATTTGCAGACATCCCAGGAAATGTCTTTTGATGACGAAATGCATTTAATGAAGCCATGGCATGTGACATCACCACGCAACAAAGCAGAGCAGAGCGTGGCCATCTTTGTATCTTTGTATTTGGTAACATATAGCAGTCTCATTACCACACTATCTGAACTTGGAAACCATGTGAATGGATTATTTTAACTTCAATAAATTATTTGTTTAATGACATTCTACACCATAATTCCACGTACACACGATCGGAAATTTGGCCAGCAAAAGGCCGATGAGAGCTTTTGGTCGGAAAATGTGACCGTGTGTATGCTCCATTGGACTTTTGCTGGCCGAATTTTGGCCAGCAAAAGATTGAGAGCATGTTCTCAATTTTTCGGTCGGAAAAAAGTTCCTATCCGAAAATCCGTTCATGTGTATGCAATTCCGACGCGCAAAAACTCACATATGCTCAGATTTAACTATGAGACAGAAGCTATTGGCTACTGGCTATTGAACTTCCTTTTTCTAGTCCCGTCGTAGGTATTGTACGTCACCGCATTCTTGATGGTCTGAATTTGGTGTGACCGTGTGTACGCAAGACAGCTTGAGCGAAATCCCGTCGGAATTCCGTCGGGAAAACCATCAGAGCTTTTTCCGACCAAAATTCAGATCGTGTGTATGCGGAATCAGAGTGCTCTTTCTCTTGAGCTGTGCAAATATGAAGAACTGGTGAGACCATTCTTGCTGGGAGGAGGTCTAGCCGAGCCTGTTATATGACCAATAAAAGTTCCTTCTTACCTGGGCTATCACCTGCATTGTTTAACCACCTGTAAGGGGTCAACCATATCCGATAAGAGGCTGTGTGTGTCACTGTGGGTGGTGGATGATCTCTCTCTTGGTCACATCTGTATTGTATTGCCTATTTCACCTGGATAAAGAATGCACTTTACACTCACTTGGATGTAATTTGCCTCTATCAAGCTCTACACTTCCCTGTTTTAATGTATTTGTGTTTGCAGCCAGCAAAATTGTGTTAGCAGCTATTTTCTTTTGGAGTGTTTCTTTAGCGTGGGTTTTTCTACTATTTTTGTCTATTTGCAATGGCTTCAGCAGAACAGCGAAAGAGTGCCAGGTATCTAAATATAAGTGGGTAAAGGAGGTGGGCTGGTAAGAGACAAATTGACAGATTCTCTTTAATTGATCTGGCTGCAGCATATTGGCTGCTATGGATTAATACACTTTGCACATCAGCAGTACTGCCTGCATTGTCTTACTGAAAAATAATACATCAAGCACTTTTTTTTTTACTCTAAATAAAGCCTGCAGTACCACTTCTCCAGCCATCTAAATCATGAATTACGCTATACCACAATTGATAACGCACGTACCACTCGTCAGATGATACCAATGTATTCTGACCCAGCCCAGCTTCCCCGGAGCCTGATGCCAGCTAGAACAGCAGCATGTTAATTAAGCAGCTGCTGACTACAAGCCACTTGCAGCTGGCTTCCTCAGCATGAACATAACGGCAGCTATATGTTGTATTCTATACAATAAAAACAAGCAATAAGGCATAAAGTATTTTCTAAACAGTCGCAGATATTACCAGACCTCATTATGTAATTACCGCACTATGTCTTTTAGTTGTATTAAATGGAAATTGCACCACTCTTACGTCTTAACTTATTTCTTCTTATTTTCACAGTCTACAATCACTCTGACTTGTTTACCAGATACCAGCCATTCTGCGGTGGAGAATGCGCTACAAAAGAGAAGGTATTGGTTGTCAGCATTGCCTTTAGCTTCCTAGCTAAAGGTTTTAGCGCAGATTTACACTAGGTGCGTTGGAACAGCCCTGGGCAGCCTTGCCCACTGCAGTCTCAACACGAGACAAGGCAAAGAAGTCTTGTTACCTATCATGCCAGTTCATGCCAAAGCACCGTGGTGGTGTGCACTGGAAATAAATATGGCATGCAGTTCTTTTTTTCAGGACTGAATGGTTTGACACAATCTACCCCATCGCACTGCTCTTCGGTGAAAGTGAAAAAAATCTCCCTTATGCCGTGTACACACGATTGGACTTTTCAACGGACTAGGTCCTACGGTCTTTCCAATGGACTTTCGGCGGAGTTCCGATGAACTTTCCGAATGAACGGACTTGGCCACACACAATCACACCAAAGTCCGACGGATTCGAATGTGATGATGTACGACTGGACTAGAATAAGGAAGTTCATAGCCAGTAGCCAATAGCTGCCCTAGCGTTGTTTTTTGTCTGTTGGACTAGCATACACACGAGCGGATTTCTTGATAGGAACTGGGTCCGGCGTAGTTCCGCCGAAAAAAATTGAAACATGTTCTATTTCTAAAGTCCGTCAGATTTTTGGACAGCAAAGGTCCGATGGAGCCCACACATGATCGAATTGTCCGCCGGATTCGTTCCGTCGGACCTTTGCTGTCGAAAAGTTCGGTCGTGTGTACGCAGCATAAGAGTACACAGACTGCAAAAATAGCCTGATGTTTTAACCCTTTCTCACTCTGTCGAAAACTGAAAAAAAATTTGACTATGTATACACCTTAACCACTTTCCGGCCAGCCGCCATTATACGGCTTGTTCCCGCAAATCACTGTAGGTATACATGGACACCTTTAAGGACGATAGCAAGCGGCATGGGACAGGGGACCCGATGGTCGGCAGCTACCATGTCCACCGGCCACCCACGGTCGCAGGCACGGGAGCCAGAACAGGAATCTGTGTATGTAAACAGACAGATCCTAGTTCTGACAGGGGAAGAGAGACAGATTTGCCATTCCTAGTGATTAGGAGCAGCGATATGGCTCCTCCTCCAATCAGTCCCATCCCTCCACAGTTAGAAACACACGAGGGTACACATTTAACCCCGTGATCCCTTCGTGTTAACTCCTTCCCTGCCAGTGAAATTTGCACAGTATTCAGTGCTTTTTTTATAGCACTGATGGTCCCAAAAAAGTTTCAAAAGTGTCCACAATGTTACAGTCCCGCTAAAAATCATAGATTGCCACCATTACTAGTAAAAAATAATAATAATAATAAAAATGCCATAAATCTATCCCCTATTTTGTAGACACTATAACTTTTGTACAAACCAATCAATATATACGCTTATTGCGATTTTTTTTTCTTCTTTTTTTTAGCAAAAATATGTAGAAGAATACATATTGGTCTAAACTGATGAAAAAAATCTTTTTTTTTGGGGATATTTATTATAGCAAGAAGTTAAAATATTGTTTTTCTTTCAAAATTGTCGCTCTTTTTTTGTTTAAAGTGCAAAAAATAAAAACCACAGAGGTGATCAAAAACCACCAAAAGAAAGCTCTACATGTGGGAAAAAAATGACATCAATTTTGTAAGGGTATAGCTTTGCATGACCACGCAATTCTCAGTTTAAGCGACGCAGTACGGCATTGCAAAAAATGGCCTGGGTTTGTAAAGCTTTGTTTTTTATTTTCTAAATAGCTTCCTTTAAGCTAGTGCATTGTTGGTTCACTAAGGCCGCGTACACACGGACGGACTGTTCGCCCAACCTTGTCCGCTGAACAGTGTTTGGGCGGACAGTCCGCCCGTGTGTGGGCTTTCAGCGGACAGTTTCAGCGGACAGTTGGACGGACAAAGTCTTTCGGAAATTCCGAAAAACTGTCCGCTGAAACTGTGTTTGAGCGAACAGTCCGCCCGTGTGTAGGCTACTTTCGAAATGAGCAAACTGTTCCCGCTCAGAAAGTCCGCCCATTTCGAGCGCGTGTACAGGTAGGCGGGGCCCGCGAAGGAGACGTCGCGGGCTCCGCCGCCTGGAATGTGCTTAAAGGGGAACCCCAACGCCGAAAAAAATCGGCGTGGGGGTCCCCCCAAAGTCCACACCAGACCCTTGTCCGAGCACGCTACCCGGCCGGCCAGGAAAGGGGGGCGAGCGAGCGCGCCCCCCCTCCTGAGCCGTACCAGGCCGCGTGCCCTCAACATGGGGGGTGCCTTGGGGAAGGGGGGGCCGCGCGGCCCCCCCACCCCAAAGCACCTTGTCCCCATGTTGATGAGGACAAGGGCCTCTTCCCGACAACCCTGGCCGTTGGTTGTCGGGGTCTGCGGGCGGGGGGCTTATCGGAATCCGGGAGCCCCCTTTAAGAAGGGGGCCCCCGGATACCGGCCCCCCACCCTATGTGAATGAGTATGGGGTACAATGTACCCCTACCCATTCACCTGTGAAATAAAGTACAAAAAAAAACACAACACAGGGAAAAAATATTTTATTGCACAGCTCCGGGGGTCTTCCGTCTTCGGGGGTCTTCTCGCCGGACTCCTCCGCTATCTGTGTGTAGCTCTTTTGCTAGCGGAGGAGTCCGGCTTTCTTCCTCCCCGCCGCCGGCCTCTTCTCCCGACTTCGGGGGTCTTGTCCCCCTCTTCGGTTCTTCTGCCGGGCCACCGCGCCTTCTTGTAGCTCTTTTACAGGCGGTGGCCCGGTCTTCTGTCGCCGCTGTCGCCGCCGCCGCCATCCGTTCTTGTTCTTCTTCTTGTTCTTCTTCTTCTCCAGGAGATGTTGACTCGACGAGCTCTCCGGCCGGAATGCCAGGGACACGCTCCGCTGCCACTTATATAGTGACAATGGGGCGGTGTCACATGGTATATGTCACATGGGTTGGTCACATGGTGACCCCGCCCCCTTACGATGTCATAGTCCCCATGTGACATCAACCCATGTGACCAACCCATGTGACATATACCATGTGACACCGCCCCATTGTCACTATATAAGTGACCGCACAGCGCGGCTCTGGCATTCCGGCCGGAGAGCTCGTCGAGTCAACATCTCCAGGAGAAGAAGAAGAAGAAGAACAAGAAGAAGAACAAGAACGGAAGGCGGCGGCGGCGGCGACGACGACGACAGCGGCGACAGAAGACCAGGCCACCGCCTGTAAAAGAGCTACAAGAAGGCGCGGTGGCCCGGCAGAAGAACCGAAGGCGGCGACAGAAGAACGGAAGGCAGCGGCGACAGAAGACCGGGCCACCGCCTGTAAAAGAGCTACAAGAAGGCGCGGTGGCCCGGCAGAAGAACCGAAGAGGGGGACAAGACCCCCGAAGTCGGGAGAAGAGGCCGGCGGCGGGGAGGAAGAAAGCCGGACTCCTCCGCTAGCAAAAGAGCTACACACAGATAGCGGAGGAGTCCGGCGAGAAGACCCCCGAAGACGGAAGACCCCCGGAGCTGTGCAATAAAATATTTTTTCCCTGTGTTGTGTTTTTTTTTGTACTTTATTTCACAGGTGAATGGGTAGGGGTACATTGTACCCCATACTCATTCACATAGGGTGGGGGGCCGGTATCCGGGGGCCCCCTTCTTAAAGGGGGCTCCCGGATTCCGATAAGCCCCCCGCCCGCAGACCCCGACAACCAACGGCCAGGGTTGTCGGGAAGAGGCCCTTGTCCTCATCAACATGGGGACAAGGTGCTTTGGGGTGGGGGGGCCGCGCGGCCCCCCCTTCCCCAAGGCACCCCCCATGTTGAGGGCACGCGGCCTGGTACGGCTCAGGAGGGGGGGCGCGCTCGCTCGCCCCCCTTTCCTGGCCGGCCGGGTAGCGTGCTCGGACAAGGGTCTGGTGTGGACTTTGGGGGGACCCCCACGCCGATTTTTTTCGGCGTTGGGGTTCCCCTTTAAGCACATTCCAGGCGGCGGAGCCCGCGACGTCTCCTTCGCGGGCCCCGCCTACCTGTACACGCGCTCGAAATGGGCGGATTTGCCTCCTCCTTACGTGGGCGAGTCCGTTCGTTTCAAAAGTTGAGCGAACTGTTTGGCAAACAGTTCGCTGAAACAGTCCGCTCGTGTGTGGGCAAGTCCGCTCATGCAAATTTTGAGCGGACTGTTTGCCGAAACTGTTTGACAAACAAGGTTGGGCAAACAGTCCGCGCGTGTGTACGCGGCCTTACCTTTTTCTTCGATTTCCCTACTAAATGTTTTCTTTCTTTGTCTGAATCTATCACTTCCTGTTCCTCAGTAAACTTCACACCATCATCCGAGCGGTGTTTAGTCAGCCAGAACAGCTTACTGAACAGCTTACTGAGGAGGAACAGGAAGTGAGAAATTCAGACAAAGAAAATAAAGAAAACAAAAACATTTAGAAGGGAAATTGAAGGAAAAGGTAAGTGAACCAACAATGCACTAGCTTAAAGGAACCTATTTAGAAAATAAAAACTGAACCTTTACAACCCCTTTAAGGGGGGAAATCTTCCGGTCTGTAAGTGCTTAAAGTGTTACTAAACCCACAACAGTAAAATCAGTCTGTATATGCAGTAAAGCATCCTTGTTATACTCACTGTGGAACCTACATGGTTAATCTTCCACATTGTGTAAAAAGGCTGTTTGAACCTGTCTTCTCTGATCCTTCCCCTCTTTTACTGTCCCCAATCCATCTGCTGATAGGACAGAGCCTTGGGGACAAGCTGAACATGCTCAGTTTGGTGTTAATTGCTAAAGAGATTTAGCATTTTCTTAGGGTACATGTGATCAGCCCAGGGCCCATCAGCACTGTCCAGACAGAGGGTCAGGAGTCCTGCAGCCTCATAGGACAGTCAGAGTAGAATTAAAACTCCTCCTACAAGCTTTAACCAGACACTCATAAAAGTCGCAAGACTGCTCTGACCGCTGATGAGAAAAGGTATTTAGGAGTTTATATTTACTAAAATAATTGCACTTCCATGTTATGTGTACTGTGGGAGACCAGATATAGTGAATGCAGGGTCCTGGGTTTAGTAACACTTTAAGATGCAAGTAGATGACTCAGCATATCCGATTCCCACCTGTATGTGAGATGTCAAGTTTTGGAGGATGTAAATGAGTTACTGGGGTTTTCCTAATAAGTAAAAAACAATGATGGCAAGTTACTTACTGGACCTAATTTCCCGTTTCATAAAAACAATAAAAACTCCTTGTTGATTTCTGCTATTAGTACAAAAAGCCTGGAGATCATTTCTTAATACTTTGCATTTCAGAAACGTTCTTTTTTTTTTTGTTTCTGTTCTGTATTTACAGACATGCTGTCTCGTCCAAGAAAAAAAAATCCAATTAGAAAACATGCACCAGTGCCCTTTAGCCAGCTCCTCGTGTGACTGAATAATGGCCCTTGTTCCTAAATCCCATAATGCACTGATGAGCAATTCCCTACTCACTCTCTTAAATCTCCTGGTGGAACCTAATTAAAGACTGTGTGTATATTCTGGTGTGAAATATTGCACTGTCCAATTAAAGAAGATTTAATGTAGCATTTCAAAGAGACAGCTATGGCCATGTCCTATTGTAATATTAAGATGCAAAAAGTGCAAATAAGCTGCTTAAAAGTAGACGGAAAAGTTGCACAAATTCTCTGTCTGCAATTAAAGAGCTCCAACGGTTAAAAGTGATACTTAAGGGAAATGTATGGGTTCTTTTTGTTTAAGATTCATATTTGCTTTACTAGGTGGATGCAGCATTGGTCCGATCCCCCGGCGATCCCCCACAAAAACTGAAAAAGAAATTTGTGGGAATCCCGCTAAAAATCTATGCCACCAGATCCTTAATCCAAGCATACAACCTGAGAAAAGGAGAGAGGGGTGAGCATGCCACCCTACCCCTCGCCAAAACAACTCCCAAGTTGATAAGAACAAGAGCCTCTTCCAACATAACCTAGGCCCGATGGTTGTCAGGGTCTGTGGGTTAGGGACTTATTGGAATCTGGAAGCCTTTTTTTTAAATAGTGGGCCCCCAGATACTCCCCACCACCACATGAAACCACATGAATGAGTTATGCCGCATACAAACGACCGGACTTTCCCGCAGACTAGGTCCGACGGACTTTTGGCGGAGTTCCGACTGACTTTCCGAATTAACAGACTTGGCCACACACAAACGGACTAAGTCAGTTCGAAAGTCCGTTTGGTTTGAACGTAAACGGGACTAAACAAGGAAATTCAACAGCCAGTAGCCAATAGCTTTCCTTGCGTCGTATTTGGTCTGTCGGACCAGCATACAGACGAATGGTTTTCCGGATTTTAGTCTGTCAAAATTGAGTCTGTCGGATAGATTTGAAACATGTTCTATTTCTAGATCTGTTGGATTTTTTTTTGAAAAATGATCGGACTAGCCCACACACGATCGGATTGTCCGATGGACTAATTCCTTCAGACCTAGTCTGCCAGAAAGTCCGGTCGTGTGTCTACATGGCATAAGAGTAACATTGCCCCCCTTACTCATTCAAAAAATCAAGACCTAGAAATATAGACATCCAAATGTTTGACAAATCCATTGTGAATCATGAAGATTATATACATTTTTGTTTAGAAAAATACTGTGGAGTGAAGGTGAACATTGCAGCCTGGAGCTGCTTTAAAAAAATGCTTGGAAGTGGGTTTTAAGTGAAATATACTATCTGGGTGATACAGTATATATTATAATGATATAGTACAGTGTTTCTCAACTCCAGCCCTCAAGGCGCCCCAACAGGTCACGCTTCCAGGCTTACCATTATTTTCCACAGGTGATTGAACAGTTTCACATCTCAGTAATTACCCCAGCTGCTTCATCTGAGGGAAATCCTGAAAACATGACCTGTTGGGGTGTTTTGAGGACTGGCGTTGAGAAACACTGGTATAGCAGATATTACCTTCACACTTATGCCCCGTACACACGGTCGGACTTTCCGATGGAAAATGTGCGATCAGATTAAGTTGTCGGAAATTCCGAACGTGTGTGGGCTCCATCTGACTTTTTCCGCCAGAATTTCTGACACACAAAGTTTGAGATCTGGATCTAAAATTTTCCGACAACAAAATCCAATCGTTTAAATTACAATCGCGTGTAGACAATTCCGACGCACAAAGTGCCATGTATGCTCTGAATAAATTACGAGACGAAAGCTATTAGATCCTGACCTCTTTATAGTCCCGTCGTATGTTGTTTACGTCACCTCGTTCTGAATGATTGGATTTTCCAACAACTTTGTGCGACCGTGTGTATGCAAGACAAGTTTGGGCCAAAATCCATCGGAAAAAATTTGACGGATTTTGTTGTTGGAATGTCCAACCGTGTGTACAGGGCATTAAATTGCTATGTACCAAAACAAGACAGATTATCACCACTGAAGTAAATACAACATGCAATATATACAGGATATATATATATATATATATATATATATATATATATATATATATATATATATATATATATATATATATATATATATATATATATATAGATATATATATATCTTTAATTCTGTGAAGGAAATTCCTCTCCCACTGACTAAGACTAAACTCAGCGTGAAGATCATTGATGCCTAATATTAAAAAACCTCTGAGATAATTAGAGATTTGGGAACTTTAATTTAGTGCCATTAGACACCAGTAATACATTGGATAATGACTAGAAATTGTGCTCATTTGCATATTCCTCAGCTCCTCCACAAAGGAGTGTTGCAAAACAAAGTAAAGCATTAATTCCCATTTACTGGTGTATTATTTTATTATTTTGTTGATGCATAAAAAGGCACAGGTAAAAGATGGAGGTGGCAGAACAGGGCAAGGCTTTCCAGAATGAATTCTTGGAAGAAAAATGCCTATGAGACACATGGGGTCGTATTTACTAAAGTGGAACTACCACGTTTACTGAAATGAACCTTTGTCTACTAGAAATGCACCATATGAAGAAGCAGATCCCTATTTTTCTACTAATGGAGCAGATGTTTTTATTATTCACTCATCTTCAAATATCTCAGTGTGCCATGTGTTGTTTTCCTTAACCACATGCCAACTAGCATACAATGATGTACGTCGGCACAATGGTATGGCTGGGCAAATGGGCGTACAGGTACGTCCCCTTTAAATTGAGGCATAGTGGGCATGGGCGGTGCGTGCTTGCCACGTGCTCCGTGGCCGTGCCCGCCCGGCCTGTGATCGTATCCCAGAGTGGCAGAACAGGGATATGCCTATATAAACAAGGCATTTCCCTGTTCTGCCTAGTGACATGACAGAGATCTACTGCTCCCTGTCATCGGGAGCAGTGATCACTGTAATGTCAGTGGTAGCCCACCCCCCCTACAGTTAGAATCACTCCCTAGGACACACTTAACCCCTTGATCGCTCCCTAGTGTTTAACCCCATTCCCTGCCAGTGTTATTTACACAGTAATCAGTGTATTTTTATAGCACTGGTCTCTGTATAAATGGTCTGAAAATAGTGTCAAAAGTGTCTATAATGTTATAACGCTATAATGTTGCAGTCACGATAAAAATCGCAGATCTCCGCCATTACTAATAAAAAAAATGATAATGAAAAGGCCATAAATCTATCCCCTATTTTGTAGACGCTATAACTTTTGCACAAAACAATCAATATACGCTTATTGCGATTTTTTTTTTACCAAAAATATGTAGAAGAATACATATCGGCCTAAACTGAGAAAGACATTTGATTTTTTGATATTTTTTGGGGATATTTATTATAGCAAAAAGTAAAAAATTTTGCTTTTTTTTCAAAATTGTCGCTCTTTTTTTGTTTATAGTGCAAAAAAACATAGAGGTGCTCAAATACTACCAAAAGAAAGCTCTATTTGAGGGAAAAAAAAGGACGTCAATTTTGTTTGGGTGCCACGTCGCAATTGTCAGTTAAAGCGACGCAGGGCTGAATCGCAAAAAGTGCTCTGGTCAGGAAGGGGGTAAATCCTTCCGGGGCTAAAGTTTATCTAAAGCCAAAATGTTTTTTTTTTTATTATTATTATTATTTTCAGCATTTCAGAAAATTCCAAACATTATCTTGAAACATATACAATGCAATTTATTTTATTAGTTCCCATCTTCTCCCAAACGATAGAAAAGTAGAGGGAGGAGGGCGGGAACAACATAAAAAGAAAAACATAGAAGAACAAACAAAGGAAAAGGAAAGAGAAAGAAGGGGGAGGTTGGGGGAGAACCTACGACAAATATAGATATAAAACTGTCAGAGGGTACAAAAACAATAAGATTAATCAATATCAATTAATAAATCATATTCTGACTTACTATCAGAGTCTGAAATTATTTCATAATGTAACTTAGTTTTCTTAAATTCAAACCATTTTGCCAATATCTTGAGAAATTTCCTGGTCAGCCCTTTATTTCTACAGGTTATTTTTATTTTAAGTCTTAGATGGCGTAGGGAGGATTTAAAATTCCATTAAGGTTATATTTGCCAAATATTTTATGTTTTGCCCGAGGCAAGATCAGACTCCGCAATCACATCTCATGAGCTGGCTCAGCTTGTCTCCACCAAAGCAATCAACTCTACCTGCACTCCCCAGGGATACCACGCACCACAGTTCAAAAAAAGATTAAATTAGCCAACAAGTTCTATTGTGACAAGTTTCCCAGTGGACACCGAGCCTTCTCTGTGTCATTAGGGAGATTTCCCTTAATATCCTGTTCTCTAAGCACAACAGAACGTGAGAGGTAATTTCTATCTTAGGCAGTTGTCACTGCAACGAGTGTGCCTACTGCAGGACTTTTCATTTATTTGGGTTCTTTCGGAAAGACAGCCAGCAGGTGAGGGTAGTTGGTGGAAAAAAACAGGCAACTGAGTTGCCGTTTTAATGACCCCCGCTACAATGGCTGCCCACCCAGATTGTACTTATACAGCCGGATAGGGCTTCCCATTTACCCAGACTCCTTCAGATAGGTGGATGGGGGTGCCCACATTAGGGAGCCTTATTCTCTTCATTGTTTTCCTATTTACCATTACCAATGAAAGTAAAAGAAAAAGAAGATCCCAAACATAGTGGCTAGGTGGTTAGCATTTCCGCATGGCAGTGCAAGGGTCGTCGGTTCAAATCCTAACCACGGCACTACTTGCATGGAGTTTGCAAGTTCTCTCTATACCTGCATGGGTTTTCTCCCACACCCTAGAGGCATTCTAGTGGGTTAATTGGCTCCTGTCAAAATTAGGGACCTTAGATTGTAAGTTCCTTGAGGGCGGAGACTGAGGTGAATGCAAAATATATACAATATGTAAATTACTGACTCTATATAAATACTCTGCTCCAACGGGAGGTGTGGTTGATACACACGTTAAATACCAGAATGCCTTTGGGTATGAACAATAGGATGGATGCTAGCCTGTTTTTTTAAATAATATTAATAGAAATTAATGATTTTTTATTGAAAATTTTCCACTGTTGTATCAGTGGGACTGCAATGGTTAACATTTCATGCTCTTTGTTGAAATCCCCTGTTTTTGTGTGTGTTTGTCTGGCCCAGGTCTTGCCATCTCCACCTATAACTAATTAATGGGTTGATTTTTTAATGAAGTGATTTATGCCCTTCATACTGCACATGGACTGCTTCTGTCAGGGAGGGCTAGCCAGTACCCAAGATGGCGGCAGAAGAGGATGACCTGTGACCTCAGCTCCTGTCAGAAGACCTCTGGTGCATCTGCGTGCACACGTGCACATTGTCAGGAAGGGCATTCTAGTACTCAAGATGAGAATCCAAGACAGCCTGTTTCCTCAGTCAGATTGCCACCAGTGCGCCTGCGCGCATCTTAGCTGCGCTTGCGCGTGTGCGCGTGCACCCTGTGACAGCTTTTGGCACCCAACAGGCTATTTAAACGCTGCCAGTGCACAGACTCGGTGCTGTCTGCTCCACAGTGTTCCTGTGTGTTCCTGTTGCCTGTATCTGATACCTGTTCCTGTTACCCGATCCGGATTGACTTTGACAATTCCTACTATCTGCCCGCACCTGACCTGGCTTGTTTGACCACCACATCTTCCTGCTCCTTCTGCTACCTCACTGCCAGCCCTTCACTGACCCGGCTTGTGTCTTGACTACTCTTCTGCCTACCGCACCCACTCCTGAAGTGTCCGCCAGTGTATGACCTGGTCTGCCTGTACCTTCCCTCTCTTCTGCCTGGAGAATCCTGCTGGACTGCTGTTCCTCCTGCAGCTGCTTCTGATTCCACGGTCTGTGACCCATCAGGCACTCATGCGACTCTGCACTCCTGCACCTCCTGTCTGCTCTATCGGGGGGCCTCGAGTCAGAGGTGTAAGAGAGGCCATCCACTGCATATAAGGCTCTACTGTCAGGTACGTGACAGCTTCCCTTATATATACTTGTTTTTAATGTCATATTTTTATGCTTTTGATGAAAGCCTAAGGCCAAAACGCGTCAGTTTTTGATGATGCTATTGCTGTAATGCTCAAATAAATATTTTCTACGGAGAAGCTGTTGAGTTGCCGGCTTGTACTTTCTATGGATCTTTTGTGAGCTTAATTAGCCAGAACACCGACTACTCTACACACCAACTATACTATATAGCGGTAGAGCTTGGGTGAGTTTTTCTCTTAATAAATAAACAAACTTTTGGTAAGTATTAGGCCATCAATAGAAAGGAAGGCTTCCAATGGGAATAGTAGTTCTGGTGACCCTGGTGACAACTAGGGAATCCCTCAGTTTGGAGGGATTCCCTCTGTTTTGGCTATGGGACAGGAAGTGAAGGGAAATCTTGCCAAAGAGACACAGACTCGTCCTGAAAAAAAAGAAAAATTGTCTTTAGATCTAATTTAGGAAGCTAAAAAAATCTAATAAGGAAGAAGTATAGCTCTAAAATGGAGCCATGCTCTTAGAAAATCATGGGGAGATTATGCTGTAGCTAATCTTGATTGTATCATCCAACCTTTCCCGAATGCAAGGTTGTAAAACAGACAATGTTGCTGCTAGCTGTGCTCCAATCATATGTGCCAAACTACATTATCCTGTTTAGACAATGACTTAGCACATATCAAGCCTGCTTTTATGACCTTGTTTATTATTTCTGACCAATCAATACAGAGCGCAGCTGCCAGGCGCCACTCACCTAATTCACCTTTCCGTATTTAACACTTAGATATGCAAATCTCTTCCAGTTTATATTGGAAATCAAATAAAAGCTCTTGCATAGTAGTGATGGCCGAACGGTTCGCCCGGCGGTCGTTTCGCGGCGAATTTCCGACTTTCGCCGTCCGCGGGTTCGAACGCCTTTTTCCGTCGTTCGCCCCGGCGGACTTACGTGTTTAATGTATACAAGAACTTTAACCTTTCGTGACACGTTTATCATGTGTTACAGGACAACCAATTGAGACATGACAGCTCATGGACACTTGGACATTCCCCCTAACCTATAAATACACCCGATCCGGTGGCCATTTTACATTCTTTCTTCTGTCACTGTAGGGAAAGGATCCTGTGTGGAGTAGGGACAGAGAAAACGCTAGCTATTTGGTACACAAAAGTTCTTTTCAGGACTGGTATAGGTGTTAGGTCAGCAGCCTGAGTTTCTTTTGTCAGTTTAGATAAAGGGACAGAGCGCTGTATGCTGCTATTTTAGGGACAGCTCAGCCAGATTAGTCTTTCTTCATCATCATCATCATCATCATCATTAGCTGTTACTATCAGGTCCACAAAAGAGCTGTTCCAGCTAATCGTTCCAGCCTACTCTTTTTTGCCAATTTGTATAGGGACAGGCAGGAAGCAGTGTGTCAGGCAGTGAGGATAATTTTAAAGACTTGCTGTTACTATTAGTTCCACAAAGGTTCTTTTCAGGACTGGTATCAGTGGTACGGTAATAGGCTTGTACACGTATAATATTCTTTCTTCCAAATATAGAAAGAATATTATACTTGACTGCTGCCCTTCTGCTGCAGTCTGCTAATCATTCACAACTCACTTGTTCCACAAAGCTCTTTATCAGGACTGGTAACTTGGTCTGTCTAGGGTGCTACGGTACATAGGCTTGGGTGCGGTACAGTCTGCTGTTCTGTAAGGACCGCTATCGGTCCACAATACATAGGGTTGCCGTGCACTACTGCTGACCGCTGCCCTATACTGCAGCAGTCCTTCATTGGTATAGGGACTGACGTACAGTCTGCTAATCACTAACACACAACCTGCTTGGTCCACAAAAGTTCTTATAAGGACTGGTAACTTGGTATAGGGTGCTACGGTACATAGGCCTGAGTGCGTTACAGTCTGCTGTTCTGTAAGGACCGCTATCGGTCCACAATACATAGGGTTGCCGTGCACTACTGCTGACCGCTGCCCTATACTGCAGCAGTCCTTCAGCGGTATAGGGACTGACGCACAGTCTGCTAAACACTAACACACAACCTGCTTGGTCCACAAAAGTTTTTATAAGGACTGGTAACTTGGTATAGGGTGCTACGGTACATAGGCCTGAGTGCAGTACAGTCTGCTGTTCTGTAAGGACCGCTATCGGTCCACAATACATAGGGTTGCCGTGCACTACTGCTGACCGCTGCCCTATACTGCAGCAGTCCTTCATTGGTATAGGGACTGACGTACAGTCTGCTAATCACTAACACACAACCTGCTTGGTCCACAAAAGTTCTTATAAGGACTGGTAACTTGGTATAGGGTGCTACGGTACATAGGCCTGAGTGCGTTACAGTCTGCTGTTCTGTAAGGACCGCTATCGGTCCACAATACATAGGGTTGACGTGCACCACTGCTGACCGCTGCCCTATACTGCAGCAGTCCTTCAGCGGTATAGGGACTGACGTACAGTCTGCTAAACACTAATACACAACCTGCTTGGTCCACAAAAGTTCTTATAAGGACTGGTAACTTGGTATAGGGTGCTACGGTACATAGGCTTGAGTGCGGTACAGTCTGCTGTTCTGTAAGGACCGCTATCGGTCCACAATAGATAGGGTTGACGTGCACCACTGCTGACCGCTGCCCTATACTGCAGCAGTCCTTCAGCGGTATAGGGACTGACGCACAGTCTGCTAAACACTAACACACAACCTGCTTGGTCCACAAAAGTTTTTATAAGGACTGGTAACTTGGTATAGGGTGCTACGGTACATAGGCCTGAGTGCGTTACAGTCTGCTGTTCTGTAAGGACCGCTATCGGTCCACAATACATAGGGTTGCCGTGCACTACTGCTGACCGCTGCCCTATACTGCAGCAGTCCTTCATTGGTATAGGGACTGACGTACAGTCTGCTAATCACTAACACACAACCTGCTTGGTCCACAAAAGTTCTTATAAGGACTGGTAACTTGGTATAGGGTGCTACGGTACATAGGCCTGAGTGCGTTACAGTCTGCTGTTCTGTAAGGACCGCTATCGGTCCACAATACATAGGGTTGACGTGCACCACTGCTGACCGCTGCCCTATACTGCAGCAGTCCTTCAGCGGTATAGGGACTGACGTACAGTCTGCTAAACACTAATACACAACCTGCTTGGTCCACAAAAGTTCTTATAAGGACTGGTAACTTGGTATAGGGTGCTACGGTACATAGGCTTGAGTGCGGTACAGTCTGCTGTTCTGTAAGGACCGCTATCGGTCCACAATACATAGGGTTGCCGTGCACTACTGCTGACCGCTGCCCTATACTGCAGCAGTCCTTCATTGGTATAGGGACTGACGTACAGTCTGCTAATCACTAACACACAACCTGCTTGTTCCACAAAAGTTCTTATAAGGACTGGTAACTTGGTATAGGGTGCTACGGTACATAGGCTTGAGTGCGGTACAGTCTGCTGTTCTGTAAGGACC
This sequence comes from Lithobates pipiens, assembly GCF_037356315.1. Taxonomy (NCBI): domain Eukaryota; kingdom Metazoa; phylum Chordata; class Amphibia; order Anura; family Ranidae; genus Lithobates; species Lithobates pipiens. The sequence continues at coordinate 42,064,673 of NW_027507686.1, read as the reverse complement.
GCTATCGGTCCACAATAGATAGGGTTGACGTGCACCACTGCTGACCGCTGCCCTATACTGCAGCAGTCCTTCAGCGGTATAGGGACTGACGTACAGTCTGCTAAACACTAATACACAACCTGCTTGGTCCACAAAAGTTCTTATAAGGACTGGTAACTTGGTATAGGGTGCTACGGTACATAGGCTTGAGTGCGGTACAGTCTGCTGTTCTGTAAGGACCGCTATCGGTCCACAATAGATAGGGTTGACGTGCACCACTGCTGACCGCTGCCCTATACTGCAGCAGTCCTTCAGCGGTATAGGGACTGACGTACAGTCTGCTAAACACTAATACACAACCTGCTTGGTCCACAAAAGTTCTTATAAGGACTGGTAACTTGGTATAGGGTGCTACGGTACATAGGCTTGAGTGCGGTACAGTCTGCTGTTCTGTAAGGACCGCTATCGGTCCACAATACATAGGGTTGCCGTGCACTACTGCTGACCGCTGCCCTATACTGCAGCAGTCCTTCATTGGTATAGGGACTGACGTACAGTCTGCTAATCACTAACACACAACCTGCTTGTTCCACAAAAGTTCTTATAAGGACTGGTAACTTGGTATAGGGTGCTACGGTACATAGGCTTGAGTGCGGTACAGTCTGCTGTTCTGTAAGGACCGCTATCGGTCCACAATAGATAGGGTTGACGTGCACCACTGCTGACCGCTGCCCTATACTGCAGCAGTCCTTCAGCGGTATAGGGACTGACGTACAGTCTGCTAAACACTAATACACAACCTGCTTGGTCCACAAAAGTTCTTATAAGGACTGGTAACTTGGTATAGGGTGCTACGGTACATAGGCTTGAGTGCGGTACAGTCTGCTGTTCTGTAAGGACCGCTATCGGTCCACAATAGATAGGGTTGACGTGCACCACTGCTGACCGCTGCCCTATACTGCAGCAGTCCTTCAGCGGTATAGGGACTGACGTACAGTCTGCTAAACACTAATACACAACCTGCTTGGTCCACAAAAGTTCTTATAAGGACTGGTAACTTGGTATAGGGTGCTACGGTACATAGGCTTGAGTGCGGTACAGTCTGCTGTTCTGTAAGGACCGCTATAGGTCCACAATAGATAGGGTTGACGTGCACCACTGCTGACCGCTCACCTATACTGCAGCAGTCCTTCAGCGGTATAGGGACTAAGAGTTTTGTCACAGGGTCATTTAAAAAATGACATGCAGAGGAAGAGGCAGGCCCTTCCGCAGGGGTGGTAGGGGTAGGGCAGGAGCAACAGGCTTGAGCCAAAGTGGGAAGTTGCAGAAGGTGCGTTCAATTACTTTAAAGGATGCACCAGACTTGGTTGAGTGGCTCGCTCAGCCTTACTCTTCTGCACCCTCCTCATCCTCTCGATCTGCACCCTCTTCTTCACTCTCTGCTATGTGCACCCCCAAAGACACTACCACCAACAACACGACCACCACCACCACCACCACATACCTTCCGCTTGAGTCACTGGAATTATTTTCCGATCCATATCAAGAGGACATTTCTGATGCGCAGCCACTCTTGGTATTGGATCAGGAAGAGGAGGTAGCAACAAGCGCTACTCAGCAGTCTGACGCCAGTACCCAGATCAGCCCAAGGAGGAGGTTGGTCCCCGGTGTTGCTGCCTACTCTACTTATAGCGGTGGGGAAGGTGACGTTGATGATGACGTGTCTAGTGATGTCACGTGGGTGCCCACAAGAGAGGAAGAGGAGGGGAGTTCAGAGGGAGATATGGACCAGCAGATAGGGAGGAGAAGCAGCAATGACTTACATTGCACAGCAGGGACAAAGCAGACTGCAAATGTATCAGGAGCGAGTCATCGACCATGTACGGTCACATCTGGCGCTCCCAGGACACCGGCACATGGCTCCGCAGTGTGGGCTTTTTTTAACGTGTCCGCTGCTGACAATAGCGTTGCCATCTGCAATCTTTGCAGTCAACGCGTTAGTCGCGGTAAGCCCAATACTCACCTAGGGACGACCGCCTTAAGAAGGCACATGAGCAGCCATCACCGAGCCCAGTGGGAGCAACGGAACACACAAAGCCACACTGCAGGCTCTCACCGTCCAGCCTCGTCTTCTACTTCTCCTTCTCCTCTCTCCTCACAATTGTCCTCCACTCCACCTTCCATCACGCCAAGCTCACATTTTTCTGCAAAAAGGCAGGCTTCCGTGGGCCTAATGTTTGAGCGTAAAAAAATGATGACGCCGGATAACCCTCTTGCCCAACGGTTGGCGGCTGGCTTGTCAGAACTCATAGCCCGCCAACTACTGCCATATAAACTGGTGGACTCGGAGGCCTTTCGCAAATTTGTGGCCATTGGAACACCACAATGGAAGGTCCCAGGAAGGAAGTATTTCTCAGAGAAGGGCATCCCAGAGCTATATGGCCATGTTCAGCGGCAAGTGAATGTATCTCTGGCACACAGTGTCGGTGCCAAGATACATCTGACCACAGACACGTGGTCTAGCAAACACGGGCAGGGAAGGTATATCAGTTTTACTGCCCACTGGGTGAACCTTCTGACGGCCGTCAAGCATGTAACCCGTGGCACCCGTGTAGATTTGGTTTTACCGCCACGGATTGCATGCAGGCCTGACTCTTCTTCTCCTCCTCCTACTCCATCCTCCTCCCTCTCCTCCTCAGCTGCCTCCTCCTTTTCCGCTGCTAGCGTCTCTTCCACTGCACCGCCCAAGCTCCCCAGAACCTATTCCACATGCCAGGTGAGACGTTGCCATGCCGTGCTGCGTCTGTTGTGCCTGGAAGCAAAGAGCCACACTGGCCCGGCACTCCTTTCAGCTTTGCGTTCACAGGCAGATGAGTGGCTAACACCGCTCAATTTGACAGTTGGTAAAGTGGTGTGTGACAACGGTGCCAATCTGCTTAGCGCATTGAAACAGGGCAAAATCACGCACGTGCCGTGCATGGCACACGTCTTAAACTTGGTCGTGCAGCGATTCCTTGTCAAATACCCTGGGGTCCAGGACATCTTGCGGCAGGCAAGGAAAATCTCGGCCCATTTCAGAAGATCTTACACGGCCATGGCTCGCCTTGCTGACATTCAGCGGCGACACCATCTGCCGGTCAGACGTCTTATTTGCGATTGCCCGACGCGATGGAACTCAACCTTCTATATGCTTGATAGGCTGCTCCAGCAGAAACGTGCAGTTAACGTCTACCTGTATGAACTCTGCGAAAGAAACGGTTCTGGGGAGCTGGGTTTTTTTTCACCGCGCCAGTGGCTGCTCATGCGCGACACATGCAGACTTCTGCGGCCATTTGAGGAGATCACCAAACTGGTCAGTCGCAGCCATGGCGCCATCAGTGACATGGTACCTTATGCCTTCTTTCTGGAGCGTGCATTGCGTCGTGTCATTGATCAGGCTGTGGAGGAGCAGGAGCGGGAAGATGAGGAAGTCGCAATGCTGGATGAATTCCCAGGGGGGGCTACTCTATCTGAGACAAGTCAACAACAGGAGTCTGATGAGGAGTCAGAGGAGGATGGTGCCGGGGCGGATGAGCAGGAGCAAGAAGAGCATGCTTTAAACCTTTCTGGGATCCCTGTTGTGCGAGGATGGGGAGAGGAGAATGAAGAGGACGACATTATCCTGGATGATGAGCAGGAGCCAGGCCACCACACCGCTTCCACTTTAGTGCAAATGGGGGCCTTCATGCTCCAGTGTTTTAATAGGGACCCCCGTATAAAAAGCATGAGGGTCAAGGACCAGTACTGGGTGGCAACGTACTTAGACCCCCGGTACAAACACAAAATGGCGGAAATGTTACCGCCGTCGCAGAGGGCTGTCAGAATGCAGCACTTCCAGGCCTTGCTTCGAGAAATGCTGCATTCTGCTTTTGCGTGCGCTGGCAGAGGAGCAATTCCCACTCCCAGAGAAGGATTTGCGGGTACCAATCCAACAGCGCCTGCAAGAAGAGGCCGGTTTGAAGATGTGTTGGTGACTTCGGATATGAGGTCATTCTTTCAGCCGACCCATCGACAGGTGTCATCCGGATCCAGCATCAGGGAACGCCTAGACCGTCAGGTGTCCGACTACATTGGGTTAACGGCCGATGTGGACGCTCTGAGGAGTGATGAACCCCTAGACTACTGGGTGGGCAGGCTTGACCTCTGGCCAGAGCTTGCCCAATTTGCAATCGAACTGTTGGCTTGCCCCTCATCCAGTGTCCTGTCCGAAAGGACGTTCAGCGCAGCAGGGGGGATTGTGACCGATAAGCGTACTCGCCTAGCTCACCACAGTGTTAACTACCTCACATTTCTAAAAATGAATGAGGCATGGATCTCGGAGGAATTCAACACATGTGATCAGTAGACCATGTATATGTCTATAAACAATTTTTGGAATCAAGCACACAGACCTTCTTAATTCATTTGGCTCACTTCCCTGACCCAAAAAAGCACACCGTACTATATGCCCCTACCCTCCTCTTTGAAGAGGTTGAGCGGTGTCATATTTCTACTGGGGCTGCTTATTATGAGGGGTTCCCACCATCCCTGTGCTGTGCTGACTTCCTCCTGGGTGTTCTTATTATGAGGGGCTCCCACCATCCCTGTGCTGTGCTGACTTCCTCCTGGGGGTTCTTATTATGAGGGGATCACACCATCCCTGTGCTGTGCTGACTTCCTCCTGGGGCTGCTTACGGTGCTGCTGTCAGCGCTGTATGTCACGGAGCTGCTGTCAGCGCTGTATGTCACGGAGCTGCTGTCAGCGCTGTATGTCACGGAGCTGCTGTCAGCGCTGTATGTCACGGAGCTGCTGTCAGCGCTGTATGTCACGGAGCTGCTGTCAGCGCTGTATGTCACGGAGCTGCTGTCAGCGCTGTATGTCACGGAGCTGCTGTCAGCGCTGTATGTCACGGAGCTGCTGTCAGCGCTGTATGTCACGGAGCTGCTGTCAGCGCTGTATGTCACGGAGCTGCTGTCAGCGCTGTATGTCACGGAGCTGCTGTCAGCGCTGTATGTCACGGAGCTGCTGTCAGCGCTGTATGTCACGGTGCTGCTGTCAGCGCTGTATGTCACGGAGCTGCTGTCAGCGCTGTATGTCACGGAGCTGCTGTCAGTGCTGTATGTCACGGAGCTGCTGTCAGCGCTGTATGTCACGGAGCTGCTGTCAGCGCTGTATGTCACGGAGCTGCTGTCAGCGCTGTATGTCACGGTGCTGCTGTCAGCGCTGTATGTCACGGAGCTGCTGTCAGCGCTGTATGTCACGGAGCTGCTGTCAGCGCTGTATGTCACGGAGCTGCTGTCAGCGCTGTATGTCACGGAGCTGCTGTCAGCGCTGTATGTCACGGAGCTGCTGTCAGCGCTGTATGTCACGGTGCTGCTGTCAGCGCTGTATGTCACGGAGCTGCTGTCAGCGCTGTATGTCACGGAGCTGCTGTCAGTGCTGTATGTCACGGAGCTGCTGTCAGCGCTGTATGTCACGGAGCTGCTGTCAGCGCTGTATGTCACGGAGCTGCTGTCAGCGCTGTATGTCACGGTGCTGCTGTCAGCGCTGTATGTCACGGAGCTGCTGTCAGCGCTGTATGTCACGGAGCTGCTGTCAGCGCTGTATGTCACGGAGCTGCTGTCAGCGCTGTATGTCACGGAGCTGCTGTCAGCGCTGTATGTCACGGAGCTGCTGTCAGCGCTGTATGTCACGGTGCTGATGTCAGTGCTCTGTATTACGGTGCTGCTGTCAGTGCTCTGTATCTCCTGCACCCTCTTGTTTGCCTACCCTGGTCCCTGACCTTCCCTCTCCTCCATTGCCTTCATTAGCTCCATAGTCCTGAATTGTCAGAACAATTTCCCAAATAAAAAAAAAATGCTTGTAGTTATCGATCCCAAATTCACCTCATACATGTATTATGCTATTGTCCAGGTGGTGGGACTACGTGCTACCCCCTAATAATTACCCCGTGGCCGCAAATTCGACCTAAAGGTTTGCGAAATTCGCCTCCCATTGAAGTCAATGGAGCCCGCGGCGAACGGTCGTTTTCGCGAACGTTTGTGTCCGTTCGCGTTTCGCGTTCGCGAAACGTCCCGTCGGAAGTTCGTCCATCACTATTGCATAGGTCTTGAAAGCTGAACCATGTTTTACTGTACCTTCAGCTGTATCTATAAAAGCTGCTTTATAGAGGAGAATGTAATAGCATTTAATAATTTCTCACTATGGTTTCTGAGTGTCCTCAACATTGCCATTTTCTTGATAGTTAATTTTATTTTTATACTGCTTTTTCACCCTTGAAGTATATGTAAACCCAGTCATCAAAATGTAATGTAAGGTTTTATATGGTAATGCAATTTTCAAAATCCTTTTTAACATATTTAATTCTTCAGCTTTCATTAAAACATTATGTTGATTATGTCATAAAGGTCCTTGCTTCTTGTTATAGGGTGCCAATTTTGTCCCTGTCTTTTAAACGTGTTCTCTCATTGTCACTCAGCTACACAGACTTCTTGTCAGGGCTGGGCTCAGCCCTTCTACCTCTGAGCTGGCAACTCAGCTATTGGCTAATTGCCAGCTCCCATCTCTCTCCACAGTTACTCAGCTGTTGATCCTGCTTGTCAGTCCTGTCTTCTCAAGCCAGTCCAGAGGAGCTCTGCCTTTGCCACAATGTCAAAGAGGTTACCTGGTTGGACGATGTGTTGGCCATTCTGGTGGGCGCTGGTGTGCGCCGATGCACTGGTGCGCGCCGATGCGCATTGGCCCGCGCGTTCCTCTGCGTGCTGGTGTGCACGCTCCTGTGGGCACTGGTCTGCATGCTCCTATGGGCACTGGTGTGCGCACCAGTGTTCGACGCGCTGGACTCATTGGTCAGGTACATAGAAGTCTGATACATGGGGAAGTCACAAGAAACTACCTCCTGTGTTTCTGTTTAAAGACTGGCTTTGCTGACATCCATTCTGGCTCCAGATCCTGCTTGCTGTTCCACCACTTTGATCCCCGATTTCTGGCTTTGCTGACTATCCATTCCGGTTACTAAACTTTGGCTATGTTTTGACTATTTTATTTTTTTAACTTTTATTATTAAACAAGTGTGATTTAACTGTACTTCTGTCTCGGTCTGATTTCATGGTTTCTGATACTTCTGATGGAAACTACAGGTGACTATTTCAATCTCCATTATGTAGGCATGATTTACTGTTGTGCTACACAACACAAGCAGATTGGGCGCAACATGACATCATAGTGTCATGATGACAGCTGAAGCACAAGAGTTGGTAATTGGCACAAAAATCAGTGAAGCCACAAATTGTCCCCAGGGATGATGGGGAAAAATTATACAAAATCCACAGGCAGGCGCTCTTGCAATAATGCACCGGAATATAAAATGTCCATGGGCCATATGTGTAGGGCTTATGATAATGATAATTAGAAGTTCAGAGCCCGGTAACATCAGTAGCCAGAAGTCAGATAAAAACATGGTTTATTCCAACAATAAAGCAGCAATGAAAGCAGTAAGGAGCCAAAGCTCAATGTGGAACAGCATTACCAGAGGTGGATCTGATCTTGACCTGCAACAGGAGAGGCTTGACGCAGGGCCCTGATAACAAGGGGAAGCCTGCATATACTGGGGGATCTGGATGGAGGGCGGATCCTGTGTAAGAAAGCTGCCAACTACAGCTGAACAGCAGGGAAGCACAAGTCGCCAGAAGTGACTTTACTGAAACATAGGGATCAGCTGATCCACCATCAGGAAGCTGGAACAACAGGAAGTGAAGCCAACTGCCAGGACTACAAGTTTCGGGGCACACCCCTTTGTCAAATCCTGGCTTGGCAACTGGCAGAGATATTATATAGGTATGTTAATAAAAGGCTTGTTAAAATAAAAAAAAAGGCATGTTGTAAAAAGGAAAAAGGGACGTTCCCATGTGGGAACGTTACCATAGCCCATCAGGGCATAGACTGTTACCTCTGTCATCCTGTGAGTTGAACCTGTCACTGATTTTACATATTTTATACTTGTTGAACTGTGCTACACTATTGGTCAACTGGCACCTCTCTCCCCTTCCCTTTTTAGGTATACATTTAACCGTTTGATTGCCCTAGATGTTTAACCCCTTCCCAGCCAGTGTCATTAGAACAGTGTCAGTGCATATTTATAGCACTAATCACTGTATCAGTTTCACTGGTTCCCAGAAAATGTCAGTTAGTGGCAGACTGTCCGTCGCAATATAAAAATGTAAAAAATACAAATTTCAGTATATATATCCCCTATTTTTAAGACGGTATAACTTTTGTGCAAACCAATCAATATACACTTATTGGGATTTTTTTTTTTACCAAAAATATGTAGCAAAATACATAATGGTTTAAATTTACGAAGACATTTTTTTTTTTCACATTTTTCATGACATGTTTCATAGTAGAGCATAAAAAAAATATATATATAATTTTTGTATTTTTTTTTCAAAATTGTCAGTCTTTTTTTGTTTATAGCATAAAAAATAAAAAACCCAGTGGTGCAATTGTCAGTTAAAGTAATGCAGTGCTGTATCGCAAAAAGTGGCCCGGTCATGCACGTGGGGGAAATCTTCCGGAGGTCCAGTTGTTATTATTATCATTTGAATAACAACAATAGTAATTGTTGTTCTTATTATTATAATTATTATTTCTAGCATTAATGAAAATTCTGTAGTTGTTGATTGTATCCATATCCGTTATTGTTATCCTTTAGCTGAATGGTAAATGGCTTATATTATAATAATGATGATGTTATTGTTAAGGTTTTTATCATTGTTATATTTATAATTATTATTACTATTATTATTATTATTAATAATAATAATAATAATAATAATAAATAAAAATAATAAAAAATAGGTAATATTAATAATGATAATAATAAAATAAAATGGTAATGGTAATAATAATAATAATAATAATATCAATAATAATTATAAAAATACAACTACTTCTACCATCAATATTAACTGTATTATTATTATTATCATTATTATTATTATTGTTATTATTGACATTATTAATTACTGATATAAAACAAATACAACTCTAAGACTCATTTGCAAATCTGCCCGATCTCTCTGTCTTATCATATGTGCATGCTCATTTTCTTCTGGGATAAGCTGATTCAAAATCATACAAGGGTTTACACATTTTCTGAAGATAGTTTAGGATTTGCTTCACAGAACTATCTGTGTAATGTATCTTGCAAACTAATGGATTAAAATGGCCCCAGTGGATCTCAGCTACTTAATAGGAATGTTCAATGTGCTTTTAGGTAAACACTACATTTTTTTTGTCTGTGTGTGAAATGGCTATAAAGCAATTTTCCTGGGAGCCTGTAAGAATAGAAGTTCATCTTTTTTATTTTTTTTTTAAACCCAAGAGGCTGGTGAGCACTTGCAATTTAATCAGGAATTCACATTTCTGTCCAGCAAAGAATCAACAAACTGATGAATTCCGCTAGTTTGCTTGCGATCACAAATTTGTTTGGAGAGGTCGGAGTAATCCCAGCTGTGTTTCCCTGATCAATTCTGTGTATATATTGCGTTACTTCTATTTAAAAAGGACTTCCTATTGAAAACAACGAGAGGCCATTGCATGCTAAAAAGAAACGTGTCACACTTAAAGTGAACCCAACCTGGCCTAAAGATTAACAGAAATGAAGCATACTGTATGCACCTTGCGTTGTGTTAAAGTTGAGTGCCTGTAAATCCCTATGGATCCTAGACCCAGACTGTACAAGGACCTTGACTCTTTTCCAAGTAAATATTAGAGCAAACGTGTTCAGTCCAGTCAATCTTGTAATATAGGTACCCCTTCCGTACAATAACGCCTCTTTCTTGATCCTTGCATTTAGACAAAACAGCTAGAGCACCACTTCCCCAGTCCAATGATTGGACAACACTGGAGCATCACCCAACTGTTAAGGTCATCATTCTTGTTTTCTGTTGGCAAGCAGCTAGTGTTTGGATGACGCCACTCTGTCTTTATTCTACCTGAGTTTAAACCTCACTAGGGTTTTTTTAAAGTATATCTAAGAGAACAATGTTTTATATATATATATATATATATATATATATATATATATATATATATATGAGTATTTAAAGTGAAGTTCCACCCAAAAATTGAACTTTCACTTTAAGGGAAGGTGACCCCCTGACATGACACATTAGGCATGTCATTTATTTTTTTTGAGGGGGGGGGATACCCTCTTTTTAGAGGGTTCCAGCTTCCACTTACTGCCCGCGCACCGTGGCACTGCAGTCTCGGCAAACTGCATGGAGTGAAGCTTGTCGTCCAAAAAAAAGTTCAGGAGCTTCTTTTGGGGACATGCTTTACACGATGCAGTTTGCTGCAGACAATCACTGCAGAAACACAGCGTGTTTTTAGGTGCCATTCAAATGAATGGCATCTGAAATGTGCATTGTGTGATTTGTCATTCACACCTCGGCATTTTGAAATTGCAAGCTGAATTGTAGAAAATCTGCCAACGATTCAAAACGCCCATGTGTGAATGTTGCTTCAGAGATCATTCAAACATTTTTGACAGGATACAGTACATTTGACCTGCAGTTGATTTGAACTGCTTGCAGCTTCTTTTGCAGTCCCATAGGTCTGCATGGGGAGAGAAATAGTTTGACATAGGTCCTAAAATTGTTATTTACTACGGGTGGTGTTGGAACTTGCCCATGGGCACTTACTAGAGGTTGTTTAGGGGTTGAGAAAACCAGTGAAAGGGTGTTACACAGGTTTTATTGGCCCAGGATGCAGAAAGATATTGAGAATTATTGTCAATCCTGTGCTGTATGTCAAATGTCAGCCCCACTACCTCACTTCCGAAGTCCTTTAGTGCCCTTACCCATTATTGAAGTACCCTTTGAGAGGATTGCCATGGACCTTGTGCGTCCACTCCCCAAGTCTGCCTGGAGTCATCTGCATATCCTGATAATCATGGATTATGCTACCCGTTATCCCCAGTCAGTTACCTTATGCCCCGCATCTGCTAAGAACATTGCCAAAGAGCTGTTCATGGTGTTCAGTCATGTTGGGATCCCTAAGAAGGTCCTTACAGACCAGGGCACCCTATTTATGTTATGAATAACGAGGGAGCTGTGCAAGTTATTTAAGGTGATGCAGTTGCGAACCTCTGTGTACCACCCTCAAACTGATGGCTTGGTGGAACGCCGCAATAAAACATTAAAGAGCATGTTAAAAAAGCTTGTTGACAAGGATGGGAAAAACTGGGACTTCCTGATTCCATACTTGATGTTTGCCATCAGGGAGGTTCTCCAGTCCTCTACGGGATACTCCCCATTTGAGTTTCTGTATGGGAGACACCCTCGGGGACTCTTAGACATAGCTAAGGACACCCTGGAGGGGGAGCAGATACCCCACAAAAGTGTAACTGAGCATATTGCTCAAATGCAGGACAGGATTGTAGCAATCATGCCTATGGTAAAAGCAGCCCAACAGAGAATATACAACAGGGGGGCCCAACTCCGTGTTTTCTCACCTGGTGACAGGGTCCTGGTGTTGGTTCCCACTGTTGAAAGCAAGTTCCTGGCTAAGTGGCAGGGTCCCTTCAAAGTAATTGAAAGAGTTGGGGAGGTAAATTACAAGGTATATCAACAGGGTAAAAGAAAGCCCGAACAAATTTACCACATAAACCCTGGAAAGATATACTGGCATTAACTGTGAGGTCCCTCCTAGTAATGCCTAAGGGTACTGAGTCCCCTCTGATCCCTGAGGTCATGATTTCAGACACCCTGTCATATTCCCAAAAAAAGGAAGCTAGAGAGTTCATGATAAGCAATACTACTGAACCTGGAGTCCGTGTCAAGCTCGAACTGTACTGAATTCTTGAGGCTAGAAGAAAGGACATCAGTGATGAAGTTAAAAGGATGCTAGAGCTAGATGTCTTTGATGAGTCCAATAGTGATTGGTCTAGCCCCATCGTGTTAATCCCCAAACCAGATGGCACGTGGAGGTTTCAGTAACAACTTCAGAAAGCTTAATGGAGTGACAAAGTTTGACACGTACCCAATGCTCAGGGTAGATGAACTTATAGACTGACTTGGCAAGGCCCACTATTTTACCACTTTGGACTTGACAAAAGGTTATTGGCAGATACCCCTGACTGGTAGCGCCAAAGAGATGACTGTATTTGTGACCCCAGAGTGTTCCTTTCAATATAAAAAATGCCTTTTGGGTTGCAAAATGCCCCTGCGAACACAACAGGACCCTAAGACCCCACCGGCAGTATGCAGCAGCCTATCTAGATGACATAGTGGTACATAGCACTGACTGGGAGTCTCACTCTAACTGTGAGTCTCACTTGCCCTGTGTCCAGGCTGTGCTTGATTCCCTCTTCAAAGTAGGTTTTACCAAAAAAGTGCCATTGGTTTAGAGGAAACCAGGTATTTGGGCTACACTATTGGCCGTGGTGTCATAAAACCTCAAGTGAATAAAATAGAAGCCATCCAGGAGTGGCCAGGTCCTGCAAACAAGAAGCAGGCCAGGGCCTTTCTTGGGATTGTGGGATATTATAGTAGGTTTGTCTCGAATTTTGCAACTATAGCTGCCCCACTGACGAACCTTGCGAAAGGGAAAGACTCCGTAATGGTGAAACGGTCCCCAGTAGCAGAGGAGTCATTTCAAGTCTTGAAGAAGGCTCTTTGTGCACAGCCAGTGCTGTACTCCCCTGATTAATTCAAAGGTTTTTTGGTTCAGATGGTTGCGTCTGATGTAGGTATCGAGGCATGAGAAAAAATATGCAGTCATTGAAAAGGAATACTTAGCCATAAAGTGGGCCCTGGACGTGCTAAGGTACTATTTGTTAGGGCGCCAGTTTGCGTTAATAATTGACCATGCTCCCCTGAAATGTATGGCCCAAAAGAAGAGAAGACTAATACTGGTGAACTGGTGTTTTTTGGCTTTACAGGATTACTCCTTCACTGTAAAACATAAGCCAGGTGTTGAGATGAGGAATGTAGATGCCCTGTCCTATGTTCCCTCCTGTTGGGCCACAGTGTTCCAACCCCGGGGTTGAAACAAGGGGGGATATGTAGCAGAGCTTCCCAGAGAGAGCCAAGAAAAGACCTGTTCAGGGTTTATACGTCTCCCAGGCTGCTCTCATACATGGTCAGGGATCTCTGATCCACAATCCAGTTTGGATCTCGATCATCTCCCCCAGGCCAGATTAAACTCACATGTGACAGACAGCCTTCACTCTCTGCCTGAGAAACACAGACAACACTGGTCTGTGAGAGCAAAAGGTTGGTAAAAAGCTGTTAAGCTGTATCTGTGGAAGCTGACAAGCTGTACAGTAGACTTGATCAGCCTAGTTAGGGCCTGTATATAATGTGTAGTTAGTTCCGAGACACAGCTACGTTTTTGTTTGGCTATTTTTTGTTCCCTTTGCTTTTATGAAACACTGTACAGCACCTGTATATAGACTTGTATATATATCACCAACCGCACTGTTGGTCTCTACCTCACTGGATTTGGTATCTGTGCCTGAAAGACTGCTTTGTACCTGCTACCTGTCCCCCGGCTTACAATATATATATATATTTATATATATATATATATATTAAAAAAATGTTTAATGGGTGAAGGAAAGGGGGGTGGAGGCAGGAGAGAGGGGTGGGAAGGGGTTTAAATGTTGCCTGGACATGGGCTTTAAGGATAAATATGAGGCAATACATATTTAATATGTGTTTTTTCTTTTTTTTTTCAAATGGGTCTACATACCCTGTTTCCCCCAAAATAAGACCTAGCGTGATTGTCGGTGATGGCTGCAATATAAGCCCTACCCCCCCCCCCCAAATAAGCCCTAGTTAAAGTCCTTGTAGGGCTTATTTTCTGGGAAACAGGATAGGGCTTATTTGGGGGGTAGAGCTTATATTGCAGCCATCACCGACAATCACGCTAGGTCTTATTCTCAGAGAAACAGGGTAGTTGACCATCTAGCATGCTAATAAATAACAAAACCAAAGAAATTCCCAGCTGAACTTACCACCTGGCCTGCAACCAACCGGACACCTTTGCTGTCATGATGCTATGTGTTGGGTGTCTAGTGCGCCCCTGTGCCTTTAAGGGGGAGCGGGACTCCCTCCAGGCTCACCTGCCTTCTAACTATCCATTATAACGCATGTGCTTTCACTGCGGAGTCTCTCAAAATTTAGAGTTAGGACTACAGAAAATACTGGGCTGCCTCTGTAGCTTATGCATGTATTTGCAAATGTGTGAAAACGAAAACCCCTGTTTTTAACGCATACCATTTGTTAACGCAGACAGAACAATTTGGTTGGTTGCAGGCTGGTCAGTAAGTTGAGCCAGGAATTTCTTTGTTTTTTTGTTTTGCATGCATTGCCCTTGCATGCGCTCCTTGCTGCAAAGGCCAGAGAGGGCAGCGGCCATTTGTTTGCACTGCCAATAAATAAGCAAAATACTGAAAAAGACACCTATAAAAAAAAAAACTAAAAAAAAAATATCTACACTGAAACGTTACAAATAAGTTATTTTCAGTCAGTTATTTTAAGGCTAAATAGTGTATCCTGGTGTTTTCAAACAATCTCTTCGGGCGGAGACTTCACTGCCAGAATACAAAAAGCAATATTCATGTGAAAAGAATTTATGTTGCTTAAAGGCATGCATCGCATTAGAATATGCATTCGCCTCTCCGAAATCAATCCTCATTATTTTCTTTTGCGCACTGAATGTAAGTGCAAAATATTGAAGATATTCCCGGCTGGAAGTACAACCATTTTAACCTGGCCCAGCAAGACAGAGATTGGAGCCCTGGCGGGTAGAATAGATTTTGAACTAGAGATCATTAGTTTACAAGATAGAAACTCATTTGTATATAAGCCACTATTTACCCATTGTGCAAAATAATTCTGATATATACAGTACTGTATGTGAAGAGCACACAATGTACTTTTTATTTAATCCCCTTGCTCCTCCTTCCCATGATGTCAAATTATCTACATACTTTATTCTTCTCTGACCAGAGATAATGTGAACTGAAAATTCACAGATAGCTTGGCCTAAAATGACAATGATTAGCTCTCACGGGTCTTTACAGAGTAAACCAGCAAGTTCACATGCTGTATGTCAAGAAAAGTCGACGTAATTTCAAAAGAATATTCACACGTTCTACCTTTATTATTATCTACTGTATGTCTTCATGTTAATGCACAACATCTAACATTGATGCTGGGGATGGCAAACGTATTATGTTCCTAGTTACATAGTCGGTAAGGCCGAAAAAAGACAATAGTCCATCCAGTTCAACCTGTGTATGTTCATGTGTATCAGTGTCTATAATGATTTCCCATATCCCTGTATGTTGCGTCCTTTAACCACTTGCCGACTGCTGAGCGCCGATATACGTCGGCACAATGGAAGCGGTGGACAAATGGGCGTGCCTGTAAGTCCCCTTTAAGACGTGGGGATAGTAGGCACGTGTGAACGCCATGTACAGCGTGACCGTGGCCGCGGGAGTGGTGGACTCGATGTCCGCCGGTCTCCCGGCGATCGTGTCACCAGAGCCGCAAACAGGGCATTTCCCTGTTCTGGCATGTGTCATGACAGATATCACTGTTCCCTGTCATTAGGAGCAGTGATCACTATGATGTGTATAGTAGCCCACCCCCCACAGTTACTTACATCACTCCCTAGGACACACTTAACCCCTTCATCGCCCCTAGCGGTTAACCCCTTCCCGCCAGTGTTATTTACACAGTAATCAGTGCATTTTTTATAGCACTGATCGCTGTATAAATGACAATGGTCCCAAAATAATGTCAAAACTGTCCGATGTGTCTGCCATAATGTCGCAATATTGAAAAAGATGGCAGATCCCCGCCATTACTAATAAAAAAAAATTATAATAAAAATTCCATAAAATTATCCCCTATTTTGTAGACACTATAACTTTTGTGCAAACCAATCAATATATGCTGATTGCAATTTTTTTACCAAAAATATGTAGAAGTATACATATCTCTAAACTAGGGAAAACATTTTTTTTTTAAATATATTTTTGGGGTATATTATAGCAAAAAGTAAAAAATATTGCGTTTTTTTTTTTTTAATTGACACTCTTTTTTTGTTTATAGCACAAACAACAAAAACCACAGAGGTGATCAAAAACCACCAAAAGAAAGCTCTACTTGTGGGAGAAAAAGGACATCAATTTTTTTTGGGTGCAACATCGCACGACTGCGCAAGTGTCAGTTAAAGTGACACAGTGCCGAATCGAAAAAAGTGCTCTGGTCAGGAAGGGGGTAAAATCCTCCGGGGCTGAAGAGGTTAAGATGTACATATAAAGCCTTGTACATATGGTACCAATGTTGGCCAAACAAGTGTCTGATTTTTGTCAAAGGGGTGTGTGCCAGGATCTTGTCTTGCATAGTAACGGTACACAATTGTCACAATTGTACACAATTGTCGTGCAACAAACACGAACATAGTGACTATGAGGAATTTCAGCTCTTGAGTACCACCCTTTGGGCCCCTTCTGCTAATTTTGTGTTTGGTGAGCATTGATTACGAGCATGCGTGTTTGTACTTTAGAATTTTGTGTGATGGATTTGTGTACCAACCATATGAAAATTTGACATCAAACCATTGTCTGCCGAAAATTTACTAGCCTGCCATCCAACATTTGTTGGCCAAAAATTGAACAATTGTCAAAAGGAGAGTACTAACGGTAAGATTTTAGGACAACAGTCTGTCAACAGACAATCCCCTGCCAACAATCGTAACGTGTGTATGAGGCTTTAGAGTCTTTTTAAAAGTATCTATACTCCACGAAGCCACTACCAGTTGTGGGAGAGAGTTCCTTATTGCCCTAACAGTGAAGAACCTCCTACATAGTTTAAGGTTAAGCCATCTCATTGTGTGGCCCTATGTCATTTTACACTCTCTAGGACGGAATAGTTTATCTCCTATGCTGGGATCCCCATTGAGATATCTGTAGATCATAGATGTAAATTGTTGATTGTAGATGTCTCCTCTCAAGCGTCTCATCTCCAGTGAGAATAAATTTAGTGTTTGCAGTCGTTCCTCGTAATTGAGGACCTCCAGTCCCCTTATTAGGTTTGTTGCCCTTCTTGCTCCAGCACATCCCATCGGAGGACTGGTAAACAGAACTGGACTGAAAACTCCAAGTGCTAACCAGAGTTTTTTTTATTTTGTTTAAATGGCAGAATTATATTTTTTTTCCTGGAGTATATACCTTTTTTATGCATGCTAATATTTTGCCTGCTTTGGTAGCTGCAGCTTGGCACTATATGCTGTTGCTCAATCTGTCATCTATTAGCACCCCTCGATCCTTCTCCGTCCTTGATTCTCCCAGCTGTTCTCCACCTAGTGAATAGTTTCCTTTTCTTTTTTTTTTTTTTTGAGCCCAAGTGCATTACTTTATATTTCTTCACATTAATCCTCATTTGCCATTTGTCTGCCCACTCCTTTATTATATTTAGGTCTTTCTGCAAAATTTCTACGTCCTGATGCAAGTTTATTACTCTACTTATCTTTGTGTTATACCGAACAAGTTATCCCATACTCTATATCATTTATGAATATGTTACATAGCATTGGTCCCAAGACAGAACCTTGGGGTACCCCACTCACCACTCCAGACCAGTCTGAGTACATGTTATTTATCATTATCCTTTGGACCCGTCCCTGTGACCAGTTAACCCATTAACCCTTGACACCCACATGGTACTTTGGACACATCCATGCAGTGCCGGGACAAGGTCATCCAACGCCCAGGGCAAAGACGCCAAATTGTGCCCCCCTTTCCCTTAGGGTTAGGGTCAGGGCACCCCATACCCCTGCAATAAACCATTGTGCCAGGGGCCCCTCCTGCCCACCCCTTGTCCCGGCCCTGCATCCATGCACCTGGCTCCTTTGCATTTTTCTAAACCTTTTTTTTAACCACCTTGTAAAGGAAATATGTGTATACTTACCTATTCTGAGGGCGCTCTGGTCATATGATCTCTCCAGCGGCCGGCTTTAATGAAGAGGAGAGATAACTGATGACAGCTACAGAGCCTGGGTGATGACGTCATCCATAGGCTTACTATGGGCTATCCGTTGTCAGCTGTCTCTCTTCTACACTGAAGCTGGTGCTTGCAACTGATCATGTGAGTGGACTGCAGAGCCCTCAATATAGGTAACAATAGACCTCTTTCCTTTACAAGGTAGTTTGAATAGGCTTAGAATGGAGGTGGGAGTAGATTTAGGTATAGTTAGGATTTGACTGGAATGCTACTTTAACCTATTATTATAATACAGCTGGGTACAGGGTGAACGTCCTATGACATCCTCCCGTGAGCATGCCTTCTACATGCCCTAAGGGTCATGCAGTGGTGCAATCTGTGACCTGCTGTGTCCACTGGACACAGCCGAAGACAGATTGATGTACTGGGCCAGGTATTTTTTCATTTATATAGCAAAAAAGAAAAAACTCAGTGGTGGTTAAATACCACCAAAAGAAAGCTCTATCTATCAAAAAAAAAAAAAAAATATATATATATATATATATATATATATATATATATATATATATATATATATATATATATATATATATAAATGTAATTTGGGTACAGTGTTGCATGACTGAATAATTGCTATTCAATATGTGACAATGTTGAATTCTCAAAACTGGCCTAGGTTAAAGTGTCCAGTATTGGGTGGTTAATAATAGCATGTAATGCTAATTAAAATGGAGAATTGGCCTGGGCAGGAAGGGGGTGAGAGTGTCCAGCATTAAAGTGGGTAATCTGGCCATACATGACTCAAATTTGACCTGGTTCCTACTGAATCAACTCAGATTTGATCTGCATGGGCTTCTGTTAGCACCACCCAGCTCAACAAAAGCCGCTGGTGCTGCAACTGCATGAATACATTAAGCGGCAGCAAAGGTTTCTCCATTAGCGCCATTTAGTGTGGATGGGGAAATTGACTGATTTTGCCTCATTCAGTCTACATTATATGTAGGCCAGGGATATGCAATTAGCGGACCTCCAGCTGTTTCAAAACTACAAGTCCCATGAGGTGTAGCTAGAAAGCTACAAGAATGACACCCAGAGGCAGAGGCATGATGGGACTTGTAATTTGGCAACAGCTGGAGGTCCGCTTATTGCATATCCCTGATATTGGCAGATAAGCTGCAGGTGGGAGGAAGTAAGGCAGCATGGTTGGTTAAGTTTGCATACCTGAAGGCTGGGCTATGTGTAGACACTTGACTGGACAAAGTTAGGGCTCATTTACAAAAACATTGCCCTCACCGCCTGTTTCAACCCATAAAAGCCCCCAACACCACATTGCACACAGTTGTGGGGTGGTTGTGGGGTAGGCCCTATTCTCTTGAATTGGCATGTTTACAGTGCCTTGCGAAAGTATTCGGCCCCCTTGAACTTTTCAACCTTTTGCCACATTTCAGGCTTCAAACATAAAGATATAAAATATTTATTTTTTGTGAAGAATCACCAACAAGTGGGACACAATTGTGAAGTGGAACGAAATCTATTGGATTTTTGAAACTTTTTTAACTAATAAAAAAATGAAAAGTGGGGCGTGCAAAATTATTCGGCATGTGGAAGAAGAGAACATATGCAACATAAACACATGGAGAATTCTGTACATACATGATATATATATTTTTTTTTATGTGTAGTCTTTTTTAGCCAAACTTAATTGACAGCAAGTGGCAGGGAGGAAATCTCCCTAGTGTTTCATCATATACTATTTTTCAGAATAAAAGAGGACCTTTAGGTGTGACCCGGTATGGATGCCCAGTACTCACGTACAGTGAGTTTTAACATTTTTATAGGCAGAAAATGTAGCATCTGATGCAGTGAAACAAAACTCTTTGAATTATCAGCAAATAAGACTTAGAAAAGGAATACAACTGATCGACCTCAAACACTCTTCCAAACATACCAAATTCACCTTGAACCAAGAGTTGAAAATGATTTTTGATATCTAGCGTTTTTTGTTATTCAGTATAAAAAAAAGAAATCCACCTCTTTGAATTAGTTGGTAAAAGGCCTGAACGCTTCAGATATGGTAATGATTTCCTTCTTGAGTATGTTAATATTTGTTGTACAAGGGATTATTTGCACAGACCCTGCAGCTGTTATCTTACCCCAAAGTAACATTTAAAATGACTGTATTCTTTGTTTTCCAAGATAATGCATATTTAAAATGGATCTGAAGTGGAAATATCAAAGACGTAATATGACCACAGAACTCTAGATCTGCTCATCTATAATATTGGAGTGGCTAAATTGTGTTCCCAATAAATTAATGTAGTTAAAGGAAAATGATGTCGTGCACTTACAGTTTTCTCAAATTGAATAACAAAAATAAAATAAAAAATTACAGTATATACAGGTGCCTGTCAAAAAATCAGATTATCATCAAAAAGTTACTTTATTTCAGTAATTCAATTAGAAAAGTGAAACTTATATAGAAGTGTTAAACCCAGAGTGATATATTTTAAGTATTTCTTCTTTTTTTTTTTAATTTTCATGATTATGGCTTACGCCTAGTATAAACCCAAAATTCAGTATCTCCGAAAATTACAATATTACATAAGTTGTACAAGGGATTATTTGCACAGACCCTGCATCTTATCTTACCCCCAAGCAACATTTAAACACTTCCCGCCCCCTGGCCATCAAATGATGGCTGGGTAGCAAGGCTCTTGTTATGGGTGGACATCATATGATGGCCCTCCAGAACGACCACTCTCACACGCATCACGGTGATTGGTGGTGTGATGTATCAGTCTGACACACCGCTACGCCGATCTTGGTAAAGAGCCTCTGACTGAGGCTCTTTACCATGTGATCAACCGTGTTCAATCACGATGTAAACATTAAGAGCCGTTGATCATTTTTTTCTCACTCGCGTCTGACAGACGAGAGTAGAGGAGAGCCGATTGGCTGCTCTCCTGATGGGGGGGGGGGGGGGGGGGGGTCTGTGCTGATTGTTTATCGGCACAGCCCCCTGGGATGCCTGCCCAAAGCACAAATTTGTATATTTCTGGATTTAAAGGCACACCCATTTTAACTTATATGCATTTCAATTATTTTGTTTTATAAGCTCACTATTGTCTTATATATTATGTGATCACTAGTACTATTGTTTTTTGTGATTCCTGAATATTTTTTTCACAGTTGGCGTGATAGCACTGTCTTTAAAGAGGAAGTAAACCCTCATGGGTTTTACTTCCTCTTTGTTTTCCTGCAAAGGTAAAGCATGAAAATTTTTCCAGCCAATTGTTTACTAAATTAAACCATCTGTGCATAAGAGACCTTAGTGGTGAGATTCTTTGGTTGTTTTTGATTTTGAAAAAGGGTTGTGGGAGTTTAGTAGAGAGACATAGAGGACTTGATGGATAGAAGTTGTGAAAAAAATACAAAGTTATAAGATGCAAACAACAAACTACAGAGTCATGTGACCGTGTTCATTTATATGATCACTGGACTGCTTGGGGATGCCAATATCATTTTATTTTCCTCCATTTTCATAGTTTTACGTCAATGTTTGTATTTCAACCATTGTGCAAGGTGTCTGAATATTGCTACTCAACCCAATGGGCAACCAAGTTAATCCCATTGCTGTTAAGCAATCCTTTGATTATATAATTTCTTTCCTTCCACAATGGGTGGAATGAAAGAATATAGCTTTATTCCCCCATCAACACAGTCAGTATTGATGGGGGAATCCTTCCCGCAGTGCTATTGTGTTCGCAGTAATCAATGATGGTGGCTATAGCCACTAGCAGTGATCACATGAAAAAAGATACAACAGGCTGGTTGTACTGAAGTCAATTGATGGATTGGCTTCAGTTCAGCCAGCCTTCCTATAGATGGATCAAATCTCAGCTGGTCCCTACTGAATCAGCCTAGATTTGATCCATCTATGGCCAGCTTTAGTAATCAGCACTCAGTAACACTCCTGGCCTGACATGTTTCTCAATTCCTCTACAATTCAAACTGTATGAGGACACATGATTATGGGTGTGACTGTTCTGCCACCATAGAGCACTGGAGAAATCAGTCACAACTCAACAATTCATATCATTATTTTGTTGAGATTACATTTGCAAAACACTGCATTTTTTACTTTTAATCATCAAACTTCTGTCATGTTTTTTCTTGTAATCAGAAATGTAATTCATCCTTGGAAGAGTCCAGTGGCCACACCGACCAGCCTTAGGACCTGCCTCTGTTCCTGCCTGTCTGGGAGTTCCTGACGACATGTTACAACTCCTGTTGCATTAATCAGACAATCAAAGTTGGTCCTTATATTTTCCAATTCAGATGTACATGCATTGTGTTAAATGTCTGATATGTGAGTATGAAGGCACTGGCCCAATAGAGGTGAGGTTCGTACTGGTGAATACACGGTAGTGTGGTTCCTTCTTCATAGAGACTAATACATAATGAGGGTGTATTGTAGATGTTGTTCCGCTCCTGGGCTGCTACCTCTCTGATAGTGACAAAAAGAATGCTCAGCACTTGACAAGCTCTGTGGTGGGATTGGAGGGGCACCTAGTACAAAGATTCAAATCGCTCAAGGGTCTATTTGAAATGTTTATTGATTAAGAGCATCAAGTAAGACCAACGTGTTTTGTGGGAAAAACTCACCCTTCCTCAGGGCTGGAGCAGTAGATGTGATTAGAATTGAGATGAGATGCAGTGGAAGACATATAATAGGGCTTGATAAAGATCATCAAATCTTATCACATTACCAGCTACCGGCATTAAATCATGGAACCCTGTTCATGATTATAATCTCATCTACTGCTCCAGACCTGTGGAAGCAAGAGGCTTTTCCCCCTAAACGCGTTGGCTTTACTTGATGCAGACTTTATTACAATTAGGGCAGCCCATTCACCTTTAAAGGGCAACTAATGCACAGGAATGGACCAAAAAACAGAAATGCCGCATTTTCTTCTGATGCGGAGCACCATAACACACAGTTACTGCCATTAAATTATCTGGGAACCTCATACATAATGAGAGTATATTGTAGATGGACCTTGTTCCAGTCCTGTGCTGCTTCCTCTCCGATAGTGATAAAAAGAATGTTCAGCCCTTGACAAACTCTGTGGTGGGTATTGAGGAGCACCCAGTACAAAAGTTCAAATCACTCAAGGGTCTATTAGAAATTGTTATTGGTTAAGAGCATCAAGTAAAACCAACGCGTTTTGCGTAAAAAAATCTCCCTTCCTCAGGGCTGGAGCAGTAGATGTGATGAGAAATGAGATACGATGCAATGGAAAACATATAATAGAGCTTGCTAAAGACCATCAAATCTCATCCTATTACCAACTATCAGTATGAAACCATGGAACCCAGTTCATGATTTTAAAGCCCTGAGGAAGCAAGAGGTTTTTTTCCCCATCAATGTGTTGGCTTTACTTGATGCTGAATTTATTGCCATTAGGGCAGCCTATTCACCTTTCACAAGAACGGACCAAAAAACTGAAATGCAGGTTTTTTCCTTGATGCAGAGCACCACAACACAATTACTGCCATTAGAGTATCTGGGAACCTACTGTATACCCCGTAAAACAACCTATTTACTTTAAAATAGAAATGCAAGGCAAAGCATTTGTTTATATACTGTATATATATTACAAACATTATAAATACCCCATAACCTCTGTTCTCAGCTGCATACGGGGCTTAGAGAGGTGGAGGGTGGAGACTGCAGGGGAGGAGTGGTGTAAGCAGGAGGCAGAGAGACAGGAACACACTGATCTTCCCAGTGAAGACCTGTGCAGAGAGGTGTGGCTATAGGAGGGTAGGCAAGTTGTGCTCCCAGCACAGCCAGAAAACTGACCACACTGAGATGGATGAGCTTCTATGCCTAATGCAGTCAATTTTAAATAGGAAAGCCATGGGACTGGCGGGATCTCTCTCACAAAGGAAGAATTACAAAGAGAAACAGATGCTTTTTAAAACAAGTACATGGTACAATATGTTAGGGTAACACACACTTTTATTTCTTGTTTAGTCACTTCCTCTTATAGGGTGTCTCCCAACTGCATTGCACATCCTCCAGCTGCTGAGACTACAAGCAGTTAGGCCACTTGTTACACTAGGCAGCGATCACTGCATTACTACTGCATAAATGTTCTTACACAAATCTTAATTTACTTACTCATTGCAAACTTTGGGGGATTGTCATTGACATCGGTGAGGGTGACAGTAACTGTTGTGGTTCCCGAGAGGCCGCCCATGTGACCTCCCATGTCCTTGGCTTGGATGACCACAAGATATTCCTCTCTGGCTTCTCGGTCCATGTTGGGTAGTGCTGTTTTAATGATTGCTGGAAAAAGATGGAGATTTGTTAGGAACCGTTTATTCCGTTTTAGGCAAACCAAGAAGATAAGAAAACACAATACTAATTTCAAAAGCAAACCTTTAAAGTGTTACTAAACCCACAACAGTAAAATCAGTCTGTGTATGTAGTAAAGCCTGTTTATTTTACTCACTGTGGAACCTAAAATGTTAATCCTCTACAGTGTGTAAGAAGGCTGTCTGATCCTGTCTTCTCAGATCTTCCCCTTCTTTTACAGTCACCAATCCATCTGCTGATAGAACAGAGCCCTAGGGGGCACTCTGCACATGCTCAGTTTGATTTGAATTGCTAGAGAGGTTTTTTTTTCTTGGGAGGGTGTATTTAATCAACACAGGGCCAATCAGCACTGTCCAGACAGAGGGTCATGGAGCCTCATGGGACAGTCAGAGGAGAATGAAATCTCCTCCTGCAAGCTTTAACCAGTGCTCGACTGGACACTGATAGAAGTGATTAGACTATATACTGCTGATCAGAAAAGGTATTTAGCAGTCTATATTTACTAAAACAAATTAATTTCCATGTTCTGTGTACTATCGGAGACAAGATATAGTGAATGCAGAGTCCCGGGTTTAGTAGTACTTTAAGCACAGTTTAAAAGCAGCCAGTCAAATTCCAAAACAAATAAATTATATGATCCAGCCTGAAAATATATTCAACATATTATAAATCCATCCCTCATTAAGAAAAACACGCAGAGAAAACTTGTAAAAGCAACTGATCTGCAAATACTTGCACAATTAAAGTTAATTAATATCAAATTTTCCCCCACTGTCACTGTAAACAGAGTGTGTTAGATGTTTGTAAAAAAAAAAAAAAATCTGTTAAAAAATAGAAATTAGTTTGCCTTGGGAATTAAACCACTGGCCCGCTCCATTACCTCCAATCCCAATATCAAAGAAAGGATACATTAAAAATGGCCATCAGGGGTATACTCACTTTTGTGACCTACTGTAACTACAGTATATATATATATATATATATATATATATATATATATATATATACATATATATATATATATATATATATATATACATATATATATATATATATATATATATATATACATATATATATATATATATATATATATACATCCACCTCTATCTCTTCCTCTCTCTCTCTCTCTCTCTCTCTATACTATATATATATATATATATATATATATATATATATATATATATATATATATATATTCAAACCATTAATACCAGTAAATACCTTACAGTTAATAGCTGCTTTTCTCTTTTTTGTAGTGATCACATGATCGCTGTACTCATCTGCATCAGGGGCTTGGAGAGGTGGGGGGGTAGAGAAACAGCAGCACATGGGGGTCTGTCAACACAACTCTGATCATTGGAGGACAGGTGGGCTATTCTCCCAGCACAGCCAGATAACTGACCATGCTGAGATGGATGAGCTCTCATACTTAGCATTGTCAGTGTGAAATAGGAAAGCAGGAGGAATGACAGAATGCCCAGGTATTTCATACAAAGGGTTCAAGCATGCAGGTGTTTGGCTTTTTTTTTCTGTTCTGGCAAATTAGAAAGGAGAGTTTATTGATAGAAAAAAAAAAATAGCATATTCTGGAGAGGAGCTACAGGTATTGAGCAAAAAAAAAAACGACTGACATGAGTAAATGAATCTAAACGCATCTAAATTTGCTTAAATTTGCTTAAATGAAATGCTCTTTTCATGTATTCAATCCAATGGCCAGAATAGATGAATATTCTAGGCAACGTAAATGTGAGGGGTGCACTCAGTTTTGTGAGTTACTGTATATAATTATAAATACCTTTTTTATTATAATGCCGTGTACACATGACCGGACTTTTCGACGAATTAGTTCCGACGATCTTCCCGACGGACCTTAGGCCAAATTTCCAATGGACTTTCCGAATGAACAGACTTGGCCACACACAATCACACCAAAGTCCGTTGGATTCGAACGTGATGACGTACGCCCGGGCTAGAATAAGGAAGTTCATAGCCAGTAGCCAATAGCTGCCCTAGAGTCGGTTTTCGTCCATCAGACTAGTATACAGACGAACGGATTTTTCGAGCAGACCCGAGTCCGTCGAAAAGATTTGAAACATGTTTTATTTCTAGGTCCGTCAGACTTTTGGGGAAAAAAAGTCAGCTGGAGCCCATATACGATCGTAATATGCGTCGGATTCATTCCGTCGGACCTAGTCCATCTAAAAGTCTGGTCGTGTGTACGTGGCATTAGTGTGCACATGATCTCTGTTCTTAGCTTCATAAGGGGCTTAGAGAGGTGGGGGAGGAGAAAATGCAGAACACTGATCTTACCAGTGAATGGCTGTTTGTGTGTTGGGGGGGGGGGGGGGGTGTCAGCACAAGTCTTGGCCTTGGCCATTGGAGGGCAGGCAAGCAGAACTCCCAGAACAACCAGAAAACTGTTCACATTATGAAGCATGTGCTTTCATGCCTAGTGCAGTCAGTTTGAAATACAGTAGGGGGACAGGCAGGATTATTGGGTATTTCACACAAATGAAGCAATACAGCGAGAACAAGAACATGTTAACACAATTACATGGCACAAAAGACACATGTCATGAATATGAAATGCTGGGGCAACACATTCTTTTAGCAGCTTTTTTGCTGGCAGGAGAAAAAGGCGTTCATAAAAAAAATCACATGCCCTGTGTGCATGAGTCCATGGGAAGCCATACATAGAGAACAGGATACTTTTTAACACAGGTAAATAGTACGACATACACATATCAGGAATATGAAATGTTGGGGTGACATAGTCTTTAAATATGAAGGTTTCATAGTCACATAATGTGCTTCATAAAGTTCAAAAACAGTAAAGTTTTTGCAACTCCTTAAAGTGAACCTATACTTTGCTCATGCAGGACAAAACAACAGCTTGTCCTTGATGATGCCCTGGAGGAGGGGCTAAACGCGCCAACGCATTTCCGATTTTACGTACCAGCGACGCTACTTCCGATATCCGTGGAACGCGCATGGAAAGCATGCTGCGGTGGCGAACCCGGAATACACTGATGACTGTTTTTCAAGTCGTCTCGTGAGTGGCATTTTTGTCAATGCGCAGTCAGTCAGTGCCGGCAGTACTTCACTATATGCCTTTCTCCATCCTTTAATATATATCGTTTTCCCTGGTTCGTACACTAATTATTTGTAGGACTTCCTGTGACCTTGGATTTACCATCCTTACTCCACTAAGCAATTTTTGACCCTTAGGGGTCTACAGGCTCTGGAGAGTGGGGTCACAAGAGGGGATTTCTTGCTCTTTTTTATTGAGTGTGGTCTCGGAACATTTCCTTTCAACCTTGATACTTGAGTTATTTTCTCTGTGTTATTTACCATTGAGTATTTGTTTTATTGCACTTTATTGTGTATACACATGTAATTTCTGAAACAACTGGTTTTCATCTCCCCCCCCCCAATAAACACATGCTCCTCCTGTCTTTGCTCCCCAGTTTTTTCTCTATAACCACCCAGAGAAAGAACACAAGTCCTATATATGCTCTTAGTCCTTCTAGTCAAAGCTTACACAGCTAATGTGTCCCCGTCCCAATCTGACAGTGCTGGGCCAATCACCAATAACTAGGGCTGCTGCATGGGAGAAAAGGGGGTCAAATGCTCCTCCATATCTGAGAATACCAGGTATTTTTCATTGTTCCTGATAGTAAAAGATTGAATCAAAATGTGATTCATTTTATTTGTGGTAGTGAACCCTTTATATCAAAAGTGACACATGATACAAGTACAGAACCCGAGAGAGACATGAAGACACCATAAACAGTATATTGCATTGGGAATATGGTGTGCGGTCGTTTTAGAAACAAGATGAGATGAGTGAGATAATGTGTGACACTGGGTGAATCCGCTGAGTCAAAGATTTCTAGCACAGAGGCAGATTTGACACATGCTTATAAAAGGAAAAGGGAGCATCTCTACAGTGCACTATATCAATTAGTTGGATAAAAACACTTACAAAACCCTGGATGGGCAGCTGTCATGTTGAACTTAGCAATTATGCATAATAGAAGGGGTGCCATTATGTGACTAATGCCATATGAAGCAGCCATAAACACATG
The DNA here is from genome assembly GCF_037356315.1 of Lithobates pipiens. Taxonomy (NCBI): domain Eukaryota; kingdom Metazoa; phylum Chordata; class Amphibia; order Anura; family Ranidae; genus Lithobates; species Lithobates pipiens. The sequence continues at coordinate 42,036,176 of NW_027507686.1, read as the reverse complement.
GTTTTGGTTTATAAATGCCAAGGTACCTTTCACTTTGGTAGGGTGGGAAGGTAGCAATTCTGGGTGTTTTTTGGAGTTGCACCAGTATCCTACTTCTCTTTGTATACCTTCAGTTGTAGTACTTCTGGATTTTTTTTGTTATATACTACCTTCTGCTGTTGTACTACCTTCTGCTGTTTTGTGCTACACCAGAATTCTACTCTTATGCATTCAATTCTGGGGTAGTACTTCCTGAAGTGTTTCAGAATTCCATCCAGAGTCAGTCTTCTATTTACTCACTTCTACAGATAGTCCTTCCTTGTGTATTTTGAAGCTACATCATAGTCATCCTTCTCTTCACTCATTTTGGGGTTTGGGGCTCCAGCAAGATCTTTCTCCTATGATCCTGCATGCAGGGGTAGTAGTTTCTAATTTGTTTTGGAGCTATGTCAGGATCATCTTTCTATCCACTTCCAGAGGCAGTACTTCCTGATGTGTATTTTAGTCCATCTGCAATCCTGCTCCTATCACTTCTAGGGAAATATAATACTGTGTTTGGGCACTCCACCAGGATTTTCCCCTACTATGCATCCTATACATCCAGATGTTCCACTGGGAAAGGGTTTTCTATTGGTAACACTTCCTGCTTTACTTTTGAGCTCTGCTGGGATCCTCCTTCAATTCATTCCACTACCATCGGAAATACTTCCTCACTTCTGGTGGTAGTACATCCTGATGTGTTTTTTTAGCTCCTCTGCCATCCTCCTACTAGGGATGAGCCGAACACCCCCCGGTTCGGTTCGCACCAGAACTTGCGAACGACCCCCGCGTTCGGTACGAACGTTAGAACCCCATTGAAGTCTATGGGACTCGAACGTTCGAATTGGAAAGTGCTCATTTTAACGGCTAATATGCAAGATAGTGTCCTAAAAAGGGTTTGGCGACCTGCCTCCTGCCTCAGGGGACATGGGTCACTGCAAAAAAAAGTTTTAAAAACTACCGTTTTGGCGGGAGCACTGATTTTAATGACGATTAAAGTGAAAAAAAAAAGTGAAATATTCCTTTAAATATCGTGCCTGGGGGGTGTCTGTAGTAGGCCTGTGAAGTGCCACGTGTTTCCCGTGTTTAGAACAGTCCCTGCACAAAATGACATTAAACGGAAATAACACCATTTAAAACTGCTTGCGGTTTCAATGTTATATCTGGTTCCTGCAATATGGTTGAAAATCATTGAGAAACATGGCATGGGTAGCCCTCCCTGCCCATTACCAGCCTATTTGGGTCTTGTACGCATATTAAGGGGAACCCCGTACCCATATTAAAAAAAGGAAATGCGTGTGGCCCCCAGGCCCTATATACTCAGAACAGCAGTATACAGGCGGTGCAAACAAGACAGGGACTGTGTAGGTTTGTTGTGTTAAGTTGAATCTGTTTGTCATTTTCAACCGGTACATTTTTAAAGTGTAGCTCCAGTCAAAAAAACTATCTTTAAGCTTTTTGGAAAACATAGGGAAGGGTTATCACCCCTGTATAATTTGTTTTGTCGTCCATCTTTTTTCATCTCACTTGCTGCTGTCTCCTTGCGTTTGCAAGTAGGAGATGTTTGTAAGTTGGATGTTTGAAAGTAGGGGCCTGCCCTATATTATAGCGGTATGTACTGGGTACAGAGCACGCAGACAGCACGCACTATCTCCTAACACTACTGACTGCAAGCCCTTTTATTAACCACTTGTTAGCCCAATGTTTGCATAAAGTGAAAGATGAAGTTATGCTGAGTAAATAGATATCAAACATGTCACTCTTCAAAATTGCACATGCCCGTGGAATGGCGCCAAACGTCGCTACTTAAAAAATCCCCATAGGCGACGCTTTAAATATTTTTTTACTGGTTACATGTTTTGAGTTGCAGAGGAGGTCTAGGACTAGAATTATTGCTCTCGCTCTAACATTCTCGGCGATACCTCACATGTGTGGCACATGCGAGCACATGGGGACATGGGCGCTTTAATTTTTATTTTATTTTTTTATTGTTCATTTTACTTTATTTATTTTAGTTTGACATTTTTTTTCCCAAAAATATATTTTTGATCACTTTTATTCCTATTACAAGAAATGTAAACATCCCTTGTAATAGGAATATGGGGTGACAGGTCCTCTTTACAGTGAAATCTGGGGGGTCAATATGACCCCACATCTCACCTCTAGGCTGGGAAGCCTGAAATAAAAAATAAAAAAAAGATTCTGGCTTTGATCGTACTGGCGAGTTGGTAGAAGCACTGGAGGGCGGTGAGGGGTGGGGGGCGTCTATGGCTGGGTATTTCAGGGTATCGCCGAGTATGGCTGGGTATCTCTGAGTATGGCTGGGTATGGCAATTTATGGCAGGGTATTACAGAGTATTGGCGGGGTATTGGCGGGGTACTACAGAGTAATAGCAGGGTACTGCAGAGTATTGGGGGTACTGCAGAGTAATGGCGGGTACTGCAGAGTATTGGGGGGTACTGCAGAGTAATGGGGGTTACTGCAGAGTAATGGGGGGTACTGCAGAGTAATGGCAGGGTACTGCACTGCAGAGTAATGGCGGGGTACTGCACTGCAGAGTAATGGCGGGGTACTGCAGAGTAATGGCGGGGTACTGCAGAGTAATGGCAGGGTACTGCACTGCAGAGTAATGGCAGGGTACTGCACTGCAGAGTAATGGCGGGGTACTGCACTGCAGAGTAATGGCGGGGTACTGCAGAGTAATGGCGGGGTACTGCAGAGTAATGGCAGGGTACTGCAGAGTATGCACTGGTATTGCAGAGTATTGGCAGGGAATTGAGGGGTTAAATTCGGTGAGCAGCGATGTGGGCACTGCAGATGCAGCCCACATCGCTGCTGACACCGATCTCTTTCCCCTCCGCTGTACCGATCGGTACAGAAAGGGGAGGGAGGAACAGGCGTCATAACATGACGCCGGTTTGTTTCCAAGTGATCACTCCGTCATTTGACGGAGCAATCACGTGGTAAACGGCCGCTATGAGCGGCCGTTTACCGTGATGCGCCGGGTCCTATGGACCCGGCGGTCACGGATGCTCTCGAGTGCGCACACCTCGGGGCACGCGAGAGCAGAATTCTGGGAGGCCGTTAATTAACGGCCTCTCTGAGTTAAACAACCGCCCTGAAGCCGTTAATCGGCAATGGGCAGTTGTTAAGTGGTTAAAGCTAGATCACTAGCTATATAGGTGAGGTGAATATAGTGGTGTATACTGCAGTCAGGGCACAGACAACAACCACTACACAGCAGCAAGATAGGAAATCAGCCAAAAACGATTGGTGTGTACTGTGTTGAAGGTACACAGAACACCCACTGCTTCAGATGCAAAGTAATACACTACAGGAGGCCGCCTTAAAGGCGGCCTTATATAGTGTGGGGCGTGCACTACACAGCCTGAGCTATGATTGGCCACAGGCAGGATGCCTGTGGCCAATCATGGCTCTCCTCGCTGCCGGCGCTGCGATTGGCCAAGCATGCGGGGTCACAGTGCATGCTTGGCCAATCATCGGGCAGCAATGCACTGCGCCAACGCAGTGCATTGTGGTCCGCGCGCGCGTCACTCGAATTTTGACGCGAACGGCCAAAACGTTCGGAATTCGCCGAACGGCCGAACAGCCAATGTTCGAGTCGAACGTACGTTCGACTCGAACACGAAGCTCATCCCTACCTCCTACTATCACTTCACTTCTAAGGATAGTAATCCCTAATGTATTTGGATACTCAACCAGGATTTGCCTCCTATGCATTAACTAGCTCTGGGGTATATCCTCATGTGCTTTGGAGTTTCACTGGGATACTCCTGCTATCCAGGTCCTTCCATGCGTAATAGTTCCTTCTGTGATTTTGAGTTGTGCCGAGCTTCTCTTTCTAGCCACCCTCTTCCATCAGTAGTACTTCCTCACTTCTAGGGCTAGTACTTACTGATATGTTTCATAGCTCAACTAGGATACTCCTATCCACTCCCTTCCACTTGTAGTACTTCCTGATGTGCTTCAAAGCTCCACTGGGATCCTCCTTCTATCCACTATCTTCTATTGGTAGTACTTCCTGATATGTTGAATAGCTCCATTTGGCTCTTCCTTCAATTGCTTCACTTCCAGGAATAGTGCTTCCTAATGTGTTTTGGTGCTCTGCCAGGATCTGCTTCTTCTGCGCTCACTTACAGGGCTGGTATCTCCTGATGTTCTTCGGAGCTCACTTACAGGGCTGGTATCTCCTGATGTTCTTCGGAGCTCAGTTGGTATCTTCCTTCAAACCACTCTCTTCTATTGGTAGTGCTTCCTGATATGTTTCAGAGCTTCTCTGCAATCATCCTCCATGCATTCCCTAAGCCCTTGTACACGCGGTCAAACATTCCGATGGACAATGTCCGATAGGACCGTGTTGTCGGATAATTCGACAGTGTGTGGGCTCCATCGGACTGTTTCCGTCGGAGTATCCGACGGACCAAGTTTTCCAGCTAGGACATAAAATTTTCTGACAACATGATCCGATCGGACTTTGTCCGATCATGTGTAGAGAATTCCGATCGGACAAAGTGCCACGCATGCTCAGATCAAATTCCTAGACCAAAGCTATTGGCTACTATCCTGAATGTAGTCCCGTCCTAACAAAATAATGGCATCACGTTAAGTACGATCGGATTTTCTGACAACTTTGTCCGACTGTGTGTATGCAACAGTTTCGGACAAATTCCGTCAGACAAAATCCGTCGGACAAAATCCATCGGACAAAATCCAACGGATTTGGTTGTCGGAATGTCCGACCGTGTGTACAAGGGCTTATAGGGGTAGCAAAACCTACTAATGGGTCTCAAAACACCTCTGGGATCCTCCAATCCACCCATTTCTGGTGATTATATTTCCTTTCAGCTTTGCTACCCTGATAGCCCTAATTATTGAATTGTGTAGATTGTAGACCAGTCAGCATATGTATATTCACATATTCACATATACAAGAGAATAAACAGCCTTCAATTCTTTGAAAAATATGAGATTTGCTCACAAATGGATTTGCTCATGTCTAGTACTTAATTATGTTTTTTTGAATTAAAGTTTTTTAAGGTATCTCCTCATAATGGAGTTAAATTATTCCACTACTTTCTGTACAGTATGTGCTTTACTTTGGGTACATTGTTTAACCTGAATTTTCTGCATCTAAGTACACTTCTTTAGAAACTGTCATTTACACCTTGAAATATTAAAGTTATAACAGCATTAAGTGCAAGAGTTTCTAACTTGTAAGAAGACAAATATACATTTTACACAAAGCCTTTCTTCTGTTGCATTAGTTGTGTGAAAAGCTTTTGTCGGATTGATGTCAAGATGTATTTTCTTCGTTTGAAATTTTAAATTATTTAAAGCCAAACTCTATGCAGATATATAAAAAAAAAGACACAAATGAATGCAGCTTTGTAACTATTTAGACATCATAAAATGTATTTTTTAAATGCGAACAGTGTAAGTATCGAAATTTGAGCTGGTATTGGTCTCTTGCAGTCCTTGTACAGCAGGGCTGAAGTGTAATGCTGCGTACACACAATCAGACATTCCAACAACAAAATCCATGAGATTTTTTCTGACGGATGTTGGCTCAAACTTGTCTTGCATACACACGGTCACACAATCTGGTCAGAAATTCCAAACGTCAAGAATGCAGTGATGTACGACGAGCCGAGAAAATTGAAGTTCAATAGCCAGTGCGGCTCTTCTGCTTGATTCTGAGCATGCATTGAACTTTGTGCGTTGGAATTGTGTACACATGATCGGAATTTCCAACAACGGATTTTGTTGTTGGAAAATTTAAGATCCAGATCTCAAATTTTGTATGTCAGAAATTCCGATGGAAATAGTTCAATGGAGCCTACACACGGTCAGAATTTCCGACAAGAGGCTCCCATCGAACATTTTCTATTGGAAAATCCGACCGTGTGTACGCGGCATAAGAGACGCAGCACAATGAGCCAATTGGACCATGAGCTGACAAGAGGCATACTGATAGGAAGAGAAAGCAGAGTGATGAGCTCATATCTTTCCTACTATTCAATCACAGGCTGGGGGCTGGTCCAGGATGACCTGGGCTCAGAATGGGGTGAATGATGCTGTCCATCAGACTGATGAGGTCCAGCAGCAGACAGTATGGGGGGGGGGGGGTGTCTCTGCATTAATATTGCATATTGCAGCAAAAGCTTGTTTTATTACTTTTTCTTTCTTTTGTTTTTCTTTTGGCTCAAGTTTGACTTTAAATTGAATTTGTTTACCCACGTGGGTACTGAGGAAAGTTGTATTACTGTAATTGCTAGTGAAGGTTAGTATCTAAACATCCATTCTTCTATTCTGTTTGGTGAAAGCATACGTAAGGTATTGCGCTAACCATACACATGATAAATTTGTAACAATCCATTTGAACCTTATTCACCTTATTGAGTCCATTTGGACCTTGGGTCCCATTCACACTTCACGATTTGGAAGGTCAAGTGGTTAACAGCGGACACATGTATGAGTAAAGGAAATAGTTTGTTTTGACCAGTGTGGCCAAAAAAAAAAAAACGATTTAAAGCTGGAATTAAGCTTTAAATAAGAATTCCATGTATGACTATATTATACATAGTAACATTGGTCTAGCTTGGATCAATGTATCTATGTATATGACACAAAGAGAGGGAAAGCCGCTCCAGTCATCAGCCATCCATTCACTGCATAACCAAGGTGAAGGTGCTAGTACAGCTCGCCCGCAGATGCACAAGTCAAAGAAATCCAGAATTTGCTGCAACACTTCACCTTTATTGATCCTTTATATGAAAGTCATCACAGACAGTACGGGGTACAGGGAAAGTTGACGCGCTTCACGCTGTGATTAGCGCGTTAACTTTTACTGTATTCCGTACCATCTGTGATGACTTTTATATAAAGGATCAATAAAGGTGAAATTTTGCAGCAAATTGCGGACTTCTTTTGATTATGTGTATGACACAGTGCCTTGAAAAAGTATTCATACCCCTTGACATTTTCCACATTTTGTCATGTTATAACCAAAAATGTAAATGTATTTTATTGGGATTTTAAGTGATAGACCAACACAAAGTAGACACCGCTACTCTAGTGCTCTCCACTTGCTTCGGAGTCCCACACAGAGTGGCCAGCCTGATGCATTGTGAACACAGGAGGTTAGCTTGCCAGCATGGGAGATACTCAGAGAATTCTTTTGCATTTTTTGAATGAATAGAAAGCATTCTCTGACTGGATGAGGTGGAAGGCATGATGTAATTTCCCTACCTCTCCACCTTGTCCAATCAGATAATGTTTTGCATTCATGCAGAAAATACAAAGCATTCTCTGATTGGTGTCCGTACTGAGCAGCTGATCTCCTGTCTTCAGTAAGTTGGAGTGCAGCTGCTTGGTGCAGGAGCTGGAAGTAAGTGGAAATCATTGGAGTAGTGGTGCCTACCATAGGGATTTCCAGCTTCCAGGGGAATCGGTAAGGTATGGTACATACTGTATATAGCTACATTGGTCTAAGCTGGACCAATGTAACTATGTTTAACCACTTGAGGACCTCTTTTGAGATTCATTGTTTACAAGTTAAAACCATTTTTGTTTTGCTATAAAATTACTTAGAACCCCAAACATTATACATTTTTTTTTTTTTGTATTCAAATGATTTTATTAAGCAAAGTCAGATTACCATACAAGGTTGGGTAACAGAATCCTTCTATACATTTTTTTGAACACCCTGGAGAATAAAATGGCGGTCATTGTAATATTTTTTGTCACACCGCAGCGGTCTTAAAAGCACACTTTTTTTTGGAAAAAATACACTTTTTGGAATTAAAAATAAGACAACAGTAAAGTTAGCTCTATTTTTTGTTTATATTGTGAAAGATAATATTATGCCGAGTATATTGATACTCAACATGTCACGCTTCAAAATTGCGCCTGCTCATGGAATGGCGACAAACTTTTACCCTTAAAAATCTACACAGGCAACGTTTAAAAAATTCTACAGGTTGCAGATTTTGAGATACAGAGGGAGTCTGAAGCTAGAATTATTGGTCTCGCCCTACCGATCGCTCTGATACCTCACATGAGTGGTTTGAATACCGTTTTCATATGCAAGCGCTACTCACGTATGCATTCACTTTTGTGCACGTGCTCGGCAGGACGGGGCGCGTTTAAAAAAAAATTATTTATTTTTTCTTATTTATTTGACCTTTTATTTTTTATTTTTACACTGTTCTTTAAAAAAAAAAAGTGCCACTTTTATTCTTATTAAAAGGAATGTAAACATCCCTTGTAATAGAAAAACAAAGCATGACAGGAGCTCTTAAATATGAGATCTGGGGTCAAAATTACATCAGATGTCATAGTTACACTAAAATGCAATGAAAAAATAAAATACATTTGTTTTTGTCATTTAAATAAATAAATAAATAAATAAAAATGTGCCTTTAAGAGCTATGGGCGGAAGTGACATTTGACGTCGCTTCCACCCAGCAATGGTATGGAGATGGGTGGCCATCTTCCCCACACTCGTCTATATACCCAGCAAGAGAAAACATCCGATCGCCTCCACTGCTGCCGATGGTTCCGGTAAGCGGTGGAGGGCACCGGAGCGCGGCGGGAGGGGGGCTCTCTCCCGGCGCTGATAAAAGTGATCTTGTGCCGAATCCGCCGCAAAGAGACCACTATTATCGGAAATCGGACCGTCAGCCAAAAAAGAGGATATTGGGGTTATGGCAGCTAGCTGCTGCTATAACAACGATATTCCTCTTCTATCTTAGGACATTTATTGGCATGCAGCGGTCTGGAAGTGGATAATATAGCCATGCATGGAATTATTCTTTAAGACAGGGGACTGGCTGTAGCTAAAGCAGCCTACTAAACTGCAGTCAAGCCCAGATGCAGGAGGAACCTCAAATGCCTATTACTGAGCACAGTGAGTTATGTATTGCCTTTTCCATCTCCTGGGATGTCATTGCCCTAATGAGAAAATATTACATTCCCTTATTGGAACAGCATCTAAAAAAGTAAAGATATAGGGAGTCTGTTCTCTGGAATGCAGCAGGGGCTCCTTTAGATCTCTTTATTAGTTTACTACATGCCGGGCAGACTAAGAATATCTATGGAGCAAAGCAAATGTCAGCTTCACTTCCACTGAATCATCGATGGAGCTGATCTGTTAACACTTATCACTACACATTACATGGTGTTATAGTGGAACGGAACCTCTTTTGTGGTGGAAGACAAAAGATTATCTTTAAAGTCACACTACATTGGCTTTTGCGCACTCTTCCAAATAGCTAATGTGGTAATTAGGATCTAGAGATCGGAATATTTCAAGCACATAGAAAAATGACACAATACAGTTACTCCTTGCAGCTGATTATCTGTCATCTTTCCTAATTTTGTTAAAGTAGTTGGCCGTCTTTGATGGTCTTTCTGTAAGCTCAGCAGTTTGCAGTGATGATGAAAATGAACGTGCAGTAAATGGAATTACAATGGAAGTGAGAGATGATGGATATGTACAGGCTAGAAACGTCCATGTAAAGTTCGAAGCTGGCCTGTTGTCAGAAAATAAGTTGTACTGATGTTCTATAAATTAATACTGTACATATAAAAAAGCAAATGCTGAACTCTAGAACTCTAGGCAGATATAAATGAACGCAGCTCCATGTTTATCAATGCAGCTTTAAAGGGTTAGTTCAGCTTTACCAACAAACTGCCTATGCAGGTAAGGGACACCTGTAAATAAAAACAAACTTCCTAACTTTTACTATAGTTGGATAATGTCCTTGCTATAGGTATAAGTAATTGGCATGCATCCCGAAGCCTGGACAAAAACCACAAAGTGGTGGCATTATCCCATCCTGCCATGTTGGTAGGTCGTTGTTAAAAGACTCCTAGCCATTACTTCCCACCCTCATAATTACAGGAGCAAGCTCTCAAACCCCCTGTACATGTGTGGTCCACTATCTCCTCCTTTTCAAAGTAGAACTATGTACTCCAATTAAAAAATACACTATATTACCAAAAATTATTGGGATAACCTGCCTTTACACGCACATGATCTTTAATGGCATCCCAGTTTTAAGCCCCATACACACTATCAGATTTTCTGCTGATTTTTGTCTTCAGATTTACCAAAACCATGTCGTGAAAGGGCCTGCCTGATTGCATACAAATTGAAACTTCTAATGTCGTGTACACACGACCGGACTTTCCGGCAGACTAGGTCCAGCGGTCTTCCTGATGGACTTTCGGCAGACTTCTGATGGACTTTCCGAACGAACGGACTTGGACACACACAATCACACTGAAGTCTGATGGATTCAACCATGATGACGTACGACCAGACTAGAATAAGGAAGTTCATAGCCAGTAGCCATAGCCAACAGCTGCCCTAGCGTTGGTTTTCGTCCATCGGACTAGCATACAGACGAACTGATTTTTTGACCGGACTCAAGTCCATCAGAAAGATTTGAAACATGTTCTAAATCTAAAGTCCATCTAATTTTTCGACAGCAAAAGTCCGATGAAGCCCACACACGATCAAATTGTCAGACGGATTCGTTCCGTTGGACCTTTGCTGTTGAAAAAGTCCAGCCGTGTGTACATGGTATAAGGTTTTACCTCATATTATATGGTTTAGTGTATATGGGGCTTTAAGCCTCCTATACAGGATTGAATTGTTGGCAGACAAAGCGTCAGACTTTTGTCTGAAGGGCATGTGCTAGGAACTTGTCTTGCATACAAACGGTGAACAATTGTCGGCCAATAAACATGAATGTAGTGACGTACTACGAGGAATTTCAGCTCTTGAACGCCACCCTTTGGGCACCCTCTGCTAAAGTCGTGTTTGGTGAGCATTGATTCTGAGCATGCGTGTTTGTACTTTCAACTTTTGTGTGACTGACTTGTGAACAGACGATAAACCTAAAAACAGGAAAACCTGACAACAGACCACTGTCCGCTGAAAATGTACCAGCCTGCTTTCCGACATATGTTTTCTGACATAAGTTGGACAACAATTGTCTGATGGAGCGTACTAACAGTCGGATTTTAGGCAGTCTGTCATCACACAATTCCCTGCCGAAAATCCCAACGTGTGTATGAGGCTTTAGTCTGTAGGGTTTAACATTGAGTTGGCCCACCCATTGCAGATATAACGGCTTCAACTCTTCTGGGAAGGTTGTCCACAAGGTTTGGAGTGTGTGTATGGGAATGTTTGACCATTCTCCCAGAAGCGCATTTGTGAGGTCAGGAACTGATGTGGACAAGAAGGCTTGGCTCACAGTCTAATTCCTCCCAAAGGAGTTCTATCGGATTGAGGTCAGGACTATGTGCAGGCTATTCAAGTTCCTCCACCCCAAACTCGCTCATCCATGTCTTTATGGACCTTGCTTTGTGAACTAGTCCACATCATTTGATGGAGGGGGGGTTATGGTGTGAAGTTATTTTTCAAGGGTTGAGCTTGGCCCCTTAGTTCCAGTGAAGGGAACTCTTAAGGCATCAGCATACCAAGACATTTTGGACAATTTCATGCTCCCAACTTTGTGAGAACAGTTTTGGGATGGCCCCACCTGTTCCAACATGACTTCGTACCAGTGCACAAAGTACATAAAGACATGGATGAGTGAGTTTGGGGTGGAGGAATTTGACTGGCCTGCACAGTCCTGACCTCAACCCGATAGAACACCTTTTGGATAATTTATAGCAGAGACTGCAAGCCAGATCTTCTTGTCCACATCAGTGCCTGACCTCGCAAATGCGCTTCTGGAAGAATGGTCAAATATTCCCATAGACACACTCCTAAACCCTGTGGACAGCCTTCCGAGAACAGTTGAAGCTGTTATAGCTGTAATGGGTGGGCCAACTCAATATTGAACCCTACAGACTAAGACTGGGATGCCATTAAAGTTTATGTGCGTGTAAAGACATACTTTTGGTAATATAGTGTATGTGCTGAAGCACTTAAAGCAGAAGTAAACCTATTGATTTAACAGTTTCAAAAAACAGTTACATTTCCGGAAATCAAATCATCCAATGGCTGGTGTCATAACTGATCACATGTGCAGCATCATGGCAGTTGAAGTTTAACCTCCCTGGCGGTACGATTATTTCGGATTTTTGGTGCTAAAAGCGGTACCATTATTTTGCATGAAAATTTGGCGTTTTATATTGTAGTCCTGCAATTCTTAGGAATAACTCTCTTAAATCTGTCCAAACCAGAGTCTAGTAGACATCCCGGGTATGATAAAGTTTGAAAAATTAAATCATAAATTATAATATAATAAATAATTATAAATAATTGTACCAAATAATAATATAACAATAATAAAAATTATTCAATAATGTAATCAAATCAAAAACACTGAAATTTGCTCAGTTGCAGAATTGTCACTGTCATTACTTTTCAGTATTTGATGACGGATCTCCCCACAAATCGCTATCGCTCAATTCTGCGAGTGATTCTAATTTATTATCGCTGTTTTCTAGCTGGTCTAAAATCATTTTTGATGTAAAATGACAGTTTTGGTTGCTATGGGCAATCTCCAGTTTCCAGGCATAAAGAACAGTTTTTATTATATAAAACTGCATGCAGGACACTGGGCAGACCACTAGGGACAACGGGGATGTGAAATATTTACATACAGCAATGTAATCTGTAAGATTACATTATACTGTATGTTTACTGTTTGTTTCACTTTTTGAATTTGGCGCCGATCTCCGTGCCCGTGCGTCGCAACGCTCGCAGGGCACGGAGATCGGCGATGTAATGCATCGAGCGAGACACGGCTCGCTCGTACAGCGGGGAGACAACGCTGGATCCGAGGGAGAAGGTAAGTAATCCTCCTCCTGGATCCAGCGATGCAGTCCCGAGTCTGACTCGGGGTTACCGCTCTTGGTATAAAAAATCCACCCCGAGTCAGACTCGGGAATACCGTCAGGGGGGTTAAACAAAGACCAAGATGACAGCTTCCTTGGCTGAAAATGATGGGAAGGTTTACTTTGACTTTAAAGAATACAGTATGTAAACCCAACATTTCATATTCCTGATATGTGGCTTCTGTACTTGCATGAAAACATCTCTTGTTTATGTTGTACTGCTTTCTTTGTGTGAAATCCCTGGTGTTCCTGTCAGTCCCTCTGCTTTCCTAAGAAAAACTGAGCACATTAAGCTTGAGAGCACAGCATGGTCAGTTCTCTAGCTGTGCTGGGAACTCAGTCTGCTCTCCTCCAATGATCAGACTTTTCCTGACACCCCCCACAAAGCCTTTCACAGGAAGATGAGTGTACTGCTGTTTCTTCTTCCCACAGCTCTTATGCAGCTGAGAACAGAGGAAATGTGATCAGTTAATAAAAAAAAAAAGTATTTATATATTTATTTATATCTATACACATACAGTGACTTTCAGAATTAATACTGCTTATTAAAAAGCCTGTATATCAGTAACGGCTGCTGCTCAGTATTTTGGGGGGTGGCAAACAAATCCCCCTCACTCGCACCGCCATGCGCCTCTGTCAACACCCCCCCGCATGGGTTATGGACGGAAGGTCGGCCTTACCTTAGGAGATGAGGAGGGGTAGGGCTTCTGCCCCTTGCTCCAACCGAGGGAAGAGCCATGGCTTATCCTCCCGGACAAACAGATGTAGCTTCTCTTCCCGGCTGAACAGGAAGTAGGTTCTGACTCTGAGACTCAATTGGCCGGGAGTCCTAAGAGTCCCTAGCCATTTGGGACTCAGGAGCTGCTTCCTGATTGGCTGGGAGGAGAATCAGGAAGACAATAGCAAATATTAATTTGCCATTGTCACACAAATAGGTGAGCTCAGGGCGCAGTGCTATGAGGCCAAAGCCCACCTTTTTTTGATGGGAATTAGAGCCTCAGGCTCTAATCATGTGCTTCAAAAAAGAAAAACCCCACTGAAATCCATGCATCCAGCGTCCTGCATGTAGATTAGGGGCTGGTCGCATGGATAGGGGGGACGGCGCCCATGTTCCCCCTATGGATGGGCTATAACTGCTGTATATTATTACTCGGTACCTAGCCACACCTAGCCCCACCCACTGATTTATGGATTGGCTACCTCTGTTGCTGAAACCTACCCACTGTGAGCAGCAGTCTCTGGGAGGGGGAACTTGTGAGACTCAAACGGAGGGGCATTTGGTTCAGGGAAGGTAAGGGAAGTCTTTTTTTTCTACTTTATGAGACTTGTACACCCCATAGTACCTGGATTCGGAACTTGTTTATCATACTGGACCTTTTAGACGTTCTTTAATCCTTCCTGCCAACCGCCTCCTGGCTTTTTAAGAGTCTTAAAAGCGGGGAGATCAAGGTGGGCATTAGGGTCATGTGATCACTGTGATTGGCTGTTACAGCGGTCACATGATTGGAAAGCTTAACGATCCCCACAGCTACCGCGCTGAGGATGTGTTCCCTGCACGCTTGGTAATTTGTAAACACAGGGACGCATATATGCGGTTACTCTTTGTTAAGGCCCTTCCACTGAGCGGCCGTATGTATGCTTACCGCCGGCGCCAAGAGGTTAAAGGGATATTTAGTTGTTTTCATGTTTCATAAATAACATTAAAATATTTAATCTTGATATATATAATCTTATCAGCGGGGGGGATTTACTAAAACTGGTGCACACAGAATCTATGCAGCTGTGCATGGTAACTCATCAGATTCCAACCTCAACTTGTTCAATTAAGCTTTGACAATAAAACTACCCAGATAGCAAAGATAACTTTCCACACATTTGTGGCAGTGTGGAATTGTAAGTCTGTTAAATTGCTGCACATTTTCACTGGCAAGTTGTACATTTGCAGAGTATTTGAAGCACAAGTTTTAGTTGACACTTTTCCAATTTGTAGCAAATTTAAGTGCCAAATCTCTAGCAAAAGCAAAGTTGCAGTGGGGAGTCTACAGCAAGAGCTCTGCAAGTCTACACCATGAAAATTCAGCTACAGTGACCCCCTGTGGTGGGATGACTATTGTACAACATAACTGAACAAGAACTTGCAGCAGACTTGAAGAATGTTTG
Organism: Lithobates pipiens; assembly: GCF_037356315.1. Classification (NCBI taxonomy): domain Eukaryota; kingdom Metazoa; phylum Chordata; class Amphibia; order Anura; family Ranidae; genus Lithobates; species Lithobates pipiens. Next base: position 42,021,118 of record NW_027507686.1, on the reverse strand, counting down.
CAAAGAAAGTTGATCTGGAGTCATGCAATGTGGACTTGCTACAATTTCGCAAACAAGCTTGTGAAGCCTGGCAAGCCTAGCAATAGCTTAGCAAGTCATTTTCAAACTTGCAGAACAATTTCTTGCTATCTGGGTAGAAGCTGATTGGTTACTCTGCATAGCTGCACCAGATTCTGTGTGTACCAGTTTTAGTAAATGTATGTCAGTTATATGCAAATTATATACATCTGTTCATTTGCAATGTTGTGCAATGGTTGTGTATAGTTATTTTTTGCAATGCTAATCTATGGGTCAGCTTACTCATAAGCTCTCAATAACACACTCTCTATGTGCCCAATATCTTAGCAGGTGTTAAAAAAGAACTTTAATTAAATGGAGTTCTTTCTAGTCGCTAATTTAGAAATTGTGTTTTTATATAAAAATAAAGGACAAGCCTGTAAAAATGTTAGACATATCAAAGTGACCCAACAAGAAGAGCAAAAGAGAAGGTGCACAGACCTTGTGTATTACAACAGACACAAGTAATATAATAAAAAACAATATTGCACTCACAAGGATAGCAAGAGGAAGCAATTTCAGTATAGCCTTAAAGTACAGTACAAGCCCACTCTTCCTGGCCAGCGGCAGGGCAGAGGATTTGATCTTTCTGTAAGCCGTGTGCAATATTGGTTTTCTATTATAGGCAATGTGCCTGTTGTAGTACGCAAGTTCTATGGGTCCTCCTACTCTTCCCATTGTGAAAGTTATGGATTTTTCTCTGGTAATAGGAGCTGCAAGACTCAAAGAGTTGTTTTTAGCTTGGACTGATATCAACTTCGGGTACAACTTCCACCTTTACTAGATCCATTATCAAAATATTTAGCGTTCAGGATCACACTACATGTTTTGGTTGTATATAGACCTATGCGGTTCATTTCATACTGAATCAAAATGCGGACAACATTTTTGTTATTCGGAGATTCGGATGTATCCAAATTTTAACGAAACTTGAATCAAATTCTAGATTTATTTGAAACCAAAATCTAATTAGAACACAAATTTGAAACATAAACATATTACTGACTATTGCTGATTTCCTTCAAAGGCTGTGTGCGTTAAAATATAACCATCTTCCAAAATTCAAATTTCAAAAAGAATAGAATAGATCAGAAAAAAAATAGAAAAAAAAGTAATATAATAGAATAGAAAGAACATAGCCACCTTCCAAAATTTTAATTTCAAATATAATAGAATAGATTAGAAAATAATAGATTATAGCCATCTTCCAAATCTCGAGTTTCAAATGGAATAGAACCAGTTCAATTCAAATTTGATTGAACTATTTTGAATCCATTGGAAAAGTTAGAATCCGGTCAAAAACAAAAACAAAACAAATGTTGTTATGAATGCAACAAAATGAAATTAGTAACTTAACAAATCGATCCTAAACTAAACAAAATGTCTACTTGTATCAAATCAACCTTGCCCGTATCTCCATGTTCCTCACCAGTAGCCAAAAATCTGCAACACTGCAACCTTTTTAACCTCCCTGGCGGTATGATTATTTCAGATTTTAGGTGCTGAAAGCGGTACCATTATTTTGCATGGAAATTTGGCGTTTTATATTGTAGGCCTGTAATTCTTAGGAATAACTCACTGAAATCTGTCCAAACCAGAGTCTAGTAGACATCCCGGGTATGATAAAGTTTGAAACACAAAATCATAAATTATAATATAATAAATAACCATAAATAATAACAAATAATAATAATAATACTTTTTATTCAATACATTTTAGTAAATAATATAATCAAAAACACTAACATTTTTTTTTTGGCCAAACAAGGGTGCAATATTAGTAGTCATATTGCTTCAGTAAACGTCCCGGGTATGGAAAATTTTAAAACATGGTACAGCACAAAGTCCGATGTCACAGTCAGGACAGTAGAACCTGGTTTCTTTTCTGATTTTCCTTCCAGTGTCGTCACGCTTAGAGCAGCAAACCACACACATCCTTGTGGGTGCTGCCTTCTTTTCCATTGGTGGAACGTGGTCCATAAAGTGCCGACCAGTCAGGCATTCTGGGTTTACAACGCTAGCAGCATCACGTCCAGATCTATTTACAGTCGTTGGTGCTTGAGAAATATAAGTTCGGCAACTTTCCAAACAAAGTCCGCATGAACAACAGGCTTGTCACTCTTTTTTTTTAGAAGAATGAAAGCATTCCACAGGCACTGCTCAAGAAGGTGCCTAAAGATTTTTTTGTAATATTTTTTAAGTTGCTTTCTCATGGCTGAGTAAAAAGTCATGGCCTGGTCAGCTTGGTCAACACCTCCCATAGTGTGGTTGTAGTCCTTCACGATTTGTGGTTTCATTACGTCTTTTACACATTTTGTGTGTACCATGACAGTAGAGGTGTTGTGAATAGTACTCATTAGGCACACATCTTTTTTGTTGCGCCATCTCAGTGCCATCATTTTGCCTTTCTGCCAAGCAACTATTTCTCCTGCCTTGAGCTTTTTATTGCCAAAGGTTGGTGGCATGTCACGCCGGTTAGCTCTAACGGTCCCATATGCATGCGTCTTATGCTGTAGAATGAACTCAGAGTTCTGGAGAACTGTAAAAATTATCTGTGGTTACACAGTAGCCCTGATTCAGCAATGGTTCATTCAATGTAAGAAAGGAAGCGGTTGCCATTCCATAATTACTGAATCTTTTGTTGAACTTGGTTCCTTTCCCGGTGTAAAGGATAAAATTCCATATGTATGCAGTGCTGAGCATGAATGATTTTATGCCAAATCGTGCCCTCTTAGACGCAATATACTGTATCCAGCTGAGTCTTCCTTGTAGGCCATTAGACTTTTGTCGATACTGATGTTTCTATCGGGTACACAGGTCTGCTGGAAATTTTTCAGAATAATTTGATATACCCCCAAATCTTTTTGAGTTTTGGTGCCGGATGAGAAGTCTCGTCAAATTCTTCATTATTTTTAAAGTGCAAATATTTCATAATAAGAGAAAATTTGTACTCCGACATGATGGTGCCAAAAAAAGGAGTGGCTAGTAATTTGTTGGTTGTCAAATACCACTTCTTCAGGGGTTTCCCCACCACTCCCTGAAGAATTATGAGGCCTTGAAACTTCCAGATGTCCTCCTTGGTTGCTGGTTCCCACTTTCTGCTCCTTGCAAATCTCTGATGCGTAGCAGCTTGTTGTTCCTGGTACCGATTTGTCTCCGTAACAATTTTTTCTATAACCTCATCGATCAAAAAGAGTTGGAGGTATGCCAATGGGTTGTCATCTTCCAAATCCACTTTGATACCAGGTGTTCCAGTAAATGGGAATCTTGGGGGAGCTGCATGCTCCGTACCACAGTCAATGGAACACCAAGTCCACACATCACTGGGCACAGTCGCAGGATCATCACTGAAATCGCTTTCCGTGCCTGGTGACTAACTTCCCCAGGAATCGCTATCACTCAATTCTGCAAGCGTTTCTGTATCGCTGTGGCTGTTTTCCAACAGGTCATATGCCGCTTTTGACGTAGAGGCACACTTTTTTGATGCCATGGTAGCTCTGCAGTTTCCAGACACAAAGTACAGTAAAATTGCAGCCAAGGGCAATAAAGCACCTTGGGGCAAACTAAGGTCAATTTTATTTTATTTAGTAATGGATTCCAATAGGATTACAAAGCATCAATGTGTTTGTGTTTTATACTTTTTGAATTTTCCGCGGGAATACATTGCGGGATCCCAGGGACAAGGTAAGTAACCTCTTCCAGGATCCAGCGATGTGATTCCTAGTGTGGCTCAGAGTAATGGTACTGAAATCTCACCCCGAGCCACACTCGGGAATACCGCCAGGGGGATTAAAGTAGAACTAAAGGCAAAAAATGTTTTTCTTTTTGGATAGAGTAAGGGAAGGTTATAATCCCGTCAGTTATTTTATTTATGTTTTTTTTTTTTTTTTATGTTTTTGCTATATGTGTCAGATTGACACGAAAACCCTGCTAGGTCTTCTAAACCCTTTCCACTCTATCCAAAATGAAAAAAGCAAAAAGTTTTGCTCTCAGTTATACTTTAAATTCAACTAAAGGAAAACGTTTTTTTTTTTATTCTTTTGGATAGAATAAGGGAGGGTTATAACTAGGGATGCACTGATACCCTTTTTTTTTACAATGAATATGAGTCCCAATACTCTTTTAGTACTTGCCGATACCAATTACCGATAGCAATGGTACAAAGCATTGAAAAGTTATTTAGAAATTAAATTCATTTTTTTAAATGTTGAACTTTTTTCAATGGGAACGTGTAAATATATGTTAAAGGTAAAAAAAATATTAACAAATGAAGCAAACAAAAAAGTCTTAATTATTGTTTATGAAATAGAAGTGGACAAAAAATAAAATATGCAGGAAAATAATTATTAAATGAAGGAGAATAAGGAGTTAAAGTGATTGTAAGGTTTTTTTTTTTTTTTAAATAACAAACATGTCATACCTCCACTGTGCAGCTCGTTTTGGTTTTACACTTTTTGGGTTACACTTCAGCTGTCAACAGGGCAATCCCATTGATAGCTGAATCGGTTGTTAAGCAAGCGGCAGCCCAGTTTTTTTTTTTTCTTTACATTTCAGCTGTAAGTGGGGGAATCCAGTGACAGCTGAAGGAACCAAGCCTGAAAGTATCAGTTTTAGGTAACAGAGCATTTGAATGAGTACTGATAATCGTGCAAATGCTTAGTATCTGCACCAATACTGTCAGTATCGGCGCAATCCTACATATAACCCCTTTCAGGTTGTTATCTGCCCCTTGTGTCCCATTGGGGAGATTTCCCTTCACTTCTTGTCCAATAGCCTAAACAAGAAGTGAGAAATCCCAAAGTGATGGAATCCCGGGAAGTCACTAGGGATGCCAGAACTAGTTTTCCCACTAGAAGAGTTCCCCTCTATTTTCCCCTCTATTCCTATTTTGAGGGATTTACTGATAGGGTTCCTTTAAAAAAATAAAATAAAAAATCTTAACAATAAACTTCTCTCATTTGCTTCCTTTTGGACTTATACCCTTGAAAGCATTTTGTTATATCTGCTCAATATCAATAACTGTTGACCTTGGTCTACATCTGGTAAGCCAATAACTTTCCATTACTGGTAGAATCACCAGGTAAGAATAACGAAAAGCCTGTAAAAAAGGAAACTACTATATCTCCTTTTTATTTATTTTTTATAACATGCTGTCAACCCCCAGGCATCTACGTCAGCTTATGCATTGAAGGCTAGATGGGAGGGAGATATAGGAACCACAGAGGGTGAGGAGTGGAGTGAAGCCTTAGATACCTGCAAGCTAGTTTCACCCAAACTGTCTGACCGTTTGACCCAAATCTTTATACTGCACTGAACATACCTCACACCACTGAGAAATTCCAGATAAAAATAAGATCAATCCACTAATTCCCCAATGTGCAAACAAGAAACAGGGATGTTCCATCACCTAACCTGGAGCTGGCCAAAAGCTCGGGGATTCTGGACACAAATAGTGCAGTTTCTACACAATACCATGGGTTCCTCCCTGACACTACACCCCAAACCGAACCTTCTGGGTATTTCCTCAGAACCGAATATGGATAAATTCACAAACATTTTCCTAAATAAAACACTGTTTTCTGTGCGGAAAGTCATAGCCAGGCTATGGATGAAACCTAACCCACCGGAGCTCACTAACTGGATAGTAGAAGTGAATAATAATCTAACCTATAAGAAAACTCATATACTCTCATCGAGGAAGCCCGTCAAAATACAATACGATCTGGGTTAGGTGGCTACATATCCATGAAATCTGCACCTAATTGGATATTACTACATTATAAAACTTTGGATCTCCAGTGTCACTACTAACTCAATGTGTAAAATGTGGGAGGAGAGACTACAAGAGTATAATGTACCTTGAAAGCTGTATGACCTGATATGGCTTAAAGTGGATGTAAGCCCACTGTCATAATTTCTAATTTGATAACATAGGACATAGCTAGAAGGATATACATGCCTCCTGCATGTATCCTTACCAGTCATAATTCATCCTTTAAGCTTAGTGGAGCCCCGCAATATTCCCCCGCAAGAACTGACTGATATTTCTATGTCTGTTTTTATCACACTGAACAAAAAGATAAGATGATTGCTCAGAGCTGAATTAACTCTTTGTGGCAAGACAGGACACAGATGACATGAAATCCTATACTATACAAGTTGCAATCCTTAACCACTTCAATGCAGGGCATTTTCACCCCCCTTTCTGCCCAGGCCAATTTTCAGTTTTCAGCACTTAAATGACAATTGCGTGGTCATGCAACACTGTACCCAATAATTTTTATAATTTTATCATTTTTTTCTCCTGCAAATAGAGCTTTCTTTTGGTGTATTTGTTAACCTCTGCAGTTTTTATTTCTTGCGCTATAAACAAAAGAAGAGTTTCATAGTTAGTAAGGTTGAATAAAGACACCAGTCCATCCAGTTCAACTTGAGCATCTACAATTGTCCCTATCCCTGTACATTACACACTCACATTGGTCCCTACCCTCAAGGAGCCCACAATCTAAGGTCCCCATTCATATACTAGGGCCAATTTTGGACAGAAGCCAATTAACCTACCTGAATGAATGAATGAATGAAATACTTATATAGCGCACAATGCGAACTGAATCACCTCTAGGCGCTGTGGCGAGCTTTGATCATCTGCTAAAAGAGGAAGGTCTTGAGTTTTTTCCTAAAAGCCAGGTGATTTTCTTCCAGGCGGATGTTGATTGGTAGAGCATTCCATAGCCGAGGCCCTTGGACAGCGAATCTCCGATCACCCTTGGATTTATACCGGGCTTTGGGCACGAGGAGGAGGTTTTTGTTGGCTGATCGAAGACTGCGGTTTGGTGTGTAATGATTTATTTTCTCCATTAGGTATTGCGGAGCTTCTCTATGCACGCATTTGTGGGTGAGGCAAAGGGTCTTGAACGTGATCCGATTTTTTACGGTTAGCCAATGTAAGCTCCTCAGTGAAGGAGAAATGGATTCCCAGGGCTTTTTTCCTGTTATCAGCCTTGCCGCCGTGTTTTGGATCAGTTGTAATCGCGCAAATTGATATTGTGGTAATCCCATGTAAAGCGAGTTTGCGTAGTCCAGTCGTGAATTAATGATTGTTCCAACTACCACTGCTTTGTCATTCTTTGGGATAAAAGGGATGAGTCTGCGAAGCATGTGCAGCAGATGGTGAGATCGACTGACTACAGATCCTATTTGCACATCCATTGACATTTGTGCGTCTAAAATAACCCCGAGACTCTTCGCTTTGGTCTTTGGGGAGATAGTCTGCCCAAAGACGGTTGGTGGAGACCAGGAGGTTTTGGTTGCGGGCTTATGATTTGGGTGTAAGATAAGAAGCTCTGTCTTTGATTGGTTCAGCTGGAGGGAGTTGGTGGTCATCCAGTCCTCTATTGATTTGAGGCAGTTTTCAAGTTGTTGTTGGTGATCTTTTTTTCCATTGATCCGGAAATAAAGTTGCGTGTCGTCAGCGTAAGAGTGGAAGCAGAGATCTGAGCATCTGATGATTTGAAGGAGTGGGCGAATGTAAATGTTGAAGAGAACGGGTGACAACGGAGAGCCTTGAGGGACTCCGCAGGTGACTGCCCGAGTTTCGGAGAGGAATTTTCCTAGTTTCACTGTCTGTGACCGATTTCCTAGGAAGGACGCGAACCAATGGAGATCTATGTCTTGGACTCCGGCTACTTCTGTGAGGCGGACGAGTAGAGTATTGTGATCTACTGTATCAAACGCTGAACTTAGGTCTAGCAGTACGAGGAGACACGGCTCTCCGTCATCTGCTGCTTCGAGGGCGTCATCCCAAATCTTGAGGAGAGCTGTTTCTGTTCCATGACCCGGGCGGAAGCCTGATTGCAGCGGGTCCAGGAGTTTGTGAGTATCCAGGTGAAGTTGTAGCTGATGTACTACAGCTTTCTCCATGATCTTAGAAATGGTGTTGAGGCTTGTAATCGGCCTACGGTTGTTTGGATCCTGAGGGTCCAGGTTTGGTTTCTTGAGTAGAGGTTTGACGATGCCTTGTTTGAGGATGCTGGGAACAATCCCTTCGTGGAATGATCGGTTTATGAGGTGGGTTATGGTTGGAGCCACGATGTCGGAGCATTCTTTCAGTAGTTTTGTGGGGATGATGTCAATAGGTGAGGTACTGTCACGCAGTTTATTAATGATGTTTTTTGCGGTGTCTACGGTAATTTGGGGATAGTGAAAATTTTGGCGGTTGCGGTATGTTGGTGCGGACATCCTCTTTATGTATTTGCTGGCTGAGGTTGGATGTTTTCTTCTGACAAATTGTTTCCCTGATGGTTTTGACTTTATCGATGAAAAAATCTGACAGTTTGTCACAGTAATCCTGGGATTCGCTTTCTGGGGGTTCTAGGCACACCGGATTCATTGATTGATTAACCAGTTTAAACAGTTCCCGTGGTTGGTTTGCGGCCGTTGAGATTGTATATGAGAAGTGGTCCTTTTTGGCTTTGAAGATTGCTTTCCGATAATTCTCTGTCAGACCTTTGTAGTTAAATAGGTTTTCCTCGGTGGGATTTCTTCTCCATGTTCTTTCCGCTCTTCTGCGTTCTTGCTTTAGTACGGAGAGGGAGCTATTAAACCATCCAGCATTTTTCTTCCTGATGAGAGCCCTGCGTTTTGGTGCTACCGAGTCTGCTGATTGCAGTAATGCCTTGTTCAGGGAGTTGAGTGTTTCCTCCGTAGAGTGGTTTAAGGTTATTGTAGATATTTTTTTGGACAGAGTGGTTTTGAAGGCTTCGGAGTACAGTTTTTTGTGTGATCTGGTCCAGTGCGTTGTTACAGGTTTCCGTTTTGCGTTGGTGATGTTGGTAGCGATTTTGAATTTGATGGCGTGGTGATCCGTCCATGGCAGAGTTATGTTGTCGCGTATGTGGACGTCGATGTTCTGTTTGAAAATTAGGTCCAGGGTGTGTCCTGACCCATGCGTGGGAGTCTTTATCAGTTGCTGTAGACCCAGTTCTTCTAGTTGATTGATGCAGGCAGTCGCGATGGGGTCTTTAGGCTCGTTTGCCCAAAGGTTGAAATCTCCGAGTGCCAGGAAATTTTTGAATTTTAGGGTGTGCATTGCAAAGGATTCCGTGAGGGGTGAAAGAAGATTGGACTTTGGTCCCGGTGGTCTGTAGCACAGTAGAATATGAGTGGTGTCATGGGGTGTTGGTTGAAAATGTAGTGTCAGGGTTTCCATAAAAGACACTGGGTTCTGAGATGATGGTTTAGTGAGATCCAGGTGACCTTTAAAAATCACTGCGAGGCCTCCTCCTTTTTTCCCTATCCGGTGTTCGGTTAGGATCCTGTAGTTTTCCGGCACCAATTCGGTGAGGATGGTGTTGCAGTCAGAGGTTAACCAGCTTTCGGTGATGAAGAGGCAGTCTACATTGTTCTCGATGATGAAGTCGTGTACTTCCAGTCTATGTTTGACTGCAGACCTGGCGTTAATCAAGGCGCAATCTAATTGTAGTGGTCGAGTAGATGTCTTCCTGTGGTTGGGAGCTGGTTGTCGTCCGGTTTTTAATAGTTGTTCTCTTTGAAGTATTTTTTGTATGGAAGATGGCAATGTGGTGTTGATGTTCCTTAGTCTGTGCAGAACTTCAGCTGAGTATTTGAAGTAGCACATGGTTTGTGGATGCTGTTGATGGTACTATGGGCCTAAGATGATGATCCTGATCAGGGTATTGATCCTGAGGTGGGGCTAGGTATCAGACTTGCCGCCGTGCTTGAGGCTATTAGCGCGCAAGTTGATCAGGGGATGCTTGTATGGATGCGGAAGGAGTTGTTGTATTCGATTGCTGGCTGTTCCAGCTGCCTTTACTTAAGGTTGAGGTCTCCGCTTAGAAAAGAAGTCTGGCTGTGATCTGGAATAGTCGTCCTAGGATAGCGTAAAAAATGGAAAGGAGGCCGGAGGTAGGGGTATGCTAACCTATGGTTGTTCCAGAGGAAGGCGAAAAACCCCCTGACAGTAGCAGCCAAATGCACCAGTGGGGCAAAAATTCCTTCCTGACCCCCGTAGGTGGTCGGACGGAGTCCCTGGAACAATCACTGGGGAGGGGGGGGGGGAGTGGAGGTGCGAGCTTACCTGGCTGCGGTTGTCCCCTTTAAACACTCTGGTTCCGGTGAATCTGGCTTTCTGTCAGCCTGACATTTCTGGAAAGCTGTCTGGTTGCCCCTTGCAGTGGGATCTTTAAAATGGAGGGGAGGATGGATGTAGGATAGAGGTTAGAGACTCCTGTCTTAACTCCTGTTTTCAACTCCTGGTTGTTAACTCTCCACTTTAGTTCAAAAAATCCACTTGTGTTCACAAAATCCACATGCAAGCCACAATCAGGGAGCAAGCTGTCTTTGGTTTGTGGGAGGAAACCGGCGTACCCGGCAGAAACCCACGCAGGCGCAGGGAGAACATGCAAACTCCAGGCAGGTAGAGTCGTGGTTGGGATTCAAACCAGTGACCCTTCTTACTGCTAGGCGAGAGTGCTAACCACTACACCACTGTGCGGCAGTGACAAGTTTGAAAAAAACACAATATTTTTTACTTTTTGCTATAATAAATATCATAATTTTTTTTAAAAAAACAATTTTTTCCTCAGTTTAGATTGATATGTATACTTCTACATATTTTTGTTAAAAAAAAATCGCAATATGCATATATTGATTGGTTTGCGCAAAAGTTATAGCGTCTACAAAATAGGGGTTAGAATAATGGCATTTTTATTATTATTTTTTTTCTTACTAGTAATGGCGGCGATCAGCAATTTTTATCATGACTGTGACATTGCAGCAGACATATCGGACACTTTTGACACTATTTTGGGACCATTCACATTTATACAGCGATCAGTGCTATAAAAATGCACTGATTACTGTAGAAATGTCACTTGCAGGGAAGTGGCTAACACTAGGGGCGATCAAAGGGTTAAATGTGTTACCTAGGAAGTGATTCTAACTGTAGGGGGAGGGGACTCACAAGGGGAGGAGACCAATCAGTGTTCCTCTGTACTAGGAACACATGATCAATCTTCTCTCACCTGACAGTATGTGGATCTGTGTGTTTACACACAAAGATCCACGGTTCTGCTATGTTATTGGGCAATTGCGGGTGCCTGGCAGACATCGTGGTTGCCGGGCATGTGCACCGTCTCCCGAGTGACGCGGCGGGTAGACGGCTGGGAAGCCGAGGGCATCATATGACGCCTTTCCTGATGTCATTTGATGATGGCTGGGATGGGAAGTGGTTAATTAAAAAAAATGAAAACAAATTTATTTACATCCACCTTAAGTGTCAATAAGTGTCTCATGTTTATGTCTGAAATATCATGGTATGTCTACGTGTGATAATCACCTGTAGTATTGTCTAACATATTTGACATTTGCAATGCATATATTTTATATGTATATTTTCTTTATTGTTCTAATAAAATAAACAGTTTCAAGTTCAAAAATAAATAAAATAAAAAAGAAAACTACTATAGCCAAAACAATGAAGGGCTGGTAAGCTATAATATATAACATTTTTGTTCTTGGGCTTTTAAGGTAAATAACGTAATAGTTACTCAACACGTGTTCAAGGAAAATACACTATTGTTTCCTTTCAAATCCCAAATCATGCAATGTACCACTTGAATTAAGGACATGTATCACTAGCAGTGTTTTCAGTTCTCCAACAAAGAAATCTGCACCGGGAACTTCAATCAAGTCCTTTTTAAAAAATAGCTCTTTTATTAAATCAATATAATGGTAGTGCAGCATATAAAATACTCCATAAATTGGGAGCAGCATTTCTTTCTAAAGCCTTGAACAGACAAACATATAACCCTATGCTTCCCTTAAAGGAGAACTAAACTCTATTTAAAAAAAGTCAGTAGGCTCCTGTCAGCCTAAAGAAATGGCACAGTGCCACCTTCATGTTGGAGGAAAAACTGCAGCCTACACCTGCCTACATTCTTAACTCAAAAAAGTCCCTTTCTACTGGTCCTAGTCTCCTCCAAATGACCAAATCCCTATTTTTTCCTGCTTTGATCTGACTTCCTGTTAGAGGATGGCTATGTTCATTTTCCATGGTCCCACTGAATGTAGCCACCCTCGCTTGTTTGCTTCTAAGATGGGCTAGGGACTATGGACTAAGGGATCTGTAGTGTGCATAGAGCAGTGAAGTCAGGAAAAGAAGAGGAGGTTCGGGAGCTCACCAGCCCATTACAAGGAGGCAGAAAACACGCAGTGAGAAATAATGTAATTTAAAATAGATTACATGGCCATTACAGAATGGTTGTGTATGTATTATTTTTGAAGAATAAGGATATTGTATAATGTCACTTGAACTGGTTCCCGCTTGACCTATAGTCACATGATGGCCGGGCAGGACATATGCCATCCTGACTGCATGTTATATGACATCCTCCAAGAACGTGCCTTGCTTGGGCCCCACAGGCTGTTCTGCAGTGCAATCTGTCACCCGCTGTGACACAGCCAATGACATATCAGTGTACCATGTGATTGCTGTGACCAATCACAGGAGATCACATGACAATCATACACAATGTATGGCTTCCATTCATGCCATTCATTGTGCACTGTTGTGTCCCAAAGTGTAGAAGAGATCAACATTATCACCAGCAGTGCTCCATACCACCACCTCTAGAACGCACTCACCAGATAGATGAGATGTAGGGGCAGATACTTACAGATACACTATATTACTAAAAGTATTGGGATGCCTGCCTTTACACCCACATGAACTTTAATGGCATCCCAGTCTTAGTCCAAATAGTCCAATATTGAGTTGGCCCACCCTTTGCCGCTATAATAGCTTCAACTCTTCTGGGAAGGCTGTCCACAAGGTTTATGAGTGTGTCTATGGGAATGTTTAACCATGCTTCCAGAATTTGTGCGCATTTGTGAGGTCAGGCACTGATGTGGAGGAGAAGGCCTGGCGATCAATCTCTGATCTAATTCATCCAAAATGTGTTCTATCAAGTTGAGGCAGGCCAGTAAAGTTCCTCCACTCCAAACTCGCTCTTCCATGTCTTTATGGACCTTGCTTTTTAAACTGGTGTGCAGTCATGTTATAACTGTTCCCACAAAGTTGGGAGCATGAAATTGTCTAAAATGTCTTGGTATGCTGATGCCTTAAGGCTTCATGCACACTGGGCTTAAAAAAAATGGCAGTTCCCTTGACAGAAAAAAACACTCATATAGAGTGTTTTTTGTACAAAGTTTAGATGAGTTTTGGAGAGTTTTGTATTTTGTTCTGCCAGAAAGCTCCAGAAAGCTCACAAACGCAAACCAACAGGTTTTTTTTTTTTCCTGCCTCTAAATGCTGAGCTTAAAGAGGGATTCCACCAAAAAAAAATATTAAAAGCCAGCAGCTATAAATACTACAGCTGCTGACTTTTAATAAATGGACACTCACCTGTCCCGGGTTCCAGCGATGCCGGCAGCCGAGGCCGATCGATCGCTCGGCCCTCGGCTGCTGCCGCCACCATTATAGGTGAGGGAATCAGGAAGTGAAGCGAATCGGCTTCACTTCCCGGTTCCCTACTGCGCATGCACGAGTTGCGCCACACAATAGGAAATCTCCACGCTGTCACTGGGACCCGTGTGTGTCCCAGCAGACAGCGCGGCAGGGCAGGAAATGGCGTAGACTCCCACGGGAGTCTATGCCCGGAAGTGGGTGTAAATACCTGTCTTTGACAGGTATCTCCACCCCCCTCCCCCCTGAAAGGTGTCAATTGTGACACCGGAGGGGGGGAGGGATCCGATTAGCGGAGGTTCCACTTTAGGGTGGAATCCCGCTTTAAAATATGCCTGTAGCCATCCTAATGTGCATGGACACAGAATAATATTGAGCTGCTTCTACGGGCAGAACACAAACCTCCTGTAGAAGTTGAAGAAGCAGTGATTTTTAAGCCAATGTGCATGGAGCCTTTAGAGTTCCCTTCACTGGAACTAAGAGGCCAAACCCAATCCCTGAAAAGCAACCCCACACTATAATCCCCCCCCCCCCCCCCTCCACCAAATGATTTGGACCAGTGCACAAAGCAAGGTCCATAAAGACATGGATGAGCGAGTTTGGGGTGGAGGAACTTGACTGGCCTGACCCGATAGAACACCTTTGGCATGAATTGGAGGGGAGACTGCGAGCCAGGCCTTCTCATCCAACATCAATGCCTGACCTCACAAATGCGCTTCTGGAGGAGTGGTCAAACATTCCCATAGACACACTCCTAAACCTTGTGCACAACCTTCCCAGAAGAGTTGAAGCTGTTAGAGCTGCAAAGGGTGGGCCAACTCAGTATTGAACTGTTACCCTACTAAGACCGGGATGCCATTAAAGTTCATACGTCCCAATACTTTTGGTAATATAGTGTTTCTATATGTATCTGCCTATACATGACATCTATCTGGTGAGTACATTCTAGAGGTGATGGTATGGTGCACTGCTGGTAATAAAGTGGATCTCTTCTACACTTTTCATATGCATTCACTGAGGAGAAAGATTGATGTTCACATTTGCTCTAATTTTGGGACTTTGTACTACAAGCACTTTTTTAAGGATTGATCCCATTTAGTGGTAACAATAACTTATTATATGAATTGTTTTTATATATATATATCGTAAACATGCAGATATGTAAGTACAAATGTACGCCCCTGGACACAGGCAGTCTGCTTTCAGAGGTGTACATCCAAGAAAACACATGCTTACACTTACACAAGTCCATCTAGTTCAACCATAAAAAAATAAAAAATAAAAAAAAAAGCTAAAAAATATACAATCCCACATACTCAATCCTATACCCACAGTTGATCCAGAAGAAGGCGGGAAAAAAACACAGAAAAGAATGATCCAATTTGCTACAGCAGGGAAAAAGAATCCTTCCTGATCGCAGAGAGGCAATCAGATTTTCCCTGGATCAACTGTACCTATAAATGTTAGTACCCAGTTATATTATGTACATTTAGGAAAGAATCCAGGCCTTTCTTAAAGCAATCTATTGAGCTGGCCAGAACCACCTCTGGAGGAAGTCTATTCCACATTTTCTTAGCTCTTATGCCGCATACACACGGTCAGATTTTCCGATGGGAAATGTTGGTTATGTGAGCTTGTTGTCGGAAAGTCCGACCATCTGTATGCTCCATCGAACAGTTCTCAAATTTTCTGCCAAAAAAAATTGTTGTCGGGATTTCTGATCGTGTGTACACAAGTCAGCCACACAAAGGTTCACTCATGCTCAGAATCAAGCGTATGGAGCCGCACTGCTTACTGAACTTCCTTTTTCTCGGCTTGTCGTACGTGACCATGTCCTCACGCTCATAATTGTTGGCCAACATTTGAGTGACCGTGTGTATGCAAGACAAGTTTGAGCCAACAACCTTTGAAGAAAAATCCACGGTTTTGTTGGTGGAAAGTCCGATCGTGTGTATGCGGCATTACTGTGAAGAAACCTTTCTGTATTTGGAGATGAAATCTCTTTTTCTCTAGACGTAAAGAGTGCCTCCTTGTCCTCAGTGTTCAAATAGTGCACTTGAAATTGTGTATACCTACAGTATGTACAGATGCATACAGCAGTATCCTTTAATTCATTTTGTAAAGGTGATATACGCAACTATACGCAACCTGCGTGGCTTTGAGGCGCCAAAATACTTCAGTAGTCTGCCGGACACGCTGATTGGCTCCCCCGTTGGCCAATGGGAATGCCCACAAAAGCAAGTTCACAAGCCGATGTACAGCTACAGCGATTCACGGGATAGGGCCACATAATGATGGCGGCTGGCCGGCAAGTGGTTAAGGATTTTTGTAATAAATTTGTGCATTTGTTGAACTGTGTTTATTATATTTGCTTAAAGTTCAACTTTAATTTTTCAACATTATACATTATTTGAAGGCATAATGGATATAAGTACATCATAATGCTCGAAAACGGCCAATTTGTTATGATTTGATCCTCAGCCTGTACATTTCTATCCATCAAAGCTCTCTTGATAAGGGCAGGAAGTGTATTTATGAACTTAGTTTGGTTTAAGGTAAATGACATTAAACTTTAAACAGAGTAGCGGATTAAATGAAATATATAGACCACGTTGCCCCCTCCTACAGAGAGCTTCTTTGTTATGACATTCGGTGACACAGTAATAAATGTGCCCGTGAACATGGTACTCGCATTGTTCCTATCTTGGAAGTGAAACAATGTTCCGTACTGCGATAATGCACCACTTTGTATTGCAAAACTATTTTTCAGATGACAACTTGGTAATCTCTACCTAAAGTGTACATGTTTGATATACACAAAGGGAACATTCATTTACATTATGTACTGTATGTGCTACCTGGTGTTGTCACCAATTATGAATTTCAAAGGAGAGCTGATAGTGTAGGGGATATCTATTGTAATCATTCACCCAAACATGTCATATTTCATTTTAATAAGCTTATGTGAACTATGATGCCAAGGCTATTTTGATTATTTTTAAGCCTGAGTTTAACAAAAAAAGAGAGCATTAGGCTTTACCATGATCTAATTGGCATAGTTGATAATGAGGTCAAATCCTGAACCACAAGCTCATTTCCCAGACCCACAAAACCAGAGCAAGCAAGTATGAAATGTTTGTTATTTTTTGCCTTTAATTTAACTTTAGGCATATGAAATCCATACACAACAAACTATCCATTAAAAGTGTTATGCCACGTACACACCACCGGACTTTCCGTCAGAATAAACTCTGGCGGTCTTTCCGACAGAGTGCCGAAGGAGTTCTGCTGAAACGGACTTGCCTACACACAATCACACCAAAGTCCGTTCATTTAGAATGCGATGAAGTACGACGGGACCAGAAAAGGTAGTTCAATAGCCAGTAGCCAATAGCTACCCTTGCGTAATTTTTGGTCTGTCGGAATAGCATACAGACAAACGGTTTTCCAGATAGGAATTGCTTCCGTTGGAAAGATTTAAAACATGTTCTATTTCTAGGTCCATCAGAATTTTTGAAAAAAAAGTCTGCTGAATCCCACACACGATTGGAATATCCGATGAAATTATTCCGTCTGACCTTTTCTGCCAGACAGTCCGGTCGTGTGTACGCGGCATTGCACCTACATATAACATCTAGTGCTCATTTAGACTTTTGGTTGGGGGGCATTCATAATGAGTGGTTGAGATTCATTTTTAGCACCCCTCCCCGCAACTGCTCTCGCTTAGGCTGTTCATATGTCACAGTCACAGTGCTTTGTTTCACACTCACAGTAAAGCCTCCTACACACGATCAGAATTTCTGATGGGAAATGTTCAATGACAGGCTGTTAGCGGTAAATCCGACCGCGTGTACGCTCCATTGAACAATTGTTGTCTGACTTTCTGCGGCCAAATGTTGGATGGCAAGTTTTCAAATTTTCCGCAGACAAATGTGTGTTGTTGGATTTTCCGAGTGTGTGTACACAAGTCCGTCGGACATAAGTCCAAAGTACAAACACGTATGCTCGGAAGCAAGGACGAGCCAGAAGCGGTCGGTCTTGTAAACTAGCGTTCGTAATGGAGAATTAACATTTGTGATGTGGCAAATTATGAAATCTGGAAATGCAGCACACAATTCTCTTTTTCTTTAATGGGATAATAATGAAGCTGTTTTGCTGGTGATACTGATGGAGTTATGGCAAACAATTTTTCAAAGGCTTTTTTTGCTAGTGATATCAAGAATAATATTATTATGCTTTATTTTTTTTATTTTTGTTTTTTTTATTTGGGCATGTTACCACAACACCATTATCCCCTAGTTTTTATGATCAAAGATACAACTATGTTGGTGTCCCTTGTCAATTTTACATTATATATTTTTTTAATGTAATTGCCTACTCCCAAACTGTCATTTGAATTAAAAAACATAGCCAAGAATTATTCTTCTACACAATTTTTTTATTGTGCATTAAACAAATAAAACAAATAAGATTAGACACGCTATCTGCCAATAGGACTTAACCAAAAAGTGGATTCTATGCATCCAAAAATATAGAAAATATACCAAATCAAATCATTATTCAACAAAAAAATAATGTCAAAGCAATAACTCCAAAGCCAACAATAAATAACACATTATCTCCTCCGATGGCTAGTTGCTGAACGGCCGTTCAGAAACGAACTGAAAAGCGCAAACTGAAAAGCGCGAAATGAAAAGTGCGAAATGAAAAGTGCAAAATTAAAAATGCAAAAATGAAAAGCACGAATCAACACTCACCAAACTTCTACTAACAAGAAATTAGAAGGAGGAGCCCAAAAGGTGGCGATAAAGAGCTGAAAAACAACGTAGTATGTCACTACGTTGGTATTTGTTGGCCAACAATTGTGTGGCCGAGTGTATGCAAGACAACTTTGGGCCAACGCCCTTTGGACAAAAGTCACGGTTTTGTTGGCCAACAATCCGATCGCATGTACGAGGCTTAAGAATTATCTGACTTGTCACGCTCAGTCTACTGAACGTGACCAATTCAAGAGAATGAGGAAACATTGCAAATACCCCAGTAGTTTGGGTAAATTTGAGCGGTAATTATGGGGGTTAAAACAGGCAATGAGGAGATGGTACACTGACTGTCAAATGGCTGTAAAAAAGATGAAAACACATATAGATTTCCAGAGGAGCAGCGTTTTAGATGCAGGTCTAAGGCTGGGTACACATGCCGAAAATTGGCTTAAAATGGTCGGTTTTTGGCCTGTGTGTACAGCTCCATGTCTAACAGAAGCTGGTCTCATGGCTGGAAACTCAGCATCCGATCAGCACTTGCAGCCAATGGCTCAGCAAGGAGACTGCTTGTTTTAGTATGGGTAGCTGGGTTAAACAAACAAGAAATAAGTATAGTGTGTACCTACATAAACATATATAGTATAGTACTATACTCTTATATTGATAGTAATGAAGGGGGTTTGGGACTTTAAATGAGGCAAGTGACGGTCAACTAGGTAATGTATTGGGAAGTTTATTTATATAGACCATATTGGTATTTATATGTCTTTTACAGATATGCTAGCATCCGCTCTTGAGGAAGTGGAGCAAATCCACAAAACGCGTAGAGCTATAGGATGCAGTCATGTTGCCTAACATACGGTTAACTTTCCACTCAGAATATATCATATCAATGTTGCTACTTTTATTGACCCCATGACACAATATATAATGTCTTACACCACCGCCAACTGCAATGTGCCAGGATGTTACCTTTTTACTTTCTTACATGCAAAAATTGTTTCCTGTTTATGATTTGTGTAGAAGATTTGACCATTACTTACATAACACCAATTGCAATGTGCTATGTTATTTCCTTGTGTAAATAAATGTACAAATACATTATTTTACCTAGTTGGTCGTTACTTGCCTCATTTAAAGTCCCAAACCCCCCTTCATTATTTCTGGAATTTAGGGATGGAAGTGCATCTGCGTCTCTTTAACTGATACTGTGTCTCTTTAACTGACAATTGCGCAGTCATGCGATGCCTGCTTTTCCGCACAAATACAGTTAAAATATGACAAGGGAATTTGTCTGTGCATATTCTATGTAATTATTTAAACATGTGTAAACAATATATATATATTCTTTGACAGCAAATCAAACCCCTGAGGAAGACTTTGACCACACATGTCGAAACGTGTCGGGATTTTGCATACCAGATGTTTGATTAAATATCATGTACTGTTGTATGCATGTACATTTTTGTAGGAATTTGAATGGTGTTATATATCTCCGACCAGAGCTCTTTTAAATGTTCATGTGTCCAGGCTATGTTGCCATTTTATCAATAAAAAGTCTTTTAAAATATTATTATTTTCTCAATGCCTATATTTCAGCTGCAGAAAAACCCCACTGGGAGGGGAGATTTTCCCATATATAAAAAAAAAAAACATTTTTTCCCCCAAAATTGTCGGTCTTTTTTTGCTTACAGCGCAAAAAATAAAAACCGCAGAGGTGATCAAATACCATCAAAAGAAAGCTCTATTTGTGGATAAAAAAAGCATCTCAATTTTGTTTGGGTAGTACATCAAATGACCGCGCAATTGTCAGTTAAAGCGACGCAGTGCCATATCGCAAAAAATGGCCTGGTCATTAACTGCTTCCCGACCGCCTCACGCAGATATGCTGCGGCAGAAGGGCACGTACAGCCAGAATCACGTACCTGTGCGTTGCCCTTTAAGAGGCAGGTTGTGGGCGCGCACATGCCCGCCGGGAGCTTTGTGAACGTGATCGCGAGTCCTGAGGACACGATGTCTGCGGGGATACCCACGATCGTCTCACAGAGAGGCTGAACGGGGAAATGCTACGCAAGCATTTCCTCGTTCTGCCTAATGACACTGTCACTGATCACAGCTCCCTGTAATCAGGAGCGGTGATCAGTGTTGTGTCACACACAACCCCCCCCCCCCCCCCCACAGTTAGAACCACTCCCTAGGACACACTACATGCCATCTAGAGGTTAACCCCTTCACTGCCAGTCAAATTTACACAGTAATTAATGCATTTTTAATTGCACTGATCGCTGTATAAATGACAATGGTTCCAAAACTCCGATCTGTCCGCCATAATGTTGTAGTTATGATAAAAATCACTGATCGCCACCATTACTAATAAAAAAAATATTAATAAAAATACCATAAAACTATCCCCGATTTTGTAACTTATAACTTTTGCGCAAACCAATCAATAAAAGCTTATTCCGATTTTTTTTTTCCAAAAATATGTAGAAGAATACGTATCGGCCTATACTGAGGGGAAAAATGTGTTTTTATATATTTTTGGGGGATATTTATTATAGCAAAAAGTTAAAAATATTGTGTTTTTTTTCAAAATTGTAACAATTTTTTTTTTTTATAGCGCAAAAAATAAAAACCACAGAGGTGATCAAATACCACCAAAAGAAAGCTCTATTTGTGGGAAAAAAAGGACATCAATTTTGTTGCGGAGCCACATCGCACGACCGCGCAATTTTCAGTTAACCACTTCAAATCCCGGGCACTTAAACACCTTCCTGCCCAGACCAATTTTGAGGTTTCAGCGCTGTCGCACTTTGAATGACAATTGCGCGGTCATGCTACACTGTAATCCAAATGAAATTTTTGTTATTTTTTTCCCACAAATAGAGCTTTCTTTTGGTGGTATTTGATCACCTCTACGGTTTTTATTTTTTGCTAAACAAATAAAAAAATACCGAAAAATTTGAAAAAAAATGTTTTTTTTTGTTTCAGTTTCAAAACGTTGTAAATAAGTACGTTTTCTCCTTCACTGATGGGCACTGATAAGGCGGCACTGATGGGCACCAATGATGTGGCACCAATGAAGTGGCACTGATGAGGTGGCATTGATGGACACTGATATGTGGCACTAATAGGCGGAACTGATGGGCACTGATAGGCGGCACTGATGGGTGGCACTGATGGGCGACACGGATGGGCACTGATAGGTGGCACAAATTGGCACTGATAGCTGGCATGGATTGGCATGGATGAGCGGCACAGATTGGCAGGACAGATTGGCATGAATAGGTGGCACAGATGGGCATGGATGGTCACTGATAGGCGGCACAGGTGGGCACTGATAGGCGGCACAGGTGGGCACAGATAGGCGGCATTGTATTATGTTGTACTGTTCTAATGGATGCCAATCAGTGCCAAACAATAATGCATGCCAATCAGTGATGCCCATTGTGGGCACTGATTGGCATCCATTGTGGGCACTGACTGGCATCCCTGGTGGTCTAGGGAGGATTACCTTGTCCTGGGCATCCCTGGTGGTCTGCTGGCGTCCCTGGTTGTCCAGTGTGGGCATCCTCGGGGGGGCTGCACTGATAATCGATCAGCACAGACCCCCCCTGTCAGAGGAGCAGCCGATCGGCTCTCCTCTACTCGGGTCTGACAGACACGAGTGAGGAAAAGCCGATCACCGGCTTTTCCTATTTACACTGTGATCAGCCATGATTGGACACGGCTGATCACGTGGTAAAGAGTCTCCGTTGAGATCGTAGTTGCAGGGTGTCAGACTGACACCCCGCAACAACAATGCGGGGGCGCGCAGCGGCTAAAAATCCTGATCACGTCATATGACGTCCGATTATGAAACCACTTTGCAGCCGTCATTTGCCTATAGGGCGGGTGGCAAGTGGTTAAAGTGGCGCAGTGCCGAATCGCAAAAAAAAAAAAAAAAAAAAACGCTCTGGTCTTTGGCCAGCCAAATGACCAAATGTGTATGGTTAGAAAATAAAAAATTGTAAGCAGAAAAGTAAGGAAATATAAAGTACACTGAACTAAGGTTTGCGATTTTGCAGCCTGCAAATGTGACATTCAGTTAGACTTAAATAGATAAATATATTCCTTTGAAGAGAGAGGAATAAATAGAGAGGATTGCTTTCTATTTGCCATGGAAGAAAAATAGTGAAAATCGACTATAACAGAGCAGCAAAGAGAGCGCTGAAATTCCTCTCCAAGTAGCTGCCAATGAAATCCGGGAACACATTATTCATTACTGTGGTTAAATCTATTTCACCTAAATAATAAGTAAAGCAAGCCCTTGAGCAAGACTGTTGCAAGCATATCATAATCTTAAATTCTTTCAAATATTACTAAAGGAGATCAGCAATCATAGTTCAGATGTCATCTAAGTGAGACTGCATCTTGGAAAAGTAGAACAAGTAATACCACAAGATAACATATCTTTACACTGCAGTAATGGTATCTTTTTTTGTTCGCTGGAAAGCTCGACAGTAAGACAGAAAAAAAAAATCTTGAAATTACGAAAGTCAGTATCAAAGAAAAACTATTTTATTTTAATCACACGGAATATAGATGTTTTGTCTCTTTATACCAAGATACTGATAATATATAAAAGCGCAGAAATGAAAGGGGTAGGTAATTCTGAAGTGTAACTGCAGTTTTTTCTTTTTTTTTTTCTTTTGTATTATTCCACTTATTAATTTTCAGGCTGACATAAAGCGTTTTATATATTATTCACTGTATTAGAGTTCTAGTAACTCAACTGAAGAGGGGACTGGAGCCTGAAGGTAAAGTAGAGCGCGTGATGGAGTATCTGCCGACAAACTGCAATAAGCATTATGGATAACAGACTGCTTAGACAACATTTAAGTTCTTGGTGAATAGAGGGATTTGCAGCTATGTGTGGTTTACTATATTACTGTTTCCAAAGATATACACTAGAGCTTCTATAGAAACACGTAGAGCAAATGTGCTCTTAGCCTGCTGGAATAAAAAGAATGTGAAGTAGCTCTAAAGACTAATGCCCCATACACACGGTCGGACATTCCGACCACAAAATCCGTCTGATTTTTTCAGATTGATTTTGGCCGAAACTAGTCTTCCATACACACGGTCGCATAAAGTTGTCGGAAAATCCAATCGCTTGGAACGAGGTGACGTTCGTAACGTACGACTGGACTATGTAGAAGCCAGTAGCCAATAGCTTTTGTCTCCAATTTTTTTACGAGCATGCGTGGCACTTTGTGCATCGGAATTCTCTACACACGATCGCAAAAAGTCCGATCGGATTTTGTTGTCGGAAAATTTTAGATCCAGCTCTCAAACTTTTTCCGTTGGAAATTCCAACAGAAAAAGTCCGATAGAGCCCACACACGATCGGATTTTCCGACAACATGATCCGATCGTACTTTTTCCGTTGTAATTTCTGACCATGTGTATGGGGCATTACAGGCAGTCTCCGAGTTATGAACAGGTTAGGGACTGCCTGTTTGTTCTTAAGTCGGATTTGTTTGTAATTCGGACATGCTTCCACTGTTTTCCACTGTTTTCCCCATTTTCTGACGTCGTTTTCCGATGTTTTCTGCTGTTTTCCAATGTTTTCAAATTTTTCTTCTATTTTCCAATGTTATTTTCCGCTGTTTTCTGTTGTGCCCGCCAGCACTGTCTGCCGTTCGTAAGTAGGAGTTGTTACTTAGAAAGTTGGAGGTTCGTAACTGGGGGACTCCCTGTACTGTATCTTTCTTTATGTAGCGGTAGCCCCAAAAGGCCCACAAATTGATGATGATTAACTTGCACTTTTTGTTTACAAATTTAAATCAGCATTTTTTGCTAGAAAATTACTTATAACCCCAAAACATTAGACATTTTACCTTTTTTTTTTTTTTTTAGCAGAGACTCTAGGGAATAAAATGGCGATTATTGCAATTTTTTATGTCACGCAGTATTTGCGCAGTGGATTTCCATTATCCTGTGATGTTTGTGTTCTATGTTTTTTCTGTGTGTTCTGATTGTGTGCATATGTGTGCTTATGTACCGTTCTTTTACACATAAAGTTTTAAATGTTTTGTATAATGATATGCCCAGCTCCCACCCCTCGGCTTCCCTGGGTTGTGTAGTCACTGAAAGGGGGATGGTCCTGTGATCTTATTGGCCCACCCACCCTGCCAGCCCTATATACCACACTTAAGACGGCCGTGGATTATGCCTGATGAAGGAGCAGACATGCTCCGAATGCGTGCACGTCACTGGTCCTCTCACAAAGACCAGGGACCTCCTGTATGATGGCTTCCTCCTGCGCCCTGCACGTCTTGCCCAGGACACTGGAAACCACCTGCGCTGCCAAGCAAGACCCCACAGCTCTGCTTGGATATCGCTCTGGATCCCTGATGCTCATCTGAGACCCATAAAGACATGCCTGCTTTTATCCTACTTTCAGTGAGTGCATTACTACTGAATTATGTGTTACTAATATAGCTACACATAGATTGGCGCTGCTTGTCTGTTTCTTTTTGTAGGAAAAATATGGGAGATGGGTGCAAGGTAGACCTACTACAAAATAATATTGTATTTGCATATCAAGCCGGGAAGATGAAGAGACAGGTTGTTCGAAAGCAAGCAAAGTCTGCTATACTGTGTCTTTAGCTAATCTAGTCCATTTGGTTTAGTAAAGGTGATAGAAATGTTTGAACAGTATACCAAAGAGTTGTGTTGTTTGGGAAGAGGTTACATTTGGAGTTAAAGACAGCAGAGGTGGTAAAGTGAGTGAGAGCAGCATAAGAAAGTGTGTTGGTAGACTGGAGGACACATTGAAAATGGTGGACAGTTAATGTGGAACAACTGTGAATGTCATATGAGAGATTGAAAGGAGAAGAAGAAAATACATTAGGAACAGTGAGAAGAGCAGGTAGCTGGGGGTGTGAGCAGCTTATGGAAGAGTGTTGCTAGAGAAGAAGACAGTACCTTAGGTGTACTGAGAACGGGAGTTAGCTGGGTGTATGATCAGCATATGGGGGAGTGTTGGTTGAGAAGGTAACATTACATTAAGCGCAGTGAATAGTTCAGGGGCTGGGTGAGTAATCAGCATATGGGAGAGTGTTGATGGAGAAGAGGAATGTAAATCTGGAGCAAAGAGAGGTGCAGGTGGTGGGGTGTATGATTAACTTATGGGAGAGTGTTGGTGGAGAAAAGGACAGTAAATTGGGCATAGTGAGAAGTACTATTGGTCAAGTGTATGAGCAGCTTATGGGAGAGTGTTGGTGGAGAAGAGGACAGTACATTGGGCTTAGTGAGAAGTGTAGATGGCCGGGTGTATGACTAACTTATGGGAGAGAATAGAACAAAGAAACCCCCTAAATGGGACTCTTTTAGGAGGTTGCTTTGTTCTATCTAATCCAGGGATGAAACCACCACACTGCTGTCTCTGACACAGTGTTAGCCTTCTTTTTTGTCAACTTATGGGGGAGTGTTGGTGGAGAAGAGGACAGTACATTGGGCATAGTGAGAAGTACACATGGCCAAGTGTATGAGCAGCTTATGGGAGAGTGTTAGTGGAGAAGAGGACAGTACATTGGGCATAGTGAGAAGTATAGATGGCCAGGTGTATAACTAACTTATGGGAGAGTGTTGATGGAGAAGAGGACATTACATTGGGCATAGTGAGAAATATAGATGGCCAGGTGTATGACTAACTTATAGGAGAGTGTTGATGGAGAAGAGGACATTACATTGGGCATAGTGAGAAGTACACATGGCCAAGTGTATGAGCAGCTTATGGGAGAGTGTTAGTGGAGAAGAGGACAGTACATTGGGCCCAGTGTGGAGTGTAGATGGCTGGATGCATAACTAAGTTATGGGAGAGTGTTTAGTTTAGTTTAAGTTTATGAACAGTATATTGTAGAGGATTGGTAAAAAAAAAGACAGTACATTAGGAGCAGAAAGAAGGGCAGATGGTCAAGTAAATGACCAACACAGGGAAAAGTGGTGGTGGAAGGAAGGACAGTGAATTTGGAGAGGCCGTGATGGTGATGGTGGTAAGCCTGGTATGAGTTGCCCACTGGAGCCTGGTGTTGCTACAGCGAGTTCTACATTTGGAACAGTAAAGCATGTGGTGGGGATGTGTGAGTAGCAGTGAATTTGCATAAGGTTATTATTCCGGGACAGATGAATTGCAACAACATATCCGAGACAAATTCAGGACTTGAATGCAAACGTTGTATGTGTATGCAGAAAGTGCTAATCCTAGGACATACTTTACGGAAGTTAGTCTTTAGCCCCGGTACTTGTGTACTGATACACAACCCTCACAGCTCTGAGATATCTCAAAATACCGGTATGTAGAATTCTGAATAGCTGTCTTAGAGATGAGATGTAATTAGGCTTATTTACTAAAAAAGTTGAGAATCTTCACTCAAAGCATTGTGCGAATATTAACTTCAATTATCCAATCATGTGAAAATCAAATTCCTCTTCACTTTGATTGCCCAATCATGTGCAGATGCTTTTCAAATGATTGGATAATTGAAATGCACATTTACGCAATTTTGTTGGTAAAGATTCTCATCTATTTTAGTAAATCAACCCAACTATCTTCGATGTAATATGCGGCTCTCTTAAGATCCCTCACATCTATTCCTAATACAATAAGAACACCAAAACACCTAAATATGTCTAGTAAATTATTTATTGAACAAGATATACAATTAAATATCCAACCCATTTTGGTGGCTCAAAACTGTCCCCATCATCAGACTATAGACTTTTCTTTGACCTTGTATGGAATCCCGTGTTTGATTTCTAGCTGTTTGCATCATTAAGAATCCAATCACTTCGAAGTCCAGCTCTCGAAGTCCAGCCTTGTGATGTATTTTACATGGTGGATTATTACGTTATTTATGGATTAGCAAAGTGAGAGTAGGCTTTTCTACAACAAAAGTAAACTGAAAGGAGCACAAAAGGCCCTTCCCAGTTTATTTCTATGAGCAGATCAATTAGCCAAGTGGATCTTTAGCAAACATTGAAAAAATGCTAAACCCTAAACCTAAAATTGAATCTATTGCAGCTCACAAATCCTTAAAGTGTTACTATACCCAGCACCCTACATTCACTATATCTGGATTCCCACATCACACAAAACATGGAGATGCAATCATTTTAGTAAATATTAATGGCTAAATACCTTTTCTCATCAGCAGTATATAGCAGTCTTGTGACTTCTATCAGAGCCTGGTTAAAGCTTGAAGGAGGAGGTTTCATACTGCACTGAGATGACCTATCAGGATGCAGGACCCCTGGCCCTCTTTCTGGACAGTGCTGATTGGCCCTGTGCTGATCACATGCACTCTCCCAAGAAAAAAAACAAAAAACTATCTAGCAATACACACAAACTGAGCATGTGCAGCCTGACTCCAGTAACTATGTACCTGTTTCGGAATTAGTGGAAGAAGGGGAGGATCTGTGCAGCCTTTTTACACAATGTAGAGGATTAACCCCTTAGGTTCCCCAGTGAGTATAACAAGCACTCTATATGTCAGTGTTTCTCAACTACAGTCCTCAAGGCGCACCAACAGGTCATGTTTTCAGGATTTCCACTATTTTGCACAGTTGATTTGATCAATTTCACTGCCTTAGTAATCACCACAGCTGTTTCTTCTGAGGGAAATCCTTAAACCATGACTTGTTGGTGCGCCTAGAGGACTGGAGTTGAGAAACACTGCTATATGTTATACATGTAAACATGTTATGCTTCCCTGCTTTGTGCAATAGTTTTGCACAGAGTAGCCCCAATCCTCCTCTTTACAGGTCCCCTGCCAGCATTCTCGGCCCCTTCCCCTGCCGAGTGCCCCTATAGCAAGCCACTTGCTATAAGGGGACTTGTGCAGGCTCGCTACCAAGCCTCGCTCTCAGTGTCTATAAACACAGATGAGACTCGGCCCCACCCCCACACCCTCCTTATTGGCTGTGATTGACAGCAGCAGCAATCCAATGCTGTGTTTAAGCCAATGAGGAGAGAGAGAGCCGAGAGAGCCACTGCTCTTGTGTACCTAACTGGATCGCGATCAGGCTCATTAAGTATTTAGAGGTCTGAGGAGGGAGGTGCTTGCAGAAGGTTTTTTACATACCTTAAAGCATAGAATTCATTAAGGTAAAAAAAAAAAAAGAACTTCAACCTTTGAAAGCACTTTAATTTTGTTTTTATCTTACTAAATTATCCTGATCTCTGAAGAGTTAACTTAAAGTGGTTCATAAGGCAGAATGTGTTTCTTAATATATTCTATGCATTAAGATAAAAAAAAAAAACTTCTATGTGCAGCAGCCTCCCCTAATACTTACCTGGAGCCCCATCTCAATCCAGAATATTGCACGAGAGCTTCGGCTGTCCGGGACTCTCCCTCTTGACTGTCTGAGACACACAGTGGGCACCATTGACTCCCACTGCTGTCAATCAAAGTCAGTGAGCCAATGAGGCGAGAGAAGGGGCAGGGCCCGCGACGCGACTTTGAATGGGCACACAGAGCAGCGGCTCGGCTCATCTGCCCTCATAGCAACCTGCTTGTTATGGGGTCACTCGGCAGAAGGAAGGGGCCAGGAGTGCACGTGAGGGACCTCAGAAGAGGAGGATTGGGGCTAAACCACTGCACAGAGCAGGAAAGTATAACATGTTTTTTTTAAACCAAAAAATTTAAGACTTTAGTATAACTCAATAATTTGTGTAAATATTCACTTTAATTACCCAATCAGTGCAGACAAAATAAGCAAACAGGAATTCGATTTTTATATGATCGGATAATTGAAGTGAATATTTACACAATTTTTTGCATGAAGACTCTTAACTCTTTTAGTAAATCAGTCTCATTATATTATGTAGGACTGATTCAAAACAAATGAAGAAAATAAAAAACTAAAATGCAAAAGGAACCAACAACCTTCACCTTTCATATTCTAGAAAATAAAACTAAATTTTAACCCCTTCAATACCGGGCCTATTCTGGCACTTCTCTCCTTCGTGTAAAAATCATAATTTTTTTGCTAGAAAACTACTCAGAACCCCCAAACATTATATATATGTGTTTTTTTTAGTGGACACCCTGGGGAATAAAATGGCGGTCATCGCAACTTTTTATCTCACACGGTATTTGCGCAATGATTTTTCAAACGTCTTTTTTTTGGAAAAAAAAAATGGTTTCATGAATTAAAAAATAACAAAACAGTAAAGTTAGCCAAATTTTTTCATATAATGTGAAAGATGATGTTATGCCGAGTAAATAGATACCTAACATGTCACGCTTTAAAATTGCGCACAATCATGGAATGGCGCCAAACATCAGTACTTAAAAATCTCCATAGGCCACGCTTTAACTTTTTTTACAGGCTACCTGTTTAGAGTTACAGAGAAGGTCTAGCGCTCGAATTGTTGCACATGCTCTAACGCATGCGGCGAACCTCACATGTGTGGTTTGAGCTGCGTTTACATAAGGGGGCAGGACTTACGTGAGCGTTTGCTTCTGAGCGTGAGCTACAGAGGCGTTTTAATTTTTTTTACGTAATTTTTTTATTTTTACACTTTTTTTTCACATTTAAATTTTTTTTTTTATCACTTTTATTCCTATTACAAGTAATGTAAATATTGCTTGTTAATAGGCTTTAATTGCACACAATCATGGAATGGCGCCAAACGTCAGTACTTAAAAATCTCCATAGGTGACGCTTTAACTTTTTTTTACAGGCTACCAGTTTAGAGTTACAGAGAAGGTCTAGCGCTCAAATTGTTGCACATGCTCTAATTAATGCGGCGATACCTCACATGTGTTTTTTGAGCTGTGTTTACATATGTGGGCAGGACTTACGTGAGCGTTTGCTTCTGAGCGTGAGCTACAGGGGCGTTTTAATATTTTTTTTACTTAATTTTTTTTATTTTTACACTTTTTTTCACATTTTATTTATTTTTTTATCACTTTTATTCCTATTACAAGGAATGTAAACATCGCTTGTAATAGGCTTTAATTGCACACAATCATGGAATGGCGCCAAATATCAGTACTTAAAAATCTCCATAGGCGACGCTTTAACTTTTTTTACAGGCTACCTGTTTAGAGTTACAGAGAAGGTCTAGCGCTCGAATTGTTGCACATGCTCTAACGCATGCGGCGAACCTCACATGTGTGGTTTGAGCTGCGTTTACATAAGGGCGCAGGACTTACGTGAGCGTTTGCTTCTGTGCGTGAGCTACAGAGGCGTTTTAATTTTTTTTACGTAATTTTTTTATTTTTACACTTTTTTTTCACATTTAAATTTTTTTTTTATCACTTTTATTCCTATTACAAGTAATGTAAACATTGCTTGTTAATAGGCTTTAATTGCGCACAATCATGGAATGGCGCCAAACGTCAGTACTTAAAAATCTCCATAGGTGACGCTTTAACTTTTTTTTACAGGCTACCAGTTTAGAGTTACAGAGAAGGTCTAGCGCTCAAATTGTTGCACATGCTCTAATTAATGCGGCGATACCTCACATGTGTTTTTTGAGCTGTGTTTACATATGTGGGCAGGACTTACGTGAGCGTTTGCTTCTGAGCGTGAGCTACAGGGGCGTTTTAATATTTTTTTTACTTAATTTTTTTTATTTTTACACTTTTTTTCACATTTTATTTATTTTTTTATCACTTTTATTCCTATTACAAGGAATGTAAACATCGCTTGTAATAGGCTTTAATTGCACACAATCATGGAATGGCGCCAAATATCAGTACTTAAAAATCTCCATAGGCGACGCTTTAACT
Source organism: Lithobates pipiens (assembly GCF_037356315.1). Taxonomy (NCBI): domain Eukaryota; kingdom Metazoa; phylum Chordata; class Amphibia; order Anura; family Ranidae; genus Lithobates; species Lithobates pipiens. The sequence continues at coordinate 41,990,030 of NW_027507686.1, read as the reverse complement.
TTTTTTACAGGCTACCAGTTTAGAGTTACGGAGAAGGTCTAGCGCTCGAATTGTTGCACATGCTCTAATGCATGCGGCAATACCTCACATGTGTGATTTGAGCGCGTTTACATATGTGGGCAGGACTTACGTGAGCGTTTGCTTCTGAGCGTGAGCTACGGGGGCGTTTTAATTTTTAAAATTTTTTTTACTTATTTTTTTTTATTTTTACACTTTTTTTCACATTTTTATTTTTTTTATCACTTTTATTCCTATTACAAGGAATGTAAATAAACGTCGCTTGTAATAGGAATGTATTGAAGGCTATCCCTATACATATTATTCCGGGGGGGGGGGTTTGCATTTTTATTTTTTTTGCAGCTGGCCTTTTGACTATCATCTTGGCATTTCTTTCGATTCCTGAACACGATGGTATACAAGGTGCATCTCCAGTTAATAATGTTAGTGGAGGCATTTCATAGATTTTAACAACAAATGTATATTGTGTTCCCCTGTGCTCACTAGATTTAGCTAAAGATCACTGACCTTTCAATAATTGTGTTTTTCTACCTCTTTCAATGCATCAGTGATTCAGAATCGAAGAAAAATAAAATGATATCAAAAAGAAAAATGTACCATTACTACTATTATACTTCTCTTTTGGTTACTTCTCCTGTCAAGATATATTATATTATCTAACAAAATAGCTATGTGTTAAAATTTTCCTAAGGCCAAGTGTACATTTGGGATGATAACTTAACCAAGGAAAGAATGTCCACTTAATAAAATAAAGAAAAATTCAATTTAAATTCTCAACTGCCTGAAGAGGAGCTTACAAAAAAATAAAAAAAGAATAAATAAATAACATTATTTTGTTCTCTGTACTCCAGACGAGTAGCTAAACAAGCAAACAAAATCATTATATGGGAGCTGTTTTACCTGCCAAAGGCTTCTTATCTTGTCCATCCAGTCCTGAGATTTACACAGCTCTGTCTCGCAGCACAACCCTTTCTAGCAGTGGATGGAAGCTGATATTTCTCTGCTGCAGCTTTTTTTTGCCCTTGCAGTTCGATAACACTTTTAGGCAGGGCCGTCTTTGTTGATTGGACCCTGGGCAAACATTTTCTTGCCCCCCCCCCCCCATACAATTTAACTCTCCACCTGCTCTGAGACATACGATAAAAGACAATGAGATTATACAGTTGTGGTTTGACTGATCAGGATAATTGATTGAATGAAGATGGATTATTGCACATTATCCCAACATGTTTCGCAGAGATGCTTCCTCAGGGGATGTGCGTATTGGTAAAATTGATAGAAAACTATAAATTTAAAATACAGAGATACACAAAATTAATTCATTTTGTGTATCTCTGTATTTTAAATTTATAGTTTTCTATCGATTAACCAATACGCACAACCCCTGAGGAAGCATATCTGCGAGACATGTCGGGATAATGTGCAATAATCCATCTTCATTCAATCGATTATCCTAATCAGTCAAACCACAACTGTATAATCTCATTGTCTTTCAATTTTAATCATGTTTTGAATAAAAATTTTATATGTTGTCTAATTTTCTTTATAGTTAGCACCTTTAAAATCCCTATTCATCTTTCAATTTTATCATACAATAAATAGCAGCTAGATTTAAAATCAGTTTACTGTATCAGATCAGGCTGCGATTGCGATTGGTTGCCAGAGGTTACAGTGTATCATTACCGCTTACTGACTGATTGCTAGAGGTTACAGCACACATTACAGCTCATTTCTGCTTGTTGATTGGTTGCTAGAGATTACTGTACAGTAATACCGCTCACTGATTGGTTGCTAGAGGTTACAGCACATCATCTGCTCACTGCAGGGGGCATGATATACATATGAATGCCACCTTTATTTACATATCTATGCCGCTGGTGCAGCAATTTACATATGAGTGCTGCTGCTATTTACATATGCATGCTGGTTATTTACATGTAATTGCAGGGTCTGTAGGTGAGTCATCTGTACACAACAATAGGGCAGAGCTGGGCAGCATTAGTAGCAGCACTTCACACTGAGATATCAGGACACAGCAAGGGTCTAAAATGTCAAGGGACAAGGGAATTTAAACTGGGATAGTTGGCAAGTATGAGGCAGCTGCTTTGAGCCCCACAATGATGAAAGGGCCCAGGGCAGCTGCCCCTTTTGACCTGCCTTAAAGAAGGCCCTGCTTTTAGGCCTTCTCCCGCCCCCACCCTGTGACTGGACAGTGAAAGGAAAAGCGGAAGACTAATGAGCTCACCTCTCTGCCACTTTTATCTCTCTTACTTTGAGTATGCTCCTTGCACTGCTGCACACCCAACTGGCTCCTTATCCCGCTTCTCCCTCCCCCTCTCTAAAGTCTGTTGTACAGTAGACTACAAGAGGCTGATGCAAAGTCAAAGTCAGGTATTTTCACCATTTGCATTTAAAGGATTAGACAATGTATTGTAGGCGAGTGGCTGCTGTAAGCAAAGCGGCGTACCCTACTTCTGGGTTTTGAGCCTGCCAGCAAGTCTTGACCAATGATTCAGGGGCAGGACCATAGGCATGCACACCGAGTGTGCTGGGTGTGCCTGTGCACACCCTAATCACCCCATGTGGTGCTGATTTCCCATGCTTCCTGTCTCCCCAACTGCCACACTCCATAGAAAAGGCATCTTTATTGTGAAAAATACAATAGAATCCAACATACAGTCAAATCAAAACATGGACAAAACAGGGATCAATGGCTAACACGCTTCACATCGTAGCGTAAGCATCAAACGATGTGAAACGCATTATAGCCATTGATCCCTGTTTTATCCACATTTTGATTTGACTGTATGTTGGATTTTATCTTTTTTTTTCACAATAAAGATGCCTTTTCTGCAGAGTGCGGCAGTCCAGGACCTTCCTGTTTCTACAGACTTGTGCAGAGCCATCACCTGAGAGTTCACAGTAGGGCGGGAGCACCTGTTAATATTTTATTTATTTATTTATTTTTTATTGGATATGTTTTATAGCAGAAAGTCTTATATTGCAAATAAATAGAAAACATACAGTGATGTGAAAAAGTGTTTGCCCCCTTCCTCATTTCCTGTTCCTTTGCATGCTTGTCACACTTAAGTGTTTCGGAACATCAAACCAATTTAAACAATAGTCAAGGACAACACAAGTAAACACAAAATGCAATTTGTAAATGAAGGTGTTTATTATTAAAGGTGAAAAAAAATCCAAACCATCATGGCCCTGTGTGAAAAAGTGATTGCCCCCCTTGTTAAAACATACTATAACTGTGGTTGTCCACACCTGAGTTCAATTTCTCTAGCCACACCCAGGCCTGATTATTGCCACACCTGTTCACAATCAAGGCATCACTTAAATAGGAGCTGCTTGACACAGTAAGGTCCACCAGAAGATCCTTAAAAGCTACACATCATGCCGAGACCCAAAGAAATTCAGGAACAATTGAGAAAGAAAGTAATTGAGATCTATCAGTCTGGAAAGGGTTATAAAGCCATTTCCAAAGCTTTGGGAATCCAGCGAACCACAGTGAGAGCCATTATCCACAAATGGCGAAGACATGGAACAGTGGTGAACCTTCCCAGGAGTGGCCGGCCGCCCAAAATTACCCCAAGAGCGCAGCGACGACTCATCCAAGAGGTCACAAAAGACCCCACAACAACGTCCAAGGAACTGCAGGCCTCACTTGCCTCAGTTAAGGTCAGCGTTCATGCCTCCACCATCAGGAAAAGACTGGGCAAAAATGGCCTGCATGACAGAGTTCCAAGGAGAAAACCACTGCTGAGCAAAAAGAACATCAAAGCTCGTCTCAATTTCTCCACAACACATCTTGATGATCCCCAAGACTTTTGGGACAACATTCTGTGGACCGATGAGACAAAAGTGGAACTCTTTGGAAGGTGTGTGTCCAAGTATATCTGGCGTAGAAGGAACACTGCATTTCATAAAAAGAACATTATACCAACAGTAAAATATGGTGGTGGTAGTGTGATGGTCTGGGGCTGTTTTGCTGCTTCAGGACCTGGAAGACTTGCCGTGATAAAAGGAACTATGAATTCTGCTGTCTACCAAGAGATCCTGAAGGAGAATGTCCGACCATCTGTTCGTGTACTCAAGCTGAAACGAACTTTCTGTTCTGCAGCAGGACAATGATCCTAAACACACCAGCAAGTCCACCACCGAATGGCTGAAGAAAAACAAAATGAAGACTTTGGAGTGGCCTAGCCAAAGTCCTGACCTGAATCCTATTGAGATGTTGTGGTATGACCTTAAAAAGGCCGTTCATGCTCGAAAACCCTCTAATGTAACTGAATTAGGACAATTCTGCAAAGAGGAGGGGGCCAAAATTCCTCCAGGACGCTGTAAAAGCCTCATTGCACGTTATCGCAAACGCTTGGTTGCAGTTGTTGCTGCTAAGGGTGGCCCAACCAGTTATTAGGTTTAGGGGGCAATCACTTTTTCACACAGGGCCATGATGGTTTGGATTTTTTTTCACCTTTAATAATAAACACCTTCATTTACAAATTGCATTTTGTGTTTACTTGTGTTGTCCTTGACTATTGTTTCAATTGGTTTGATGTTCTGAAATACACAGTGTGACAAACATGCAAAGGAACAGGAAATGAGGAAGGGGGCAAACACTTTTTCACACCACTGTAGTGGTGATAAAATACCACCAAAAGAAATCTCTAATTGTGTGAAAAAAAATATTAAAGCAAATAGCATCTTCAGGCCAGGCTTTTCAAATGTTCTATATTTTTATTATTTATATAAAATCTGTATTTTACAAGCAACCATTTAATATGGGTACACCTAGGACACTGGTTTTAAAAGGCTTTTTAAGTTTTTCTAAAGAAAGAATACATGGATACATTAATAAAAATACATCAATATAAAAGTGACATTCTATTTCATGCTTGTGCTACTGAACTTTGTAAACAATATTTTATTACAAGAATTTATATATTCTTAAGGAGCAATAAAATAGATTTAAAACAAGCAGTACATCTCTGGTTGCATGTACTGTGAAGTAAATAATTCTCAAATATTCTCAAAGATGACAATAAGTCCAATTTCAGTTGTTTTCCAAACTCTTCCCAACCATGCTATAGTTAAAGGATGGCTACAGCGCAGCCGTCTAGTTCTGGGAGGGCGTCCATGGACATCCTCGCAGAACCACTCTCCCTGCATGGGGCACACATCCGGAACGCCCTGTGATTGCTGTGTCCTGACACAGCGTGAGGAGAGCCAGTAATTGACAATTCTGACAGGAGGAATTTACACTGATATCAGTGCCCTGATTATCAGTGCAGCCCCAACAGTGCCCATCAGTGTTGCCTATCAGTGCCTATCAATGCCGCCTATCAGTGGCCATCACTGCCACCTATCGGTGCTGCCTATCAGTGGCCATCAGTGCCACTTATGGGTGCTGCCTATCAGTGGCCATGACTGCCACCTATCGGTGCTGCCTATCAGTGGCCATTAGTGCTGCATATCAGTGGCCATCAGTGGCTATCAGTGCTGCCTATCAGTGCCTATCAATGCAGTCTATCAGTGACCATCAGTGCCTCCTATCATTGGTCATCAATGTCACCTCCCAGTGCCCATCAGTGCCGCCTGTCAGTGCTCATCAGTGACACATTTCAGTGCCCATCAGTGCCTCCTCATCAGTGTCCATCAGTGCAGCCTATCAGTGCCCATCACAATTGACAAATAGAAAACAATTTAATAAGCAAGCAGCTAACTAATCCTATCTCAAGGTACCTGTAAATGCCTGCTATGGACACCAGGGGTTGTCCACACCACACCAGATATTTCCCTATATTTTACAAGGTTAATTTGTTTATCAAAGCCAATAATAAATAAAAAAAACAACCCTTTCCTTATCTGGTAAGACTAAAATTGTGTTTATTTCCAGAAACAAGAAAAGCCAATTGAGAAGCTAGCAATGCTCTTCGGTAAGTGACAACTATGCTTCTGTCAGACAAACGACACAGTGTGTAATTCATTGGGTCTGCAGCCTCATGTTACATGATGCTGTGCTATGTAACCTCTCTGTTTTACCTCTGGGTATATATGTCCATAAAGCTGCTGAGGGCTTAAGGGGGTGATAAAATACATACAATAATACTATTAATTATATTGTCATATTAGTTTTGCTTACCTGTGTGAGGTTCTATAGAAAAATAAGGCTGCCCTTCCAAAATGCTGTAAACCAGTTTAGCGCTGTTTCCATACACTGGGTCATCTGAGTCAGTGGCTGTTACCTTAGTGACAAATGTCCCTGGTAAGAAAAAGAAAGATAAAATGCTCAAATTCTAAGATTGCAACACATAGATGGCATGTATATATAGCTGTATTGATTGTCCATTACCAATGATATGCCATTGCACACATCACACTGCAAGTTATAGTTGCATAAGGTTGAAATAGGATAAAGTCATAATATTCACTATTAGTTAAGGTGAAAAAATACTGTAATAAACAGACGACTTAGCGTATGAGTGTAAAGTACCTGTTATATTTATTACATCCATAGTAACCAACTTAATACAATTTCCTCCATTTTTATTCATAGCAGAACTAAAGTTTTTAATTTTCAAGATAAAAACGGTACATGCACATACACTAGCAAAACAATAAGTCTTATGTGGCTTTTCCAGAAGGTCACCCAGCTGCTTTGCAGCCACAGTGCAGGATCTAGGATTATCTACTTTATAACCACTTGGATTCAGATTTGCTGGCTGAAGAGTTCTGAGGTCTTATGCCGCGTACACGCAATCTAAATTTTGGTCTGAAAAATCCCTGATGGTTTTCCCAACTGAATTTCAACGGGATTTAGTTCAAGCTGTCTTGCATACACATAGTCAAACCAAATTCTGACCGTCAAGAATGCGGTGACATACAACACGTACGACGAGACTAGAAAAAGGAAGTTCAATACCCAGTAACCAATAGCTTCCATCTCCTAGTTGAATCTGAGCAAGCGTGAGTTTTTGCACGTCGGAATTGCATACACACGATCGGAATTTTTGATAGAAAGTTTTTCCATTGGGAAAATTTAGATCATGCTATCAAATTTTTGCTAGCGGGAATTCAGCCAGCTAAATTCCAATGGAGCGTACACACGGACGCATTTTCCGATGCAAAGCTCTCATCGGTCTTTTGCTGGCTGAAATTCTAATCGTGTGTACATGGCATAAGGCTTTCCAAACCTTCCTCTAAAGCGGGTCGAAGACAGGTCATTTTTGTCGATCAGCCAGCGGAATGTATTCCCCCACACAAGCGATGTGGATGGAGGAAACCTCCCTGCTGCACTATTGTATTCTGACACCAGGACTTCCATGCGGTCAGAATACACTAATGGGCATTGATCGAAAGAAAAATCAGCAACATCCTGCTTTACAAAGGTTGATCATTAGATCGACTTCTGTTGAGTGGAATCGGCCTTAGATGGATCAAAACTCAGCTGATCCCTGTTGAACCGGCTGAATTTTGATCCATCAATGGGCAGCTTTAGTATTTTATAATGCTCCTATATTTGTGTAACGGGCAATGACCATCACTGCACAGAACAACGTGGCTGGGAATTGATAAATCCAGTGAACCCATTTCCCTTTTGATCTGGTAAAAAGGTCCAGTTCACTTTCTTGCCACTGAAACAGCTATGTATGACATTACTGCCAAAACAGAGAGGTAATGTCCTTTCTTATTAAGGTAGCACCTTTTACAGAAGTAGGCCAGTTCTTTATTAGGCCATGATGTACTATAACCCTCAATTCTCCCCTCAGTGTCCTCTGAAGTTGATTTCAGGTGCCTACTTGATCTCAACTTGTCTCAGAAGCACACCAAACAAATGCATTAATTCCATAATCAACTTTATTGAGCAAAGAGTTCATGCGTACATTGTGGGAAACACCTCCGAGAGTTTAGGTGAAACATGTATGAAGTCTTAGCTTAGATAATGCTAATTCAGGAATTTTATACTTGTGTGTTTCTAGGGAACATTTTGGCAGTTGTTCCACACTGTAGTTGTTGAGTATTCTACCTTGTCACTCAAAACACCCTAATTGGGAGGATATATAGCTTCTTGGAAGGAGTTGTCAGTGTATGGGAGATGAGAACTTCAATTTGGAGCCTTGGAAAACTACTTTATCCAACTATATGAGTAGCATGGGACTGGCCATTTCTTCTAATTCCATATGGGAATGGCCAGTCCCATGCTACTCATATAGTTGGATAAAGTAGTTTTCCAATGCTCCAAATTGAAGTTCTCATCTCCCATACACTGACAACTCCTTCCAAGAAGCTATACACATCACTGTAGAACAAAATCCTTTATATTTGGACATCCCAAAAACGACAGGAATCAGAATGCTGGATAGACATGTTTTGCACACTTTACGTGCGCTTAGTCAGTAACAAATGGAGGAGAGCAAAGCTTTCTCCTGTGTGGAGCTAGGGGTACTCGATTTCCTTTGAAGGAGAATTGAGCTCTTCTTATGGAGATATAACTTTTGTAAAGAAGAAAATCTATGGTATGTATTGAACGTTGTACTGTTGTACACAGTTAGCTCCAGTTACCCTAAAGGGGCAGAAAGTCCTACTCACTAACCAATTTTGGTGAGGAAAATGGGAAAGCTTTTGGATCCTAGAGTCTGTGTTCCTACTTCAGGACCACACTACTAAAGGAGAACTAGTATAAGGTCCTTCAAATATTTATACAGGTGACTTAAATGGACTCCACTCTGTTAAATTACTGGTGGGGCAGGTTTTCCATTAGTCTCTTATTTTGAAGTGCCAGTTTCTGTATCTTGTTGGTTTTCCATTTTTCAGCTACTGTAAGAGTTTGATTGTGCGCCATTTTAAATGCATTAGACTTTGTGTGTATTCCTTATTGCCGTTAATGATGTAATAAAGCTGGACTTAAAAAGTTTTACCTAGTGCACAGTGCTATATATCTGTGTTGTGGTAGAGATAGGCCTGTATGTGCACAAGTTAATTACCAAGCTTTTCATACCTAGGATAAGGTACTCAAGGTACTTAATGAGGATATGTGCTTATCTTATGTATGGTATGCCTCTAAAAGTCACAGAAACTAGTTTCCTGTAACCTATTTTTCTATGTTGCTTTTTAGTTTAGGTGATAGTTTTATGGTTTATCATTATTTTTTGGGTTGTGTTCACAGCAGTAGAGTCAGGTTGCTGTAAAGACGCCCACTAGGCCCCTAGTAAATCCTTTGGCTCTTCTCATTGGGAGGTCTTTCTAGTTAGACCAATGCACGTGACTGCTCAACTGACAGTGAAACACGTTGGTCTTTCTAGGACTTCTCATCATATGAACACATGTTAATCCCTGCATCCACAACATGTTACATTCATTACTCAATGTACTCTGTAACTGATGCTTACTGTTACGGCTCTTTATTTTTCAATAAAATCGTTTGTATTAATAAATAAAAGTCACAGACACACAAACAGTACTAGAGGTCTCGACCAGGGAACCTGCAATCTCTGTGTACAGAGGCAGAACGGGGAACTGCATATGTAAATAAGGCAATTCCCCATTCTGCCTAATGACATGACAGAGATCTACTGTGCCCAGTAATCGGGAACAGTGATCTCTGTCATGTCCTAGTGAGCCCACCCCCCCTTCAGTTAGAACACACCCTGGGAACGCACTTAACCCCTTGATCGCCCCCAAGTGTTAAACCCTTCCCTGCCAGTGTCATTTTTACATTGATCAGTGCATTTTTATAGCACTGATAAATGTAATAATGTCACTGGTCCCCAAAAAGTGTCATTTGGGGTCAGATTTGTCCACCGCAATATCGCAGTTTCGCTAAAAATCACAGAACGCCGTTATTGCCAGCAAAACAATAACAAAAAAAGCCCCTAAATCTATCCCGTAGTTTGTAAACGTGATAACTTTTGTGCAAACCAATCAATATATGCCTATTGTGTTTTTTTTACCAAAAATATGTAGAAGAATATATATCAGCCTAAACTGATGAATACATTTATATATATATATATATATATATATATATATATATATATATATATATATATATATATTTATTTATTTATTTATTTATTTATTTTTGGATATGTATTATAGCAGAAAGTAAAAAAAGTTTTGTTTTTTTAAATTGAAATGTATTTATTTTTTGTTTATAGTGCAAAAAAATAAAAACCGCAGAGGTGATCAAATACCACAAAAAAAAGCTCTATTTGTGGGTAAAAAAGGATGGCAATTTTGCTTGGGTACATTGTCGCAGGACTGTGCATTTTTCATTTAAAGCGACACAGTGCCATATCGCAAATTCTTCTGGGGCTGAAGTGATTAATTTGTATGCAATCAGGCAGGCCCTTGCTCTACATAGTTAAAGGTAAATCTAAAGGAAATTGAATAAGAAATTTGTATAATGTATGGCTTGCTTTACAGTATATATTACCTTTTTGGAGGAAGACCTTATAAACCTCAATGTAGATAGTTCACTGGAAACGGAAAATCAGCTTTGCAAGGCAACAGCTGTATTCACTTCTATCCAAGGAATCAATTTACATCATGGAATATTTGCTTACCACCATATTATAAGATATATTTTTAAAGGTATAACATTACTATGTTGCAAATATAATCAACAATACCAAGTGTCAAGGGAGATCTGGTGTTATATTCTCTTTTAATGGCAGGAATTAATTCATTTAATTTACTTATGAGTTTACTTAAAGTAAAAGCAAAATATATAGTTATTTGGATATATCATGTATCATATTCTCATGTGAATATTAATATTATATTAAAAACAACAACAAAAAACTCAACATTTTTGCAATCACCTCTCGGTCATTCTACAATTTAATTTTAAAGTCTTCAATTATATATGAATCTTTTTCACCATCACACCAACATAAGAAATGCAGTAAATAGAGTGATTGGTACTTTTATTGACATAAATCAATAAATTTTAATAATATAGAATATTTTTTTCTATGGCATTTCAAGCAACTAAGTACACTCAGGACATAAAAAAAAATCCATAAATATACTTTAATAACTTGTTATTAAAGTATATATTGACTTGAGTAAACCTGGCCCTTCAAAAGGGAGTATTCATCTTAACTGCTACCATGGGTAAAGGTTTATCAATTTTTTGAAAGATGTAAGGACTATTTTATTACAATTATTGATCATGAATAAACCTTTCCATAGATGTAAAGGCAAGGTTTTATTAATCTTTTATTGATTGGACTAAGGAGCACCGCTTTTCTTTAAATGATTATTAACATTAAGCAGATCAACAGATGTCAGATGTACGTTATGTTTTGAAATACATGCTGTGAACGTTTTTTATCTTGGAAATCTCAAACGACAGTTTACCAGGTAGTATTACTTTATAAAAGCATCAGATATGATCCTTCCAATGTAAGTAGGTCAGTAAGTAAAAAGGAAAATCTAAAGGTAAACTATAAGCGTTTGATATTACTTGTATTTTTATTGATTCAAGTTTATAATATATATATATATATATATATATATATATATATATATATATATATATATATATATATATATATATATATATATATATATATATATATATATATAGTATATATAACAAAAAATCAGGATGAGATCTCTATATAATGCAATTATTCTTTATTTTGAAAATCCACCTTCATGTACAAGTAATAGATCCAACAATTAACTGTACAATTTCAAGCAACATTCTGCTCTTTCTCAAGCCATGGCTTCCCACTCACTTCCTGTTTTGACAGTAAGTAAAGGGAAATCTACCCAATGGGACATATATGGCAAAAAATTGTAAAAAATAAATTAGTTATGACCTTCCCTTATGCCCCATACACAAGGATTTTCCGACAACAAATGTTGGAATTGAGCTTGTTGGCTGAAAGTCCGACTGTGTGTATGCTCCATCGAACATTTGTTGTCAGACTTTCCACCAAGTGTTGACTAGCAGGTTCTCAAATTTTCCGCCAACAAAACATTGTTGTCGGAATGTCCAATCGTGTATACAAAGTTCATGCATGCTCTGAATCAAGCAGAAGGAGCTATTGAACTTCCTTTTTCTCATCTCGGCTCCTCATACGTCTTGTACGTCACCCCATTCCAACATTCGTAATTGTTGGTCAACATTTGCCTGACCGTGTGTATGCAAGACAAGTTGGAGCCAACAACCTTTGAACAAAATCCCACGGTTTCATTGTCAGAAAGTCCGATCATGTGTATGGGGTATTACTCTATTCAAAATGAAAATAGTTTTGCTCTTACTTTATGCAAATTTTATTTTAAAGTGGAATTCCAGGAAAAAATGATAAGCTCCCTTCACTTTTCATTATTAATTACATAAAATGTTGCACTGTCCACATTTTAGTTTTTTAAATGGCTTATTATTATTATTATCTCTCCAGCCATTCTGAAGCCCTCCTCTTTCAGACTGACAATGACTGATTAATGCAGACAACTATGGCTACTCGCTGATATTTTTGTACTTAGATATACTGTAATTTAATGATAAACGGTACTTCTAATTTGAAATATAACAATGTTGCTGTATATTATACCATATTAGGAATGTATACTTGAAAAGTTATCAATAGACCTTCTCCTTCTCCTCTACTCCTCATCCTCCTTTCTTCTCCTTACCTTTCTTACAAATTACAAATTTTTGGGTGCAGTCCGAGCATCATACTGTGAAATATCCACATTGTGGCACCATCCCAAAAAGGGATAAAAAAACAGGGAAAGGAGGGAAATGGGAGAAGGATGTAACCCCAACACAACAAGCGGAGGGGAAAACAGTGACTTCCCTCTCTCCCACCAAAAAATGAAGGGACTTTAAATGTGCCAAACAATGGGAGACAAAACAGCAAAAAGAAAAAAACTAACTTGGATGTCTGCCCACCACTGCAAAAATTAAAAGCCAGCATCTGCACATACTGCAGCTGCTGACTTTTAATAATTGGACACTTACCTGTCTTTGAGTCGAGCGATGTAAGCACCGCAGCTGATGTTTCCATCAGCTGTCGGGTGCATGCCACCTCCATTGCGAGTAAGGGAATCCAGCAGTGTAGCCTTTTGGCTTCACACCGGGAACCCTAAATTTGCATGCGCAAGGCTCCGCTCCTCTTTCCTACTGGCCCAGTGACAGGTGGAGGAGGAGGGTGCCCCAGCCGTGACATCAATACCCATGGCTGTGGCTCCCAGAAGTGGAGAAAGAATACATGTGAAAGACGGGTATGCTGTCCCCCCTCACCCCTCAAAAGGTGCCAAATGTGGCACCGGAGGGGGGGAGGAGTACAATGAGCGGAAGTTCCACTTTTGAGTGGAACTCCGCTTTAATATAAACTAATTTCATTATTAAATTCCTGAAAATGATCATATCATCAATACCCACGGCTGTAGCTCCCAGTTGTGGAGAAAGAATACATGTGAAAGACGGGTATGCTGTCCCCCCCCCCCCCAAAGGTGCCAAATGTGGCACCGGAGGGGGGGAGGAGTACAATGAGCGGAAGTTCCATTTTTGAGTGGAACTCCGCTTTAATAAAAACTGATTTTATTATTACATTCCTGAAAATTATCATATGATCATTAAAAACAATCAGCAAGATAAACTGGTAGCATCAAAAGGGTAGTATTAGTAAAACACTTAACACAAATAACGTATAAAACTAACAAGATTCTCCACAAATTGCTTCCTCAGGGTTCACGCTTGATGATGGCCAACTGAAATATAGGAAAGACACTAAACACACAAAAACATATTAAATACATACATCAGACAATATATACAAACAATTCTCACCTTTTTTTCCTTTGCTGATATGCTTATTTGTACAGTGCTTCGTGTTGTACTAATACTACCTATTTTATGTTTTTCAGTTTACATCGCTTATTTGTTTTTAGTGATAATATGATAATTTTAAGGAATTTAATTATAAAATCAGTTTTTATTCAGTTGTTTTTTGTTTGTTTTTTTGCTGTTTTGTCTCTCAATTGTTTTGGCACATTTAAAGTCCCTTAATTTTTTGTCGGGAGAGAGGGGAGTTGCTGTTTTCCCCTCCCCTTGTTGTGTTGGGGTTACATCCTCCTTCCCTCCTTTTTCCCTGCTTCCCCTGTCTTTCTTTCTTACAAATTTCATAACAAATACTTCAAAGGAAAATAAGGTGCCTAGAAGGAATTTTACCTGTAAAAGTAATTTAAACCGTTGTAAATTAACCGCTTTTATAAAGTTGACCCTTATGGACATTTATCTTTTTTTTAAAGAAGGGTCATTTAACGACTTGCGTTTCAAAGTTTAGCAACTCTTTAAATTATATTTACAGGTGCACACAAATCACCAGTATCTTGCAGAATTGATTTTTTTTTTACATTCTACAAAATACTGTAAGACTTTAACAAATTAACAGTTTTGCTTTGCTCTACAGCGTCCTTTACAAGGCTCTATCCCTCCTGGATTCTGAATGCAACTCTTTACCTTGCCCGTGACCTCTGTTATTGCTTTTCAGCAGAATGTCATGAGCAATTATCTAGTAGAAGAGGTGTCAACCACAGGGACTATTGCATAATTACAGCCGTGGTATCAGGCCTTACAAAAACGAGTGTATGTATAATTATCCATCAGTAGAACCTAGAAATAACATTTGCACTAACATGGTACTTATAATGCATGGAATTTCCATGTATGACTGCAAAAAAATGCTGAGTGGGTATTTTTAGACACTGGTTATTGCAGAAGATTTATATACTTTTTTTTTTTCAGTTCATTAAATGTATAGAAAAAGTCGTGTACAAATGCTCTTGAGGGTTATGTGGCAAACCAGTTATTCATTTTGCAGCTGCTGGAGGGAGAAACTCAAAGTATGTAATGTGGAAAATTAAATTAGGTAACCAATTTAAAAATGGGGTTTAAAGAAAAAAATACCACATGTTTAAATTGGCTGATTGTGCTAAAACAAGATAGACTAATAACATTAAAGTGTAACTCCAACTGTTAAAACGTGCCTAGAATTATATTTATCATCTAAATAAACTGATTCCTTTCTGCTGTTCTAAGAGCAGACACCCATTGGTAGATGTTCATTTATCAGATGTAATTTACCAACACCTAGCAAGCTAGCAAGCAAGTAAAAGGTACCTGATAAGATGCAATGTGAAAAAAATTAAAATAGTTTAAGCATCATAACACCTTCTCGCTGCAAATGTCTCTAAAAGCCATCTGAGCATGGAATAGTTTAAACTTAGCCTAATGCCGCATACAAACGACCGGACTTTCCACCTGACTAGGTCTGACGGTCTTCCCGATGGAGTTTCAGCGGAGTTCCGATGGCCTTTCTGAATGGACGGACTTGGCCACACACAATCACACCAAAGTCCGACGAATTTGAACGTGATGACGTACGACCGGACTAGAATAAGGAAGTTCATAGCCAGTAGCCATTAGCTGCCCTATTGTCGGTTTTCATCCATCGGACTAGCATACAGACAAGTGGATTTCTCCATAGGAACTGGGTCTGGCGGAGCTCCGGTGGAAAATTTTGAAACGTTCTATTTCTAAAGTCTGTCAGATTTTTGGACAGCAAAGTTCTGATGGAGCCCACACACGATCTAATTGTCCAATGGATTTGTTCCGTCAGACCTTTGCTATCGCAAAGTCCGGTCGTGTGTACGCAGCATTACACTTGAAGTATTCTTCATTGGCAGCACTCTTCTTCCACTGCAATCGAGGTGAAGAATGACTACAGCTGAAGAAAGAGACTTCTTTAAGTGATACTAAACACACACTGTTAATTTACATTGCCTCTTCTATTTTTTTTTATACTTAACATTTTTTATTAGGTAATTAAAGGTTGCAGAAAAAGGCAGTAAGCAGTACACATTGCATCAGTAAAACAAATCCACACACTGAACAGGAAAGGGCACCCTAGTTGCCCCTTCTATTTCTTTATGTAGATGATGGCACTGTCATTTTTTTGTAATAAAAAACAAAACAGAATCTAAGTACCTTTTTCCTAATCAGTATACAGCTGTCACATGACCCAGATCTTTCCCAGCCTGTCTGTAGGTAAACAGTGGCAGGAGAAGCTTCTAGTCCTCTGCTTCTGGTTATATGTTAAAAAAGGGGCTTTGGAATACAGAGTAAAAATAATTAATTAATATCAATAAAGTGTTTTAAATTGTCATACACATATTAATGAAATAAAATCTATAATCTTTTGAGGAAATAACATAATGTGGGTGCATTTCTGCCAGTCACAGGTGGTGTCACACCCCTCCAGCCTGTGTCTTATAAGAGAGAGGTGAAGACTCCATTAATCTCCATGTAATATCCCACCCCCATTGTGTTTATCTGGTTAGTGGGCATAGAGGAAGAGGAAGAGAGCAGGCTGTCATTTACTACTGTGTGACTCTATAGTCACATGGGCTGCTCAGATGTGATAGGGAGATAATGCTCATCATAGAAACACACTGAAAACTGAGCATGTGGAGACTTGCCACCACAGCTGCAAAATCCCTAGCTGATTTGGGGACATGGACAGAAGGGGGTGATAGAGAGCAGCAGATAGAGTTACTATATAACTATGTAGGATCAACCAGTTTTTTTCCAGAATACAAAAAATGAATCTCATAGTGACTGGGTGAGTATGAACAGTATGTATGTAATACAAGATTTATTGATAGTTTTTTATTATGTGGATTTAGTGACTCTTTAAACTATATCTAAACCAAAGAACAAAACATTATATGTTGCAGCTTACCAGCCCTTAGATTTGGCTGCATTAATTCTATTTTTCATATTTTTTTACTTTATCCTGCCAGTAATATACTTCCTATCCTACGGTGCCAATGTTCACTCATAATGGAGGAGAAGCATTGTCAGCTTAGGACAGGAGCACAGAATACCTCCCCTCACCTCAGATCCATAACATGTGGCAGACCAGTAGTTCATAGATATAGCTGGAAACAATGCTAACAGATAGGGAAGAGAGCACAGGAAATTATTAAAGCAGAGTTCAACTCTGTAATAATCTAATAATGAAAATAATAATAGTAATAAATACATTAATAAAAAATAATAGTAATAAATTCTGTAATATCTCCTTCAGTGATGTGATGTCCGTAAGATCCTTAACAGGTACCAACATCTTCTTCTGGGTTTGGCCCTCTTGCTCAGGAATTATCATCACAACATAAAGAAGCCTAGTTACCATGGGTGTAATTCTTCCCTGTTGCATTTCATTTGGGGATGGAGATGTGTCACTAGCAACACCAGACCATTTTGTTTTGTACACCAGAGACATAGGGCAAATTCACACTTCAATGCAGAGCAGTCACAGTGATTTGCTGCTCTATGTTTCTGGCTATGATAGAGGTCAGTGTGGTGCATGATTCAGCCTTGTTTTGTTTGTTTTCAGTAAACTTTATGCTAAGTGTACAAGACATACACTTCATTCACTGCAATGTAGATAAGTGAGATGCACTGAGCTGTCTTACATTACAGTGTGATTTGGCATGATGTGCTGTAATACAATGCAGCATATCTGTATTTTACCACAGCATGCAGCAGCACGGCACTAGGCTGCATTGCAGTGTGAATGGTACACATTGGAAACAATTGTCTCCCATGTGTCCTTGTGGTAAAACATCTGTCACTGTGTGTAGTGTGAATTAGCCCTTACAGTCACTATGGAACTACAAGGACATCTCTGGATCTTGTAGTTCCACAGGGTTAGTAAAGCTACAGGTTCCCATGTGATGAGCAGTATATAGACTAGTGACAGTTGATCTTTCTGCATAGCTCTGATCATGATATTTTGCTTTAGATAGCTCTATCTCCTCCTAGTGGCTGCAAAGATCTCCAGCATTTCCAATCCTCCCTGGTCTGTAAGGCTCTGGAGAGCCCATGCTCTTGAGTTGCACTGTATATTGCAATGGTCCAGGGGGCAGCCCCACAGTTTTAAATGATCTTTTTCTTTTGTGAATTAACAGTCAATACTGTTGGGGCTATGTAATCTAACTGCCAGCACAGTGTATGCTTGCAGGCAGCCTCAGATAGATCTCACTGTCCCAACAGTGCTGACTCTTTTTGCCTGAAGAGCAATACTTTTCTGCCATTCTTTTTTAAAATATTGGCAACTATGACTTTGCTATCCAAGAGACCTGTATTGTGTGCCTCTCAGGCTCACTGAAAAGTGTGTCAATCGTTAACATCCACAGCTGGGAGTATTGGTCGGGAGGGACCCCTTCTTGTCTCCTAAGATAGCTTATTATGAAAGAAGATGTCCCTGTGACCGCACATCCATGTCGTCCCAAGATATAATGGTAAGTGGTAACCTAAGCTTGGACTCTGGCCAAGCCATGTCCCAATGCATTTTGCTCTGTCCCTTGGAGCTTAGCCATGGGGATGCATCCGAGGGGTGGAGCGAAACATGTCGGGGGCATGGCCTGGCCAGAGTCAAGGCTGAGGTTGCAACTTACCATCATACCTTGGGATGACATGGCTGTGCGGTCACAGGGACATCTTCCTTTATATGAGTTTGCTATACTATTGTATATTGCATATTGTCATGTTTCCTTAAGAGTGTTATATTAAAAAATATTAATTACCGTAATCTGTAATTGTTTGACAAAGTTACTGTATACTAACTGCAGACACAGAATTGTAATCCATAGATAGCTGAAAAGCATTTTCCTCTGTAGACTGAAGGTAGCTATAGGAGGTCCTACAGAGCTTTGTATTTGAGGACATTTTACCTGAATAAAAAGTGAATCTAAAGACTGAAATTAGAACAAGTACCTATTTTAGAGATACATTTTCCTTTGGCAGGGATTCTAACTCTCTTGAAATGTTCTTGTTTAAATGTTTAACAGATCTGTCAATGATCAAACGGAGCTCAACTTTACATGGACTATGGGGTTGATTTTATAAAGCTGGAGAGTGCACACTCTGGTGCTGCTGTGCATGGTAGCCAATCATCTTCTAACTTCAACTTGTTCAATTAAACTTTGTCAATAATATCTAATGTGATTGTAGCGTATTAGTGCAATTGTGACAGAGAAAATTGAGTACTGTCCGTGATACTTTTTTTATTTGCACTAACATCCAATTTTTCAGGACAAGCTTTCGGGGTATGTCCCCTTCTTATAGGTCCAAGCAGTACTGATTTACAAAATTTTAAGCAGAATGTAAAAACAAAACAAAACAAAAAAAACACCTCTGAGGGAAAGAAGAGAAAAAACAACAAAAAAAAAACACATACAAATCAATGGCAATAAAGATAACAGAAGAGTCTCACTAACTCCTCTGTTATCTTTATTGCCATTGATTTGTATGTGTTTTTTTTTTTTTGTTGTTTTTTTCTCTTCTTTCCCTCAGAAGTGTTTTTTTTTTTTTTCTTTTTACATTCTGCTTAAAATTTTGTAAATCAGTACTACTTG
This sequence comes from Lithobates pipiens, assembly GCF_037356315.1. Lineage (NCBI taxonomy): Eukaryota > Metazoa > Chordata > Amphibia > Anura > Ranidae > Lithobates > Lithobates pipiens. The sequence continues at coordinate 41,970,560 of NW_027507686.1, read as the reverse complement.
GACCTTGAAGAAGGGGACATACCCCAAAAGCTTGTCCTGAAAAATTGGATGTTAGTGCAAATAAAAAAATAAAAAATAAATAAAAAAAAGTATCACGGACAGTACTCAATTTTCTCTGTCAATAATACCTGAAAGTTGATTGGTTTCTAAATATGTCAAGTAACTGGAAGCTTGGATACCACTATACACCAATCGTACTAAAGATTGTGACAGACTCTTTTAAATACAATTGAAGAATTGTGGGTAGTGTAAGAATTCAATGTCAACAGGTCAGTTTCGATGTAAAGTAAAACTTTATTGTGATTTTTTAAACAAAATTTACAGGCAATCGTTGACTAACTCTTTATAAATTGTGTATTTAATCATGGATGTATTCTTCTGCCATAAAGTGCAGCAATACATTCCAAAATTCATATTCTTTTAATTCCTTTATGTATTTGCCAGTTCATGCTCTACTCCTAAAAAAGTATTTTTAAAATTAGACTCAATTATTTTGTCTTTGCCCTGGGGTTTTTCACTGCTGTGATTATCCCAAATTACCCTGCAGGCTCCCACTGGCTCAAATTTATGTCTATACTATTAAACATCACAACTTACTTATGCGCATTGGCTGACAGGTCCCAAAAAAAGGACAATGCCTTAAAACCACTGTAATTTTACCTTTTAAAACTCTCTGCAGAGAGTTTTAAAACATGATCACCACACAATTATGGAGCTATTATAAAATGCAATTGCAGGTAACAAATTAAGCTAATTAATATTTTACAAACCCGTGCTATAAGAGGTTGACCTAAGTGAAAAATTAAGCTGGTAAAGATCAATACAGTTAAATATACAATATAAGCAGATGAAAGTTTGGGAAATTCTTGACTTTTCTGTAAAAGTCAAGTTTACTCTCAACCCTACCAATCCCATAAGCTTTCCTATTGGTCCTTTAATGTACTAATAGATAGACTTGTTGTCCTGCAGGGTGGCTTAGGAGGTAGGAGGGAAAGGTTTAAATTCAACTTTAATAGAAAGATATGGGATTTGCAAAACAAATTGCTGCCTGGATGCTTGTATGAAATGCATTTTTCACTGAAAAATATGCATGTTCCTATCATACACATAGGTCGAATCAAAAGTGTATCAAAATGTCTTTTAATCTTGTTTCGGTGTTATTCTACTCAATCACAATTTCGGCAGCCCATTACAGTCTTAAGCTCCGTACACATTGGTAGTATATTTTCTTTCAACCCAGCAGGGCTGAAAGAAGAAATCCTGACAGCTCAGGAGGAGCTGATGTACTAACTATCCGATATTAGTACACACATATCCCCTACAGTTCTATTGTTTTCTGATGGGAGGACCGTCTCCAACACTCCGGTCAGCACTCTCAGCCATTGGCTGAGAGCACTGATCAGGAGCCAGTCGGCAGAACCGTTTCGGTCATGCCCCGAACGGCCAGCTTCTGTTGGACTGGCTCCAGTGTACATGACCCAAATGTTGGCCTGGGTTCTATTGAAACAGCCAATGCCATCTGCTATTCAGCCTGTAGGTACTAGGCTTGACAAAGAGTGTGCTGAAGCCTGAGAAAATTATTTTCTCTCTGATTCCTGTTTCAGAAATCCAACTACAGTACTCTTCAGCATAAACTAGTAATAACAACAGGTTAACAATAAACGGCTTAGTTGTCACAGTAAACTGTGTCCCCTTAAAATCAAACCAACCTTTAGGTCACCTGCACATCTTTTTGTAGCACTGATATTTTTAGTTGAAGAACAAAATTGTTCTGCCAATTTTGTTTTCAAAATATTGCCGACTTTGGCTTGGCTATATTATTATTACTATTATTTAGGATTTATATGGTGCCAACAGTTTGCACAGTGCTTTCCAATATAAAGGGAGACAGTACAGCTATAACACAATTCAATACAAGAGGGTTAGGAGGACCCTGGTCCTGAGAGCTTACAATCTAATAGGGAGGGACAAGTTGAACAAAAGATAATAACAGTGAGGTGTAAGGGGCACTTCAAATACCATATTACTATATATAACTTAGATTTATAATCTTTGTAAAATTGTGAAATATAGTAAATTAACATGTCTTTAGTGGAAGTTTATGAGTATGAAGAGATATCAAAATTTTACACTCACCTACTTGAATTTTGCGAGTGGAAAATGAGGGCTTGTGAGCTGGGCTGCCTGCCTAGGGGGGGGGGGGGGGGGGAGAGCACCGCCGGTGGGGTTGTTGATCGGGAGCCATTCTCCCAGCAATCGCCCCGGGGAGGAAGAGAGCCGCGGGATAGAACGCTGTTACAGAAGCTTAAATTATAATTGTCACCACTCTGCTCAACAGACCCACATAAAGCTGGTCCAATGCTGTGATGCATTCTGTCTATCACAGGCGCAGATCAGGAGGAGGCGGTGGCAATTATAATGTAAGCGCCAGTAACAGCGTGCTATCCTGCGGCTCTCTTCTTCCTCCAGCCATGCATTCCTCTGCCCAGGTGAGGCTTCAATGGGCACAGTGTGGCTGCAATGAGCACAGTAAGGCTAAAATGGCAACAGTATGGCTGCAATGGGCACAGTAAGACTGCAAATAGCACAGTGTGTCTGAAGTGGGCACAGTAAGGCTGCAAAGGGCACAATAAGGCTGAAATTGACACAGTGTGGCTGCAATGTGCACAGTGGGACTGCAATTGGCACAGTGAGGCTGCAACGGGCACAGTGTGGCTGCAATGGGCACAGTGTGGCTGCAACGAGCACAGTGTGGTTGCAATAGTGGGCACAGTATGGCTGCAATAGTGGGCACAGTGAGGCTGCAATGGTGAGCACAGTGAGGCTGCAATGGTGGGCACAGTGTGGCTGCATTGAGGGGCACAGATGAGGCTGCACTGATAAAGTTGTTGTTAATATTTATATTAATAATATTTTTGTAACTTAATTTTCCATAAAACATTTTAGTGTCATTTCATGAGATAATTTATGAGGGTGTGTATAGGGGCAGAATTAGGGGCGGAGCAGGGTTGGGCAGGGTTCGGATTGAGTGAGGCACTGGTGGTGAGTAACCTTTGATGTCTTGTTTGGTAGCTCAGGACTTGAAATTGTGAGTCCTGTGCATATATATATATATATATATATATATATATATATATATATATGCAGCTATCATTTTGCCTGAAAAGGAATGTTGGAAATAAACCAGTCAATAGTGCATCCACTTGGACCCACTTAAACCGATGTTCATATTTACTGCTTTGGTTTTTACGATCAAAGGAGTAAAACCATGTTAATGCATTCCATATAGAGTCACAAGGGCGAGCTTAGTAGTTATTTCCCCTTTGTAAAGAAGTCAAAATGTTATGTACTCATATTACTATCGGTCTTACTCCTAACGAAAAAAAAGTTCTTAATCTTAAACTCTAAGTCTTAAGTGCAGTAATCTTAAATGCTATATCTCAAACGTAGTAAACCATAACAAGAAATCAGAATCCAGCATGTATTGATCAGATTCCTACAAAGTGAAATTAAATGTATTGCTTTGGTTACTAAAATGAAAAATTAACTATTTTTGTAGTAATATTCTGTTTTAGACACATACGCTAGTTTTGCCGAAGATCCAGCCAACAATTTTATTTAGAGCTGTAACAATTAAAATTGCAGTGTGTGTGTGTGTGGGGGGGGGGGGGGGGGTAGCTGTCTAGAGCAAGAAATATAGGGATACATTTCCCACTAATTTCTGGAAGGCTCAGTGGCATTGTAAAGCTGAAGGAACATTTTACTCCATGAAAAAAAATTATAACGTGGGTTTTTTTTCATGCTCCCCTTAACATAATGGAGCAGCAGGGGGAGTAGCAAGAAAATAAGTATATGCCAATAGGGAAAAAGTAATTAAAGTGGCGTTGCACAGAAAAAAAAAAAAAATTCATCAAAATTCCTAAAAAAAAAAAAAAAAAATTTAGGAACTTTTTTTTGTAACTCACCTCTAAATGGCTGTTGCTAGGGGGTCCCTCTTAGTCTGCTTCCTTCAGTGCCTGGGCTCCTGACGTCACTTCCCCTCGGCGCAGGAAGGGCTTAGCTCTGCCCCCTCCCTCCTGTCAGTCATCTGGGACACGTGACAGGTCCCAGATGACTGCGCGGCCAATCACGGCACACCACGCCACTCGCGAATGCACAGTGGGTGCCCGGGTGTGGCTTCACAGTTAGAATTCCGACACTGCCGAGTGGAGGGGGGGAACGAGCGGCACTTGGTTGCCCTGCATCACTAGACCCTGGGACAGGTAAATGTCCGATTATTAAAAGTCAGCAGCTGCAGTATTTGTAGCTGCTGACTTTTAAGGAACTCCTCTTTAAGGTGGACTGGCCACACAGGAAAAAGCAACAAGCTGACTTAATTTTCACCCTGCACATTCTAATCTTCATTTTGCTTCTCCACCACTCAATTCGGTAGAATTCTCCCCCATGTGGATGCCATGAGCAGCCAATCTCCAAATACCAGTACTGTCATGTGGGATGGAAGTGAGTTACAAGATCTACCAATTCTTGAAGTATAGTAAGACAGACGGTATACTCATTTCGGTGCAAAGCAATAAGTTGCCCTTTACCGCACAGTGTGTTGGAGTGCTATTATATACAATGAATGGCACCAGACAATGCATAAAGCAAGTGCACCACTGTTACTGCAACACATAAGTGTTAATGGGTTCTTATTTTTTCTCTGGGCATTCTGCTGAATGGAGAAGCAATGAGTAAAGAGAAGGTGAGCAAGTGCTGATGGGGCTAGAATTAAAGTGAGCCCTTTGACTTGCCCTGAATGGTCAAAACTGAGATTTGCTTCAAGAGATAGACAATGCATGTCTGGGTGGACCTGACCTAAAACATTTCTAAAGTAACAGCAGTGTCGAACTGCACACAAGTTGTGATATGGGTAGGTATCTGTTTTAGCAGATATTGTGTCACTATTGCCTCTTGATTCCGAGGTCAAGAAAGGGCATTGGGTCTAATCTTTGAGATTAAAGTGGATGGAAACCCGATTCAGGAAATTTGGGCTGGGCACATATATCTGCAGTGTTTTGTTATCACTCTTCAAAGCACTATGTCCCGTGACTGTCTCCTGTCCCGTTCTTCTGTTAGCCTGATAACGCCTGACAAGTTCTCTATCACATATGATAAAAGCAGCCAGAGTTATGTGTTGGGGAAAATGCTATAAATAGATTATTAGAGCCCTGAACAATTCCAGGGACAGAGCTAAAAGTCTCTACCTATGACGAGAGGGGGTGTGTGCCTTTCCTCCAATCAGCTGTCTTGGTGGTATGCCCAGGCTTCACTGCAGTGCTAACCAGGAAGAGAAAATCTCCTAACAGGATGTTCACTTTCTAAACAGTATATAAAGATGAAGACAGCAGATATACAAGTAAAACGCATGTAGGGAGATTTGTTTTGTCCCTGTGCATCATCTGAGGCTGTTCACTTCACGGGATATATGTGAGGGTTTACATTCACTTTAAGCCCCACTCACTTTCATTAAGCTGTAAAATAATAGCACTTCAGTATACAGTAGCAGCATTGGCATTTGATAGTTGATTGACAAGGTGGGGATTAGCATCTGCAGGAGCAAGCCTTAATTTTATCTTGGCTATGCCTCTATGTCCTCTATGTAAAAGTTGTAGGATGAATTACTTGTTCCTTCTAAAAGGGAAGCACTGGTGCAAGAATAGACTCTGTATATGCCCGCAAGTTAAGTAGTAACTCTTGCACCCAGTTCCGCATCCCAAGATTAGATTAGATTAGGCAAACAGCTTACAAATGACACATGTCATTTGTAAGTTGTTTGTCTATTCTAATAATGGATTGGAACTCAGATCTGAGTAAAAGATTTGCTATGTATGTTGATCTGACTAACATGGGAACTTGGTACCTGCCTAAGCTCAGAAACATTTCAGTTTAGGTCAAGTCCACTCAAGAGATATTACTTTGGTGGCGTATTGGCCCTGTCTCCTAAACCTTGGAAAGCTGTCTATCTATTTATGTCCAATGAATAGATAGACAGTGTAGAACAGATACATCAGCAAGATCATTTAGCTTTAAAAAATCCATAGCTTCAAAATACATTTTATACAGTAAATATATAAATAAATATAAATATATATATATATATATATATATATATATACAGTATATCTATCTATCTATCTATCTATCTATGTGTATATATATATATATATATATATATATATATATATATATATATATATATATATATAGATAGATAGATAGATAGATAGATATAGATAGACAGATAGACAGACAGATAGATAGATAGATAGATAGATAGATAGATAGATAGATATAGCTATATCGATATAGATCTATATAGATATCTATATCTATAATATCAATATAGATCTATATCTATAGATCTACAGTGTATATATATATATATATATATATATATATATATATATATATATATATATATATATATATATATATATATATATATATATATATGCTGTAAAAAGGAGCATATCGTTATAATAGTTATGATTGTCTCTAAAAGACAGACTTAATAAAATGAGCAGCCATGGGAATGAATGAATATTCCACTATAACAAGTGCAGTTAAATATTAATTTATCTTTCTATAAATATTTACATGAAACATATGGCATATTTCATTTTGCCCAGAAAACTGCCATTTTGCTTTGTCTGCCAGCCTATATCAGACTCAGAGATCTATAAATTTCTAACAAAATTGTACTCTCAGTGGCCACATCGTCATATATAATAAGAGATGAATACACAGCTGGTATTATCGAGCAAATAACTTGTGTTTATGTGTTAGGATTGCTGCCATACAAATCGTAAACTCCATTCAGTGTAAGTTATTTTCTATTACATTGCATGTCTTCGGACTGAAGAAGTAATTGTATTATCACTTGTACATCCCAGCAGTTGATGTCCATTGATAAAAGTATCCAGTTATTTTTACATTATTTTGAAGAGTATAGGGAGATAAAATTCTCCATGTGTTTCAGAGTTATTTTAATATCAGGCAATATTTTCATCTACTGACATCGAACGGGAACAGACTGACTTGCAAATGTATGCTGCATTTTGCAATATGTGAAGTTGAAGTATGTTCACAGAAAAATATTAGAGGCTATGGCTTTAGGGTCCATCCATAACATGTACATTGGACTGCATTAGGCTGTGTTTCTCAACACAGGTCCAATGCAATAATAAGCTAAAATCCATTATTTCTAATAGGCTCAGTTTACACCAATGTGTTGTGAAAATGGAACATGCTTTACTCAAAAGCAGCACAACATGCTGCAATACACATTATGGAAAGACAATACATGTATTTTGATAAGCAGACACCCTTCCTGTAGGCTGTGAGGTGGGGCCTTTGTGGATGTAACTTGTTTTCCCAGCACATCCCACAGATGCTCGATTGGATTGCAATCTGGAGAATTTGTAGGCCAATTCAACACCTATCAACTCTTTGTTGTGTTCCTCAAACATCCTTTGAATTTATCAGACCAGACCACCATCTTCCCTTGCTTTGTAGTCAAGTTCTGATGCTAATGAGCCCATTGTAGGCTCTTTTGACTGTGGACACAGGTCAGCACAGGAACCTTGGTTTGTCTGCAGCGATGTAGCTCCATATGCAACACACATCAATGCACTGTGTTTTATTACACCTTTCTATCCGAAATAACATTAACGTCTTCAGCAATTTGAGCTGCAGTAGCTCTTCTATTGGATTGTACTACAAAGGCCAGCCTTTGCTCTGCACATGCTTCAATACACCTTGTCCGCCCATGACACTGTTCTCTATTTGCTGGTGGCATCCCAGTCTTAGTCCATGGGTTCTATTCTAATATTGAGTTGGCCTATCCTTTGCAACTATAACAGCTTCAACTTGTCTGGGAAGGCTGTCCATGAGGTTTAGGAGTGTGTATATGGGAATTTTTGACCATTCTTCCAGTGCAGGCCAGTGCAGGCCAGTCAAGTTCCTCCACCCCAAACTCGCTCATCCATGTCTTTATAGACCTTGCTTTGTGCACTGGTCCAAATCATTGGGTGGAGGGGGGATTATGGTGTGGGGTTGTTTTTCAGGGTTTGGGCTTGGCCCCTTAGCTCCAGTGGAGGGAACCCTTAAGGTGTCACCATACCAAGACCTTTTGGACAATTTCATGCTCCCAACTCTGTGGGAACAGTTTGGGGATGACCCCTTCCTGTCCCAACATGATTGCACATCAGTGCACAAAGCGAGGTCCATAAAGACATGGATAAGCACGTTTAGGGTGGAGGAACTTGACTGGCTTGCACAGAGTACTGATCTCAACCAGTTAGAACACCTTTGGAATGAATTAGAGTGGAGAATGTGAGTCAGGCCTTCTCATCCCCATCAGTGCCTGACCTCACAATTGCGCTGCTGGAAGAATGGTCAAACCTTCCCATAGACACACTCCTAAACCTTGTGGACAGCCTTCCCAGAAGAGTTGAAGCTGCTATAGCTGCAAAGGGTTACTTAAGCATTGCTAAAATTACATTTCTTTTTCAAACTTCAAAATAATTCAAATGTGCATTTAAGAGAGTAGTTCTGCGATTACAGAACTTTCAGGTTGTAATTAGTTGACTGCTTTTATGAGAGGTCTGAATAGAGTTTAAGGTTACATTTTTGGCACCCCAACTGCTGTCTTACGTTTAACATAGAGAGCCTTTCCTCTTTGGTGATGTACTAGTCAAGGGTGTTACTATATCAAGAGTGATGCTGAAAATGGAAGGGTTCTCTTACCACACCAAGTGATCTTCTGATTATAGTAAACAGACCTTTCCACAACTCAGTTTATTCAGAAGGTTGCTGGAATACATTTTCTTGTTGAATATAGAGCAGTGTCAAGCATGGATTTGCACAATAGCTTGCAGTCTATATAAATAGCCTGCTAAGTATTTTTTCCAACAACACTTTTACAATCAACACTTTTATTTAAAAAAAAATCCTTGACCTAGTAAAGAGCATATTGTTTTGAAAATCAACCACTTTGACTCTTAACCCTGATGTGTCCACCACGTAAAGAATTGTACAATTCCCAAATCATGATTATATGGATTCCTGAATTGTGTGACTATCCAAAAGATAAGATCCACATTATTCAGACAGCTCAAACATTTAGAAAAGTCTCTTGGTTGTCAATTTTGGACAAATATACTCTTTTGATGAAGGACAGTGGAATAATACATTCTGCAGATAGTGTTCATTGCCTATTTTATGTTGTTAATTCTGTAAAGACTTTTGTGTTCATAGAAAAACCTTGTAATCTGGTTTGTTGCTAAGGTGGGCTATCTATAGTTGCGTGTTGTCTACTATTATTTACAATAGTCAAAGAAATGTTACTAAAGAGGCAGTGTTGAAATTGGCTTCAGTTACCACTACACAGCAGGTGACATGAATTCTGTGCTCCTGTGGCTAATGTATTTATCAGATTACCAAATTCAGATGATATAGTATTTATTAAGGTATGTGACAGTGCAAAGCCCTGCCACTGTGTAATAGTAGGCAAAGGTTACACAGGGTTTGCACAAATGCACAGTGCAGGATAGAAAACAGTTGTCAGTTTTTTATTTTCTTTTGTTGTAATTGCTGGCTTGGGGCCTGGACTTTAGAGGCTTCTAAGAGCTACACGAGGGAAGAAGCCTCCAACTCAGTGTCCTGGGGACTGTGTGTTCAGGTGTGCGCATGCTTTATAATCACAGGCTTGGCCATATCTCGAGGCTCCAACCAGGAGATAGGTATGCTCCACTGAGGAGAAAAGTACACTCAACCCAAAAGCCAGGAGATCTCAGTCTAGGAGACAGGAGGACTTTATATTGGCATGGGCCCATGCAGCAGGGAGATAAAACTAAAGAGCGCTGAGAAAGCTGCAACTGCTGTACATGATCACAGGTGTGCTGTTAGTCGGCGGGAGGACCAAGGGAAAAGGACTGAGTAGTGGTGCTGTGAAGACAAGGAACCAGGTGGCTTGGTATTATTTTGTTATTTTCTTGTTTTGGTTTTGAATGCTGTATGAGACTGAAACCCCTGTGTATGAATCCTGATGTAAGGAACTTTATTTTAAAGAGGAAGTAAACCCTGATGGGTGTTACTTCCTCTTTGATTCCCTGCAAAGGTAAAGCAAATATCTCCTAAACCGTGTAGGCTTAGGAGATATTTCTTGGACCTACACGTAAGCCTTAATCTAGGCTTACCTGTAGGTCAAGGTGGTTTGTAAGGGTTTACAACCACTTTAAGGGCCAAGTTCACGTTTGTTCACCTTTTTTTTGCTAAATTACAGTATGGATGTTTCAAAACACTGCTCTGTTACTTCTGCCTTACTTCCTGAACAGACTTTAGCTCATGAGACAGGAAGGAGTTGACCAGCTGACCTCGCACACCCTGTGTCATGACCTAAAGTCTGTCCAGGAAGTAAAGCAGAAGTAATGGCACAGTGTTTTGAAACAGCTATAAAGACAGTTCAAAAGGAGTACATTAATGCTATACTGGTACATAGGGACGCTGGAATTTAGAAAAAAGGTGAACTTAGCCTTTAAAGGAAATTGTCCAACAAGCCCTGAAAGTTCTGACTATTGTGGACTCACTGGAAAATGCTACAACCACTGATCTAGGTTCCCCAATATAACAGGTATCACAACGAAGCAGAGTAGGGGGTAGGCATTGATAAAGGATTTCTATGGTCTACAGCGTACTATGCCAGTAGCTCCCACTTACCTTCTGTGTGATGGTCATGGTATACTCCTTTCTCTACCTCTAGTGGCATTCTCTTGCATTCTTATATAAGGGGCATAACAGCTGCCCATACCACTGACTGATACACTTAGTTACACAGAGGTATGTTAAAGTTGGCCATACACTAGTGGAATTGTGTTCAACATTTTTAATTTTAAGAATATTTTTTCACGTTTTTAATCATTAGAGAAGTCAAATTGACATTCATTTTAGACCATGAGAATATTTGCCAGATTTACAGAATGGTACTAGTGTCTCATTTGAAGCGATTGTAAAGCTTCACATTTTATTTTATTTTGTTTAAATAATAAACATGTTATACTTACCTGCTCTATGCAATCATTTTACACAGAGCAGTCCTCCTGTCCTCCTCTTCTTGCCCCCCCCCCACTGACACACCTGGCCCCTCCCCCATGCAGATTGCCCCCATAGTAAGAGGTTATTCTGCTAAAGTCTGTTGGAGCTGACTGAGGGACTGTCTTTTGAGCATCTGTAAGAAGGTGTTTGGAAGATTTTGGGAGGAGACATCCAATTATCCAAGGACATTAGTGAGTACAGAACGGTGTGATAGATCCCTGAAACGGTGTGCTGCTGATATCCCTCTTGTGCTAGAGTCAGCATTGATTAAAGAGGACATTGTTGATGGTGTCTTGGTATTGCTCAGCCCAATATTTGCTGCAAGCAATGATTGTGCTCAGATTCTTAAGATTTTAAGTTGCTGCTTAAAGTTGCTGAAGTATCCCACAGTTACCCTACTCTCATCCACATTCAAGTTCTGCAATAAAGCCTCATAAAAGCATAGCCTTACACTGATTACTAAGCCAAGAGTGACTGTGCTGGTGTGCATGGAGGTGGGTGCAAGTGGTGGGAAAGAGCTTTGGGACCTAAACAACAGGGCTCCTGCGGGAGTGATTACTACACACACAATTATATTTTATGAATATATAACTAGATTGATGCTATTTTTTATATCTGCCTGTAACCCAGTTTTAAAACCCATTACCATCATAAACCTTTTGCCAAAATGCCAACACAGTAGTGCTGCCAAGTGGTCCCGAGGGTGGCTAAAATGGAGAAGCTTTGTGTATAGTTCCTGTTACAGCAATTCTTTTTTTTTATAATTAAATACCATCGGAAGAAACAAAAAAAACAAATATGAAGCTTATTACTCTCTTTCAAATAGAAAGGCTGGAAGATGGACTATTAATATTTCATGAGCGGAATAGAAACTGTTTGCATAGCATGCTGCAATGGGAAAAATCCAGTGTTCCTGAGTGACATCATTTAACACCTCCATCCTATGAAAAAAAAAGTGCTGTGCACGTGGAGAAAATATTTTACTTATAAAATATTAACCAAGCATCTTCCATCGGAGCTGGTTTACTCAGTATGAGGTAAGGAGTTTGTTTGTTAGTCTGCATATTCCATCAATTTGCGAGGTGACCTAAGACACAGCTCGCTTCAGCGTTGTGATATATTGTGGGATAATGAAGCGTAATTATTGAATGTTATGGAAAGTCTAGGATGTTCTGGAATGCATCATGTTTTGCTGAAGCTGGCCACTGTCGTAACCTAAATGAAGCCCTTTGCCCCAAAGCAGACAGCAATTCTATAGGGGTCCGGAGCACTTACCAGTGACTATAAACAAATGTTTGTTTAGGACATCAAAGCTTCCGCTTAACGAAGTGTTTGAAACAAAGTCATATAAAAAAATATTATGATTACAATTTACAGATCGGAATAATGCTGCATATCTCCTTATCATAAGAATTTGTTATCTGTGTTGATATTTTTTTAAGCTCTGGGGCGTTGGTCCCAATCTTGGGTATGTCACTGCTTCATGCAATACATTTGGGAAAGAACAAGAATGGCCATTTATTGTGACAGAATATTCACAAGCGGTGTTCAGACAGGAAGTGTATGAAAAGCTTCCTGTCTGATACTAAAAGCTAACCAGCAGGCAGCCAGTCTGACTTACAAGAAAGATAGACCCCATGCTGGCAGATCCCTCTAGAAATCAGAATTACTTAAATCAATTGTTAAAGAGAAGTGCGGAAGAGAAGACTAGGAAAAAGATGAAAAAGATGGAAAGGAGAATGCTAACGGGGTGAACTAGAGGGGAGATAAAAGAGTTGTGATGGAGAAGAGAAGGGGCCATGCCTAATCACAACATCTGGATCCTGGAGGCAACGACTGTAAATGCCCTTCGTTTTTTTGATTTTTAGCACCCCTGCCTCGCCAGTTCTGTTTCCCTTAGTACAGTGAAAAAGACACATCAGGGTTGCTTTACTAAAGCAATAGATCACGTTCCCTTTGCAAAGGAAATTTGTAGCTAAGAGATTGTTCGCAAAAATTCCCCTTGTAATTGCTTGAGCATTCTTTCTAAAGTGAATTTCCACTTAGCGTCACCTCATTAATTACATTCATTAAAGAAGAATTATAAGTATGGATATTTTCATGTAGTTACATTGGTCTAGCTTGGGTCAGTCTAGCTACGCATATACTATATACAGTATGCATAACTACACTTGAAGCTGGAAATCATTGTATTAGGAACTGCTAATACTGTGATTTACACTAGCTTCCCGATCCCATGCCTGTTGCATTGTTGCCCACTCATGGGTGCCAATTGGAGATTGCTTCACATTTTTTAATGAATGAAAAGCATTCTCTGATTGGATGAGGCAGAGTGGCCGAGCAGTGATATATCATTGTCCACCTCATCCATTCAGATAATTCTTTGCATGTTGCCCCTGCTGAGTGGGGACCTTCTCTGTTCAGTAAGCAGCAGGGCAGCTGCCCACAAGATCTAAAACAGAAGGGAGATCAATGTAGTAGCAGTGCCCACTACGGTAATTTCTGGGTTTCAAGTATAGTAGTATATGCATAGTTATATGTAATGTATATATGTAAAAAGACTCCTAACTACCCCTAATTTATCTTTAAAGCAGAACTTATCATAAAAAGTGCTAATATTTCTCTCTCTTGTCCCAGCCTGTAACTGGGTTGCATGTTTTTTTGGAGATGGGGGAGAGAGTACAACTTTTTTTGGTACCCATTCCCATTTCTACAATCCTTGCCTAGGCAAGGATGACATCACTTATCCCACCCTCTCTGCCCATGTGATCTCTTGCATTCACAGTGGAGAGCTTGCTGTGATTCACCAGGAATAGCCAGCTCCCTAATTCAAGATGGCAGTGCCAGGAACCAGCATCAATGGGAATAATCAGCTGCAGGAAAACTTTGCTGTCAACTATGGACTGGTAAGTACCTGAATTTTGGGGAGGGGTGGAGAGAGTACCATTTTTGTAGGTACCCGCTCCCACTTCTTTAATACTTGCATAGGTTAGGATGATTATCCCACCTCCCTCTCTGCCCTTGTGATCTTGTGCAGGCACAGTGGGGAGTTAGCTGTGGTTCTTTAGGAAGTAACTGCCAGCTTCCAAATCCAAGATGGTGGTGTAAAAGCCAGCTCCCAAATCCAAGATGGCAGTGCCGGGGACCTGCATCAATGAGAAGAATTGGCTGCAGGAAGACATCGCTGGAATCTATTGACTGATAAGTACCTGTTTTTTGGAGAGAGGGTAGACACTGCTGTTTTTTTAGGTACCCGCTCCCACTTCTGTAATTCTTGCCTAGGCGAGGATGACATCACTTATCCTGCCTCCCCCCCACCCTTGTGATATTGAACATGTACAGTGGGCAGCCACCTGTGATTCATCAGAAAGTAACAGCCAGCTCAAAAATCCAAGATAGCAGAGCCGGGAACCCACATCAATGAGAAGAATAGGCTGCAGGCAGACATTGATGGTAACTATGGACTGGCAAATACCTGATTTTTAAAAGGCAGCAGCTACAGCATTTGCAGCTGCTGACTTTTAATTTTTATACCGCCGATAGTTTGAGCCGTGCGTTACAAAATGAAGGCAGACAGTACAGTTACAATAGGATACAATACATGAGAAATCAGAGATCCCTGCTCATTAGAGCTTACAATTTAAAAGTATACAGCAATTCTAAGAAACTTGGAAATCACTTTTAAGACAAACTCTTCTTCTTTATTTTTTTTAAGCAAAACATAAGGCTATCTTACGACATTATATGCAAAACTTTAAGGAGAGAGAAACCCCCTGCTCATTAAAGAAGCACTGCCATTTAACAGTTTTATCATGCCTACATTAGCTAATCACCCCTGGTGAGTGGTGGATTCATTAGCCCATCACAATCAGGCTCATTAGTGATGTCACCTGCCAGATGACTCAGCAGCAGGTAAGATCAAATTGAACAAAATCAGCGTAGCAGCATTTATGGAACCGCCAGCTTGGAATACACTGCATTCAAAGAGGATACATGCTCATTATCATGTGTGTCTTAACACCTCTGTGAAGCACACACACTGATCTTCAGTTAATGAATAGAAGGACTCCTGAGTACCTGGAAGGTTTCATGCATTTTGTGATTTAAATAAAACAGTTGCTTTTCTTGACTGTTAACAGCAAGACAGAATTATCCAAGCATTTTTAAACCATATTAAAAAGAAGATGCAAAGAAAAACGAATGTATGAAAAGGCTGTCAACTCCAGGTGAAGAGTTGGCCCATGTTTTGGAGCAGTGGTTCTCAACCCTGTCCTCAAGTAGCCCCAACAGTTCATATTTGCAGGTTTCCCTTTATGTTGCACTGGTGCTTTAAATCAGAATCAATGACTTGGTATTTTGGACAGCTATTTTATCTAAGAAAAAATCCCAAAACATGGCCTGTTTGGGGTACTTGAGGACAGGATTGAGAACCACTGTTATGCATCACTTAGTGTCCTAGAATATGGTGATTACAACCCTACCCATAACCCCTTCATAAGCCTCATTGAGTTTCAGGAGCTATATAATATAATATTATAATTGTACAGTATGTATTATTACTATATAGGTTTATGGGCACCACATTATACCCTTTTGTTGCTCAAGACAGTTCATTCTACCTTTGCTGTCAAGGCCTGGATTTGAACCCAGAACCTCTGCTGTGTCCGGGAAAGTCTATCTCCTTGCTGAGTTACCTGAAATACTGGGCAGTCCCCTGGACAATTGCTTGAATGATTTGGTCTTGATCTTTGTCTTGAACCCTCAACTCTTTGCTCTTCCCATGAGCTTCCTGATTTAAGCCATGTCTCTGGACTTCCTGTTTGCCAGATTACTGTGCTCTCTCCAGCCAATATCTTGCTCCTGTCTTCCACATTGTCGTCCATATTATGCTAGCACTCGTTATTGACCCTTGGCTTGTTCCTTGACTACACTTCTGCCTGATTCCAGCCTGTAACTACTCGTTATCAACCTTTGGCCTGTTTACTGACTACGCTTCTGTTTGATCCATACCTGCTTATCTGCTACTGGAGCATGGCTTGCTCACCTTGCAGTGGGTCGATCCTGAGGACTGCGACCTGCTCCTAACATGCAGCAAAATCCATCTCCACCAACAGGAGCTCTGATGAATATGGGATAGTACTCAGACTCCACACCTCAGGTAAGCCTGCGTCATTCACCGCGGTGACTGCCTGTGTACCTATCCTCTTGGTTGATGGTAGTTCCGCTACTGCTATAGCAACTGGTCTTCGAGCCTGACCCCTGATTGTGACACTTTCTTTCTAGACATTAATAACATCCCACAATCAGTGACACACCAGCAGGGCTCAATAATACCAACAGCCTCATCTAGACCCACCATCATCTTTAGGTTGTGGTCTTTTTCAAATAACTAAGGTTGATGACTAAGCTAAGGAGTCACCGAGGTTCCCTATTTCTGGTAGGTGGAAAGAGGGCAGATGGCTACAGGAGCTATCATGTCTTATGCCCCGTACACACGAGCGGACTTTTCGACATCCAAACTCCGACGGACTGAGTCCGTCAGACTATCCGATCGTGTGTGGGCTGCAACGGACTTTAGCTTTGCTAAAGTCTGACGGACTTTAGAAATGAAGCATGCTTCAAATTTTCCCGACGGAACTCCGCCGGACCCGGTCCCCTTAGAAAAATTCGCTCATGTGTGTGCTACTCCGACGGACTAAAACCGACGCTAGGGCAGCTATTGGCTACTGGCTATGAACTTCCTACGTCGAATCCAGTCGTACGTCATCACGTTCGAATCCGTCGGAGTTTAGTGTGATCGTGTGTGGCCAAGTCCGTTCGGCCAAAAAGTCTGTCAGAACTCCGTCGGAACTCCGGCAGAACTCCTTTGGAAGTCTGTCGGACATAAGTCCTCTCGTGTGTACGGGGCATTACAGATACTGAGGCCAAAAAGTGATATAGGAAACATGCAGCACTGTCCTTTGATAATTGTCACAGATAACCAAGGATCCTGAAAGTTGGTTCAGCATTGGATCGAGTAGAGAAGGATTAAAAATCCTGTTTAATTTGTATTTATTTTTTTGTTGTCTGTGTCACATTGTGGATATTTTCCTGCACTCCCTGTCCTAGATATGGACTGAGAGGAAATCTCTACTAGGTCAGGGGACATCCCTTTCTAGGTTGCTACCTTGGGAACATGTGTCCCTATTAAAAGTTTTACTCCCATCTCTTGCTTTGATAACAACTCCAGAATTTTGGGCATCTGTTTCTGGAGACAGTGGTCACCAGGACAAACAGACAGATGCTTCCATGGTGATCATGGCACATAAATACTTACACTGGCCCAACCAGGATCAATGTAACTATGTAATTTTGATTTGTACTTGTATCTGCATTTTTTTAAGTTAGTGATAGGGTCTCCCTATTTTCAGGTAGGTGGAAAGAGGGCAGAAGGATACAGGAGCTATCACGCCTTACAGATACTGAGGCAAAGTGATATGGGAAACATGCAGCACTGTCCTTTGATAACTGTCACAGATAACCAAAGATCATAAAAATTGGTTCAGAATTGGATAAAGTAGAGAAGAATTAAAGGATATTTCCCTTTCCTAGGGACGGTGTGAAAAGAAATATCTACTAAGTAAGGGGAAATCTCTTCCTAGACTATTACTATGGGAACATGTGTGCCTATTGAAAGTTTTACTACCATCTCTTGCTCTACTAGCAACTTTTTTTTGGGCTTGCCATCCCTGGAGACAATGTTCACCAGTAAAAACAGATAGAAGCTTCCATGGGGATTATGGCACATACATGCTTACATTGGCCCAAGCTGGACCAATGTAAAAATTCCCAATCCATGGAATTTGTCTTTAAAGTACTTGATTTGTGCTTTTATCTGCATTTTTTTACGTTAGTGATATGGTATTCTATATTTTCAATTGTCAGTGCATTAAAGTGTTTTTTAACTCACCAATGTATCTTTACATAATCCTCTCTGTTTTTTAATGTAATGGCCCCCTGTGACTGAGCTATATAAAAATAACGCTGTATAAAACTTTTTTACAGAGTGCTGATCTGCACTCATTGACCCGCTGCCTCTCTCCTCCTCGGCCCCGCCCTCTGCATCTATCTGGCCATAGAGAGGAGAGAGAGGCGGGTCAATGAGCGCAGAGCGCAGATCAGCGCTCTGTAAACAAGGTATATAGAGCATTATTTTTTATAAAGCACAGTCACAGGGGGGCATTACATTAAAAAACAGACTATACTAAAAAGAAACAGTAATTTGAGCAGCCGGATGGGAGGGGGCGGAACAGACATGGAGCTGACAGGCAGAGAGGGGGAGAGGATGGAGGAGAGAACACAAGGGGCACAGAGGGAGGCTGTGGATGACGGAGGGACGTACACTGACAGCCCTCATATATTGGGGTCAGCATACAAAGGGGAAGGTAGCAGGATCAGCCAGGTATTATAGGTGATACAGGGGGCCAAATGACACAGCACAAGCACCGTGCTGTGTAACATGCTTTAAAGAAGCAGGATCTTTATTTTTATTTTTTGGGGTTAACAAACGCTTTAATAGATAGAGTAGAATTAGATGACGCCTAAAAGCCTTGGCACAGCTTGCAGATTCCATTTAAATCTGCAATGGTGTGTAACTGAGATCTCTATTATTAAATAAAATAAAGACAGGTTCCCTTGATGCCTAATTTGGTGGTGGAGTAAATATTGTATGGTAAATTATGCCTGCCATTGCACAGCCTATGCTGTTTTTAAATTCCCTAACTGGCTACCATTTTTTGGAAAACTCATTTTTGTACCCATAACCAATTCACCTGGCTGAGACTGTCATTATTGAAACATTATTTAGATTTATCCCCTGCAATGCAACAGTGTTAAAGGTTAATTACTTTAGTTGGCATGAAAAGCTTGAATAAGGATCGTTTCTTGAAAGCAAGCCAGTAAAAGAAACCCTCGAAAAATTCCAGCTTATAGTTACTGTAATTGACAATGATAGATGTCATACTATAGAATGGTTGTACTATGTAAAAATGTAGGATTATAATAATTGCAACTTATAGCAGTATTATACCTGAAAACAAAAATGTTTTATATTGCAGCTTACCAGTCGTTAGATGTGGTGGCTGTATTTGTTTTCTCTAACACACCTCCCGTATAAGAGTGCCTCAACTCTGGATAAAGGAGCAAAGGGGCAGATTTGGACAGCAGCATAGTCCGCTGCAATGTCACAGCCCTGCTAAAAATCACTGATCACCATCATTACTAGTAAAAAAAAAATAAAAGTCCCTAAATCTATCCCATAGTTTGTAGATGTGATAACTTTTGCGCAAGCCAATCAATATATGCCTATTGCAATTTATTTTATCAAAAATATGTCAAAGAATACATATTGGCCTAAACTGATGTATAACTGTGTTTTTTATTTATTTTTTTGGATATGTATTATAGCAAAAAGTAAAAAAAAAAAAATATTTTTTTTCACAATTGTCGCTATTTGTTTGTTTATAGTGCAAAAAAAAAATAAAAAGTAAAAAAAAAATGCAGAGGTAATAAAATACCATCAAAAGAAAGCTCTATTTGTGGAAAAAAAGTGGGACAGAGGGACTTTGTTTCAAATCAGAGACAGTCCCTCGAAATCAGGGATAGTTGGATGAATACCTGCTATTTCTGGGTATGTGTGAGCATGTAATCCTATTTCTGCACTTCCTCTCATTATGCAAGGCACGGTGCCTGAGCATGCCAAAAGCTCCTTAGCTTAGGCATCTATGTTAAATCTTGGTCAGCTTGACATGACACTGATCCCGAACCATAAGTAACTGGGACAACAGACTTGGGGAGCGCTGAAAGGGGACACAAGACTACAACATATTCAGTTTTTGGGATGGCCAGCTTGCCCAGGTAATCTACCATGTCGTAGATCTGGGTCCCCTTAACATGCTCCCCAAGTTTAGTGTCCCTGTCACTTATGGTTCGGGAGCAGTGCCATGTCAAGCTGACCAATATTTTCCATAGAGCTAGTGTATTTACATGACTTGAGAAGTTATGGGACACGTGGCCATCTCAACTTTGGAGCCTCAGTACCCTAAACAGCCAGTCACAAGGATTGAGCACTGCCACTTGCGGGGGTGAATGCTCTGGTCCCATTGTGTACTTAAAGTGGTTGTAAACCCTTACAACACACTTTGACCTACAGGTAAGCCTAGATTAAGGATTACCTGCAGGTCCAAGAAATATCTCCTAAACCTACATGGTTTAGGAGATATTTGTCGAAAGACAGGCACCGCTGTCTAGACAGTGGCGCGCAGGCGCACTGAGCACGGCACCCGTCAACGCCGATATGCTGCACATGGCGGTTCCCATGCGCGGGAGTGACGTCACCGTGGCTTCGCCGAATGACAGCGGCGGAGCGGCGAGACCCACCAAGAAGATGGATGCGCCCGACTACAGGGGACAACGGTGACTTCGCTGGCTCCTGTGTCAAGTAAGTGACACATAATGGGCTACTATGCGATGCATAGTAGTCCATTATGCTTTACCTTTGCAGGGAATGAAAGTGGAATTAAACCCATCAGGGTTTACTTCCTCTTTAAAAGTGGGGTATGCATATTACTTTGCTAGTTTGGAAGCTAAAATAATCTTTGGACCTCCAAAAAATATATATTGCTTTAGTTATGGGACACGTGACCATCTCAACTTTGGAGCCTCAGTACCCTGAACAGCCAGTCACAAGGATTGGGCACTGGCACTTGCGGGGATGAATGACTAGCTATATGCTGCTACCAAACTGTATTTGATTTTGAGTAGCAGCTAACAGAATGCTGGGTGCAAGCTCTGAAGATAAGGGACCAGAATGATCAATGTGCTAGTGGGGTGTCATTGTAGTTTCCTCATAACTAGACTTAAAATTAAGGATGAGTCGAACACCCCACAAAATTGTTGCTCTTTTTTTGCTTATAGTGCAAAAAATTAAAACCGCAGAGGTGATCAAATACCACCAAACAAAAGCTCTATGTGTGGGGAAAAACACATCAATTGTGTTTGGGTGCAACGTCGCATGACTGCGCAATTGGCAGTTAAAGCGGCGCATTGCCGAATCGCAAAAAGTGCTCTGGTCAGGAAGGGGGTAAATCCTTCCGGGGCTGAAGTGGTTAATATGCACAGAGCATTATCAACTTGTCTTAATATCTGCTTAGATTTCAACTTTAAGTGATCTGTATGCATGCCAGTCCCTGTCTGCACAAAGATTTTTTAAGCTAAAATTTTAGGTACCTGTGTGTCTGCCTTCAGGCAGTAAGCTTAAACCATTGTGACAAGTTCACTTTAAAGCTTTGATGTTTTCCAATCCTTACTTCTAAGCAGAGTGATTATGAACACATTGCACATACTGAATACTATAGGGTAATGTTTCTGCTTGCTGACAAAACAAGATTAAGGAGATCCATAAAAAAATGTGAATGTGGTGCTTGGTGGCGCAGCTTTGGTATATTTTATGTGCATTGCAGGCACTGATTCAGTGTCTGAGCATTATTCAAAAAGAATAATGCAACGGCTGTCATGGGGACTACAGGCAAACAAAGACTTTTCGTCCAGCAGATCTAAAACGTGTGTTGAAAAATTATCTTTCAAGGCCTAGGCTATAAAAATCAGCATAATGGACGTCTCACAATTCATGATGCTAATTTGTTAGATGTGTGTAGAGCAAGACAATTATATGCCGTTAATAACAGTGGTGGTCTATAGCCTTCAGATTCCTGCATGCCTTAAAGCAAAAGCTAAGAATGCAGTCTATGGCTTCCCAGAAGGTAAGTACACACTAAGTTAATAGGGGCCGAAGGGACAGGATCATTTAAAGGGGTTCTCTAGTACTTGTTTAAATTGAAAATATAGTGCATTACAAGTGTGTACACATTTTTAGTTGTTGTTGTAATGTTTGCTTTGAATACATTTTGTGTCTGGTTGTTCCAAGTTCCATATTTTAATTATTATATTTCATGTAAGTTCACTTGCTTGTAGTCCTAAACTAAATGGTTATCTATTGCAAAAAAATGTCTCAAGGTCCTCAATACAGTCACACAAAAACCTTAAAAAAAAAAACAAATGGTATGAAGCCCCTGGTACTAAAAATTTTAACCACACACAAAAACACCTGAAACTCGGGCTCAATGGCCCCCCCTAAATATCAGAGCAATATATATAGAAGCAGGTCAGTAAAGAATTTTTTAAATCTTTCCCATCCAGTCCCGGCATCTTTTAAATGGGTCTTTACCCATAGGGACAGGACTGACTACACATTCACATGACCACTGTAGTTGGTTGTCACAATGGTCACATGATCAGAAGTCCATTTAGGGTTTCCACCTCATCCCTTTAAACCTGAACACCTTTGAATTACACAGGTTCTGAGGCTAATTAAATGCAGAAAAGGCACCAAGGTGAGTTTAATTACCTCCTTAATCAGCCACAGAACCCGTGTTTAATATGTGTTCGGGTTTATAGGGATGAGGTGGCAACCTTAAGTCCATTCCATCAGCTCGCCATCATAACTATAGACCTCAGCTCAGTCATTGTGGACAAACTTAAAAATAAGTAATGCTCTAATGCTACCATCACTGATACCAGCCAGCATGACACACAATGAACAGGTGCAGATTATGCAAAACAGCTTGTTAGGCGACAATGTGCTACAGAACAATGACAACTGATCACAAACACGACGCCAACTCTCTGTGACCAAAGTTAAACCAGGTATTGTAAGGTGGCTTTGGCTCTGCTCTCCACCCATAGTACAGGTTTAGTGCGCTTTGTCCCCTAATGGGCTTAAAGAAAAAGTACAGCCAAAGCTTGCATGGCTGTACTTCTCCATTTGGATCACAGGAGTGCAGTTCGGTCTGTACTCCTATGACCCATCTTTAATGGACAGCAGGCTGAAGTTCACTGTCTGCTGACGTCTCATAGCTCTGATCCAGGGAAGGATCACGGCCATATGGCCAGGATCCACCCACATGCCTGGAATCTCTAGACCAGAACCTGGCTCAGCCTCTCAGCAAGCAGCTGAGAGCCTAAGCCTGAGCTGGCCACTCCCGCCCCCTCCGTAACTCAGCTTTCCAGTGAGCGCAGTGGGGCAGAGCAGCTCTCAGCTGACAGTCACCAGCTCTCTGCTCAGGGAGCTCTGAGAACCGCTCAGTTCTCAGTCTTAGAGACGGTAGTGGACAGATGCAGCATCAGTAAGTATCCAACTAGGTAAGTATGATACCCCATCTGTGGATACAAGCCTATATAACCTTCTTTTAACTCAGAGGTCCATTGGATCTGGTAAGAGTTTTGATTTGTTGGTGGAGGACTAGTCATTCTGAATACTCTCAACATAACTTGCATTGTGTCTTTCCTCACGAGGTGTTCCTGTTTTCCATTACTGAAGAACTTTATTTTTATGAATATTGTTCCTCTCTCATATGTATATTGACTTATATATTGCGCTGCCCTTATTTTCTTACATAGGTGTTGTGATTAAGCTTCAAGTGTACAGCTTGCATTTTTGCTATATTATTCTGAATTTTGTGTGTGCTGATTGCTTTATATTATAAGTATGATCCCCCCCCCCCAAAAAAAAAAAATCCAATACTTCTATTTTAATCATTGTGGCCTCAACGATTAAGCAGGGGACACACTGCATCTGAGGGCCCTGTCCTGTAATGGGGCATCATTCCTCCCACTGGTAATAATAATGGGCCACTATTCCACCCACAAAAACAAATAGTGGGATATGGTTTACCTCCACATTTTTTTAATCCCACTGGCCACAGTCTGGTCTCCCTGAAGCCTGAAGGACAGTTAATTGGACCTTTGTTTAGACAGTTTGGAGATCCCTGATCTATAACATAGCAAATCTGCACTTGAATAAAAAAATGTCAAACATAAAACTCTATATTTGTTTTTCCTTAATGCAGAACTAAGCTCTTTCAAACAACATTAACTATGTTTTAATCCTTATGTTGATAGCATTATAAAATATATAAGAAGATATATTATATTTACTTGTTTAACTTTTTTGTTTACATATTTTTTTCAGTTGCTCCCTGGTTTCTGGCCAAAATGAAAAAAAAAAAACTTTGTCAAAAATGATGTCATACATCTCAGGGGTCTTCATGGACAATTGTTTAAATTCTTCTGGAGAAGGGGCTTTCCTAGCTAAGTTAACTCTCTTTCCTGCATGCCTGAGCTACTCCCTGGATTCCAGAAAGTAAATGCTACATGAATCATCTGCCCTTACTAAAGATGGCCATGGCTAAAAATCCTAGGGAGTGATTTCTCAACTAAATAAAGCTTAAAGGCATGGTGAGTTTGCTTTGGTGAGTTTGCTTTGAATATTAAAAATGTATATATAGAGCAATGATTCTCAACCAGGGTTCCGTGGAACCCTAGGGTTCCTCCAGAGGTTGCTAGGGGTTCCTTCAGCATTGGGCAATTTCTGCCTCTCAGGTAAGTTCCCACTAACACCATTGATCTTTTTAGCTATCTGTAAGGAGGTAATTCTTCCCAATGACCACAAGTATAAGGACCATTCCTCTCCGTGACCATCACACTAATGTATCATGTGTTGTAAACTTCACATTTTTAACAGGGGTTCCTCGAGACCGGAGAGCTATTTCAAGGGTTCCTCTGTGTTGAAAAGGTTGAGAAAGGCTGATATAAAGTTTTCAGTTTGTAGTGCTCAGTAGACTTGTGCACAGCGGAAAATTTCATTTAGTTTTGGTTCGTTGTCATTCGTAAAATACATAATTTCATTCTGTTATATTCGTTATGTTACGTTAATACGTTTTCTGATAATTCGTTATTATTCGTAGAGTGTCGAATTCATTTGTTCGTATTCGTTGAAATTCGCTATTTATGTATATATAGACATTCGTGATAATGATTCGTAGTTTGGAAAGTCATTTGTTTATTGAATCTTTTAACACACACAATGACAACATCTCTTCTCCTCGGCTCAAATACAATACAACACCCGTCTCACTCTTCTCAGGAATGCACTTTGCCAGTAATCCAACCTCCGGCACAAAATTAATTAGCTGATTGGACTATAAGATTTACTTTGAGCTGACCTTTTGTTTCATTAGATCTTTAAAGAATTACCGAATCATGTTGAATTCATTCGAATTAATTCATTATATTTCTTTCGTATTCGTTGTTAATCGTTATTTTTTTATTCGGACATTCGGATGCATACGAATGTCCGAAAGATGCAAAATTCGGCCGAATTTCAATTCGTTACGAAACTAATTGCACAAGCCTAGTGCTCAGCTACAGTTGAGTACCACTTTAAAAAATACAGAATATAGTAAATAATAATGACATGTGAATTCATCAACAGTTTTACAATAAAAATATTACTAAAAAAGAACCATAACCATATTTCGGATCCCAAACTTGTAACGCTACTGTTGAATATTATTCGGAGGTTGCCACCAAAATGATATATATTCCCTTCTTTTCACAAGCCACTGTTCTGAATTAATTTAATCCCATGAGCAAAGTTAGATGCGCACATGGTTTTAGACTGCACCGCTGGGATTTTTGTGCATTTTAATATATCACAATTGGCTGTTATAGTGAGAGGAATAGAGGTTACCACTGTAATTTCCCCAGAAGTTAGTCACGGGGAAGTTAAGTAAACATTTAGCTTTCTTAATTAAATGTCAAGCTCACTGGTCCATCCCTAAATCCATAATGTCAATTTGCTTTTTCAGCACAGTCTTAAAGAAAAATGTTTATAAAGTATGTTCCTTCAATAGAATGGGAGAAAAGCATACACATTAAATGCCATGGAGAAAAGTAGAGGCAAAATTAACTTTTTAAACCAACGATATGATAGCTTTAAAAAAAAAAAATGTGGCTATTCTTAGGTTAGCTAGTTTATATCTTAATCTTTTCCATTTTAATTCACCTGTTTTTTTAGTCATATGTGTTCTGCGTTTTACTTCATTAGTGTGTTGGTATTGATATCTTGTAAATTGAGAATTTAGACATTGAAATCCAATTTCTTTGTTTAATGGAGCAAACAGTTGTGGAATTGGTAATATAGCACAGCTTGCACTTCTGTCATATATGACTTTTCCTTTTTTTTTTTTAAAGGATTTCCTTTATATGAAAATTACAACCAGGGCCATACGTTTGACCGGTGTAGACTTTTTTTTGATATTTATATTGTGATATTTAAGCACATGATACAGTTTTTTATTTATTTATTTTTCATCATTATTCATTTATTTATTTATTTTAGTTTTATACAAAAAAAAAATGTATGACAAGACATATAGGAAAAAAACAAAACCTTTTTTTAATGCCTGTACATAACTGTTCTGGATTGTAGTGTATATACAATGCCCCCTCACCATCTGTCAAATGTTTGCTGAAGAGCAATCCCCAGTCGTTTTTCTTTTGTGATGAAACGCATAGGGTGGGGCCTACAACAGTGACATCATCACGCTACACAAGCAAACCAAGAAGTAAAGAGAAGCTTGTAGCGACGCTGCGGTTCCAATATAACGACAAGCCGCTGTGATGATTTTATCCTGTAAGTGCAAACTTTTTATATCATTAAACTTGGAGCAATTCTTTTGTCTTATATTTGCAAGTTCCATCTGTTAAACGGGAATCCTGGCCATTATTGAAGTTCCTGGGGAAACCTATTTCCCTGTGCTTGCTGAGACCACTGTATAGTGGTCATGGAAAGCTGGTAAGCAGGATTATTTACTCTCACCTGGGTGTGGAGCAGGATCTACTTATTGTGGAAGACTATCACTTTTTCCCCTTATCTACAGATTTTTCCATCTATAAGAAGCACAGATTTTGGTTTTGGTTTTCTCCTATTCCTATGGACTGTACATTTGGGACTCTGCATTATTTTCCCTTTTTATACCTTTTTTCACTTATGTAATTTTAAGTGCTGCACTTATTTTGTATTTTAATCCAAACAAGGAGCCTGGAGCCTCTTGGGATATGCACGTCACATAGCTCAAGAGGCATTTTTTCAAATTCTTAAGCTTGGGAGGTAGACCTGGTGGTGTGTTCTCAGGAGGCAGTTGCAGAAGAAACAGCCTCCTTCCATCATGGAGGAAGATAACAGTGCAGGTAGTGGCAGCAGTGATAAGGAAAGGGATGGCTGGCACTTAGGATGACAAGATGGCAGCCAGGATGTCTAACATCTGAAACGCGTAGGGTGTTTTACAGCTTTGTACATGTATTTAATAAAGGAATACTATTTTGCATGTCACCCTGAGTGCCAAATTTCTTTCCTTATTCTGGTATGTTGGAGGTGTCAGTGGCCTCAAGCTCTGAGTACCGGACGGAGCTTTTATGTGGTTAGGTTGCAGCGCTTATACACCTGTTTTCCAGTGGAAGCTGTGAAGCTGATTGCAGCCGGACAACACTGGAGCCTCTGGGAAGATAAGTATTTGAATTAAACACCCAACAGTAGGTATGCAGAGGTTTAAAAAAAAGAGGACAAATTCCTCTTTTAGAATTGCTGTTTACTATACAGATGGTGTTATTATACTGTATATTGGGACATGTCAGCAATGTATTCATGCACACTTGTAAAGTAAATACACTTTAAAGGGCCTGTAAATGTAATGGACAACGATGTGCATTTTAACGTGTGTTAGAAAAGTAATGTGTATCTGGGACCCCTGGATTAAATAGCTGTTTGAAGCTTTATGAGACAGGATTGTTGCCTTGTCTTCCCTCACTCTTTGAACTTTCTCTTTTGACTCTCCCTCTCTTTTTATATTTTTAGTCCCTATTGTTTGCATCTGGATAGGCCTTTGGGCCACTTGAGGTCGACGTGACTACAGGAGAATTGAGTTTGCAGGAAGAATAATGCCGCATACACACGACTGGTTTTCCCGTCAGAATAAACTCTGATGGCCTTTCCGATGGAGTTCCGCTGAAAGTCCATTTGTTTAGAACAACACGTACGACAAGACTAGAAAAAGGAAGTTCAATAGCCAGTAGCCAATAGCTGCCCTTGCATAGTTTTTGGTCAGTCGGAAAAGCATACAGACGAGCGTTTTTTTTTGATAGGAACTGATTCAGTTGGAAAGATAGATTTAAAACATGTTCTATTTCTAGTTCCATCAGAATTTTTGAAAAAAAAAGTCAGATGAAGCCCACACACGATCGAAAAATATCCGATGAAATGATTCAGTCGGACCTTTTCTGCAGGAAAGTCCGGTCGTATGTGCGGGGCATTAGGCAGATGTAGCAGGGGAGAGGTAGATATCTTAGTATTTTCCCTTCTATGCATTATTCTATTCTATTATTCCTAGGAATATTGAGCAGAAGAGGGGTTACTCTAACACTAAACGTGTATTGTTTGAGCGTCTTCTCCCACACTCAGACTGTGTTTAATGAGACGTGATGGGACAAGATGGGTTAGAGGGTGTTATATCACAGCGTGATGCCTATTGCATTTGTCACATTATAATCTGTTTTGTGTTTTTGTTCTATTTTATTGTATTTCGTATTTCTGTAATGTGGCTGAAGTTACCCAAGGGTAATTGACAAAATTGTACTTTCTCTGTGATGCATTAGACTTGAAACCTGGTTTGTAACCAGCGATTATTATTTGATACAATGGCAAATGTTGGATTTGTATACCCTAAACATTTTCTGAATACAAATTATTGAAAACTAAAAGTAATGCATATGCATAGGTTTAAATTAAGCCTTTGGGTCATCTTAGGAGGTTTGCCAGTGTTTGGCACCCTGATGGAAAAGCCTTGACAGTACCCCCTTGTATCTCTTCCAATCAACAGTTTACAGCTTGCACATTGTAAAGCAGCTCTGCCCTTGGAAATCCAACCCTTTTGGTGGGTGGGGAAGGCTAGGTTTGTATCACACATGAATTAACCTAGCACTTCAGGGGAAACATCATCTCAGAACTGTTTGGTATGGAAGCCATAAGCAGCTGTTCACATTTTCTTTATCAGCAGCCAAAAGTATCTGGCTGTTCTAAGCCCAAATAAGTGCCAAAATCTCTCTGTTTTGGGCTAAGATCTACTATGACTGGAGCAAATGATTTGATAAAATTAAAGTCTATATTATACAGTAAAACTAGATTTAAAGTGAACTTGTACTGTGCCTAGACAATGTCTACAAGCAGTCTACATTCACTGATTCTACAGCCTGCTTTGGACCCCCATCTACCACTACAGCACCTGAAACTTTATTTGAAAATGTTTAAATTCCTGTACAATTTTAGAGTTTTACAAAGTCAAAGATTGGTAAGAGTAATGCGTCCCTCCTACCCTCCTCACTTGATTTGGATTCAAAGACCGGCTTCTAGACAAGTTGCCGTTGAGCCCAGTGACAATATAGCTCCATAGGGGATAATTTGCACCAGCATACTCACAGACAAGGTGGGAACTGAAAAATAATGAGACTTTAAAGGTGGGTGGCCTCTCAGAGAAATTATAACAGAAATATATAACGGAAAATATATTTTTTACACAATTATATTAAAGCATTCCTGGGACACATATATCCCTGACTCTAAAATCAATTACACATTGCATATTTGTGTATCCCTGAACATAGTCTTCCTCCTCCTACAAAAATGTCAAACACCATTGTATAGATTTTTAACAGTATTTAAAGAGGAAGTAAAGTCTTCCTCTTTAATTGCAACTACAGGTAAGCCTATAGTAAGGCTTACCTGTAGGTACTGTAAATACCTCCTAAACTTGCACTATTTAGGAGATATTTACTATATACTCTGCCGCCAATGTCATCGGCTCATGCACCGTAAAGGAACGGCCCTCATGCTGTTTTTCCAGGGTCCATGCCGAGACCAGCGGCACCCATGTACATGCATGGGAGTGACGTCTTTGCTGCTTTGGCCAATCACAGCACTGGAGCCTGCAAACCCGGATATCAGCCGTGTCAGTAAGTACTTCATAATGAGCTAGTATGCAATGTATACAGACAATATGTCTTGGAGGTTGTTTTTTTTGGGGGGGGGGGGGGCTGGAGATTTACAACCTCTTTAAGTAGATTCAATATTTCCATGGGGAGTACTAGGTATAATATACCATTCAACTGTAGACAAAGAGTCCCAACATGTTTCGCCTTAAGGGCTTCTTCAGGAAAATAGAGAGGGTTATGTTCACCATGTATTGGTAAAAGTTCTCATATTAGGTATCCACCTGCACTCTTCAAAACAATATATAAGTATGAATTTATTTATTTTTTATATCACAATGCTCTCTTTGGCACCACAATCCTATGCGTGCTCTAACTGAAAGTCTAATTCAGGGATACCTCTCCAATTAGATTAACTAATTGAAGGGCCCGTTGTGATATAAAGAATAAAGATGTTCCAGCTTGTCAGCGCTATTAAACTGTACGTAGTATCAGCTGCATATAGTCTCGGCAGCGGTACGGCAACTTCCCATCTGCTGCTAGAACAGGTTGGGAGCTAAATTGGAGATTGTGACACCATCCACCCATCTTTCCACATCATCCAATCAGAGGAAGCTTTGTATTCTTGGGTAAACCTGCAAGGCTTTCTGTGAATGACTGAGGAACACTCAGCCTGCCTTTTTTTTTTCCAACAATAGAAAGGAAGTCCCCATTCTGCTGTATAGCACTGTATAGTGTAAGTAGCTGATGGTACATACAGTTCATACAGTGCTAACAACAGGCACATCTAATAGTAAAGGAAATCATTTGTATGGGCCAGCTGGGCTCCAACAAACTATTTGAAGTGGAAGAGCAAGAGAAAGCATTGAATTTGATTTAAAAGTGTTACTAAACCCACAACAGTAAAATTAGTCTGTGTGTACACAAGTCCGTCGGACAGAAGTCTAAAGTACAAACACGCATGCTCAGAATCAAGGAGAGCCGTAAGTGCTCGGCCTTGCAAAACTAGCGATCGTAATGGAGACATCACATCGGCTAGTCGTACATCTTGTGCGTCACTACGTTTGTAACTGTTGGCCAACATTTGTGTGACCGTGTGTATGCAAGACAAGTTGGAGCCAACACCCTTCGAACAAAATTCTATGGTTTTGTTGTCGGAAAGTTTGATCGTGTGTACGAGGCATAACAGTTTAATCCTTCGCATTGTGTAGAAAGGCTGTTTGATCATATCTTCTCTGATCCTCCCCTTCTTCTGTCCCTAATTTATCTCCTGCTAGTATAGAGCCTTGAGGGCACTCTGCACATGCTCAGTTTGATGTGCATTGCTAGCAGGATGCATGTGATCAGGACAGGGCCAATCAGCACTGTCCAGACACAGGGTCAGGAGTCATAAAGCCTCACAGAACAGTCAGAGGAGAATGAAAACTCCTCTGACAAGCCCAACCACAACACTACTTGCCTGGAGTTTGCATGTTCTCCCTGTGCCTGTGTGGGTTTCCTCCAGGTACTCCGGTTTCCTCCCACACTCCAAAGACATGCAGGTAGTTTAATTGGTGTCTGTCCAAAAATTGGCCCTAGTATATGAATGGGGAGCTTGGATTGTGGGCTCCTTGAGGGTAGGGACTGATATGAGTGTGCAATGTACAGGGATAAGGATAATTGTAGACACTCACTCAGGTTGAATTGTATGGACTGGTGTCTTTATTCAACCTTACTGACTATGTAACTATGTAACTATGTAACTAAGCTTTACCCAGACATTGATAGAAGTCACAAGACTGCTATATACTGCTGATGAGAAAAGGTATTTAGCAGTTTATATTTACTAAAATAATTCTTGAGTTCTATGTACTGTGGGAGACCAGATATAGTGAATGCAGGGCCCTGGTTTTGGTAACACAATAAGCCTAAATATTTTTTTACCATAATGCAGTCCCCCCTCACCCCCCCCCCATTTTTACTTAGCTGAGCCCTCATTCAATCCAGTGCCATGCATGTATGTACCTCTTCTCTCCCATCAGTTCTGGGCCCTGCTCACTTTGCTGGGCTACCGGGAGTCATTGGCTCCCAGTTCTGTCAATCAAAGCCAGTGATGAGGGAGTGGGGCCAAGTCCCCCTGTCTGTGTCAATGCACGCAACAGCAGGACTCAGGTGCAAAAACACACACAAGAGCCCCCATGTGAAGCAGCTTGGACAGAGGGGAGGGGCCAGGAGCACCAGTGGGGGACCCGAAAAGAAGAGGTTTTTAGCTGCTCTGTGCAATTCTATTGCACAGAGCAGGTAAATATTGATAAGTTTTTTATTTTTTTATTTTTTTTATATAATCACTGTAAGTCTTTGTACACACGGTCAGAAATTGTGACGGAAAAGGTCCGATCGGACCATGTTGTCCGATAATCCGACCGTGTGTGGGCTACATAGGCCTTTTTCCGTCGAAATGTCCGACCAACAAAGTTTGAGAGCTGGGTATAAAATTTTCCGAAAACATGATCCGATCGTATGTAGAGAATTCCGATCGGACAAAGTGCCAGGCATGCTCAGATCAAATTACAAGACCAAAGCTATTGGCTACTAGCCACAACGTAGTCACGTCACAACGAAAGAACGTCATCATGTTTCGAACGATCAGATTTTTCAACAGCTTTGTCCGACCGTGTGTATGCAACACCAGTTTCGGAGAAAATCCGTCTGGAAAAAATCTGACAGATTTTGTTGTCGGAATGTCCAACCATGTGTACAAGGGCTAAGGGAAATAATCGAGTGATGGTAAAACTGCAGCTTAATTTACCGCCATTTCTTTAAACAAGCCCTTACTGACACTTTTTCTGGACAGCTGTTCTTAGAAGTAATCTTGAAGACAATTGCAAGTAAAGGCCTCTGAATTAAAAAAGGAATTTATATACGGAACAGTCGTTACCACATGCCATTATTTGAACATCATTTTCTAAAGAGCAGTCCTTAGAATAACCCTGAATGTGATCCCCAATGGTTCATGGTCTCCTGGCTGCCCTATGTAAAGTATACAAGCTCCGGTATTTGCCATCGCTCACCTTGCTGCTCTTAGAAATATTTTGCTTCTCTTGCACTAAACAGATCATGAGATTCATTTCCATTTCCAGCCTGATCACATTTTTCCTTTCCAAATATAATGCAATAGCCATTTATTTCTTGCTCATTCAACGATCATGACAGACATGGCAGGGTACATTCTAGTTGTTATGGAAACAAGACACAAAAAAAAAAAAACACAACAACAACCTCGAATAACCCAGTGTATGCAAATGAATAAAGCTTATAGGTTTAAAAAGTACCGTCCTAATTTGATTCTTTATTAGAGTGTGCGCCCAAAAGTGAATTTCGTAAACACATAATCCTTGACTCCTAGGAAGCCTCACCACAAACAATCAGGAAAATAATAGATACACAAAACATAAACCTGACATAATCAATAAAGTTGTAAATAACAATTCATAACAAAGCCTCGCTAAAAGCACATGGGGCACATTTTACAAGGGTAGTGAAAGGCCTCTGTTGTATTCACAGAATAAAGCTACACTTCACACACACGGAATTAAAAAATTAAGCAATCATTTTCTAGTTTAAGTTTCATTAAAAATGTAAAAACAAACAAAAAAACAGCACAAGGGACCTTACATTCAACGTGAAGTGTCCCTTGTGCTGCTGGTTGCAGATTTATCTGAAATCTTCAGTTTCTGTCCCCCCAACCCCACCGCTGTAATCTTGAGTACTGCAAGGCTTAAAGCATCTGTTACCTCAGCATTTTATATTCCTGATATGTGACTGCT
Organism: Lithobates pipiens; assembly: GCF_037356315.1. Taxonomy (NCBI): domain Eukaryota; kingdom Metazoa; phylum Chordata; class Amphibia; order Anura; family Ranidae; genus Lithobates; species Lithobates pipiens. The sequence goes on along the minus strand of NW_027507686.1, from coordinate 41,936,703 downwards.
GTACCATGTACTTTTATGAAAAAGCATCCTTGTCTCTTTTGTATTGCTTCCTTTGTGTGAAATTCCCGGTGTTCCTGCCAATGCCTCTGGTTTCCTATTAAAACTGACCACACTGAGCAGGAGAGCACATCATGGTCAGTTCTCTAGCTGTGCTGGGAACTCAGCCTGCTCTCCTCCAATGATCATGCTTGTCCTGACACCGCCCCCTGCACAGCCATTCACTGGGAAGCTGGGAGCTGGGTGTGCTGTTGCTCCCCCCCCCCCCAGATCTTATGCAGGGAATGTGATCACTTATAACAAGGGGGGAAAAAGTATGTATCATTTTTTTTTTTTAGGGCTGTGGAAATTAAAGATTAATTGATTGTACTCACCTCTCCACAGGCTTCCGGGTCTTTAAGAAGTTCCGTTGGAGATCCGGTGACGTCACGGACATCAATATCACTAGAGTCCTCCCCCTTCCCCAAGTGCCTCCATCTGCTAGCAAAGGGAAGGGGGAGGAGTCCGTGACATTGAAGTTCTGATTGAACATAACGCATGGGGGGAGGAGCTATGCATGACGTCACCTGCTGCTGCCCTGTGGAACTAACACAATTGTCGGCTTTACATGCTGTGTTTTTATCATCTTTATGTGAGTAGTTTGTGTTTGAACACAAAAATTCATCTTATACTCAAGCGGTGAGCACTTAGATATTTTCTTTCTACCCATGACCTGGCGTCCTTGCTGAGATCTAAGGAGACGTAAGAGAAGTTTATGGCCCGTGTTAATCCGTTTGATACCCGCTTGCATGACCACCTGTTTGCACAGGGGTTCATGCCATGAGGTGAGAGTGATTAGTTAGACCGGAGGTGGAGGGATTGTCACGCTACTGTGGGAAAAAAAATTACTTACATACGTAATACAGTTTGAATTTAAAACGTATTTGTGTGAAATGTGAAGTTAAGTCATGGATTGTGGAAACTAACTAGTGTCGGGTGATTGTATATAGTGTATACCACATTTGCCACTCACTAATGCAGAGTTGCAATGTAAGGAGATCAGCTAAAAGTAGTTGGATCTGCATGTGCATTATAATTATCAAAATTATTTGATTCATCGATTAAAAAAAAAAACTATTAATCGAACACAAAAAATGTAATCAAACCAGCCCTATTTTTTTTATATTTATACATAAATGTTTTGCATTTTATTTCAATTTTAAACTGAATGGGCTATTTATAATGATTGCTTACAATCGCTTTAATACATGCCACTGGACTTGTCATATGTGCCTGTCAAGAGTTCCCCATGATTATGCTCCAAGGGGCAGAGAGAAACGCGTTAGAGCATCTGGCTAGAGTCTGAGCTGAGTCTGGCATTCATTTCACTTCATGCACATGGGTCTGTCTCATAATGTGTGGCGTATGGATCTTTTCCTTTTACATTGCTGCAGCTTGGAGCTAGGCCAAGTTCCCTGTACCCAACCTGCGCTCACAGTGGTCTAGTTGGACTTAATCTCTCTACTTGAGAGGCACCTGAATTTTGTCTTTTTGGGTCACTGTCAAGAGTGTCAACTATGCCCTCCCTTTCCACCCACCTTCTCCATTTATAGAAGCTGTACTATAGCTTCTATGAATAAAATACTATTTATGAAGGAAGAAAGTGGCCCCTTCACCCACCCCTCCTCCATCCAAAGATCATTTTTCATTCATAGAAGCTATAGTATGACTTCTATAAAGAGAGGCTGGAGCAGGAAGGGTGGGCATTGGCGGCACTCTTGACTCAATTACAGGAATACTATGATGGTGGGGTGGGGACAATCAGAGAATGGAAGATTTCAAATAAACGAGGAGCCAGCAGCACAAGGGACACATTGCATTGACTGCAAGTATTGTCCTTTGTATTCATTTTTGTATACATTTTTTTGACTACGGTTATGTAGGCTTTAAGAACTCATTACAATCTCATATATTATGTCGGTAAAACAGACCTTCACTCTTCATTATTACACTCTTCCTTACTATGTATATTGTATTTATTTTTTTATAAATACCTTTTTTTTCCAAAAATGCTGGAGCTTCCACCTTTCTCCCCTAGGTTAGCATGTTATAGCCCCAGGTGCTTGAAGCCTCCTGAGATATTCAATCCTGGCACCTCAGGAGTCTTTGGACAAGAATGCCACATATGTGTTTATCCAGCACATGTGTGTATCCACCTGAAATTATTCAGCACACTGCACATGTGCCGAGCACGTCAACAAGGAAATGTTCTTTATAAGAGACAGAAAGGCCGCACACCATTGACATCACTTTCTTACATCAAGTCTTATTCAAACAAACAACCAATGCTGCTAGTCCCTGCCTAAAAAACACCTCTTGCTGGCACATTTTACCCTCGTCAGTTAAAATAGTCATAGTTGGTAAGGTTGAATAAAGACTCCAGTCCATCCTGAGTGAGTGTGGATGCATGTCTACAATTGTCCCTATACATTGTGTCTCATTAATATGCTCATCTATTGTTATTATTATTTATGGTACCCATATAGCACTGTCAATTTACGTAGCGCTCCACACATACATTGTTCCCTACCCTCAAGGAGCCCACAATCCCCAACTCCCACCCATATACCAGGGCCAATTTTGGACAGAAGCCAATTAACCTACCAGAACATGCAAACTCCAGGCAGGTAGTGCTGTGGTTGGGATTCAAAATAGTGACCCTTTTTACTGCTAGGTGAGAATGCTACCCATTACACCACTGTGGCATCCAACTAAATATCCTGTTGATAGTGACAGCCAGTCCTGTAATTTACCTAGCACTTTGTAGGCAAGGTAGAAGTTGTGACCTATTCTGCAATTCCACTTTTGCTTACAGGTCTCCACCCCACCCTATGATGGGACAGTGAAAGGAGAAGCAGCACACTAACAAGTTCATATGTTTGTCACTATGCTCTCTTGCACTGCACCCAACGGGTTCCTTGCGGCACTTCTCCCTTACTATTCTTAGTAATGTAGTGATGTATTAATAATTATTATCTTTTATACCTGTTCAGCTTTCCAGCCTTGCAATGGAAAACATATTTTGGTGGTGCTGAAGATATTGAATTCAATTTATCTATTTAACCACTTTTGCAATTATACCACCACTGCAAGGGCAAAGCCAGATTGCTGTTTACATGTAGCTATAGTGACTAAAATTGAACCTGACTAGTGTATACGATTTGCATTCTACAGTTGTTACTGTTAATACATGATGTTATCCATAATTTAAAAAGTCTGAATCTTAAAAAAAATATTTAGGCAGGCAGAACATTTGAATGGTAGACATTAGACCTTCCTAGGGAAAATATCTCTAGTAATGGGTTACAGAATCCATGACTAACATTAGATGCCACTAGTAGACTGGACCGCATATAAAAACAAGATTCTTAAAAATATTATTCAAATATTAGTTATGCTCCAAGCTACTGCAGCTGCATAACTGTGAATCCAACAGAGCACAGGAAAAGGAATAGAGAAGTAAAAAAAAAAAAAAGCTGGAAGGAGAGCTTGGTCATATGACCAGCTTTTTCCAATCACAAAGCTCTCTTTGCACCATTTAGTGGAAAAAACTCCAGCTACACGCCATGGAACATTTTTTATTACTGGGATATGCCAAGGTGTACATAGTGGACAATGGAAACGACTTCTCCCCTATAAGTTAGCCCCTTGGTGTAAAAGGTGTCTCTTTGTCAGTGTGATACTTCAATAAAGCCATTCTCAACCAGGGTTCCATGGAGCCCTGGGGTTCCTTCAGAGGTTGCTAGGGGTTCCTTGAGCTGTGGCTGAGTAAACCACCTCTTTGATGATGCCTACTGAGTTCAAGGTTCAGCACCACTTTGCAAAGCCAGCAGCATGACACCAAATATCTTGTTAGCTGTCTTTAATGGTGGCATTCTAAACACCACTTTAGGGGGGACATTCTTCCTATGACCACTAATATAAGGAGCATTGTTCCTATTGAGCCCTGATGATTTGGTTTTAGTAAGGGTTCCTCGAGACATGACAATTATTTTTGGGTTTCCTCTAGGGTGAAAAGGTTGAGAAAGCCTGCTCTAATACATGAGCACCTATAAAGGGACATAAATATAAAGACATTACTAAACTGATCAGTTCCAATGCGAGACCTCTACTTTTAAACTTTTTTTGAAGCCAGTTCTAAAATTAATCTCCAGCCAAAGCATTTTTCTTAGTCTTTAATAAAACGTAGAAGCTTGAGAATGTCTGTCAGGTTTGTATTGCTCTCTTTGTCCCTGCTGGGGTAATTTAACATGCCATACATGCCATAACATGCCATACCACATTTTTTCACAGCTGGGCACAACACACTACTCTGAAAGAAGATGGTCAATTTGAAAATACTGCCTTTTGAATTTCCCTGAATTTTATCTGAGTTCAAAAGCAGGCTGATGTGATCAGTGTGAATGAGCCTTGGGATGGGGTAACTAGACCTGATATTTCTAAATAAATCTAGACTCTTTGCTTGAATATGTGTTTGTCAGTCCGACTATAACTAATTATTGCTGATTTACTGATTTTGGAAAATAACATTTATAAATACAATAAACAAAAACGAAAAGACTCTGCTAGGGATAATGGGATGGCAGCTAGCAAAAACGTATAGATATCTAGAATCCTAAACGATATAGTGAACAATTTTGGTTCAATAAAAGTTTATAAACAAAATAATAAATTGTTTTGTTCTTATCGACTGATTCAACATTTTAATAGTCATGACAATTGTTAAACTGAGAGTGGCTTTAAAAGATTTACTCTATTAATTTCTAATCTCTATTAATTAGTCTATTAATTACAGTCTCTAATAAAAGTAAATTTATGCTGCCAGATTTTAATAACCACCACCCTTAAATAAACTCTTAGATTGTAAATTCTAATGAGTAGGGCCCTATGATTCCTACTGTATTAACCTTTTCACTTCCCATACACACGATCAGAAATTCTGGCAGCAAAAGTCGTGTGTGAGCTTTTGGTCAGGAATTTCCGAACGTGTGTACGCTCCATCTGACTTTTGCTGGCAGAATTCCAGCCAGCAAAAGATTGAGAGCATGTTCTCTATTTTTTGGTCGTAAAAAGTTCCTATCCGAAAATGCGTTCGTCTGTATGCAATTCGGACATGCAAAAAATTATGCATGCTCAGAAACAATTCGACGCATGCTCAGAAGCATTGAACTTCATTTTTTCAGCTCGTCGTAGTGTTGTAAGTCACTGTGTTCTTGATGGTCGAAAATTCAGAGCACTTTTGTGTGACCGTGTGTATGCAAGGCAAATGCCGTCAGAAAAAAAAAAAATATTTCTGAGTGAATTTCTGATTGTGTGTATGGGGCATAAGCCTATTTCTGTGTTTAGAAGTTAAAATTCATATTTTTTGCTAGAAAATTACTTTCCCAAATATTATATATATTTTTTTAGCAGAGAATCTAGAGAATAAAATGGCGATTGTTGCAATACTTTATTTCAAGTGGTATTTGTGCAAGGGTGATTTAAATGTAAGTCTTTAAGGTCACTTTAAATCTGAAGGCCTGTCCATTAATCTCTTCGGCAGAGACAGTGGTTAGGCATTTGACCAGCACCAAATGAGTTCCAGCATTAATGCTGGTATTTGAAATTTACCTTTTACGTTTTATAGTTTTCCTAACCAGTCTAGAAAATTGTAATCCTGTTTAAAAAACAAGCTACCCTTGACCTTGGTGGCTGCAGGCACTGTGGAATAATTCATCCTCATAGATTACAACAAAAATTCTAAAGTTATGTTTCATTTGGTTCCTTACGGTTGACAGTGCCTGGTGTTTGTTTACTTTAGAAGAAGGCTGGCAGGCTTCCAAGTCCCTACTTCCAGAGAAAATAGGAACATTTTAAGATGAATTTCAACACGGAGCCTACAGCTACAGGGGTCAGAGAGGGATTGTTTTTACAAAGAATACATTGCTTTGTCATGTATAGGCAAAGCACGGATTCACTCTTAGGCTGGTGGATATTATTAAAGTTATTATTATTATTGTTGTTATAAAAAACGCAACAACTTCTACTGCTACTACTTCTACTACTACTACTACTACTACTATTAATATTATTATTATTATTATTATTATTATTATTATTATTATTATTATTATTAATAATAATAATAATAATAATAATAATAATAATAATAATAATAATAATAATAATAATAATAATAACATTAGAAATACTGCTATTTTTTTTATTACTGCATTTATCAATAAAATGAAACATTTAAATTTAAAGTGTTAGTCAGACAACAAATAGTATTTTTTATCTGATACTGCAGGTGGTCCAGAAGTAAAATAATAACATACAGTTTTCGATTTTTTTATTTTATTTGCACAGTCACTTTTATCCTAATCTTGTCTTTTTATTAGGAAAAAATGAACAGTCTGGAAGCAGGAATAAATCTGCCATGGTTTTAGCACTATTTGTCTTGATGAATGGCATGGCCAAAATGCGCATACAACACCCATTTTCAAATTTCACCTTTGATTAATGTAGGCCACTGAGCTTGAAGCGGGGAAGATTAATTACGTTCCCATGTCATATCCTTGTGACCTTAGAAAAGTAATTTTATTTCCCTATGCATTAGACACCAATAATTAAAATATAAGCTCTGCTTGGCAGTGATTTCCCGGCAAAGGAAATTCTGCATATATTGATGGGCACACTGTCAACTATGTATGTTTGCTAGGCTTATATATTTTATTATTCTGTTTTTCGTAAATACATATTAACAGTATAATTTATTGGCCCAAGGTTTTTGGATGTTTATTTAATCTTCTTGCAATCTTATATTTGCTATCATTTTTAGCAAAGGTTAACTTGTCCTGAGTGGTGATGGAAAAGATTCAGACATGTAATTGACCATCTCCTGGGTGGTGCTGGTAGACACTTTAAAGAACCTGGGAGTTGACTGCAGACTTCTTCACACTTCTGTTCTTTAAACTGAGCTGGGGCACCAGCCATGGAGCAGGAACATTATGGTGTTCCTAACTTACAGTGTAACTTTTATGCCATGCACACACGGTTGGATTTTCCGACGGGAAATGATCGATGGGAGCTTGTTATCGGAAATTCCAACCGTGTGTATGGTCTCCATTGGACATTTTCCATCAAAATTTCCGACAAACAAAATTTGAGAATTAGATCTCAAATTTTCCAACAACAAAATCCGTTGTCAGAAATTCCGATCGTGTGTACACAATTCCGACCCACAAAGTTCCACACATGCTTGGAATCAAGCAGAAGAGCCTCCCTGGCTATTGAACTTCAATTTCCTCGACTCGTCGTATGTCACCGCACTTTTGACATTCAAAATTTCTGACAACATTGTGTGACCGTGTGTATGCAAGGCAAGTTTGAGCCAACATCTGTTGGAAAAAATCCCATGGATTTTGTTGTCGGAATGTGTGATCGTGGGTACATGGCATTAGAGGGAAATCTTTGAAAACGGGTGCACACTGAATCTGGTGCAGCTGTACATAGTAACCAAAATCAGTTTCTAGGTTTGTAATATTTGGTGTATGTATGTATGTATGTATATATATATATATATATATATATATATATATATATATATATATATATATATATATATATATATATATATATATATATATTAATGGAGATGATTATATAATAATAATTATAATAATAATACTATCATATTATTATGTTATAATAATAATTATAATAATATATTATTATATATTAATTGTCAATCTCAGTGAAAAGCAATTCATTTTAATACCTCAGAATTTTTTTTATTATTATTTATTTATTTAACTGTCAGTAGTTTTTTTTTTTTTTTTTTTTTCATAGAAGGGAATTATATTGAAAATACAGTTCATTGTCCCCACCTGCTAGCCACCACATGCCTATTATACTGAATATCCCTAATCTTTGTTAAAAGTTTTAGCAGCTACGTCCACCAACTGCTAGGCATCTGTCACAGACAGTTATTTTACTATCTTGAAAGATCGTGGATATTCATTTCAAGCCTCTCATTCCCCACTTCTTTTTTTTTCACCCTCCTTTCCCTTTACATAGCATAGAATAAATCCTTAAATACAAAAAGGCTTCTTTGCAGGGTGTCTGCAGTCTTGGCTCCTTCCTATTAGCTAAGCTACATTTACTCCTTTGTACTGTGAACAACAGATTTGGTTGATGATGACCGAACGCAGCAAGGAACTGAGGCTTCACAGATGTTTTTGAATAGAGAAAACATTTTTTAACATCCTTCCTATTCGCTAATATGTAGCACATCAAAACAAATAACTGCATGCAGTCTTCTGGAGCTGCCTGTTGTTTTAGGCTCTGCACTGGGGGGTGACGTGTGACTGCTGACTGTCAGTAACTAACTGACAGCAACTAAATGATAAAAATGTCTATAGATAGACTTTTTCTTTTTTTGGGTTGACATGAGGTCAGTTCAAGCATCGCTGGTGAAAGCGATTTCCTTTGAGTAAAGAGGCACTAAAAATGGATGTTTCAGAGTAATGGAAGTCTGAAAAAATAGCCTACTGGAATTGTTTGAGTATATCACTATAAAGCAAGTGAGAAACAAACTTTATTCCATAATGTTTAATTGTAGAGAAGTATTAAAGTTTAGTAAAATGGGCAGTGAAGAGTTCGTAAAAGTTTTCCATCTAGAAATGGCTTTGCCCAATATACTCCCTACCTCTCCGACAGCAGATCTTTTTAAGAAGGTGTGGAAGGGGACTCAAGAGGCTTTAGATGTCAAGGACCTGTTAGGATTCAACCTCTGTGGAATAACTCTAAATACCCTGAACTAAGGGGTTCTCTTTATGGAGACATAGGGGATATGGTTCTTTCCACAGATTTATATGAGGACTATACTGAAGTCTTTTGCACAACTTTGTGCAGCATTTTCACTACCCACTAGATTTTTCTACCAATATCTCAGACATGCTCTGCAAGTACAGAAGAAAACACTCTCACTGGAAGTGTCTACCTCTTCTCTGCTGCTGGAGATCCTTCAGGCAGATGCCAGGAGGGGTTTGATCTCTGAAGTATTCTCAGTACTATTGTCTTCTATTCAGGACCATGCATCTCTGAAGTGTAGAGACAAATGGGTGAATGACATTGGAGATATAGATGGGGATCAGTGGGATATGGCCTTAGAATCGATTCCGGTGGTCTTTATCTCAGCATTCCTTAGGCTATCACAGTTATTTATTCTGCATAGAGCCATTTTTACGCCTGAGAAACAACACAAATGGGGTCTCAGGTATTCCCCCCATGCCAGAAGTGTAAAACGGAACAAGGAGATTTTATATATGGTACATGCTATGGAGATGCCCAAAACTCAATTGATATTGGACTGTTTTCCGTGTAGCCCAGGTACTTGTGTCTTTAACTCCTTTAGTGTGCCTATTAGGTGCAATTGATGTGGAAATATATTAGAAGTGAATTTATATTTTGATTACCAGATTACTGTACCTAGCTAGAAAACTCATAGCTCAACACTGGATGGAACCTACATTAGTGCCCACTGGGAAACAATGGATTACCTATGTCAACTCACTTCTTCTTCAATTGGCCTATCACCAAAGGAATGCTGTATTAAAATTTGATCTCATTTGGCAGCCCTGGTTGGATGATCCTAGGCTTGCCCCACCGCAGTTAGTAATGGATAGGTTACTATGGCTCTAAAGCATCACATGCAAGGGAAAAAAAAACAGCATTGTTGCTTGCACGTGGTTGGATGATGGAAGTTTTTTGCTCATTTATTAAGTTCTGGAGCAACTACTCTTGCAGAGTGCAACTGTTTTTTTGCCTTTAGTAACCCCAAAGAGTCGAGAAAAAAAAAGAGACGACAAGGAGTAGGGAATAAAACAAAAGAAAAGAACAGAGGAAGGGAAGAGAACGAATAATAAAGAGAGAGGAAACGAAGAAAAGGAAAGAGCAGGTAAAATGGAAGAGAAGAAAAGATAGGAAAAAGAATGAGAGGGGAAGGGAAGAGAGGGAAAGAGAATGAAAGAGGATGATAAGGAAAGAGAAGGAGAAGAAAAAGAAAGTGAATGGGAGGGGAAGGGAAGAGGAATAAAGAGAAGGGAAGAAGAAAAGAGGAAAATAAAAATGTGGAGAGAGCAAGGGTAGACAATGAGAGAAGAAAGAAACAAAGGAAAAGGAAATGAAAAAAGGAGAACAGATGGGAAAAGAAAAAGAAAAAGGGGATGATAAATGGAAAAAAGAAGGAAATGGAATAGGAGGAAAAAAGAAGGAAATATTTGTAATATATAAAGAACTCTTTACATAACTAATTCTTATCTGAGGATATTCAAAAGGCACAAGTGGAGTTTAAAAGGCTCCTAGAGAATTAATAAGGGGTACACTGCAATCTGATAAATATCTGTAGTGCACAAATTGTACACCAGTGTATGGATGCACTTACATTGGGAAATGCCCTGCAAAAAATGATTATGAAGCAAAGGTGTTGGTGATTGTTTATGATGAGTACGTGTTATACATTGTATGATATATATATATATATATACTTTCCATACCAGAATCTCAGTATTTCAAGAATTCAGTGCCTGCTAGTCTTAATAGCTAGTTTTAGGGCTAATGTTTTTTTAAAGGTAACATGTTAAAAAAGAACACTAAGAACTCTTGTTTAAAATTTCAACAAATCAGTGCAGACAGAAAAACCTCCTGTTCTCAAAAAAAAGCTTAAAAAATATACTAACTATTGAGCAGAATGTTTTACATTTCTTAGAACACAAGTGAAACTGAAAGGTTAAATAGTGCATGATGGGCAGATATGATCTTGTGATGGCTACTGTCATTACCATGATACTGTTGGGAAACTCTTCTTCACTTCTGTTAAAGATATTAACTCAAGGCCTCTGATCTTTTACTTACACATGAAGATGTGCCAGGATTATTATCTCTAAAACATGTCAGTTCTCTTGAAATATTCCCAAAACCTGACCATCACACCCTTAGAGGAGCTTGTTGAACCCCGTTTTCTTACTATTATACTTATAAATGTATTATTATTGGGGGATGATTAGGTGGGCTTGAAATGGAGAAATAAAAATTATCATACTTTGCGTCCCTTTTTAATTTGCTACTTCACCCTGTTTTTAGCAAAGAAAGACCCAGGTCAAAACCTACAGCACTGGGAACCAATGTACCTGCACATATGACTTTTTAATGGAGAACTTGGTCTTTACAACTGTGCTGCATATTATATGATTTATTACAACCTTAGAAGACCTCAGAAGAAAACCTTTCAATGAGGTTTATGCATTTTCAGGTTTCTGTGTATTGTATTAAGTAGAAGAACAGAGCACTAAGTCCAGCCCCTACTTGACAGCTTTGGACTAAGTGGGGAAACAATAACTATGACATTAGATTGTATCGCAAAACTAGACTAGTGGGAATCTTTATGGGAACTATGAGTTCAGTTGGTAAATAGTTTCAATAAATTGTTGCTCCCCACTTAATAAAGGGCCTGCAGTTCCCCCTGCATCAATACAACTGAACCTCTCTAATCACAATGTTGGCAAGGCAATGAAGGTGTATTACTGTTGAGGCATTCAACACATCATTTTGCAGTCAGCAATATTAACAATGTTGAAGAGGAGCTCAGAGGAATCATTAATAAAGATATGGTTCAGCCAGACTTGATGGATTTGCATGTGAATTCACTTGGGCAATAGAGAGTATCTGCTGAGTGACTATAATATTCACCCTGACATTTATCTTATGCAGCTTTCTGAACTGCTAGCTAAGTCCCTGTAGGTGTCGATTTCTTTATCAATCGAATGTCCCTAAAACTGTACAGGTTAAAATTCAGAACGTATTTGATTCTGAGGGAAAATTTGACAGACCCAACCTCTTAGAAAAAAAAAAAAAAGAATGAGGATCACTGAGACCTTTTCTAACATACTTCTTACTTTCACACCTTCTAAGAAGTTCTCTTTATCTTCTTCCCCCTGTCTTCAAACAACATGTCTCCAAAAATGAAATAACCTCCTATATAAACTTAATTGATAAGTTCATACTCATCATCTAATGTCCTTGTTCCTGTCTGCAGTGGTTACCTGTTCCAATTATCAACACTAGTGTGTTTCCCTGGCCACAATTTCTGTATGCCATGCTGTTATTTCTTAAAGAGGACGTAAACCCTGATGGGTTTACTTCCTCTTCGATTACCTGCAAAGGTAAAGCATAATGGACTACTATGCATCGCATAGTAGTCCATTATGTGTCACTTACCTGACACAGGAGCCAGCGAAGTCACCGCTGTTCCCTGTAGTCCGGAGCATCCATCTTCTTGGTGGGTCTTGCTGCTCCTCCGCTCATTGCGCCTGCGCGCCTCTGTCTATGTCTTTCGGCAAATATCTCCTAAACCATGTAGGTTTAGGAGATATTTCTTGGACCAGACTAGATTAAGGCCTACCTGTAGGTCAAAGTTGGTTGTAAGGGTTTACAACCACTTTAACTTGCATGTTTCTGGCCAGTCCCCTTCAAAAGTTTTGCTGATATGGTACCTCATTGCCTGCAAATTGCTAACATGAGCTGTCCCAAACTTCTACTCTGTTCATTTGATATCTCTTCACTCACATGTTGCTGACCTCAGCCCATTCCTTGACTACAGTATGTCTCCATTGGTACCCAGCACCTTCATGGTGGGCCCAGACATTATTGCACACTCATGTAACATCTGCATACCTGCATTCCCTGTTCTCCAAACCAAGGATGTTTGGACTGGGGCAGTAAGGGAGACCACCCTTGTCATCTAAAGCTCTGTATACAGCAATGTGACAATACTCTTCACCTAAAATAAACCCAAAAGTTATGGCGTAAAGGCAAAGAAAACAACAGCTGTATGGTAAACATTGTACAGTGCCACATCTGACAGATGCGAGCCAGCCTCCCCAGTGCATTGGTTGCACCCACCAAACATCCTATGCAAATAGCAGCTTAGAGCTTAGGTACAGCCAAACAGCTAGCTGAAGTCAGCTTTAATTAAATTATAGTTTGCATAGGGCAAGAAATGTATGTTACCATACTCAAGCCTAGAGATCACTCAGCACTTAGCACTTCATTGTGGATTATAGGAGGAATAATGTATATTTATTATTCAGCTGGCTACAGTCCTGCAATCTTTAGGCTGGTAGGCACAGTGCAGGAACGTTATTGTATAGTAGGTTGTTTGTTTTAAATATGCAGTTTAGTGCAGGTGATTTTTTTTGATTTTTTTTACTTTATATCAGATACTTTGTTTCATACTAATTCCTCAATTAAATTATTAGCCTACAGGAGTATGAAGACTTAAGTTTCCCTGCGCAGGCTAAATCCCAATTAAAATCACAGAAAAAAAATATGCTGTCAGATAGACTTGTACTAGAAACCTCCATCGCCATAGTCTTATCTCCACTCTTCTATGCTATCTAAAAATGACTGTGTATGTCAGTAGCCACCAGAGTAAGACCCACTATGCTCAGTATCGCAATAGAACTGGTCAGACACTTCCCTGATTTATGCTAAGAGGTGTGGCTGTTATTCAGCTCTACTGATACAGGACACTGCAGTGTGAAGGCTGTAAAGAACACCTTCACTTGGAGAAAAAATAAATATTTAATGCCATTTACTAGCAAAAATAAATCACACATTACATCTCATCTCCTCCACCCAAACCCTCCCATCACCTCCTGACATAACCTTTTAGAGAGCTTACAGGATAGAAGTGAAGACCACAGAGTGTAATTTAAGTGACATCTCTGCATTTATTGTGGCTGTTGACATCTTATCTAAGGTAGTGTATCCCAGCAGCAGTCTTAGAGCTTTTGGATGTCTACACAATGCAGGCTTTTACAGGTAAATACCATGCATAAATTATGTTAAGCCTAATGCCACGTACACACGATTGGAAATCCCGCCAGCAAAAGTCAGATGAGAGCATTTGGTAGGACACTCTGACCGTGTGTATGCTCCATTGGACTTTTCCTCTCGGAATTTCTGCCAGAAAAAAGAGAGAGAGCAGGTTTTCTATTTTTCCGATAGAAAAAGTTCCAATCAGAAATTCCGATCCTCTGTAGCAATTCCGACACGCAAAATTCCTACGCATGCTCGGAAACAATTTGACGCATACTCGAAAGCATTGAACTTCATTTTCTCTGCTCTTTGTAGTGTTGTACGTCACCGCTTTTTTGACGGTCAAGAGTTCAGAGAACTTTTGTGTCACCCTGTGTATGCAAACCAAGCTTGAGAGGAATTCCGTCGGAAAAACCATCCTAGATTTTCCCGATGAAAACTCAGATCGTGTTTACGCGGCATAAGTGTTGATAAAGTAAAAAATTTTAAAAATCAGCACAAGCATTATTAAATATGTGCTATGACCCTTATGCTGCTGGTTTCCTTGAAATTGTTTTCTATGGATACCTCCTACAAACTTCAGGTGTGGTGGGGGGTCAGTAGGACTGAGGGAGCTACGATTTACACGTATCACGAGTGCCCAACTATGCCCACCTTTTCAGCTGAGCTCTGCCATTAATAGAAGTCAGTATTACAGCTTTTATGAATGAAACAAGATGGATGAATGAATGGAGGACTGGTGGATGATTGACAGGTCTGTCCCTTCCATATACAAATCAGGGTTTATTAATAGACGCTGTCATACTGGCTTCTATAAATTTGAAATAAATGTTGAAATGAATGGTCTCTTTAGGTTCTCTTCAGTCAAATTGTATCAATACAAAGTGATGTAAAGTGATGTAAGCTCATCTTGGTATGTGTGTCAGCCAGTCTTATTATTTGTGTGCCTATTTGTTAATTTGCGTCGGTGTGTGTTTTGTTCAGCAGGGGTTAATCAACTAAAAATACCTTTGAGGGTAAGAGACATCCGTGCTGTGAGCACTTGTTTACCATGAACAATCCTTAACAACATTTTTTTTTAAAGTAATCATCATAAAGTTGCTATGCATTCTGCTTAAATTGTATTTCTAATATACATAAGAAGGGCATCGTCGTTAATTGTCCACAGGGAATTGATTATCACGGTATACAAGATATTGGTGTCACAACATTGCCAGAATCTGCAGCAAAAGATGTTGATGCCATGGGTCCTGTGCCACTGCCCTTGGAGGCTTCTGGGTAATTATGTTCAAAGCTTTTTTTCCCTTCAACACAAGTACATTACATCCTCCGTGAAAATCCAGAGAGCTCTCAAAAAAAAATCAGTCTGCAAAGGCTTTTATGCTTTTACCTTCAACAACAGCAGGAAGTCTTTTTACATGAATATTAAGACCCGGTTTTGTCTACCTATTATTTTAAGGAAAAATATGATTTTCCTGTTATCCTCATATGCAAGAACTAAATCACAGCAGGTCAATAAGAATTTAGTTCATGTAATAATGGCAGTGCTGTGATTCTATTGAACTGAAACAAATTTATAGTGCTCTTATGATTTTGTATTTACCCTTTGGCGCAAAACAAAAAAAAAATGCAATGTTCAAATAGCAGCATAGAGAAAATCTGGACAATGTCCACTAAAAACCAGGTAGAATACTGTGCTTCTTTTGTACAGATGAACAAATTATTCAAAATCCGCTCCATGGGCAGTTGCTTCATCTGCTCTAAAATCTCGTTTACCAGGGCCAAAGCTGATATTTTTTGTTTTTTTGTTTTTTTTTCATAACTTTAAAAAAATATATATATTCATAAGATTTTTATTGGAAATAAAAGAGCACAAGCAATATGGGGTTATTACAGAAACAACATAATACAAATAATATGGCATTAGGCATGGTATGGTAACATCATAACTTTTAGGCTATTGACATTAATATATCATCTAACAGTAAGATAGTGAGAGAGAACCCTATTTCAAGAACTTGCTGGTTTTCATAGATTCTGAGCATGTTCTGAGCATATGGGACTGGTTATAAATTGTAATATTGTAGTTGTATCTAGCTAAGTCGAGGTGTCATGAATAAGAGTCATATTGTATGGAGGGTTTTAGGTTGAAATCAGAGCATAAGTTTCTGTATAACTAAAAGGATATTCTGGGGTCGGTCCGGGTTGGAGTGAGTATAAGAAGGGGAGGGGGAGGGGAAGTAGGGGGTTGTTACGATAAGGAAGATGGGAGGGGAGGAGGTTGATGGGTAGAGAGGATGGAAATAAGTGGTAGGATTGTAATGGAAGGGTAGGGAAATGGAGGGGGTGGTTGTCCATCTCTTTCTCCCTCTGTTGGGAAAGGTGGGGGGATTGGTGGTTGTTATGGAATTGTGATTGATGGGGCTATCAATTTTGGATCTGGTTGTGGGTGGTTTAGGCAAGCATGATAGAATAGTGTCGGACAGGTGGCATGTTGGCAGTGGTGCAGGCTTTGTAATCTGTTGTTGTCTGGAAGTAGGTCCAACAGGCCCATTTGGATGAAAATTTGGTAGGTGTGTCATCGGCAATGCTGATGAGGTGTTCCATTTCAGCTATCCTGGTAATTCTATTTAGCCATTCTTTGACTGATGGGGTATGTGGGGTGCCCCAGTGGACTGGTATGCATTGTTTAGCAGCATTTACCACGTGCATGGCTAAGGATTTAAAATAGTTACTGTTTGATGAGGTGGTAAAGTATAAGAGGAATTGCGACAGAGAGAAATCAAGCATGTATGTAGTTATCTTCTTTGTAATTTGGTGAACTTCACCCCAGAAAGAGGCAGCACCACCAAATGTGTAGGAGAGTTAATTTTTCCTGTTTGCATCTCCAGCATATGTCTGAGATATCTGGGTTAAATTTATGGATGAGAGTGGGGGTGTGGTATCATCGGGTTTGGACTTTGTATCAGGTAGATTTTTTCCCATTCTTTCAGTAACAATAGGGAGAGATCATTTTCTCATGTTTTGCATGCCAGGCTGGTGCTGGAAGGGATGTCTGTGAATAAGAGGGAGTGCATTGTGGAGATTAAGTGGCTTTGGGGGGATTGTATTGTACATAATGATTTGAAAGGTTAGGGGTCTGGAGACATTGAATTTCCTATCAAGTGAGCGTATATAGTGCAAGAGTAGTGTGTGATTCCAGGAGTTGAAAGATGTGCCTGCCTCCTTTAATGGGAGATTTTCACGTAGCAGAAGTTTACCTTGTGAAAAGAAGTGGTGTATCTGAACATTGCTGTGTGGCCAGCTACCATTTAGGAAATTACTGTGCATTCCAGTGGGGGAGTCAGAGTTCAGACGTAGAGAGGAGAGGGGGTCTAGTGTAGAGGATAAGGAGGTTTACTTGCAAATGTTGTGGAAGCACCTGATGGTTAAACCGATTAAGGGGTGACTCTGAATTTCTGAATGTATTTTGGGATGTTTCAGGGTAGCAAGTGGAGGGGGGAGGTAAAAGAAGCTTCGAGGGTAACCCAATCTTTTGTATCTATTGTGAATATTCCAGTCCAGAAGTCTGGAGAGGTGACAGGCATTATAATAGTTTCTGAGGTCTGGTAGACCAATCCCTCCTTTTTGTTTAGGTAGAGAGAGATATTGGTAGCTAATTCTTGGTCTTCTATTTCTCCATAAGAATTTGGTGCATTTTGTAGTTTTGGAAGAAAGCAGTGGGCATATGGATTGGGATAGCTTGTAGGTTATAAAGTAGGTGGGGTAAAGTGTTAATTTTGTACATGGCAGCTCTGCCGAACCATGAGAAGATGGGCTTATTCCAGCGCTTTTAAATCGGTAGTGAGGTTTTGTAGTATCGGTAAGTAGTTATTGTTGTACAGATGTTTAAGGTGTCGGGGGAGTTGGATGCCTAGGCAGGTTTTTGTGTCTTTCTTCCATTGGAAGGGGAAATTTCCTTGACATTAAGCGACTGTGTGTTCGGATAGAAAGATATTAAAATAAAATAGTGGAGTTTTGCTAATAGGTCGGGAAGAGAGACGTGAGGTTCTGTAAGAAAGAGAAGTATATCATCGGCGAAGGCCACTAGTTTGTATTCCTTGTCAGAGGTATGTACCCCTCTAATATCTGAGTTGGATTTGAGGCTGCGTAGGAAGTGTTCTAGGGTGAGTGTTAGCAGTAGAGGGGAGAGGCGGCAACCCTGCCTCATACTATTATAAATGGTAAAGACATTTGACAAGAGGCTATTGACACGAACCCTAGCCATATGGTTAGCGTAGAGAGCCATTATGAAGCTTAATAGGCAGTTACCCAATCCCATAAATCTAAGTACTGCTTCCATGTAATCCCAGGCCACCCTGTCAAATGCATTTTCCGTGTCGAGGGATAGGAAAAGGCCAGCTTGGTTAGAGGAGGTCAGAAGGTGGCGAAAGTTGATTGCTTTAATCGTATTATGCCTGGCCTCCCTACCAGGGATAAAGCCCACTTGGTCACAGGTAATGATGGAGGGGAGAGGAGGGAGTAAACGATTAGCTCGAATTTTGGCAAAAAATTTTGATGTCTACATTTAATAGGGAAATTGGTCTTTAATTTGCCATTTGGGAGGGGTCTTATACATCTTTGGATATAACCGAGATGTGTTCTTCAAGTTAACCTGGGGAAAGTGCGGTAACCGCAGAGAGGGAATTGAACGCTTTAAGAAAGGGGGCCAATAATATCACTGAGAAAGTTTTGTAGTAAACGGCCAATAGGCTTTCTGGATCGGGACTTTTACCTGGTTTCAGATTTTTGAGAGCCTTGTTCCATTCTTGCGTGGTAATCGGGTGGTCTAGTTCTTCTGAGGTGTCTAAATCGAGTGTTCTGGGACATTGTTTTTTCATGAAACTCTGTATGAGAGTAGGTCTGGAGGTGGGGTTGGGTGTTTGCTTTTCCGAGGGGGAGAGGTTGTATAAGTCTGCATAAAAGTGTTCAAATTCTTGTGCTATGTCTCGGTTACTTTTTAGTGCATTACCTGGTGGGGTCTGTAGTTGGTGTATTGTTGCTTTGGCTTTTTTCAAGAATAATGCTTGTGCCAATCAATGACCACTCTTATTGCTGTGCTCATAGAAGAGCTTCTGCGAACGAGTGTATTTTTTCCTCATCTTTTGTCCTAATTCTCCTAGTAGAAGTTTGCAGGTTTCTATTCGTTCTTGGTGAGTATGTTGGGCTAAGTTGCGTTTATGTGATCTTTCTAGTGGTTGTATTTTGGTAAGGAGGTTACTGATGAGTTTCTGTTTTTCGCATTTTAGGGCAGAGGCAAGAGATATAAGTCATCCCCGTACCACGCACTTATGAGCTTCCTATTGAGTAAGAGATGGTGTGTCAGGGCTATCATTGTCTCGGAAATAATTGCAGATAATGGTGCAGAGTTTAAAATGACTCTTTCTTTGTTGGTCAGGAGGTTTGAGTCAAGTCTCAATTTTGGAAGTGTGGTTATGTTCTAGGAAAGTTAAACAGCGAGTGATAGGGTGGTGGATTGAATTGAACATTGGTTCTATTGTTGTTTTGGATAGATAAGGCAGATCAGGATGGCTAAGGAAGAGGTAATCAAGTCGTGAGTATTTGTTGTGAGGGGCTGAAAAGTATGTGTAATCCTTGTCGTGAGGGTGCAAAGTTCTCCAAATGTCATGTAGGCAGAGTTCTTGGAGAGAGAGTCTAATTTGTCGTAGGAGGTGGGAAGTACCCGTAGAGGTGTCAATAAGACAGAATGAGAATACCAGATTGGAAGGATGATTGTAAGCAGGTAATTGATCTAAAGCAGGGATATGCAATTAGCGGACCTCCAGCTGTTGCAAAACTACAAGTCCCATCATGCCTCTGGGTGCCATGTTTGTGGCTCTCAGAGTCTTGCTATGCATTATGGGACTTGTAGTTCTGCAACAGTTGGAGGGCCACTAATTGCATATCCCCGATCTAAAGAATTGAACTTGGGAGGTTTTAGGGCTGTATATGTTAGTTAGGGTGATAGGTTTGTCCCAAAGCATGCCTTTAATGAAGATATAACATCCTTGTTCCTCAGCCAGAGTGTCTGAGATTTGAAGGGGGAGGTTTCTCGACAGCAAGATGGATGTTCCCTTGGTTTTGGATGTGGGGGAAGTGGAGAGGTATATGTGGGGGTTTTCTAATTTGGGTATGGCTTTTGATTTGAAGTGGGTCTCTTGCATGAATAGAATGTCTGCCTTCATGCTATACATGCTGGCTAAAATGTGCAACCTCGTTACAGTTATATTGAGGCCTTTAGCTTTCAAGGATACTATCTTGAGTGATAAGGGTGTAGTTGAGTTCAGGGAATGCGCCATGTCTGATGTTGCAGAGAGTGGGAGGGACAAGAGAATTTGGAGAGAGCAAGTAATGGGCCCTAAATCCTCACTGTGAGTAAATGGAAGTTTTTTTTATTGTTTAGCAAAAATGTCCCCATCTCTCTTACAGTAAGTGTGTAATATGACAATGTTTTAGATGGAAACAAAAGGATTGCTTTACTTCAGCCATTCTGGGATAGAAGATCAAACAAGTATAGGGGTGCCAAGCCACGCAGTCTTATAGTTCAGCATAAACAATTTTAATTCAAATGTGAAACCTGACATGTAGCCAGTATCAAAATTCAAGGATATAAGTAGTATGATCACACCTCATCAGGATTCTGACAGCTGAATGTTGCACATATTGTACTCTGTTTAGTGTGGAACTCAATATTCCAACAAGTAGAGCATTAGAGTAGTCAAGTCCGGAGAGCACAAATGTATTGACCAGATTTTCAGCCACAAGTAGGTGTAAGATAGAATAGCCAGTGATGGTGAACCTTGGCACCCCAGATGTTTTGGAACTACATTTCCCATGATGCTCACCTACACTGCAGAGTGCTGGGACATCATGGAAAATGTAGTTCCAAAACATCTGGGGTGCCAAGGTTCGCAATCACTGGCATAGGCCATAGTCAAGAAATGTGTTTCTTGAGTGTAAAAAGATGTTCTGACAACATTGTGTGGATCAAAGGTTAAGCTAGCTTTAAAAACCTATCCTGGATTCTTCAATTTAAACTTAAGTACAGAAGGGGTTAAGGAACTAGCTTCACAAAGTCATTCATGTTTTTATGTCACAAATGCAGTTGAATAGAATAGAAACAGCCAAATTAGAAGCATGTCTAGTATGGATGTATGTTGCAGAACCATCAGGATAGAAAGGAACGTTGAGGCAATGTGATCTAAACAGCTGACCAAGTAGAAACATGTAAATGCTAAAAAAAGAACCAAAAATAGGGGCCTGTCTCAGAGGCAATCTAAGTGCCTGTCTCGGTGACAATCCAGGAGCCTGTGTCCATGGTGATACAGGGGCCTGTCTCGATGTCATAAGAGGGGCCCTTCTCAGTGTTGTTGTTGAGGCCTTTCTCTGTGTCATTGTCGAGGCCCTTCTCAATGTCATTGTTGGAGATCTTCTCAGAAAACACGAGGGTTAACTGAACCAATTTCAGACTGGAATTTGCCAAGAGGGACAAAGTGATAGAGATCAGTAAGATATGACTTAAAATAATTTTTGGGGTTTCTAAAACTGTTTTGAAGTAGTTTAAGGCTAAAGAGTAAGAGCTCGTAGTGCCTAAGGTAGAACTGCAGTCCAGGAGAATAGGAATAGACAGAAAGCCAGAATAAGAAACTATTAAAAGATCATTAGTGACTTTGACTGAGGCCGTTTCTGTGCTATGCAGTTCTCAAAAACCCTAATGGAGGGGTTGAAATTGGTTATTTATAGTCAGGGGGTTATGTAATTGCGGTAAAAAAACAAATTCTAGAATCATGTTGTTGTTTAAGTTGTTTTGTTGATAGTAAGGTGATAACAGAGGTCTTGAGGACCATTGTTATAACACTGGTGCTCAGTGAATCATTTATTATAAAAAGGTGTAACTATAGAACTAAAACAAGATTGAAATACATGGGTAAGAATGGTGGAAGACTTCATATTTGAGACCAATTTGAGAGATGTAGAGTCAAGTAAATAAAAGTGGGGAAGTGGAAAACCCAGTAAAGATGGTTAAATCAGGAATAGATGTGGGAGAAACTTGTGTTGTGGAAAAATGTGATGGTGGTGATGCTGGATGTTAAAAATCTTGGAAATAAAAAAAAAATGTAAGAGCATATTACAGTATGTATCCTACATACTGTAATAGAAACTGCTATTTCTAATTTTCTAGCAGTAGTAGTAGCAGTAGTAGTAGTATTAAGCAGAATTAAGATTGTTTTGTTTAATTTGTACAAGATTTGTACAAGATGATTGCATTTCATTTTTTGGAATGTGTGACCATTACATTTTCCATGAAAAGGAGTGTTTGTTAAGATTGTTTACTTTATTCAAACTTTGTGTATTTCATACAGTATATGTATGAGGCAATCACATTTTATTAAAATAAAGTACATAAATTAATTGCATGCAAAGTGGTGTTTATGTGAAGATTTCTGAGGAGGGATCCATAGCATTTATCAGATTCCTAAAGGGGTTAGTGATTCAAAAAAGAACTACTGGGGTAGAGGTGTGAAAGAGATTAACCGATTTGTTGGTAAGGGAAACAGAAATATTCATACTGTAGTAAAATAGGAGCTCACACTTTGTAGGACATGTCTCACTTGGCTGGTTATATACAGGTCCACAATGATAGATTTCTAAAAGTCAACTCTTTAATCAGAACTCGCTGTTCCATAAACAATGGTTCAGTTCATTTCCATCTTCAATGAGAAATGGAGAATGATAGAGAAGTGGTGGCAATTTAATTCAGGGCTGACTCGCCAAACACAACCAATCATTCATCTTGATTCAAAGGTGGAAACAGCGGCTCAGTGATTAGACAGTTGAATAAGCGCTGTGATTTAATCAATTGGCAATAGATTCCAAGATAAAGTCACCTCAGATTAAATTAAAAAATGCCAAATGCCTAAAATTAAATTGAAAATTAGTCCTAAATTAAAAGATTTAAAGCCTTAAAGATACTGAATGTTGCCAGGAAAGTCTTAAGAAGGAGATGTCTAACTAAATCAAAAATTTAAAGTGGACTTCCAGAAATGCAACCTTGACTGCAAAGTTTTACAGTTTAATATACGCTTGCCAAAAATTCATTTTTATATGTATTGAAAAAAGTTACCCTACCCTTGAATGATCCCCTGTCAATCATATGAGCAGTTTGCTGAACTAAGGAGAAATATGAAGCAACACTGCATAAAAGGAAGGTGTCAGGAAAGTTGAAATGCAATTACAGTCAACAAGTAAAAACAAATCAACAGGGGTAAACCCAATTCTTCTGCAAACTAAGGCAGGCCATGCACGGTACAAATTTATTTCCTGCAACTGTGGGTTGCAAGAAAGAAATTTGCACAATTCCCACAACAACACAAACAGTGCAGACAGGGAAATCCCCAATGCCGAGCAATTGTCTGCTCCCAGCTGGGAGAAGACAGTAATTATGCTATAGCCACTAGCGATAATCGTAAGAGAATCCAACAAGCTGGTTGTACCCAGATTCCTGCTGCACCACCTGAGATTCGAACCATGTATGGCCGGCCTAAGGCAAACACCAAGATGCCTACCCCTACCTCCCCCAAACCCCTGGTACACAAAGGAATAAAACAGTACAAAACTAAACAAACAATATGTATATGGTCACTGGAAGGGTACATCCTAAAGTTTATGCTGTGTAACTTCCTCCTTCTTAGTTTATGGTATCACCAATCCCATTCAGTCCTCCCAGACCGTTTTTAATCTGATTGGTGGCTGTAAAAAACATCTTAGTACTGACATATTGCTACTAATTTATATGGACAGTTTACTGTATTTTCTCATAAAGCCTGGTACCCACAGGCCAAATATCATCCGGTATTAGCAGGTTTACCAGAAACCAGTAGGCATTTGACCAGTGTACAGAAGTCAGCTGAATGTTCGGCTTCTGACGAACGGTCATGCTAGAAAACCATCAGCCGATCAGCATCTGATAAGCGGTGGCAGCCAATTGCTGCAAGCTCTGACCGATGTGTTCTGGCAGCAATGGCAGTCTCCATTGTCAGAACAAAATAGCTTGCAAGCTCCTCAGTTGGATTCAACCTACTGGGTTGAACGAGAAAAAACCTTTAGTGTATACCAGGCTTTAGCTTCTGTCCTGTGCATCTTTGAATTTTGTGAAAGATATTTGGTGGACTTGGATTTAGGGTCAATAGAACGATTCGGTGTTTTAAAACAAAATGAAAATTAGAGCCAATTAATGGGCAGGTTTTGAGTTAAAGTATGTCTAAACCTAAAACTTTTTATTTTAGGATGGATTTCATTTTAATATTGGATAGAGTAGGATAGTGTTATCATGTTAGGTTTTTATTGCTGTCTATGTCCCTCCTGTGGAAATTCATTCTCTTTGTTTGCCCTATTCACTCTTATCACTGGGATTCAAAGTTGGGGAAATCGAAAATTTTGAGTTATCAGTGCAACTGTAATATAGTGAAAAGTTTGGGGCCGTTTGTAGAGGTGAAAACTATTTTAAAGAGATTTCCTCTCATTTCCTGTCATATCTATGGAACAGGAAGTAAATGAAAATTCTCTCTAATGGAATACATGGGAATAAGGCAGACAGGGGTTTTATCACTTCTCTTTTAACCCAAAAAGGAAAAAAAGTTGTTCTAATACCCATTTAGAGAGGAAGTAAACCCTGATGACAGCAGTGCCTGTCTTCTGGCAAATATCTCCTAAACCGTATAGGTTTAGGAGATATTTCTTGGACCTACAGGTAAGCCTTAATCTAGGCTTACCTGTAGGTCAAAGTGGTTTGTAAGGGTTTACAACCACTTTAAAGCATGCATGTTTCAAGTTTGTGATTCAAATGCATTAAAGTGGGAGTAAACTCCGATGTATGATGTTTTACTTATAGGTAAGCCTAAAATAAGGCTTACCTATATATCTCCTGCACTTTAGATGCAGTCAGTGAGGTCACCTGTGTATGCACTCTGAAGGAACGTATACCCGTGCCGTTCCTTCAGAGCCGTGCTGTAAAGTGCGAATCCTGCATTCATTTATGGGAGTGACATCATTACCGGCTCGGCCAATCAGATAGCCGAAAGCCCGCAAACCTTGAAAGAAGACCAGGTGATGATGAAAGTGCCTTCAGCGGTGGCAGCTGGAGGGCTTCATTTTCAGGTAAGTCTGTCAAAATATGCTAGTAGTCAATGCCTGTTAGCACATTATGACTGCCAGGTGCCCGATTTTTTTTTTTTGATGCTGACAGGTAACATGCATTTTCAAAAGAACATCAGCAATGGTAGCTGTGATGGCTTTCTTATGACAGGCTCTCTAAACTTCATAGTAAAAAGCAATGTGGGTGTAAGGGTAGATGGGCAGAAGGAAGGAATGGGTGGATAGATGGATGCATGGATGGATGGATAGGATAGGCTGATAGCTTGTTCCACAAAATGGGTTAACCTTAAACATTTCACACAACCCTTTGCCAGAATAGCTTAACTCCAACTTTAAGATTTGACATAAAAGAGACCTCTTTATTGATGTGTTGAAACTGATGAATTAATCAATAGATAAGCCAGCGTGGATAATGCTGTCCTGAGGGTCAACGTCTAGGTGTTGTATCGCCAAAAAAACATTAACAGCAGTGACCTTTCCGCCAAAGGGTCAGGACAGCTTTTGTAAGTGGGGAATCCAAATTGTATTTTGGCCAAGGTCCAGTCTGATAATTTCATTATTTTAATCATCATGTAGCTCAGAAAAATGCTTAACCTTCACACAACTGCAGCTATTATTCTGAAAGACACGAGGAACTGTACATACACATACTATACAGGAAAAACTAACAGAGAATTTTAAGAGCTGCATTAATATTAAATGTGTCTTTGATTTATTGTCCGAGTAGTTATAAATTTTTGATACACTGATGATTCACCCATTTCTTGCAGAACATTAGGCATCACTTTCATAATACCATATTCAATACATGTCCATTACAGGATGGGGGATTTGCTTCTATGCGATCCCTGTATCCTTGATGTCAAAGAGATCAGAGATTTTTGCTCGTCATAAAAAAATATGCTGAGCAACAATGCAAAATTACAGTGTACATTTGCAACATCTGCTTCCCGGCAAACATATTTTGTAACATCTGCCATCTTCTTTACCAATGTCTTCACGCTACGCATTTACCCTCTGGGCTAATTTCCTGCTGACCTTGGAAATATGGCCCGTTAATTAAGCAGTTTTGACTTCTAGTAAATGGGAAAACTGAACTTAAAAAATATTAAAGCTTATTTGCATTTAAATAATATATAACTTTATGCGCAACTGGACAGGGTAAGTGTTGCCTGGAGGATACCTGCAGTTATAAAAACATTTAAGGAGTTAAAGGGATCAGCAGTTTAGTTTATCATATCCTAAGTGAATGCCTGATGCAACATAAAGGTTGCTTTAGAACCAGGCGGTGACTCCTTTTAGTACCAACCCTGTATGAATTTAGTGTGTAGCTGTTATGCAGGGAGGGGTCTG
The DNA here is from genome assembly GCF_037356315.1 of Lithobates pipiens. Classification (NCBI taxonomy): domain Eukaryota; kingdom Metazoa; phylum Chordata; class Amphibia; order Anura; family Ranidae; genus Lithobates; species Lithobates pipiens. Next base: position 41,910,261 of record NW_027507686.1, on the reverse strand, counting down.
TGCCACAATCTTTTGACACCATTGGGTATCCAAAGTGCATACCGGGGGCAGGTGCAGTGGAAAAAAAATGATCTGTTGCTTCATTTAAAATAGCACAGGACCCCACAATAGGGGGAGGACATTTGTGCAGCTACACAGGTGTCATCCGGATCGAAGCGATTAATTTATACTAGATTTGGATCAGGCATGCTATCATGTACATATGGGCTTTGCTCACTTCTAGGAGTGGTGGGGTAAATAGGTAAATATGTTGTTTCACTTTGGCAGTTGTTTTTGAGCCTCCCTATTATTATTATATATATTTTTTTTTTTTTACGAGGACCCTTTGGCAACTATGTCCACCACTGGTCACAGGTCTGCCAGTTGTTAACCATTATCTGAACCACATTAGATGTTTTCCAAGCTGTACTAAAAGTTTTATATCTCCAAAACCAAGTACAAGTTAAAGTGTCAGTCTACTTAACTGCTTGCTGACCAGCCGCCATCATTCCTGGGTGAATCACCGTAGGTGTATGTCAGTCACTTTAAGAGCTCTAGGGGGCCCACGTGCCCACGTCACGATGCCGGAGCAGATGCGCATGGTTGATGGTTGTGATGTCCGCTGGCCACCCACGATCGCTCCTCACAGAGACAGAACGGGGATCTGTCAATGTAAACAGACAGATCCCCATTCTGTCAGGGAAGTAGAGAGAGATCTGCTGTTCCTAGTGATCAGGAACAGCAATATCTCTCTACTCCCAGTCAGTCCCATCCCCCTAGAGTTAGAAATACCTCCCTAGGACACACTTAACCTTTTGTTCGCCCCCTAATGTTAACCCCTTCCCTGGCAGTGACATTTATACAGTAATTCTACTGTCCCTTCTGTATTGAACTGTACTGTAATTGTGCTGTCCCCCTCTACATTGCAAAGTGCTGCTTAAACTGTTGGCACTATATAAATCGTGAATAATAATAATAATGATAATCAGTGGCTATTTTTAGCTCTCATCACTGTATAAATGTCAATGGTCCCAATGTCAATGGTCGCAATGTCGCAGTCCGCAGTCCCACTAAAAATCGCAGATCACCGCCATTAGTAGTAAAAAAAAAAAATGCCATAAATATATCCCCTATTTTGTAGATGCTATAACCTTTGTGCAAACTAATGAATATACGCTTATTGTGATTTTTTTTTTTTACCAAAAATATGTAGAAAAATAGATATTGGCCTAAACTGATAAAGAAATTTGTTTGTTTTTTTTGGCATATTTATTATTGCAAAAAGTAAAATATATTTTTTCAAAATTGTCGGACTTTTTTTGTTTAAAGCGCAAAAAATAAAAACCGCAGAGGAGATCAAATACCACCAAGAGAAAGCTCTATTTGTGGAAAAAAAGGACGTCAATTTTGTTTGGGTACAACGTCGCATGACCATCGCATTGTCAGTTAAAGCAACGCAGTGGCATATCACAAAACATGGTCTGGTCAGGAAGGGGGCAAATCCTTCTGGGATGAAGTGGTTAAAAATACATTTTCTTAGTATAGTTAAAGATAGAGAGTTACAATAAATCACTGACCAGTTTCTTATATCTCCCAAAGGTTCCAAAGGTTAGATTACTTCCCTTGAGTTCCATCTATATCATGAAGATAGTAACAGTAAATACTGGAGTACTCACAGATGAGGTAAAACACCCATAACGGCAAGATAAAGGTAAGAATTAAGACTACACTTTTAGGGCTCTTTCACGACCGATCCGTTCAGGCCCGCCTGTCAGTTTTTTAGGTGGACCTGAACGGCTGCTCCATAGACCTCTATGAAGCGTCGGATGTCAGTGGCGACATGTCCGCTGACATCCGACCCGCTCCGATCCGAAAAAGTGTGATGGAGGAAAAACCTACTTTTCCATCCGTCTGCAGATCGGGTGACGACGGACTCTGCGGTCCATCGTCATCCGAACCCCCATAGAGGAGAGCGGCGCTGTGACAGGTCCGTCCCTGCACAGAGTGCAGAGACAGACCTGTCATCTTCCTGCTCAGCGGGGATCAATGGAGCGATCCCCGCTGAGCAAGCGGATATCCACGGGGCGGGTGATCATTGATCTGTCCCGTGTGAAATAGCCCTTAAGCACACCGACACTTTAACTCAAGGCTATGCTTCAGGAAAACTGAATATTTTTTTTAATTAAAGGGGTTTGCTTCTTTACCTGCTCCCTTGTGGAATGATTGATAGTTCAGCTCAGTAGATTGTTTTAAACAAGATCTGTATGCATTCCTAAATATACAAAATATAACTGGATATTAACATTTATAGGTAATAACACCTCTGAGTATCCAATTGCCTCTTGTGGGATCAGAATTCATATTTTCCCCTGCTGGAGCAAATAGGATTGTTCTTTATTGGGATTTTGTTTGCCTTCCTCTGGATCGACTATGGGTAAAGGATAATGTTTATGGAGGTTTCCTATTTTTTTCTGTTGGTTGAACAAAATGGACTTGTGTCTTTTTTTAACCTGACTATGCAAAATTTCTATAGTTGAAGCTTAAGATTCCTGTGGAATTCATGTTTTTGCATTGTTTCTCTCAGTCACTCTGATGAAGCCTCCTTCCTATTATATTAACATGGAGGGGTGAGTATACAACTTTTAGCCCTTCTACACACGGTCGGACATTCCGACGGAAAATATCTGATCGGACCATTTTGTCGGATCGACCATGTGTGGGCTCCATCGGACTGTTTCTGTCAGAATATCCTACAACGTTTTAGAGCTGGGTTATAAAATTTTCCGACAACATGATCCGATCGGACTTTGTCCAATCCTTTGTAGAGAATTCCGATCGGACAAAGTGCCACGCATGCTCAGATCAAATTCCTAGACCAAAACTATTGGCTACTAGCCTGAATGTAGTCCCGTCGTAACGAAATAACGTCATCACATTAAGTACGATCAGATTTTCCAACAACTTTGTCCGATCGTGTGTATGCAACACCAGTTTCGGACAAAATCCGTCAGACAAAATCTGACGGATTTGGTTGTCGGAATGTCTGACCGTGTGTGCAAGGGCTAATACTGTTCAGGGACTCTCTGCCTTATGAGAATAAAATAGCAGAGAAACATGTTCTTTCACCGCACCTCCTAACGATATGCCTCATATGGGTCCATTCTTAAAAATGATTGCTTGATTTTTATTGCTTGATGTGTTATTCCTGCTTTGCAATATTGACTGACATTGATTGCTACATTCTGTGACCATTGGAAGTCTTCTGTATAGGGAACTGAATAAAATTTTATAAAAAAACAACAACACAATATTGATTGATAAAAAAAAAAAATATTGATTCACAATAAATAAGTACGCAATCAAATAAATAGTGCATGCAGAAAAATAATATATTGTGTGCCTTTGTAGTATTTAAACTTGTGATTTGCGCATGTTGATGACAAATAATCATTAGATAAAATAACAAACACGATCAAACTATTTTACACAGCTTAGTGAATTGAGATCATAGAACACAAGAAAATAGCAAGTCAGTGATCAGAACTTCCTGGAAATGGTACTTGCGTAGCTGTTGTGCGTCAAGTTCTCCTACTGAACTGATAAAGTGAGAGAACTACTTATTTGTTAACTGTGCAGATTGCACCCCCCTCCTTACCCCCATCCCTACACCATCCCTTCTTCTGAAGTATCCTGCTTATATTGGCAAAGAAGGTTGTGGGATGACAATACTCATCTCTTGAAATTTCATTGTCCTAATAAGAACAACAGGAAGCTGGAACCAATACTGGAAGTGTCCTGTGTCCCCTGCTGGATTCCCACCAACATTCACATCATCATTGTGTCCTGCTTTGACATGGGGGTCAGAAGATAGACTCCCAAAAGAGTCAGTTCCTCAACAGATTGCAGTGGATAAGTCCTCCTAAAAAGAGTGGAGATTCATGGTATGGGCAGCAGCAAATGTATGTATCTACTCTTTTCTTTTTGTAAGGTACTCCTTGTCCTACCTATATTCCTGACATGGCCATTTTAACCGCTTGCCGACCAGCTGCCACAGTTATACTGCAGCAGAATGACACATGCAGGCAAATCGCCATCATATTACGTTGCTCCTTAAGGCGGCCGCTAGGGGTGCGTGTGCACCTGCAGCTCAACCCCCCGGAGCCGATGCGAGTGGCCGTTGGTCTCGATGACCGCCGGGCTCCCGTGATCGCTCGTAACATGGTGAGAACCGGGATCTCTGTGTGTAAACACAGAGATCCTGGTTCTTTGAGGAGAGAAGTGACAAAGTGTGAACAGCGATATGTTATCTCCCTTAGTCAGTCCCCTCCCCCCTTCAGTTAGGAAGGAACACAATTAACCCCTTGATCGCCCCCTAGTGTTAACCCCTTCACGAACAGTTACATTTTTACAGTAATCAATGTATTTTAATGCCAATGGTCCCAAAAATGTGTCAAAATTGGCTGATGTGTCCGCCATAATGTTGCAGTCCCGATAAAAATCACAGATCACCGCCATTACTAGTGAAAAAAATTAAATAAAATTATAAAAATGCTAAAAATCTATCCCTATTTTATAAATGCTATAACGTTTGCACAAACCAATCAATAAAGGCTTATAACGGCTTATAAAAAATTTGCTTTTTAAAAAATAAAATGGGGGTATTTATTATAGCAAATAGTAAAAAATATGGGGGGTTATTTACGAAAAGGCAAATCCACTTTGCACTGCAAGTGCACTTTGAAGTGCAGTCGCTCTAAATCTAAGGGGTAGATCTGAAATGAGGGGAAGCTCTGCTGATTTTATCATCCAATCATGTGCAAGCTAAAATGCTGTTTTTTATTTTTCTTGAGTGTCCCCCTCGGATCTACAGCGACTTTATTTCCAAGTGCACTTGCAGTACAAAGTGGATTTTCCTTTAGTAAATATACCCCATTGTGTTTTTTTCAAAATTGTTCAGTTTTTTTGTTTATAGCGCAGAGATGATCAAATACCACCAAAAGAAAGCTCTATTTGTGGGAAAAAAAGGGCATAAATTTTGTTTGGGCATAGTGTTGCACAACCGCATAAATGCCAGTTAAAACGACGCAGTGCCAAATCGCAAAAAGTTCTCTGGTCAGGAAGGGGGTAAAATCTTCTGGGGCTGAAGCAGTTAAGGGGATCATTAGATCCAGAAATATACGCAGATTAACTAATGTGCAAAGATTTTTCCCTCCCGAGTTTCCCTATCGATCCTTTACTATTTTGGTTTTATTGGCCAAAGCTGGGTGGAGGTAGGCTAAGCTCACATGCATGTAACTTTAACTGCTTATATCCCTAAATCTATTATCGTTTTAACAGAAACTTGCCACTGCATTGTTTTTTAATTATATTACCTAGCCTTAAAATATTTTTTATTTATTTAAGAAATGCTAATATCAACCTAGATTTCTTCCCCTTAGTGTAGGTACTTAGATGATCAAGACACAGTTTTAGGGTTCCTGCAATTTTACAGACATAAGGAATTTACTCAATACACACAAAATGTGTTATCTGTCTGCATAAAACTAGAATAATTACCTGCATCAGTCTTGATATCAACCTCCAGCGATTGCTTTTAAGCTAGATTGGGATGGGTTAGCCCTCTGTGCCAATCAGGGCATGATTTCTTTGGACAGTGCTGCCCATTCCAGATAACAAGCAATTGTCCTGCAAGTTTGAAAATGACTTGCTAAGCAATTTCTAGACTTTCCAGGCTTTACAAGTTTGTTGCATGATTTCAGCAAGTCCGCATTGCATGACTCCAGACAGGGGCGTAACTATAGGGGGTGCAGCAGTCGCGACTGCAACCGGGCCCTGTGATGCAGGGGGCCCATGCAGCCCCTCTACATATGGCCGGCAGCAGCATAGGCAGCTAGGGGTACCAGTGCACCATGCACACGGGTGGCTGGAGGTGGAGGGTGACTAGCAGAGCTCCATGCTCGACTATCGCACTGGCTGCTCTTTAGTTGTGCATTCCCTGCATTACCTGTGTCCTCGGCCGGCTCCTCAGAGTACCCCTCTCCTGCTCCATGCATTGCCGCTCAGTCTGATGTCTGTTCTCCCCAACCCCTCCCCCCGTGTCCGGCCCACACTGCACTGCATACTTCTCCCGGGTAAACAAACTTTAAGCACACAGATGCAGTGCAGCCCTATGAGAGCCCCCCGGAGGACACTGCAGGCTTGTCTGCCAGCCCCCCTCCTCCCCCGTCATACACAGATTATGAAAGGTCTTTCTGGGAGATATGCTGATCGCCCGTCCAGCACACTGGATGGAGCCCAGGCCAACATGGATGAGTGCGCAGCCTGCAGCTTGGTCATGGTGAATGAGAGGACCCCGTCCCCCACACACCATTACTTACCCCCTCCATCTCCCCCTGGGGACAGGGACCCCTTCTCATCTGGGGGCAGTAACTTCATATGCCCTGGAGAAAAGGACCTCATCTCTTCTGGGGACGGGGACCCCATCCTGCCTAGGGACAGTCCCCCAATGGGGCACCTAAAATAAAAAATAAATAATAATAAAAAACTACTGATGCCAGTGGTGGAACTGCAGGGCTCACAAAGGTCATACCTGTGACCACGCCCCCTGGAGTTATACCGCCGGACTCAGAGGGAAGGGCCTTGGCTTGGGTTCAGGGGGGGCCCTTCATGGTTTCTTGCATCGGGGCCCTGAAGATCCTAGTTACGCCACTGACTCCAGATCAACTTTCTTTGCAAGTCTGCTGTAAGTTCTGGTTCAGTTATGTTGTGCAATAGTCCTCCCACCACAGGGGTCACTGTAGCTGAATTTTCATGCTGTAGACTTGCAGAGCTCTTGCTGTAGATGCACAACTGCAACTTTTCTCTTGCTAGAGACCTGGCAAGCAAATTTGCTACAAAATTGGAAAAGTTTCAACTAGAAATTATGTTTCAAATGCTCTGCTAGTATACATCTTGCCAGTATAAAATGTGCAAATTCAACACTGCCACAAATTTGTGGCCAGTTATCCTTGCTATATGGGCATTAACAGCTGGAACATATTATGGGAGCAGAAAGCAGAATTATGACATCATCAGTATGCTTCTTTCCTTCATTGTCTAGTCCCAAGCTGAAGGGAGGTTGGCAATGGTCACCAAATTGTTTTACTACAGTAAAGAACTATAAGGTCACAGATCTGGCTATATTGTCTAACAGGATTACTCAAACCGCTGAATACAATGTAACTTTGAATGTTATTGATCATCACCACTATTCTTTCAGCATTTCTAGAGCCTCTTACATAGCTCCAAACTGTCCCTGATTTGGAGCAATGTCCCTCTGTCCCTCACTCCTCCACATTCGTCCTTCATTTTGGTCTGATCTATAGATGTATATAAAATGCACTTTTTATCTATCAAAAAGTGTTTTCCAGCACTAAACCTTTCATCTGATTTCTAAATTGGTGCATTTGTAGATTCCAAAAGGAATATTAGTGGTAAAAAAAAAATCACTTGTGGGTTTAACCAATCTTGTTTTTTTTTTTTGTACAATTCTCCTTTAAGAGGGCATCACCAGGGGTGTGTCCTATGCCTGCATACTTTTGCTGATAGGTGTCCCCCATTCCCATCGCAAAGTTGGGAAGGTATGCTCTTACATTGTCCACAAATGCACAAGTAACCATGATCTTTACAATATATGTGCTATGGTTGTGTAGACACTTTTACAACATTTTGCGACATTTGTGCAATGTCACAAAATGTAGAAATTGTCTGGGAAGCGTAGGAAGTGATATGAGGCACACATACTAATTTTATTCTTTGTCACATCATGAATGTTATTGTTATAACCTTGCATCTATTTGTTACCTGACATTTAAGACGTCAGTATTGAACATGATAAATTATATTTAGCACTGTATGAAAATATATATGTCTGTCATCAGCGCCTTCTATGCAATCTCATGCATAAATACACAGACAAATATAATTACCTATATTTTCTGCAATAACTTACATATGCATAGGCATAAAGAGGACTTGTCACTTTCTAAATATATAATTTATCAATCAGGTTATTGTAAATGACAACATATTTCAGCATATTTATTTTGCACCGGACACATTAATTCATTTATTTGTATAGGTCTGCTCTGTTGGTCATATGCATGATCCAGCCCATTAATCCTTCCATATTCTTTGCGATTGCTTAGTTTAAAGTGGTTCTAAAGGCAGAAGATTTTAAAAGTGATACTAAAGGTTAGCTTTTTTTTTTTAAATAACAAACATGTCATACTTATCTCCACTGTGCAGCTCGTTTTGCACAGTGGAGATTGGCCTGAACATCCTCTTCTGGGATCCCCACATCAGATAACCCCCTGGGAGAAGCGCTCTCCCGGGGGGTTACCTTGCGGGCGTGCTCCCAAGTCCAGTATTCTGTGTCCATAGAGGCGAATGGAGGATTCGGCCCCGCCCCCTGGTGCCCACATCATTGGATTTGATTGACAGCAATGGGAGCCAATGGCAATGCTGAGATCAATCTATCTAATCAAGAGCTGAGAACCCTGGGCAGAGAGAGAGCATGTCCCCGTGACCACAACATACAAGGCCATCCACAACGTCGTCTCCAGCTACATCATCAACCTCATCTACCCCTACCAAATTCTGACCACAACATACAAGGTCATCCACAACGTCGTCTCCAGCTACATCATCAACCTCATCTAACCCTACCAAATTCTGACCACAACATACAAGGCTATCCACAACGTCGTCTCCAGCTACATCATCAACCTCATCTACCCCTACCAAATTCTGACCACAACATACAAGGCCATCCACAATGTCGTCTCCGGCTACATCATCAACCTCATCTACCCCTACCAAATTCTGACCACAACATACAAGGCCATCCACAACGTCGTCTCCGGATACATTATCAACCTCATCTGCAGGTATCGCCCAAAGCGTCCTCTTGGCTCCTCCCAAGACCTCCTGCTTTCAAGCTCCCTTGTTACCTTCTCCCATGCTCACCTTCAGGACTTCTCCAGAGGATTGGAGAGGCTTTCCCTGCCCCAGTATGTCCTGTCAGCCACCCTGTCCACCTTTAGGTGATCCCTAAAAACTCACTTATTCAGGGAAGCCTATACCACCTCCAACTAAGAACTGTACCTGAGCCATCTCCATCAGATCATCCCCCGCAGCTATAACCTATTGAACCACCTCCCCCTCCCATTAGATTGTAAGCTCCATTAGAAGGGCCCTTTTAATGGTATTGAGCTGTATTGTAATTGTGCTGTCCTCCCTCTACAATGTAAAGCTCTGCATAAACTGTTGTATATAAATCCTACATAATACAAATGTTTGTTGGAAATTTACTAGTGTATGGACATCTTTAGTCTGTGTGGAACCTAAAGGTGCTTTAACTGGTATTCCTCTGGTGTGGTCCACACTGCCTCTGCTCAGTCTGGGCTCAATCTGGTTTGCATTAAGTGTTTTGCTCATCTCAGTGGTTATTATTAAAGTGGTTGTAAACCCTTACAAACCACTTTGACCTACAGGTAAGCCTAGATTAAGGCTTACCTGTAGGTCCAAGAAATATCTCCTAAACCTATATGGTTTAGGAGATATTTGCCCGAAAACAGGCACTGCTGTCTACGGCGCATGGGGCACTGAGCGCGGCATTCTCAACGACGGAGCTGCCGCGCGTGTCGGCTCCCGTGCGCATGCGCGGGAGTGACGTCATTGTGGCTTCGCCGAATGACAGCGGCGGAGCTGCGTGACCCCACCAAGAAGATGGATGCGGCGGACTACAGGGGACAGCAGTGACTTCGCTGGCTCCTGTGTCAGGTAAGTGACACATAATGGACTACTATGCGATGCATAGTAGTCCAGTATGCTTTGCCTTTGCAGGAAATTAAAGAGGAAGTAAACTCATCAGGGTTTACTTCCTCTTTAAAGCCACCTCATTCTACAAAAAAACTTGATCTGATTCTTATCTGGATTTAACCAATAAGGTACGAGATAATAAGGTACGGGACAGCTTCTCCACTCATCACCCAACCTACAACTTTGTCTGAGCAGGTTTGTTCTCTGTTTTTCTTGGGTACAGAGGGATTGATTTTCTTTGATTTGAACTCTAAGCACAAATTAAGAGCTGGGAGCTATTTCATCATTATAGACATAAAAGGTTGTTTTTTTTTAGAATGACTTCACCTTACACAGCTCTGATGTTTGATTTTTCTTTACTTGTTCTCTGTTTTACTGTGTAAGATGTATGATTTTGAAACATAATATATATAGATAGAATGTCCATTAATGGCAAAGCCCAATATTCAATAAACCAAAATATGACTGTCCTAATGACAGGTTTCTATACAGCAGCATTAGTAGACCTTTAAATATTTTATAACTTAAAACAGGATATTTAAGTACAGCCCTGATCTTCCTAAGCCACTTACACCCAGACTATATCTTTACAAAACATGTTTTTTTTTACCAAATCAGAATATAAATAATATGCAATAATACCATTAAGATACATATGCATTACTCGTTGTAAAGAAACTATAGTCTACAGAGGACATTTTAATAAATTTATTTGGTAGGTATTATTTTTTTCTTGGTTTCTATGGCCCTTATTCATAGAACTGCAATTATTCTTAATTTATATATCCAGCCATTTTTTTTTTTTTTAAGTTTTCATAGTGTAGGGTAAGAATAGAACCTAATGTATATCAGGTTCTACTGCAACTAGTGATTTCCTCTAATTTAATGTTTCAACTTCACCAGATAAGTGAAAAAAAAATCTGTAACTATATGAGCTTTCTGTGATTTCCACCAGAAACTACAGATTCAGATGTGTTCCGAAAATATCTTGACTTTGAGTGACAAGAGGAAACCAGGATGCAAAATCAGGTTCACTTCTGCATAGAAACCAATGAGCTTCTAACCCCAGCTTGTTCAAATACATTTTGGTAATAAAACCTGGAAGCTCATTGGTTTCTATGCAGAAGTGAGCCTGATTTTGCACTTTCCAGCTTTAGTAAATAAACCCCATTGTGTACTTAGTGGGGTATGCCTGTATGTGCCTGGGGTTAGGGGAGATCCTTTCATGTTACAGGCAATGCAACCTATCAAAATTCGTACTTCAAGAGATTGTTAACCTCCCTGTATTATTTCTACCTATAGATACGCCTAGAATAATGTTTACCTATAAGTACTGTACATATCTACGAAACCTGCGCCATTTAGTAGATATTTACCGTATACTGCGCTGAGGATGTAATTGGCGCATGCGCTCTGAAGGAATGGCTGCCCGTGATGTTCCTTCAGAAGCGTGTGCCATGACCGGCATGCGCGGGAGTGATGTCATGTGACTCTGGCCAGTCACACAGTCGTGACCCTGGAAGGAAGACGGCCGAAAATGGTTGGGGCCTGTAGCGGGGATGATACGGGCTTCCTTTGCAGTTAAATGTCACATAATGTGCTAGTATGCAATGCATACTAGCACATTATGCCTTTACTTTGCAGGGAAGAAAAAAGGAGAAAAAAATAACAGAGCTGTCTAACATAAGTTTATTTAACCACTTCAATACAGGGCACTTTCACCCCCTTCCTTCCCAGCCCAATTTTCAGCTTTCAGCGCTCTAGCGCTTTCAGTGACAATTGCGCGGTCATGCTACACTGTACCCAAATTAAATTGTTATCATTTTGTTCGCACAAATAGAGCTTTATTTTGGTGTTATTTATTCACGACTCCGTTTTTTTTTTTTGCGATATAAGCGCAAAAAAAGCGGAAATTTGGGAAAAAACAATATTTTCTTTTTTCTATTTGAAAAGAAATCCAATAAAATCAAATTTTGTCATAAATTTAAGCCAAAATGTATTCTGCTACATGTTTTTGGTAAAAAAAATTCCGTTAAGTGTATAATAATTGGTTTGTGTGATCACGGACATATGTACGCAAATGATCATGTACATATGTGTGCAGGTGATCACGTACATATGTGTGCAGATAATCATTGGGACATGTGATTTTAGTGGGACATATGTGGGGGACAAGTTTTTATTATTAGGGACATGTGTTTTTATTATTTGGGGACATGTATGTTTTGGGGACATGTGTGTTTTGGGGACATATGTGGGGACTGTGTTTTCACTGTGTGGTGTGTTGTGTGTTTACACTACACTGATGATCAGTGAGTAAAAAGCTGTGAAAAGCAGCCCATACTCACTGATCATCAGCCGGCTGCAGCGATCTGCTCTCCTCTCCTCAGCGGTGACTTCCGTGTGAGGAGAGGAGAGCCGATTGCCTAGCAACCGGCTGTTTGTTTACATCACATGACGGCCGTGATTGGACACGGCCGTCATGTGATCAGGAGGGCCAATCACAGAGCCCTCCTGCCGATCTGAGATGTGCCGTGTCCGGGTGACACGAGCACATCGGGATCGCGCCGCTGCGCGGGCGCGCGCGCGCGCGCGATCCCGCTACTCCTGAAGGACGTTCCTGAACGTCCTATCAGGAGCAGGCGGCTCCCACCCGGCCGTATATATACATTGGCCGGGTGGGAAGTGGTTAAACAATGTCACAATATTAGAAACTACATTTCAATATATGCTATGTACTGTACTGTACTGTTTATGCACGCACGTTACGTGCACTGTTACTGTAACCATTATATATTTCTAATAAAAACTTGAATGGAAAAAAAAAAAGAAACTACATTAGGTCTAAAAAAACAAGAGAAGAGAAAGAAGCGATTCTAGTAGAGTGATATGACTGTGGATGATATACTGTAGGTTATGTGCCTAAGGTCCCATGTGAATGAAATCTGCGCTGATTCCAAAGAAGGGTTTCGCCTTTCCCTAATGTCTCCTTCCATTACTCTTGCTACAATAGGCGCAAATGAAATGACGTAGCATTACATAAGACTATCTCCTTTATTTATGTAGCAGAGGGAAAAGCAAGCCTAAATTGTTGTGGGACGGGGCTTAAACTCAGCGGAAGGGGTTTTAATCCCAGGTGTCAATAGGATCAGTAACTAAGAAGTTCGCACACCTGCCAAGGGTTACTGTTCTTACAGTCCTGGAATATAAATGTGTTACACGTACTTCTTTTTCATTTTTCATTCCATCAACAGAGATACTGATGCTTGAAAAAGCTCAGTAAACTATTCCAATCAGGATCATTGTTCTCAATCCAACAACCTAATCATCAAACAAGAACAGAGATCTGTCTCAGCGTAGAAATGACTCATAGGCTCACAAACATGCCCCTACTGTATCACCGACAGCCTGCTACAGAAACACCAGAATAGATAAGAGAACCAATGTAAATATAACTTCTTTTGTTATGGGTTTCATCTGTCCCCTCCCTGCCCCCAGCCATCAGTTTGTCATATATTTAATAATAATTCCCTAGGCAATTTTAAACCATTGTTGAATTGGGAATTTCTACAAATAGCAAACTGCGGCTAAGAATACAAGAATTTAATTAAATCCTTTGATAAGTCTTATTGGTTGTCACTGGTGATTGCAACTAACTTGTTTCCCCTTGCTTCTTGTTAACACTGTTCTACGACACCCTGGCAATAGTTACAGTAACTAGAGTGAGTGTTAGTTCTCAATTCTAGTTATGGAACCACTGTAGGTGCCCCATGTTGCAAACTGTGCCTACTACTAAGGGACACGCTAGAATTTAACACGCCCATGCATGAGCCTGTAAGGTTTAACCCCTTTAAAAAGCCCTTAGCACTTAACCTCCTCCCCATCAGATAAACTCTTACCTATACTTTAACAAATAACACAGATCTCTTAACCTGACCCTAACAATAACTTTGACCCTACTTTGACCTAATCCCTAAAACGTTTCCTTGACACTTAATGGATAACTACTTTTGATCCCCCCTACATCTGCTCCAATATATAACTTTTCCAGTAATATTTGCTGTGGTCCCTGCCCAGAACCACCCAGGATGTCTTACAAAAGAAGGCTTCCTGGGCCCCTTTTATCCCACATGCCACAGCCTGATTCATTATTATAGGGCGAGGCATACGTGCAGGACTGGTGGAGGTCACCATAAATATGGCTCCCCTTAAGAATGATTTGACTTGTACCAGTAGGAGGTGGGAGTGAGCAAATGACACTATGCAAAACATCAACTTTTGATGGGTATACTTTCAACCTTAAAGTGTTACTTAACCCACAACTGTAAAATGAGTCTGTATATGCACTAAAGCATACTTGTTATACACACTGTGGAAGGGGTTAATCCTCCGCAATGTGTAAAAAGGCTATTTGCTCCTGTCTTCTCTGTTCCTCCTCTTCTTCCACTGACTCCTAATAATTTCCTGATATTCCACAAATAGAGCTTTATTTTGATCGAAATTGAGCATTCCCGCTGACAGGACAGAGCTCTGTATTGGGATTTATGCCCCACTAAATGCATGGCTGTTCCCAAGGGTAACACCATGGCTGTGCAGATATCTGGTTAACAATTCTGCTGCCCAAAAATGTCTCTGTTGTTCCTTCACCCAGAGTGTAGGCACTCACAGGAGGTGTGTTATTGGCCACATCACCAGATGAAAACAGAGAGAAATAAGGCTAAAATAACAAAACTAATGCAATCACCACATCTAATGATTGCTCATTAGCGTCTGATTCACCCTCCTGGCTGCAACAGGAGCTGGGGAGAGATTATCCAGAGAGAGGTTCCAAGTAAAGATCTTCTGTTTACACTTGTAATACAGTTTTATAGAGTGATTTAGAGGGGATACACTTATCCCCCTGTTTATTTCACATGTGGAGGTGTTGGTGACAGCTTTTCATCTAAGGCCGCGTACACACGGGCGGACTGTTCGCCCAACCTTGTCCGCTGAACAGAGTTTGGGCGGACAGTCCGCTCGTGTGTGGGCTTTCAGCGGACAGTTTCAGCGGACAGTTGGACGGACAAAGTCTTTCGGAAATTCCGAAAAACTGTCCGCTGAAACTGTGTTTGAGCGAACAGTCCGCCCGTGTGTGGGCCTGTCCGCTGTACTTTCGAAATGAGCGGACTGTTCCCGCTCGGAAAGTCCGCCCATTTCGAGCGCGTGTACAGGTAGGCGGGGCCCGCGAAGGAGACGTCGCGGGCTCCGCCGCCTGGAATGGGCTTAAAGGGGAACCCCAACGCCGAAAAAAATCGGCGTGGGGGTTCCCCCAAAGTCCACACCAGACCCTTGTCCGAGCACGCTACCCGGCCGGCCAGGAAAGGGGGGCGAGCGAGCGCGCCCCCCCTCCTGAGCCGTACCAGGCCGCGTGCCCTCAACATGGGGGGGTGCCTTGGGGAAGGGGGGGCCGCGCGGCCCCCCCACCCCAAAGCACCTTGTCCCCATGTTGATGAGGACAAGGGCCTCTTCCCGACAACCCTGGCCGTTGGTTGTCGGGGTCTGCGGGCGGGGGGCTTATCGGAATCCGGGAGCCCCCTTTAAGAAGGGGGCCCCCGGATACCGGCCCCCCACCCTATGTGAATGAGTATGGGGTACAATGGACCCCTACCCATTCACCTGTAAAATAAAGTACAAAAAAAAACACAACACAGGGGAAAAAATATTTTATTGCACAGCTCCGGGGGTCTTCCGTCTTCGGGGGTCTTCTCGCCGGACTCCTCCGCTATCTGTGTGTAGCTCTTTTACTAGCGGAGGAGTCCAGCTTTCTTCCTCCCCGCCGCCGGCCTCTTCTCCCGACTTCGGGGGTCTTGTCCCCCTCTTCGGTTCTTCTGCCAGGCCACCGCGCCTTCTTGTAGCTCTTTTACAGGCGGTGGCCCGGTCTTCTGTCGCCGCTGTCGTCGTCGCCGCCGCCGCCGCCGCCTTCCGTTCTTGTTCTTCTTCTTGTTCTTCTTCTTCTTCTCCTGGAGATGTTGACTCGACGATCTCTCCGGCCGGAATGCCAGGGACACGCTCCGCTGCCACTTATATAGTGACAATGGGGCGGTGTCACATGGTATATGTCACATGGGTTGGTCACATGGGTTGATGTCACATGGGGACTATGACATCGTAAGGGGGCGGGGTCACCATGTGACCAACCCATGTGACATATACCATGTGACACCGCCCCATTGTCACTATATAAGTGACCGCACAGCGCGGCTCTGGCATTCCGGCCGGAGAGATCGTCGAGTCAACATCTCCAGGAGAAGAAGAAGAACAAGAAGAAGAACAAGAACGGAAGGCGGCGGCGGCGGCGGCGACGACGACAGCGGCGACAGAAGACCGGGCCACCGCCTGTAAAAGAGCTACAAGAAGGCGCGGTGGCCCGGCAGAAGAACCGAAGAGGGGGACAAGACCCCCGAAGTCGGGAGAAGAGGCCGGCGGCGGGGAGGAAGAAAGCCGGACTCCTCCGCTAGTAAAAGAGCTACACACAGATAGCGGAGGAGTCCGGCGAGAAGACCCCCGAAGACGGAAGACCCCGGAGCTGTGCAATAAAATATTTTTTCCCCTGTGTTGTGTTTTTTTTTGTACTTTATTTCACAGGTGAATGGGTAGGGGTACATTGTACCCCATACTCATTCACATAGGGTGGGGGGCCGGTATCCGGGGGCCCCCTTCTTAAAGGGGGCTCCCGGATTCCGATAAGCCCCCCGCCCGCAGACCCCGACAACCAACGGCCAGGGTTGTCGGGAAGAGGCCCTTGTCCTCATCAACATGGGGACAAGGTGCTTTGGGGTGGGGGGGCCGCGTGGCCCCCCTTCCCTAAGGCACCCCCCCATGTTGAGGGCACGCGGCCTGGTACGGCTCAGGAGGGGGGGCGCGCTCGCTCGCCCCCCTTTCCTGGCCGGCCGGGTAGCGTGCTCGGACAAGGGTCTGGTGTGGACTTTGGGGGAACCCCCACGCCGATTTTTTTCGGCGTTGGGGTTCCCCTTTAAGCCCATTCCAGGCGGCGGAGCCCGCGACGTCTCCTTCGCGGGCCCCGCCTACCTGTACACGCGCTCGAAATGGGCGGATTTGCCTCCTCCTTACGTGGGCGAGTCCGTTCATTTCAAAAGTTGAGCGAACTGTTTGCCCAACCTTGTTCGTCAAACAGTCCGCTCGTGTGTGGGCAAGTCCGCTCATGCAAATTTTGAGCGGACTGTTTGCCGAAACTGTTTGACGAACAAGGTTGGGCAAACAGTCCGCGCGTGTGTACGCGGCCTTAGTGTGGGAATTAAACACCGCTTGGACTTTTCATATATTCATTGCGATGCTGACACACAGCACACGATTGCAGCTTATTTGGACTTTATATGTGTTTGCACTATTTTACGATTGTACACCTGAAATAATTGGACTGTGTGTTTCTTTGTAGTGCTGCCTTTATGTATTTTTTTATGTTTCTAAACTTGCCATCGGTAGGTGTGTATGGCAGCTGTATTGGACCTAATTGGTTGGATTATTAACTCATTCAGGTATTTCTTTTTATATTTCACCTAACCCATAAGTGCTTGATTTTGTGGGAAAGGGCTCAACAGTTGGTTTTATTAGAGCTCTGTATTGTTTACATTGACAGGGCTCTGTCCTGTCTTCCTCCTCGTCGATCAGCGGTTGCCAATGGTCAACCATTGGCCAGCACCTGATGATCAGATTGTGCTATGACTAATCACAGCACAGCGGCGTGCCCCCTACCTGGAAGTGCTAGATCACATACTAGATGCATGATCCAGCCCAGGAAAGCTGCTTTGCTGCCATACTCATAAGTGAGGTGGTCGACAAGCAGTTAAACAACTGAGTTGATTTTCCTGATATCAGCCCTTTATATTTGAGATGTTACACCTTATGGCGGGTGTTCCTCTATGATGCCTTAAAGCATGCCCCCCCCACAAGATTTGTTGTGTACTATGCAAGGGATCATCTAGATCACTGGTCATCAACCCTGTCCTCAGGGCCCACTAACAGGCCAGGTTTGCAAGATCACTGAGATACATCACAGGTGATAGAATTTGCTGCTCAGTGATTGCAGTATTCTAGTCTGCATCTCCCCAAGGTAATACATAAAACCTGGCCTGTTAGTGGGCCCTGAGGACAGGGTTGATGACTACTGATCTAGATTGACTGCGATATGTGCATTACAAATCTTGGCACACATTACAAATATGACCTACAGACCCTGGGAAATATACCTTTGCTCAAAATTCTGAATTTCTCGCTCTTTTGTGACTGGCTCCTCAAAATAGATTAATCAAGGGCAGACAAAGGAATACCTTATTTGGGTATTACCATAACTCCTATATCTTCACATTTGGGCAAAGCAAACTATAAACCTTTAATAAACAAATTATCTGCCGATTTACAACAGTATTCTAGATGTGAGCTCCCTTGGATGGGGAGACTGGCCTTGTTTAAGATGATGGTGCCCCCACAAATCCTTTACATTTTCAGAACTCTACCCATTCCAGTACATCACTCACACATGAGATGCCTCGCATCAATAGCCAAAAATTTATCTGGTACAACAATAGAGCTTGTTGTTTCTAAGCTCATCTCACAAAACATAGGAAGGCTGGAAGAGTTGGCTTTGTTGATCGCTCTGATTATTGGGTTGCCACACAAATGACTCAATTGAAACAATGGTTCCTTTGTGCTCCAGATAATCTATGGGTGGACATTGAATCCTATCTCTTACATACATATGTTACATACATATCTTATTACCTAAGACAGTTCTCCTGGCTACTATGTGGAAACATATAGATATCACTTACTTTCCTGCCACAATAAAAGCAGCCCTTATGGCTTGGGACACATTTACTCTTCATTACAAAGCTACCAACTCTCACGCCCCTCTCTACCCTGCAGTTTCTTATCCTCTACCTCTCCACTAAAAGGTGGCACGCTGCAGGCATTCAACGGGTAGAAGACTTACTCTAGGGGTCACAACTCAAATCCATGGAAGAACTAATCAATGCATACCATAGCTCTCCTAAAGACCTCTTAAATTACGTGAGGGTCTCCACATTCCTGAATAGGCACCCCAAACCATCTACACATATGCACCAAAATGCATGGAAATACCTCAACCCCCTAACGCCAACACCAAAGGTATCTCCTTACTTTATTCTATTCTTCAGAGCAAATTAATATTCTCTAAAACCACCCCATGTTTTAATGGGGGCATGACCTTCGGCAGTCTTTCACTGATGCTCAATGGCAGGTAGCTATGCATTCATCTCAGAAAGTTATTGATTGTGTTACCGACTGGGAACTATCTATAAAAATACTATCCAGATGGTACTTAACCCCATACCACCTAGCAAAATTGTATCCTAACAATTCTCCACTATGTTGGCCAGAATGCGGACAACCTGGTACCCTCCCACATATACTCTGGTCATGCAAGGGACTAACCATTTACTGGAGCCAAGTCTCCCAATTAATATCTTGAGTCATGGGACTATTAACAAAACCTGATCCCGCCCTGACCTTACTCCATGTAGGTATAGAACGTTTCCCCACAAACGTTAGCAATATTTTTGTAATTATTCTTATTTCTGCCAAGACACTTATCACCAGACTTTGGAAGTCCATCCAAGTACCTAACCTCTCTGAGCTTATAGCCCTGATAAATCTAACCTACCATTATGAAAGACACATAGCCTTTAGAAGTTCATGTATACACAAATTCAATCAGTCGTGGTGTGCCTGGGCCCACATGACTCCTCCGACCATTTCCTGACTTTACATTTATTTTTATTATTAGATGCCATTATTTTTCTTTCTAATCATTTGTATGATTGTGAGGACTCTGTTGTACGCTGATGGTTTGTTGTAGCCCCTGTCTGTGTGCCCCTTATACCATGGACTATTTTCTCTATTTGTACTATCTTAAAACTTCGAAAAGAAAACTTTTGATAAAAAAAAAAGAAAGATTCATAAAAGCAAATAAATCATATAAAGCTACTGTATATGAGGATGAATCTTGGGTATAGACTTGGTAGATAAATGTGCCTTTGCGATTGACAAACACAGCATCTAAAATATGACTTGTTCTGTCTTTTGACAGTTGTTGCTGGTTATTAAATATGTGAAAAAATAGATGCACTTTAGCAGATTATGTTATATTAATACCATAATACCATAAAAGTCTCAATTTACAGAAAAAATGTTGTTTTCATGTCAGATATTGGGACCTGGGTACATAGAAATGGATTCTCCATAAATATTTCCAATATACTGTAATTTATCAATGGAACGTGCAATGGTTAGAGGAGATTTACCCTCTCTGTTTATCTTTGTAGTCATTTTTAGCAGGACTTAAAATGAAGCAAAATCCAAAATGATACGTTTTCACCATACTAAGAATACAAGTAAATTTTTCCAATGTGGGCACCTGTTACTGCGAAAAGCATCTAATAGATATCCCTTTATTTTACAGAGATACAGGCATACCCTACTTTTAAGTACACAATGGGGTGTATTTACTAAAGCTAGAAAGTGCAAAATCAGGCTCACTTCTGCATAGAAACCAATGAACTTCCAGGTTTTATTACCAAAGCTTAATTGAACAAGCTGGGGTTAGAAGCTCATTGGTTTCTATGCAGAAGTGAGCCTGATTTTGCACTTTCCAGCTTTAGTAAATAAATCCCATTGTGTACTTAAAAGTGGGGTATGCCTGTATTCTCTAACTTCCTGTTGTGTCTACAGGAAAGGAACCAAGGGGATATCTTCCCAATGTGACACAGATTTCTTTTTTTTTTTAAATCTCTCTGCTCTGTCCAAAATAAAACTTTCCTTTAGATATACTTTAAATTCAGTCTCAACTTTTTCTTCCCATAATTCAATGCACAACATGCTTAGCTTATTGCTTCTCTTGTATGTGACAGGTGCACTTTAATTATTTAATAACTCTTGCAGATGAAAAAAAAAAAAAGATTGGATTTGTGTTGTGCAGCAAATTATAGCTGGCAATACAGATTACCACGTGTAAGTGGTAATATTTGCATCCCTGCCTGTATAGTTGATTGATAAACATGTAATAATGCACCAGATGTTGCTGTCAAATGCATCAGAAGTCAATTAAATATCGCAAAATAGAACCGTGAATCTGAAGGAGCGCCACCACAACCACCTTACTTACAGATGAAATGCTCGAAAAATAAAGCTCGCTTAATGAAGCATCTCTACACCATTTAAGTAGTGGGAGCACTTATGTTTCAATCACAACAGTTCCTCACTTACTGTTCAATTAAAATGGAGAATGCAAATGAGGTAAATAATTGAAATAACTATCCACAATAAATGACTATTGGTGGAGAAAAAGTGATTTTAAATGGATTTTCAGCTTAGATTAGAGAGTTCGTAAAAGAAAACAAGTAGGGGGTGGGGGTTAAATTGAAGGCAAAAGCAGAGTTTTGCAAGGCGTCAATCAGTTATGCTAGCACTTTCATGCCTTTGTACATATTCACATGACAAGGTTTACTGAGGGTGCAAATGGTTGTTGCCTGTGTAAACAAAAAACATTTTCTGCCTGGTTTCTTAAAGCACACCTATTTGCTAAATGTAACTGATTGAGCAAGATCAGCATTGTAAAACCTGAATAGAGGGAACAATATTATAAGTTATTCTCCTAGAACAGGGCTCTCCAAACTACGGCCCTCCAGCTATTGTGGAACTACACATCCCATAAGGCATTGCAAAACTCTGACATTTCCAGACATGACTAGGCATTATGGGAATTGTAGTTCCTGAACAACTGGAGGGCCATAGTTTGGAGACCCCTGTCCTAGAACCCTTACATTCTTGTCCTGCTGCTAGCTGTCAAGCCAGAGGATAAGACACATGACCTTAGCTAGAAGGGTGGTTCCATTTTCAGGTAAAGCCACTGACTGGCCGGCCCTTACTGAACGTCACTTAAAGTGGAAGTAAACCCTCCTATCATTTTCAGCCAAGGATGCTGCCATCTTGATCTCTGTTTAATCTGCCATGTTGTTGCACATGTGATCAGTTATGATACCAGCCATTGGATGGTTTAACAGTTTATTTGAGAGCACAACCGATGTGACAGTTACATTCCTGGCATGCTGGGGATGTAACTGTTTTTTGAAACTGTTAATTTAATGGGTTTACTTCCACTTTAAGCTAACATCACATGACCAAGGTGCAGGCATTTGGCCACATGTCCCAGACCTGAAAGGCCATTGATTTGGGGGAAAAAATAATATTTTCATCCTCCTTACAGCGGAACTAAACCCATGGATTGAACAGTTTCAAAAAACAGTTGCATTCCAAGAATGTGCTGGGAATGTACTTATCATATTGGTTGTGCTCTTGACCAAACTGATCACATGTGCAGCATCATGGAAGTTGAAGATCAAACAGAGACCAAGATGGCAGTTTCCTTGGCTGAAAATGATAGGAGGGTTTAGCTTAATTTTAAATCTAACATTGAGCTCAAATCACAAAGCTTTAACACACGGATAAGACTCTTTGTTTTTAATTATTAGGGCTGGACTTTGGAAATCAATTTAGATTTAACAGAAAATAACTGTCACTTTTGTGAGGACAATAGAGGTACCTTAGAGGTGAAAGATAGTTAGGTGAAAGATCCGGGTTAAAAGTCGGTTCACACCAGGATCACACAGGAACATGTGACATGTTCCCCTGCATGACAATTTTGCAGCTCATTCATCTGTGATCACCTGCGGTGTGGGAAAAGGACATAAAATGTGCCTTTCTGGCCCCATGTTCAGGTGTGAACCAGCCCTGAGGAAAGTATGGCTTGATTTTACGTTTAAACTTTAGCCTGAAAAATACTATAACAATTGGGGTTATATACTGGCCATTTCCTGCCTAGAGTGTGAGGTTTGAAGGACCCTACATAAAGCAGGTCTATGGGCGGGGGGCTTATCGGAATCCAGAATCCCTTTTTTACCATGGGCCCCCCAGATCCTGCCCCCTCATGTGAAAGAGTATGGGGTACATAGTACCCCTACTCAATCACCAAACAAAAAAAAGGTGTAATGTAAAAAATGACAGTAGGCAGTTTTTGACAATTCCTTTATTAAAACTACCACTGACCCGAAAAAAAGAATTAAAAAAAAGGTTCACTCCCACAAAGGCTCCTGCTGTCTGCCGACTCTGCAGTCTGAGCGGTGGGACCACCCTCGGGTGTAACTGGGTGACTCCACCCCCTTGTTATGTTGTTGGCCAGGGGCATGCTGGGCCAATGACTTCACAAGGAGGTGGGAGTCATGGGAGTGGACCATTTTTTTTTGACAATGGTATTTACTTCAAGCGACTTTGCTTTTGTTTTTTTTTAAATAAAGGAATTGTAAAAAACTGCCTACTATCATTTTTACAAGATCTTAGGATGTCAGGGCCTCCTTGTTGGGGGGGCGGGGGGGGGGGGGGGGGCTGGATATGGGGGCCCTTCCTTTCCTGACCTGTCAAGCTGCATGCTCAGATTAAGGGTCTGATATGGATTTGGGGGTATGGTATGGATGGTATGGATTTGACAATGGTATTTATTTCAAGCGACTTTGCTTTTGTTTTGTTTTTTAATAAAGGAATTGTCAAAAACTGCCTACTGTCATTTTTACATTCGCTTGACCCATGCCATTTTTTCCCTATTTTTTCTTTGCCAGGAATATTTTAGTACATTATTTTTTGTTTATGGCCATGTTTATCAGTAGCCATGATCCTTATCCTGGTGTGTTACCATTATGCCCATTCAAAGCCAAGAAAATCCCCCTCATTCCCAACAACGTAATGTATATTCGCTCTTCCTTCACTTTATTCAGTGCCAGGAAATGGCAAGGCACAGCACAGGTTTATTTAAAGTGGATTCATCTTGCTAAATGTCATTTACATTTTAATTATAGGTCAACCAAAAGTCTTTTTTTCTGAAAACATTTATACAATTATGCATCTGATGCACAGCTCCCAAAAATGATATACCTATATAAAGTAAATGGCCGCAGGCATTTTGGGACATGCACATAATATTCTCAACATTACGTGGGCTTGCGTGAACAGCTCCTTAAAAGTTGATATGGAAATTTCCATTCTCCTTAGTCACAGTCAACAAACAAAATAGAAAAATGCATCAAGTATGAAAATTAGAGAAATACCAAGTTTCCGTATCATAGCAACAAACATTAATTATTATTATTGGTGTTTCAGAAGCTTGCATATTTCTGTGCACTGTGGACACCACTTCCATAATTTTCGGGAAAACAATATTAAGTAAAAAATCCACCTCTGCCTTTTTTCTTCCTATCACCAGTTTGCTGGTAGCATCTCCCATGGCCTGTGATACATCCAAGGTCTATTATGTCCCCTTTTCTAAGATACTTTCTTTAGAAGGCATGTTTTGCTTCCATCATGTCACCATCGTAACCACTGGCCTTGGAAGCCACTTTTTAAAGATTATCTAAAGCCAATTTTTTTTTTTTTTTAGATCGAGTAGGGGAGGGTCAAAATTGACGTTAGTTTTTTTTTTTGTTTGTTTTTTTCCATCTGTGTCTTTTCGGCACCACGTTCAGGTGTGAACCAGCCCCGAGGAAAGCATGGCATGATTATACGATTAAACTTTAACCTGAAAAAGTTCGAAGTTTCCTCTCTTTTCCAGCTCTGGTGGCAATGCAAACATCTTGAATTTACCTTCAGTTTTTTATTTCCAGTGATATTGGTGATCAGGACAATTAAAGAAGGCAATCTCCTTGACTGGAAAGCAGACAAAATAAAAACAATAACCCCCCCGGCCAAGTCTAAATCTAAAGCTAAATCTAAATATACAAGAAATATTGTCTTTGTTATACTTTGACTTTATTGCATGGAAGTGTGACATTTCCAGCCTTGTACAGAACTCTGTGGCAGTCTGAAAGCAATTTGCACAGAAAATAAATGGAGAATATAATTAAACCTCTAAGCACTGTATTACTGGAACCAGAGATATAAACACATAAGAGCCGAGCATTAAACTACTGGGTGCTGAAGCCAAGCATTTAAATAATTACAACTAATAGTGGAGTATTATAATCAGTAGCCCTACAATAAACATTACCTTTCCACAGGAAGCAACCTTTACTACATTCTGGAATAGGGAATGTGATATTAGAGGGCTCTCCTGTGACTACTAAACTTTTGAGAGGGACCCTAAATGGAACAAATCATTCACAGGTAAGTTTGGTTTGCATTGGGTGGGTTAGTACTGCTAAAGGTAGTCAAAAGTTGCAGTTTTGAAGAATCCCTTTATATTTTTTGAACAAATAAATGAGGATAGAGCCAACATTCTTGTTTGGGAAGTTTGGGGCACCCTCTTCTTCAAGACTCTACTTTTTTAACCACATGACCTTTGGAAGATTTAACCCCCCCCCTTCATGACCAGGCCACTTTTTTGTGATACGGCACTGCGTTTCTTTAACTGCAAATTGCGCGGTCATGGAACACTGTACCCAAATAAAATGTATGCCTTTTTTCCCCACAAATAGAGCTTTCTTTTGATGGTATTTGATCACCTCTGCAGTTTTTATTTTTTTGCACTATAAACAAAAAAAGTGGGCAAATTTTGAATAAAAAACATTCTGCTATAAACCATAACCAATAAAAAAATTTTAAAAGTCAAATTTCTTCATAAATTTAGGTCAACAAGTATTCTACTACTTGTTTTTGGTAAAAAAAAAAATCCCAATAAGCTTATATTGATTGGTTTACGTGAACATTATAGCATCTACAAACTATGGGATATATTTTTTTATACTAGTAATGGTGGAGATCAGAGATTTATAGCGGGACTGCACTATTGCAGCGGCCAACCAGACACTAACTGACACTTTTGACACTTTGCGGGAACCAGTGACATTAATACTAATGTCTAATTACACTGGCTAGGAAGGGGATAAACATCTAGGGTGATCAAAGGGTTTTTTTTTTTTTTTTTTTCCTTTTAATCTTTATTACATTTTCACACTATACAAACACCATTTTCATGTAACATTGCCAACAGTTCATTACATATTCCTTCCAACCAGGAGTCTGGGTTTTAAAGTACAAGGAAGAGGGGGGCAATAAATATACATCCATACATCAAATATAATTTAATAAGAGAAAAAAAAAGAAGAAAAATGAAAACAGTATCTAGACAGTACCATAACCCCCTTTACCCCTCCTCGACTATTTTTACTCTTCCAACATTTTTCCTATTAATATACCGTATATACTCGGGTATAGGCCGACCCGAATATAAGCCGAGGCCCCCAATTTACCCCCAAAAAACTGGAAAACTTATTGACTCGTGTATAAGCCGAGGGTGAGACATGGCTGTCCATCCCTGTGTGTCCGTCCATCCCTGTGTGTGTGTCCGTCCATCCATCCCTGTGTGTGTGTCCATCCATCCATCCATCCATCCATCCCTGTGTGTGTGTCCGTCCATCCATCCCTGTGTGTGTATCCATCCATCCCTGTGTGTGTGTGTGTGTGTGTGTGTGTGTGTGTGTGTGTGTATTCATCCTTCCATCCATCCCTGTGTGTGTGTGTGTGTGTATCCATCCATCCATCCATCCATCCCTGTGTGTGTGTGTGTGTGTGTGTGTGTGTGTGTGTGTGTGTGTGTGTGTGTGTGTGTGTGTCCGTGCAGCCTTGTGTGTGTGTCCAGCCTACCTGTGTCCCAAGCCTCCGTCCCGAGCCGCCGTCGTCCCGAGCCTCCTCCGTCCCGTGCCTCCTCCGTCCCGTGCCTCCTCCGTCCCGTGCCTCCTCCGTCCCGTGCCGATGGATCGCCGCTCCAGGATCGCCGCTCTTCTCGGCGGCCATTCTACAATTCAAAAGCCGCGCCTCCGCCTGTGATAGGCGGAACACTCAATTTCCCAGCAGCCTGTGTTCCGCCTATCACGGACATCCTCTCATACTCGTCCGTAGTATGAGAATGAGCGGATGTCCGTGATAGGCGGAACACTGACTGCTGGGAAATTCAGTGTTCCGCCTATCACAGGCGGAGGCGGAGAAGGAGGCGCGGCTTTTGAATTTTAATGTCCCCCGTCTGTCTGCTCGATACGCTGATCGAGCAGTCAGACAGCGGTGACTCGAGTATAAGCCGAGGGGGCACTTTCAGCCTCAAAAAAGAGGCTGAAAATCTCGGCTTATACTCGAGTATATACGGTACCCCCCCCCCTCCTTCCCTCCCTTTCTATCTTTACAACCCCCCCCCCCCCCCCCCCTCTCAAGTGTGTATATTTGCGCTTTTATCCTTCAATGTAACATACATGTGTTATAGTAATTCCAATACCTTTATTACCCTCTACCCAACTCCCACCCAGTACCCATCCCCCCCCCCCCCCTTCTCTACTCCCTTTTCCTATTGTGTTTTAGACTGGGGTATGCATCTCCACTAACCAATCTCGCCAGTTTCTGTTAAACTCTTTTAGGTTATTTCGTTTTGCATATACCGCTCTCTCCTTACATAGATATTCATTTACAGCACTCACCCAATCCTCTACTGTAGGAGCTAGATTTGATTGCCATCTCTTAGCAATCATTCTTCTAGCTTGAAATAGGCATCTTAGAATTACGATAGTTACTCCCTTTCTCTCTGCTTTCTCGTCTCTATATCCTAGGATACACACTATGGGGTTTGATTCTATTACCGTCCTAAAGACTCTGCTTAGTATCTCTACCACTCCTTCCCAATATCTAAATAATTTAGGACATTTCCAGAGCATATGTATTAAATTTCCTGTCCCCCCACACCTGGGACAACAGTCATCTGCTCTCTTACCAAATCTAAATAATCTCTGGGGGGTATAATAAGCTCTATTAATTACCATCAAGTGGGATATCTTATGGGGGGGAGAGACTGAGACTTTTGGACATGCCTCTAGAATATTTTTCCACTGCGCTCGTGTTATATTACCTATGTCTTGCTCCCATTTCCCCTTCTCAACCCTCCCTTTCATCTCACAATTAATCTGTTCACCCAACTGGGCATAAAATTTAGATATTAATCCTTTAGTGGGTCCTACTTGTGCTACTAGATGTAACAAGGACAGTTCTTCCCATGTTAATACTAAGTTTCCAAACTGGGTCTTTAAAGCGTGCCTTACTTGTATATAAGCATAAAATGACTTTTGTGGTAACTTAAATTCTTTTTGTAATTGCTCAAAAGATTTAATACCCCTGCCTCCATATAGCTGATTCAACCTTACAATACCACATTTTTCCCATTCTAAAATTTTTCCAACCCGCCATATTTCTTGTAGCTTCTTATTATTCCAGAGGGGTGTAAACTTTGTTATTTCACTGTATCCCATTTTTTTTTTAACTATATCCCATAGCTTTAACATCATTTTTACTGTAGGGCATCTATACTGGAATGAATCCGCTTCCAGGGTCTCGATCAACGTTCTATGCGGGGAGCCTATTAATATTAATCTCCCGTTTGGGGTTCCACCATTCACCTCTTCAATTCCCCCTAACTGTTGTAATTGGGATGACCAGAAATAGCACTCCGGGTGGGGGACTGCGAAACCACCTTCCTCTCCCGGTAGCTGGAGCATCCGCAAACCTCAATCTGGCCTGTCCTCCCTTCCATATTAATTCCCTAAACAACATCTCGATCTTATTAAACCAACATCTATTAATCCATATAGGGGAATTATGCAATATGTATAAAAGTTGGGGCATCCATATCATTTTTATCAGGTTACATCTACCAGCCACCGAGAGAGGCATTCGCTTCCATATAGCAATTTTTTGTTTAAACTTAACCAATAGTGGGACTAGATTATAATTTATATACTGCTTAGGATCCCTTGTCAGGGTTACTCCCAGATATTTCAGCTTATCCACTGTTGACATTTGGGGGATTCCCAGGGCTGTTTGTTGACCAGTTGGGTCTAACGGAAGACATTCCGACTTTTCCCAATTAATCTCCAGTCCTGTAAAGCCTCCAAACCCTTGCACCAATCCTATTGCTTTTGGCAATGAGTACCTCATATCCCCCAGAAATAACAGGATATCATCTGCATAGAGAGAGATTTTTTCCTCCCCCGTTTTTCTCAAAAATCCAACTATTTCCCGGTTTGCTCTGATTGCACAGGCCAAAGGCTCTATAGCCAGCGCGAAGAGCAGGGGCGACAATGGGCACCCCTGCCTCGTCCCTCTCCCCAACTCTATTTTATCAGAGAACTCGTTATTAATTTTTAATCTAGCGCTAGGTTTATCGTATAGCATCCTAATCCAGCCTATAAAAAAAGGACCCAGGCCAAATTTCTCCAAGACTTTCCATATATATCCCCATTCTACACTATCGAATGCTTTCATTACGTCCAATGCCACAACTGCCCCCGGAGTATCATTATCCGTTGGGATCTGTAGATTCAAGAACGCTCTTCTAATATTTATACTAGTTGACCTATTGGCAATGAACCCTGTTTGGTCCATATGGACTAATCTTGCTATAACTCGATTGAGCCTAATCGCTAAAACCTTGGCCAGTATCTTTGTATCAGTGCACAAGAGAGAGATTGGTCTATATGCTGCTACATCTAGTGAGTCCTTTCCTTCTTTGTACAACAAAATTATAACTGCCTCCATCATTGATGGTGGCAATTTACCCTCCCCATATGCTCCTCTTAACGTCTCCAGAAGTTCAGGAAGCAGTATCTCGCCATAGTTTTTATAAACTTCAATCGGTAGCCCATCTGGCCCAGGCGATTTCTGATTTGGCATACTCGCAACTGCTTCCTGAAGTTCCTTCAGAGTTATAGGGGCTTCCAGTTCTTCTCTTTCTTCTTGTGTCAAACATGGTACCTCTAGGTGGCCTAAAAATGTTTCCATCTGCTCATCCATCCCCACTTTCTGTGCAGTATAAAGTTTTTTATAGTATCCTCCAAATACTTGACATATACTCCCAGTTTCCGTTATAACCTCTCCCTCAGATGTCCTAATCGCCGGGATTGAGGAGGGGCCCCTGTTGTTCTTCACCAGTTGTGCTAGCATTTTTCCCATACTTTCCCCTTCAGCAAAGGAGACTTGGCGTTGGAGCATATGTTGTATCTCCGCTTTCTTCAGGGTTATTAGCCTAAATTCTTCTTGTTTATCTAACCAGATTTTTTTCTTACCCTGGATGGGGTCACTAATAAAATCTCTTTCAGCCTCTAACACTTCTCTACCTATTCTTACCTCCTGCTCCTTAGATTTTCTATTTATTTTTGCTATTGATTGGATCAGCAGACCCCTCAGGAAGGCTTTCAGAGTATCCCATAGGATCCCTGACATTACTGTACCCCGATTATTTTTTAGAAATTCTTTTAGCTCCCACTGGATTCTCTCAGGGCGTTCTTCTGTCTCTTTTTTTATTAGTTCCAACCAGAGCGGGTTCAATTTCCACGCCCTCTGTACCCTTCGTTCTCTCATTTTTAATGCTACTATCACTGGAGAATGATCTGAAATCCCCCTGGACTGGTATTCAATCTTTTCCACCATATGTAGGGCAAGGTCATTCCCCAGTATCATATCAATCCTGGATAATGTAGAATGCGCTACCGAATGACAACTATACTGCCGGACTCCCGGATTCCCGGTTCTCCATAAATCCAGTAGTCCTGCCTCTTCCAGGTACTGACCCATTCTCCCCTGCCCAACCGGTTCCACCAGTATTTTTTCTGGGAATCTATCAATTTTAATATCTAAAACCGTATTGAGATCCCCTACTATTATTATAGGAACACTATCTATCCCAACTAGGAAGTCCTGTAATTTAAAAAGCACTTCCATTTTGAATGGTGGAGGGATATAAATATTTGCCAACATACATTCTCTATTTTCAATTAAACAGTGTAAGAAAATGTATCTACCCTTTTCATCAAGGCTAACCCGCTTACATACAAAATTCACCCCCGTTCTTACCAAGACACTCACCCCCTACTATATGTCAGTAAACAGAATGGTATTGAAATTGATATTTTCTACTCTGCAGCCGGTATATTGTGTCTCTATTTAAATGAGTCTCCTGCAGGCATAACAACCCTACTCCATATCCCTCCAACCTGGAAAGCACCGCTTTTTGTTTCACCTGCGTCCCCAGGCCCCTCACATTCCAGGAGCCTACCTTAATTTTTCCATCCTGCATTAACAACAATAGATGAAAAAGGGGAATGGAGCAGGATGGAGAGAGAACAAGATGAGCAGTCTAATGAAAACACTGCTAAGATCCACTCCTACCCTTTTAATTAAATTATACCAACCTCCCCCATTATTAAACCACAGTATAATAATAAATTTCCTAAACATCATCATTATTTCATATATTATGTGTCTCTTAACGTGAATTATACTATATAGTTGTTTGTTACCATTTTTCCCCGTGAAACCAACAGATTTTCCTTGTTTTTTACCACCCCATATTTTACCACCCCAAACTTTGTATCCTTTCTTTGTTTGGATTATCTCCTGAACTTCTTTTAGTGCAAACATATATTTTTTTCCCTCCCTCAACCTCCCCCCTTTTCTTCCCTCCCCTCCCATTCTACCTCCCAGCCCCCCCTCCCCCACCTTCCCAGGTGTTACCCAAGGGGCTATTAGTGACCTTATACCACTCTCTTCACAACCTATTCACCACCCACACCTGCTACCCTCGCTGTGTGTTACCTCCCTCCCGCCCCCCCTTTCACACAACACAAAAAAAAAAAAAAACACCATGCATACTATACCCCCCCAGCTCTTCCTATCTTCCCAGCACCCTCCTGTCCACGATCCCCAGGGCTAAAATTTTTCTTTATTTTCTTCTTTCCATTTTTCCACTTCCATTGGGGAGCAGAAAACCTGAGTATGCCCTAGAGCATTAATCCGTAACTTTGCCGGATAAAGAAGAGCATACGACACACTAAGCTTCTGTAGCCTGCGTTTCACCTGGAAGAACTCTGCCCTTTTTCTCTGGAGTTCTGGGGAAAAGTCAGAGTATAATGAAATTCTAACACCCCTATACAATACATTCCCCATTTCCCTTGCTTTCCGTAACAACACCACTTTATCTTTATAATTGAGTAATTTCATCAGTAGTGGCCTGGGGCGCCCCCCCTCAGGTGGGGCTCTAAAGGGTACCCTATGTGCCCTCTCTATAGAGAATGTTGTCGAAAAAGCCTCCCTTCTGAACAAATCAACCAAAAGATGCTCCATAAATTCAGCAGGGTTTACACCCTCGCTTCTTTCAGGAAGTCCCACTATTCGCACATTGTCCCTCCGGAGCCTATTTTCCATTTCATCCATTCTTATTCTGTAACTACTGAACTGCTCCTTCAAGCCTTCTACTTCTTTAATTAAGAAGGTTGTATCATCTTCTAGTCTACTAGTCCTCGTCTCAAGTTCTGTCGTCCTTTCCACCACTTTCTGTAGGTCTTGCCTTACCACTAGTAGATCCTCCTTCACTCCCTTCATTTGTTTACAAAGTTCTTTCAGTGAGATGTTACATGCATTTACGGCCAATAGCACGTCCTTTATAGTTGGCTCTTTTTCTAACAAGGGGGAGTCGCCTGTTATAGTTTCTATATACTGTTCCCCTGCATCCGCATTTTTATTTACTGAGGATTTTGCCCCTGCTCCAGCCTGCGTGTTAATATTAATGTTTGACTGTCCCATGCTTTTCCTTTCGGTCATTACACCTTGCTGCACCTTTGACTGTCCTTTTTTTGGAGGAGTCTGAGAAGACTGTGCCGGGTTATGAGCATATTGTTCTAATTTAGCTGCTGTGGCGGACTGTTGCGAGCTTTTTTCCCCCCTTTCTTTTGCAGAGCGCAGGTGCTGCATATTACTTTCCCTTTCTCGCCGCTTCCTTCAGAACAATCCTGGATATAGCACAGTTTAAAAGGATTTTAACCCTGCCGCCCACCAAACAATAGTCATTAAATGCAGTAATAGCCGTGTCCCAATGTTCATTTCAGGTATCACAGACTCTTCCTGTTTTCTTGGTTTTTCTAGGCTTCATAACACCACAAACGTTTATTTTGCTCACATTAGCTCATGTACCGTTTAGCCTGTTAATATTTAGCACAAACACCGTCCTTCAGTTAATACATACAGTTGTTACATTAGTGCAGTACTAAGCTAGACTTATAGTCAGTCCACAGATCACAGGCTCCCAGAGTCTGATTTCCTGAACACTGCTTACAAAATGTTCGGGGTTTTTTTTTTTCCTTTTTTTTTCCCCTTTTTTTTTCCTTTTTCCACAGGAAGTATTCCTTTACTTGCCCAGGATAATAGTTTAGTTTAATTTAGTATAGCAGTCTCACACACAGGGCGGTAGAGTCCGGGCATCCAGGCATCCAGAGGGAGAGGAAGAAAAAAAAAATAAAACTGACAGGGGGATACAGGACTTTCTTACCCCCTTCGGTGCCTGATTAACTGTTAACGGCCCACGGACAACACTGTATCCCAGCTTACTCCACCAAACCTCCGCTTGCAATGCCCCTCAGTCTGCCGGTTTCTTCCTCCCCGCAATCCCGCCGCTTACCTCCTTCCTCCTGTCGCGGCTTACCGGAGAGCGGGGGAACCTTCGGTGGTTACTGGTTACTGTAAGCGGCGTCTCTCAGTAGGAGGGGTTCGGCGTTGGTCGGAAGTATTCGTGAGCTCGTCCTTCTCTTCGGCCGTCAGGATACGGAACCCGGAAATCAGCGGGGGTCAGCGGGGGTCAGCGAACATCTCCGAGATCTCCACACACCAAGGTAATGTAACGCCGTCGCTCCTCCTCCCGTCCAACGTTCTGCTATGCTGCCATGCTGCTCAGCTCCAACCCTCCTCATGCTGCACCCGGCCGTAATTTTTAAGCACTCCGCGCTTTCGCCATGGGGGCCAGGGAGGGAGACACACACAGCGTCTTCCACACACTCACTCACTCCACTCCGCACATCCTGTCACGCCCCCAAAAGCTATTATCAAAGGGTTAACTGTGTGCCTAGCCAGTGTTTTTGTGTAAACAGTGTGTTGCTTTTACCAGCGGAAGAGATTAATTCTAGTCCCTGCTTTACAGAGACACAGAATACATCCCTCCCCTCTGTCAGAACTGAGATATGCCTTTTTTACATGGGCTTATCTCAGTTCTCTTTGTATTGCCGATGATCTGTGGGTGCCAGAGGACATCTCCGGCACCTGCAGATTGGCTTCTGCTGTGAATATTCATTATATTCCATGATTTCATTGTAAAAAAAAAAATGGTCCACTCCCACCATGACCCCCACCCCCTTGTGACGTCATTGGCCAAGCATGCCCCTGGCCAACAACATAACAAGGGGATGGGGTCAACCATATATATATATATATATATATATATATATATATATATATATATATATATATATATATATATATATATATATATATATATTTTTATATATATATATATATATATATATATATATATATGTGATCCTGAGCACAGCTGCCACCCTATAGCAGTATAGGGTAGTCGGCAAATGGTTAATGATCATTCACACTTATGACCAGCTCTATGACCCATCAGTATTGTATGCTGTATGAGAACTTTGGTCATGGAAACAAACAGTGCACAATACACTACTGTATAAACTTAAAATGTATAAATATATCCAACAATTATAAATGGCGCAAATGTAACATTAAAACAATATCTAAAGATGGTTGTCACAAACACTCTACCAGTCCAGTACGCTTAAAATGTTGGTAAGGGGCTGCTCCTCACTTAGTGACCAATTCACTTAATGACCTAGTCATAGGAACGGAACCCGGTCATTAAGTGACGAGTGTCGGTATAAGCTTGAATCCAGGGGGTAACTGAATTGCATAGAGTTGATTTACTAAAACTGTAGAGTGTAAAATCTGGTGCAACTGTGCATGGTAGCCAATCAGCTTCTAACCCAGCTTCTTCCGTTAAGCTTCGACACAATACAACTGGAAGCCAATTGGTTTCCATGCAGAGCTGCACCAGATTTTGCACTCTTCAGTTTTAGTATATCGACCTCATAAGTCTCAAACCATTAGGAGCTCTCAACGTGTTGCATCTCAAGATCTAAAACCTTCATCAGGAGTTTAGGTCTGCTTTAAAAAAACAGGTCACCATCAAAATCATTTCACCTGATTCGGCAAGGACAGATGCATAGGCCAATGTACAGGTAATATCTATTCCAAGAAACTAAACCAGTGATGGCGTGCCTTGGCACCCCAGATGTTTTGGAACTACATTTCCCATGATGCTCCACTACACTGCAGAGTGCATGAGCATCATAGAAACCGTAGTTCCAAAACATCTGGGGTGCCAAGGTTTGCCATCACTGAACTAAGCTATGGATACATCATTGTTGGATACCTCAACACAAATACATCAGGGTGAAAATATTAAAAGATTATGCTTGCATACATACCCACGAGAGACATCTCAGGGACTGTGGCATGGTACGGTCCATTAAGGAATTCCGGTGCGTTGTCATTGATGTCCTGAACTTTAATGATGAACTCTGAAGGGGGTTCTAAAGGTTTGTTGGTAACTCTATCTACGGCCTGTGCTGTAAGGGTGTACTCGGCCTTCTCCTCCCGATCAAGTCTCTTCATTGCGTGAATATCTCCCGTATTGTCATTGATCACGAAGATGGTGCCGGCTCCCTCTCCGGAAAGGATGTACTTGATTTTGCTGCTCCCAGGATCCAAGTCTGTGTGAAGCTAAAATGACAATTAGCATTCTGTTAGTGCTGCGGCTATCAATAAGATCCATTTGCAACTGTGTTACTTTGCCCTGGAGGATGCAGATCATGAGTATTGTTTAAGTAATTGACACATAACCAAATGAAGCGGCAGTTTATAATAATACTCCCAGTAGCACTGTAGTAACTAATCATAAGCACTGTGACAAGTTTTAAACCTGCTCATAAATAACACCGTATCTTATGCTTTGACATAAATATGTTGATTTCCCCTTTGTTTTTACATGGATAAAAAAAGAGAATTGAAAGGCAGAACTTATTGAAATGTCATTGTAATGTCAAGTTATAATGAAGATGAAGTAAAAAACATGACTTTAGTAAGTAATTAAGGCTAGACACCGGGCAAGCTGCTAAATACATAGATGAAATATACATAGGAACGGGCTCACCTGCCACAAGTTCCGTAAAGCCTTATTATACAGAAACCTGTGCCAAGTAGCATAGCCGGGTGGTCACCCTCCAATACAACAGCAGTTTGGTCAAGAACACTCCTCTACCCTGCTGATTGGACAACAAAGTAGTAACAGCACACTTATGAGTCATCATTCTGATCACTCCTTCTGTCAGCATGTTCTCTGCCAGCATGGTATGCACTGGTTGGCTTTTAGGGTTTCCCTTAGCCCTTACCTCTTCTAGTATTACTGCCTAAAATGTTACTAAACCAAAGACCCTGCATTCACTATATCTGGCCTTCCACAGTACACAGAACATGGAACTGCAATCATTTTAGTAAATATAAACTGCTAAATACCTTTTCTCATCAGCAGTATATACTAGTCTTTTGACTTCTATCAGTGTCCAGCTGAGCACTGGTTAAAGCTTGTGGAAGTTCCATTCTCCTCTGACTGTCCTATGAGGCTGCATGACCCCTCTGCCTGGGCAGTACTGATTGGCCCTGTG
The DNA here is from genome assembly GCF_037356315.1 of Lithobates pipiens. Classification (NCBI taxonomy): domain Eukaryota; kingdom Metazoa; phylum Chordata; class Amphibia; order Anura; family Ranidae; genus Lithobates; species Lithobates pipiens. Next base: position 41,873,740 of record NW_027507686.1, on the reverse strand, counting down.
CTTATTACATGCAGCCTCCCAAGAAAAACTTTTTAGCAATACACACCAAACTGAGCATGTGCAGGGTGTCCCCAAGGCTCTTTCATGAGATGGATTGGGGACTGTGAAAGAAGGGGAGCATCAAAAAACACAAGATCCAACTGCCTTTTTACACAATGCAGAGTATTAACCCTTTAGGTTCCACAGTGAGTGTAACAAGCATGCTTTACTGCATCTACAGACTGATTTTACTATTGGGGTTTGGTAACACTTTAGGATGTTTAGAGGAGGCATGTTCAGGCATTTACACTGATTGTATTTTTAAAAATACATTCAGGGCTGGTTCATACCAGATACAGTCCAGTGCATTTTTTATTCTGCATCTAATGCATGGACAGTATTTAACATGGATTCCAATGGCCTTAGTTCACACCAGTGGAGTGCGTTTGAGTGCAGTCAACAAAAGTAGAACACGTTGCATTTTTTCTTTATGGAACACATCTGGAATGCAACAAAATGCATCACAAACGAACCGTTACATGCATGTTCTCAAGTGTCCTCAATTGAGATTAATAAAAAAATATGGGAAAAACGCACTGAAAGGTACCAAAAACACGCATGCAGAAATGCATCCAGAATTCAGAAATTGTAGTGTAATATGGCCCTCACTGATCTTTAGTTTGTATTCTTATTATATACTGTATCTGAATGAAGATTAACAAAAAAAAGCAGAAAACAGTAGGTTCATGCATATACAGTACCTCTATTTATCTTCCTGAATTCCCAAAAATCCCCAACGTGTAAAGGTGCAGAAGTTGGGCCTGATCTGAGTTCTGAAGGTGCAGAAGTTGGGCCTGATCTGAGGTCTGAAAGTGCAGAAATTGGGTCTGTTCTCTCGTGTGAAGGTGCACAAGTTGGGCTTGATCTGAGGTGTAAAGGTGCAGAAATTGGGGCTGATCTGAGTTCTGAAGGTCCAGAAATTGGGTCTGATCTGAGGTCTGAAAGTGCAGAAATTGGGTCTGTTCTCTCGTGTGAAGGTGCACAAGTTGGGCTTGATCTGAGGTGTAAAGGTGCAGAAATTGGGGCTGATCTGAGGTGTGAAGGTGCAGAAGTTGAGCCTGATCTGGGGTGTAAAAATGCAGAAATTGGGGCTGATCTGAGGTGCAAAGGTGCAGAAATTGGGTCTGATCTCTGGTGTGAAGGTGCAGAAGTTGGGCCTGATCTGGGGTGTAAAAGTGCAGAAATTGGGGCTGATCTGAGATGTAAAGGTGCAGAAATTTTGTCTGATCTCTGGTGTGAAAGTGCAGAAATTGGGCTTGATCTGAGGTGTAAAGGTGCAGAAATTGGGTCTGATCTGAGGTGGGAAGGTGGAAAAATTGGGTCTGATCTCTGGTGTGAAGGTGCAGAAGTTGGACTTGATTTGAGGTGTAAAGGTGCAGAAATTGGGCCTGATCTGAGGTGTAAAGGTGCAGAAATTGGGTCTGATCTCTGGTGGGAAGGTGCAGAAGTTGGGCCTGATCTGAGTTGGGAAGGTGGGGAAATTGTGTCTAATCTCTGGTGTGAAGGTGCAGAAGTTGGGCCTGATCTGGGGTGTAAAAGTGCAGAAATTGAGGCTGATCTCTGGTGTGAAAGTGCAAAAATTGGGCTTGATCTGAGGTGTAAAGGTGTAGAAATTAGGTCTGATCGGAGATGGGAAGGTGGAGAAATTGGGTCTGATCTCTGCTGTGAAGGTGCAAAAGTTGGGCCTGATCTGAGGTGTGAGGATGGAGAAATTGGTTCATTTCTTATTATTCAATTGGTTCATTTCTTATTATTCAAGTAGTTTACAGCATTTGTTTTATAAAAATACCCTTTGGTGATTGAGCATGTGAAGTTGACATTTATTTTTATGTAGCCAACATTCTCAATTTCTTTGAAAACATTTATTGACACAAAAGGTTGCCTACCCCTGCTGAAGCCCAATCCTAAGCTGAAGCTGCTCTTCCATAGATACAGTAGAGCAGCTGAGCGTTGTCACTCTAGGACAGGAAGTGTGTTACTGGCAGAACTACTGGATGAGAATAAAGCAAAAAATGTCTGACAAAAGAAAACAAATATATCCACCACATCTTAGGACAGGCAAGCTACAATGTATTACAATGTATTTTTGTTATCGAGCTTAGATATACTTTAAGGTATCAGTTTCTATAAATTAACCAATTCCATTGCGTTTTTTTTTTTTTTAAATACTCAGCAAAAATGTCTCCTTTCCACTCAGACTTCTGTTCAGCCCACAACCTGGCAGTTGCAAGGTCTCCATATCTTGGCTAAATGGGAAAATTGTCCTTGCAGTTGTTGTAGGTTATGATCGGATCTACGTAGGTCACTGCGAATTCCCTTTATGGATTGTGACTCTGGCCTATATACAAGGTCATTCGTAGCCACGGGCTCCTTCATCTGTCTCCAGCAGTGGCAGCAACAACCAGGTGTGTTGTTAGGAAAGGTCTAAAATTATATTTCCTCCGCTGCAGCTACATGACGCCTTCCATGTGTTCACATTGCTTTTTCCCCTACAGTTATTGAGTAAAGCATAGCAGAGAGTACAAATATAATTAAGTGGCCAACAGAAATTCAATTTTTGAAGCCAAAACAATGATCAGTGAATATGAATCGGATTGTATAGATTTCTGTACTTTGCAATTTGCTATCTTCCTTAGACCCCTTTCACACTGGGACGCCTGGGTCGTTAGTGCTAAAGCACTGCTTGATTTAGGGGAACTTTATCGCTATTTTATCTGCTTTTTTGGACGTTAGCGGGGCACATTTTAAAAAAAAAATGGTAAAAAGTCAAATTTTTGGCACTTTGGAAGCGCTGCTCATTCATTGCAATGTGCATGGCGTTTTGGGAGCGCTAAACACATCGCTCCCAAACAGCGCCAAAGATGCTGCTTACAGAAATTTTTGTAACATTCCGCAAGCGCATGGGAGGCGGTTTTCACGTGCTTTTCAAAGCTAAAGGCGGTTCTAGCAACCAATCATTAGCATTGTTAATATGAGAAATTAACGCCAGCGGTTACCGCCCTCTGATCAGCTCTGCATGCATGCCTCAGTAAGGTAGGAAGGGGCAATGTTTAATGTCCAGGGGTCTGGAGCTGGGGGGAGGGGCAGTGTGTAATGTGTAGGGGTCCCGAGCTGGGAGGGGCAATGTGTAATGTGCAGGGGTCCCAAGCTGAGGGTTGTGTGATATGCAGGGGTCCATAACTGGAGGGGGTTTGTGTAATGTACAGGGGTCCAGAGCTGGGGGGCCTGCATGTAATGTGCAGGGGTCTAGAGCTATGGGGGCGATGTGTAATGTATAGGGTCCAGAGCTAGGGGGATGTGTAATATGCAGGGGTCCAGAGCTGGGGGGGGGCTGTGTAATATGCAGGGGGCCAGAGCTGTGGTGGGGAGGCTGTGTAATGTATGGTGTCCAGAGCTGGGGTGGGGAGGCTGTGTAATGTGCAGGGGTCCAGAGATGTGAGGAGGCTGTGTAATGTGCAGGGGTTCAGAGCTAGGGTGGAGGGGCTGTGTAATGTGCAGTGATCCAGAGGTAGTGGGGGAGCTGTGTAATGTGCAGGGATCCAGAGGTAGTGGTGGTGGGGGCTGTGTAATGTGCAGGGGTCCGGAGGTGTGGGGGGCTGTGTAATGTGCAGGGATCCAGAGGTAGTGGGGGGGGGTGTGTAATGTGCAGGGGTCCAGATCTGTTGGGGGGGCTGTATAGTGTAAAGGGGTCCAGAGGTGAAGTTGTGGAGAGGGAGTACACAGTAAGTAGTGACAACGAGATATTGGGGGGTGCAGAGGTATGCAGGGGGCACACTGGGGTGTTTTTAAATTTTAAAGTTGAGGGGTGCCAGATATAGAATCCACCCCAGATGCCTAATACTCTAAGCATGCCCCTGAATGCCCCTACTAATAATGACACTTTTAAGTAACATAATTTACTATATTTTGTGGGTTTGGATATACAGTATTCATTTTTCATGTGTGCTAAATTAATTTTCAGTTGCCGAAAATGATTTTCTTGAGCCAAAACCCTTGTGCCAAAAAGTGATTCTCTCGAGCTAAAACAAAAAGTTTTACCAAGTCATTTATCTTCTTGTACAAATGTTTGGACAACAAATTCATCTTCTATTTTCTTGTAAAGGACATGGTGATATGAGGATTCTTACTATTTAAAAAAAGCCAATGTCATTCCTAATGTGCAGGGATCCAGAGGTAGTGGGGGGGCTGTGTAATGTGCAGGGTCCGGAGGTGTCGGGGGCTGTGTAATGTGCAGGGATCCAGAGTTGTGGGGGGCTGTGTAATGTGCAGGGATCCAGAGATGTGGGGGGCTGTGTAATGTGCAGGGATCCAGAGGTGTGGGGGGCTGTGTAATGTGCAGGGATCCAGAGGTAGTGGTGGAGTCTGTGTAATGTGCAGGGGTCCAGAGGTGTGGGGGGCTGTGTAATGTGCAGGGATCCAGAGGTAGTGGTGGAGTCTGTGTAATGTGCAGGGGTCCGGAGGTGTGGGGGGCTGTGTAATGTGCAGGGATCCAGAGGTAGTGGGGGGGGCTGTGTAATGTGCAGCCACCCAGATCTGTTGGGGGGGCTGTATAGTGTAAAGGGGTCCAGAGGTGAAGTTGTGGAGAGGGAATACACAGTAAGTAGTGACAAAGAGATATTGGGGGGTGCAGAGGTATGCAGGGGGCACAGTGGGGTGTTTTTAAATTTTAAAGTAGGGGGGTGTCAGATATAAAATCCACCCCGGGTGCCTAATACTCTAGGCATGCCCCTGAATGCCCCTACTAATAATGACACTTTTAAGTATCATAATTTACTATATTTTGTGGGTTTGGCCATACAGTATTAATTTTTCAGTTGTCGAAAATTATTTTCTTGAGCCAAAACTCTTGTGCCAAAAAGTGATTCTCTCAAGCTAAAAAAAAAAGTTTTACCAAGTCATTTATCTTCTTGTACAAATGTTTGGACAAAGAATTCATCTTCTATTTTCTTGTAAAGGACATGGTGATATGAGGATTCTTACTATTTTAAAAAAGCCAATGTCATTCCTATTCTCGGAAAAGACAATAAACGCCGGGCCCTGGGTATGTACTCTGAACACTGTCTGAGTATATTTCTATAAACTTGTAACTTTGACTTGTGTTAGCCGAGCACCTGACTGTCCTTATGTAGGAGGAAGAAGGACAAGATTATTATATGTTGACTTTTCTGGGGCGATTGCCTCACTTAATTAGCCAGGACAGGCGTAGGTGATGTCTGTGTCCATTTTTGTAGGGGAAGAAATTGATATATTTGGGACTGCATTAGGCAGAAAAATTACTTATTGCCAGCCTCTAGTGAATTACATGTGGGAATAAAATATCTCCCTCGCATATGGCTTCCTCACTGGCCTAAGTTGATAAATGGTCTCTCAGTTTCTAATTGGTTCCATTTTATATTAAAGGGCCACTAAACAGAAATTACAGGCTGGTTTCTGTTTTTTTAACTAGCCTCCAATATGCAAAAATGTTTTACAGAAACCGAGTACATTAAAAATGAAGATGGTAATGCAAGGAACATTTCCGGACACCCTCATGATTTCCTAACTAGCAATTCAATAAAACTAAATTATAACCTGTCATCATTGAGATATACACTATATTGTCAAAAGTAATGGGACACCTGTGTTTACATGCACATAATCTTTAATGGTATCCCAGTCCGTAGGGTTCAATATTGAGTTGCCCCCCCCTTTGCAGCTATTACAGCTTCAACTCTTCTGGGAAGGCTGTCCACAAGGTTTAGGAGTGTGTCTATGGGATTGTTTGACCATTCTTCCAGAAGCACATATTTGTGAGGTCAGGCACGGATATGGATGAGAAGACCTGGCTCGCTGTCTCCACGCTAATTCATCCCAAAGGTGTTCCTCCACCCCAAGCTCGCTCATCCATGTCTTTATGGACCTTGCTTTGTGCACTGGTCCAAAACAATTAGTGGAGGAGGGATTCTCAGACCCTCCCACTGTGGCTGTCAGGTCAAGAGAGGGAGGAGGCGGCCGGTCACGTGAGCTCTGAGTGAGAAATAAGGTATAGAATGACCTTTTTTGTATAAAGCATACACACTTGGGCTCATATCATTATCGACCAGAGAGGATTGTATGGAGAGATCACAGTGGCTTAACAACCACTTTAAGGTGTCAGCATAACAAGACATTTTGGACAATTTCACTCAAATTTGAGGGAACAGTTTGGGGGTGGCCCCTTCCAGAACATGACTTTGCCCCAGTGCAGAAAGCAAGGTCCACAAGGACATGAGCGAGTTTGAAGGGGAGGAACTTGACTGGCCTGCACAGAGTCTTGACCTCAAACCAACAGAACACTTTTGGGATCAATTAGAGTAGAGACTGAGAGACAGGTCTTCTTGTCCACTTCAGTGTTTGACCTCACAAATGCTCTTCTGGAAGAATGGTCAAATATTCACATAGACACACTCCTAAACCTTGTGGACAGCCTTCCCAGAAGAGTTGAAACTTTTATAGCTGCAAAGAGCGGGCCAACTCAATACTGAATCCTACGGACTAAGATTGGGATGCCATTAAATGTCACGTGTGTGTAAAGGCAGGCATCCCAATACTTTTGACAATATAGTGTATCTATACCTAAAAACAATAATATAATATATTGCCGTTTACCAGTTTGGCTGCATTTGTTTTCTTTCTTTTTTTTTTTCGGTTAAATACAGAAAATGTCCTGTTGATCTAGATTCCTAGATATCTTGAACCCTTGGAACATTGCGTGCACTGAACTAAAATCTTACATTATGGTCAGGCCTCGTTCAGATGGGCGTACTGAAGTGTACACCTACGTGAGGGCTGTGTTTCCCAGCATGGGACGCACAGGTGATCCATGTACCCCTTACAGGCAATCCCATCCATGTTAATTGAGATGCAGCAGCTGCACGGACACAATTGCTGCTTCCAATCTGACATCCATGTAGATGTGGGTGCATATCCCCAAATGCAGACAGTGTGTGTTTGGGGACAAGAACTCTAACCTATAAGGCTGTCAAATGGTGAGCAGTTCCAAGTGATATAATTTGGTCTGCCAGTATGGCAATGCACAGAATACATGTGCATCTGTGTGGGTAAACATGGCCCTCACATGGGTGTCCACTTAACCAATTAAGGGCCACCCTATAGCAGTTTTACTGCTACAGGGTGACACCTCTGCACCAGAATAAAGTATATATACGTGATCCTGCTCTTCCAGATTGGAGGCGCGCATGCACGCTGCCGGCAGCTTTCTACTGCGGTGATCACACGCAGCAGAAGCCCAGCGGCGACTTGATATCTGCCGTCACCCGACAACCATCCAGCAGAGAGGCAGAAAGGGGGTCTGCCTATGTAAATAAGGCAGATCACTGTTCTGACAGGAGGGAAGGCATGGACCTACTGATCACTGACCTACTGACACTGTCCACTGCGCTACTGACATTGTCCACTAACCTACTGACACCCTCCACTGCTCTACTGACACCATCCACTGCCCTACTGACACCATCCACTGCCCTACTGACACCGTCCACTACTCTACTGACACTGTCCACTGCCCTACTGACACTGGCCATTGCTCTACTAACACTGTCCACTGCCCTACTGACACCGTCCACTGCCCTACTGACACTGTCCACTGCTCTACTGACACCGCCCACTGCACTACTGACACCGTCCACTGCCCTACTGAGACCATCCACTGCCCTACTGACACTGTCCACTCCTCTACTGACACCGTCCACTGCCCTACTGACACCGTCCACTGCCTTACTGACACCGTCCACTAACCTATTGACACCGTCCACTGCTCTACTGACACTGTCCACTGCCCTACTGACACCATCCACTCATTAGTGCTAAAGCACCGCTCGATTTAGGGGCACTTTATCGCTATTTTATCTGCGTTTTTCGGACTGCCCTACTGACACCGTCCACTGCCCTACTGACACCATCCACTGCTCTACTGACACTGTCCATTGCCCTACTGACACCGTCCACTCCTCTACTGACACCATCCACTGCTCTACTGACACCGTCCACTGCCCTACTGACACCATCCACTGCCCTACTGACACCGTCCATTGCTCTACTGACACTGTCCACTGCCCTACTGACACCATCCACTGCCCTACTGACACCGTCCACTGCCCTACTTACACCATCCACTGCTCTACTGACACCGTCCACTGCCCTACTGACACCATCCACTACTCTACTGACACCGTCCACTCCTCTACTGACACCATCCACTGCTCTACTGACACTGTCCACTGCCCGGTGCTCCTTCGTTTTGGTTTAAGCTTTGTGTAATACACTTGTGTTCCTCAAGCACTACACCAGAATGAATGCATCCCCCAAGCACGTCACCAAACAGCATGTGGAGATTCAGTCCCATTCGGGAGAGTGCACATCAGATTGGGTCAAGGGAGACACTGCAATCCAAAGAAGCTACTATATAAGAGACAGTCCCACCAGAATTTCAAAGGCTCATAAAGCTAGCAAGAGATCACAAAAGTGAACAGAAGATGATGCAATGCTGCTACATTTGTTCTTTTTGTAATAGAGGGGTGGCACAGTGGTTTAGTGGATAGCACTTTTGCATGAATGTGAGTTGGGGACCTTAGATTGTAAACTCCTTGAGGGTAGGGACTGATGTGAATGTACAATGCATATGTAAAGTGCTACATAAATTGACCCCACTATATAATTACCTGAAATAAAAATAATAGAGCTTTTATTAAAATGTTAAATATTCTCATATTCTGGAACTTGGAAGCATTCAGGATTGCCAGCATGAAGATCTCACCACCAGAGCACCTGCGTGATCTGATCCCATGTAATTTTAAATCTTCTTATTACCAAACAACCAGTGGTAGCCCATGCATTAAGAGCACAGGGGCACTGCCCCCTCTCTCCAGCAACCCCTCTATCACTAATAAATAGATTTATGCATTGCATGAATCAATCTATGGCCGCAGCTGCCACCCTCTATTCAGGCACCCGTCTTCTCTTCCGGCGCAGGGCACCTGAAATTACAGAGGCGGGGGGTGTTTTCGGATATGAGCCATAGGCTCCAATAGTTGTCAGAAAAGGTGACCTGCGAGCGCTCACCATGCTGGGCAATCGCAGGTCACTCAGCTGTGCTAGAAAAGCGAATTCATATTCGCTTTCCAAAAACTAAACCGCCTCTCCGTCAATCAGGTGCTTGGGTCTGTTACCTGTCACCTGATTGGCTGAAACGACAGGCACTGCTATTGGGCACCTATCAGGAGGAGAGGAAAGGAGATGAGGATGGCAGGAGATGCACGAAGGACCCTGCTCATCGCCGTCACCCGCTGCCCCACCAAGACAGGGTTAGTGCCTGGCAGATGGCAAGCGGGTGGGGGTCATGCCAGGGGCATTCAAGAGCACACTGGCAGCATATGATGGGCACACTGGCAGCATTTGATGGTCACACTGGCAGCATTTGATGGGCACAATGGCAGAATTTGATGGCACAGTGGCAGCTTTTGGCACAGTGGCAGCATTTGGTGGCACAGTGGCAGCGTTTAATGGGCACAGTGGCATTGTTTTGCACAGTGGCAGCATTTGGCACAGTGGCTGCAACTGAAGGCACAGTGGCAGCATTTGAGGGCACAGTGGCAGCATTTGATGGCACAGTGGCAGCGCTTGATGGCACAGTGGCTGCAATTTATGATTTTTATTCCAAAAAAAATGTACGCCCCCCCCCCCCCCCCCCCCCCCGAATAATTTTGAGCACCAGCCGCCACTGCAAAAAACAACATATTACTGAAAACACATATGACTCATTTCATTTACAGTGTTTCACGCTGTGATATGTGTATACAAACTGTGGTAATAGATTGGCGGTTCTGAAATATATCTACGTTTAGAGGAAATGACTGGAATAGTTGAAAGAGTGGGTGGGTAACATTATATAGGTCAGCAAAAAAGATGAAGGAAAAGTAGCAGCCATGAATTCCAGCATTTATACTGTATATATATAAAAAAAATCTAATTTAGACTTCACAAGAAAATCACAGATGCAGAAATCCCCTCATTGTTTAAGCCCCATAGTTGTTTTTATGCATTATGTATACAAAAAAAAAAAATGAATAAAACAAATCAGAATGTATTTAATGCCATTAACATCACCACCCATCAGATGCTCAAGTCTTTCTTCAGATAGGAGATCATTTCTGAATTACCTGTGAAATCCTTGATACTGAAGTATATCTTTAATATGACTTATTACAAAGTAGGTGAAGTTGGAAAAAGTCCATCAAGTCCAGCCTATGTGTGTGATTAAATGTCAGTATTACATTGTATATCCCTGTATGTTGTGGTCGTTCAGGTGCTTATCTAATAGTTTTTTGAAACTATCGATGCTCCCCGCTGAGACCATCGCCTGTGGAAGGGAACTCTACATCCTTACCTCTCTTACAGTATAGAACCTTCTACATAGTTTAAGGATAAAACCTCTTTTCTTCTAATTTTAATGAGTGGCCACGTGTCTTATTAAACTCCCTTCCGTGACAAAGTTTTATCCCTATTGTGGGGTCACCAGTAGACATGGGCGCCGTCAATTCGTGTACGAAATTCAATTCGGATTCATATGAAATACAAATTTCCATAAGATTCACATGTCCATCCAGTTCAACCCACAGAAAAAAAAAAAAATACCAAAACACAAATTGATACCTCCATATACACAGCCCAATATACCTACAGTTGATCTAGATCAGGGATCTCCAAACTACAACCCTCCAGTTGTTGCGGAACTTCACGTCCCATGAGGCATTGTAAAGCTCTGACATTCACAGACATGACTGGGCATGATGGGAATTGCAGTTCCTGAACAACTGGAGGGCCATAGTTTAAAGACCCCTGATCTAGATGAACACATGTTCATCCCAAACTTGAGGTTCATCCTTAATCTCCTGATGCCGGAACCACTGAATACCTCTCCAATGCTGAAGATCCAATCCCCAAAGTTTTGGAGGGAAACAGGTGCTTCCCAATGTGTCAGTTTTCTAGTTCACCTGCTGCTCTTAATGGTTCCTCCCGTTTAACTCCTAAATTTCTGAAGTACACAGTAATGATATCATGTTTTATGTTTTAGTATGACCCCCTGTGCACAAAGCCAAATCCAAAAACACATGGTTAGACAAGTTGGGTGTGGGGAAATTCCAGTGGTCTGTGCCAGTGTTTCTCAACTCCAGCCCTCAAGGCGCACCAACAGGTCATGTTTTCAGGCCCTCCATTATTTTGCACAGGTTATTTGATCAGTTTCACTGCCTTAGTAATTACCAAAGCTGTTTCATCTGAGGGAAATCCTGAAGACATGACCTGTTGGGGCGCCTTGAGGACTGGAGTTGAGAAACACTGGTCTGTGCAGAGCTCTGAACTCAACCCTACTGAACACCTTTGATATAAATTAGAACACTGATTGTGATCCAGGTCTTCTTATTCAGCATTAATAGCTGACCTCACAAATGCTCTCTTGGCTGAATAGGCACTCCAACATCTTCTGTAAAGCCTTCAAAGAAGAGGAGATGATGTAATAACAGCAATGTGGGGACACTTTCATATTAAATATAATGGTTTGGAATAGGATGCTTAACAAACACATCTAGGTGCAGGGCAGGTGCAAGGATTTTTTACACCCTAGGCGAAACCTTAATTTCCTGCCCCACCCCCCTTGGCTACACCCCTGACTCCACCACATTTTCCCTGCCCACGTAAACCCCACTTTTTCAATGAAGCGCCCATCAAATGCAGCCCCACCAGCTCCCATCAAATGCAGCCTACCAGCACCCATCAAATGCCCATGAATGCAGCCTCGCCAGCGTCCATCAATGTAGCCTACGAGCGCCCATCAAATGCAGCCTCACCAGCGTGCATCAATGAATGTTTGCTTGCTTCCATTAATTTGAGATTTGAGACACAGACACAGTCCTCCGCCACCGCTGCACCTCTGACACTATATGCGAACGGAGCAGCTGCTGCCTGCTGATGCTGAGACTTAGTTGCTTGCTGCAGAGAGAAGAGAGTAGGAACACCAGTGGCTAGGCACCCTAGGCAGCAGAGCGTCCTAGGTGGCTGCCTAGTTTGCCTAGTGGTATCACCCGCTCTGTCTAAGTGTTGGTGTCTAGGTCGGGTTGCTACACTCATGAATCAGATTTATCTACTTTCTACTATCTACTTTAGCATTTTTTTATTTAATCCAGAGATTGTTTTTTTACAGAGATATTTTTCTAAATGTACACTGGATTCATTTATGTGGGCTGTTTAGGTGGAACGAGTGCTTAACAGTGTTCTATTTTAATTATAGCTTGATTGATATAGAAATACCACCCTAATAATTAGGCGAGATATTTTCCTACGCTTATTACTTTCTGACAGCGATCACACTGTAAGCTGCAACAGTTAGCCTCTCCTTATCCTAAAATCACTCAATAGAGACAAGAATACTGTGCCCTTAGTCATCTGGCATATGTAAATACAATATCCAAGGCTAGAAAACATTTCATGCATATCTGTAATTATTAATTGCTCTTTTATATATGGCAATCATGATTTAGATTTGCTGTCCCTTAAAGCTAAACTCCAAGCAAACAACATAATTAATAAAAAAAAGTACATATAAAGGATCTCATTTGAGTAGAGCCCTTCTGCAGTGATGTCAGGGGAGAGTCAGCACTAGGGATGTAATGATACCCGTATCAGTGGCGATACTAAGCATTTGCACGAGTATCGGTACTCATGCACCGATAGCTGAAACTGATACTTTCCGGCTCGGTTCTTTCAGCTGTCAGTGGGATTCCGCCACTGACAGCTGAAATTTAAAAAAAGATGTAAATTAATGGTTGTTAAGGAGTGGGGCCGCCACGCCCTGACTCATTCAGCTATCAGTGGGGTTCTCTTGTTGAAAGTTGAAGTGTTAAAGAAGTCCAGCAATTGGAGCTGTCAAAAAAAAAGCAGCCTAATGTTTATCAACAACATTGCTCAGCGGCTGAAACACTAAGATAAAATGTATCTTTCTGTTTATTCATCTACAGATCAAAGGGATGAACTTCGATATGCAGATGAAGTCAGTTTAAAGCAGGGGTCTCAAACTGGCGGCCCTCCAGCTGCTGCAAAACTACAAATCCCATCATGTCTCTGCCTATGGGAGTCATGCTTATAACTGTCAGCCTTGCAATGCATTATGGGACTTGCAGTTTCACAACAGCTGGAGAGCCGCCAGTTTGAGACCCCTAGTTTAGTCCCTTCCCTACCACTCATTGTCATATGACATCCACAGGAACACTCTGTCTCTCTGGGCGGTATAGGGAGTGCGCACGCACCATGTGACTCGGGAACCAATGCGCATGCCCGGCGGCTGCGGTGTCCGCCAGACACCCACGGTTGCTGGTGAAAGACAGATCCACATCCTGTCGGGGGGAGGAGACCGATTGTGTGGTCCTAGTATATAGGAACACTGATCGGTCTCCCTGTCATCAGTCCACTCCCCCCACAGTTAGAATAACTCCCTAGGTAACACATTTAACCCCATTGATCGCCCCCAAGTGTTAACTCCTTCCCTTCCATTGACATTTATACAGTAATCAGTGCATATTTATAGCACTGATCGCTGTATAAGTGTCACTAGTCCCAAAATAGTGTCAAAAGTGTCTGATGCGTCCGGCGCAATGTCACAGTCACTATAAAAATCACAGATCGCCGCCATTACTAGTAAAAAAATTATAATAATAAAAATGCCATAATTCTATCCCCTATTTTGTAGATGCTATACATTTTGCGCAAACCAATCGGTATACACTTTATATGCTTATAAATTACATATGCTTTTTCTTTTAACCAAAAATATGTAGAAGAATACATATCAGCCTAAACTGAGGAAAATATATATATTTTTTTTTCAAAATTGTCGCTCTTTTTTTGTTTATAGCATGAAAAATAAAAACTGCAGAGGTGATCAAATACCACCATATGAAACCTCTATTTGTGGGATTGTTTTTATTTTATTTATTTAATTTGGGTAGAGTGTTGCATAACTGTGCAATTGTCATTCAAAATGTTACAGCGCTAAAAGCTGAAAATTGGCCTGGGCTTATTTTACTGATGATTTTTTTTGTTCACTTCTGTTTTATAAACTATTAATAATTAAACCTTTTTACGTTTGCTTTGTTCATTGATATGCATTTATAATTTATTACGTTTAGTAAATGTATTAATATAGTAAATGTATTAATACATTTATTTCATTTATAAATAACTTTTCAGTACTTTGTACCATTCCTGTTAGCTAAAGTGTAAACAATACAGTTGCAGTAGGTATCGGTAATTGGTTATTGGTGAGTACTAAAAAGAAAAAAAGTATCAGTACTCGTAAAGAAATGGTATTGGTGCATCCTTAGTCAACACCCATATATAGGACAGGTAGGGAGGCAATACACATTCTTGGGGCATCAACGTCAAACACCCAACGCCTATGTTGATGTAATCAGCACATGTAGGCACTGGACATGGCAGGAGGTTGAGTGGCATGGACCTTGAGAGATGGAGATGGTGGCTAGGGAAGATTGCAAAAGGCCTGAGTTCCCTGTGTGAGGCTGTTTCCCTGGAGGGGACCTGAGAGAAATCTACGTAGCAAGGAGGTGACTTAAGCTAGCACATTCCTGTGAGTACTAATAACCCCAGGTGGAGGAGAGACTGTAAATGAGATGGCTACTGAGGTGCTGCACATGCTTTCACTTGTGACTACTTCAGACCGTCCACTAAACACGATTGACTGTGTAATGTCAAGTGACTCCGGAGTATATGCCCTCATGATGTGACTGTAATGCCGTTTCCTAAAAAAACACCAGTAAAGTGCAGAAAAATAAATTCTTGTGTGGACATTCCTTCCTTGGAGATACAAAGGGCTATGGCTGGAATGTCACTTGGAGGCCTATGACCAGCAGCAAGGCACTAGATGGCAGAGGGATTGGCCTCAGCAAAAGGTACCGTATTCTAGCAGGGCTGGAGCGAAGGTAGGAACTTGTGCTCTTGGTGCCAAAACCAGCCAAACCTAAATCCCCTCTTACACTTATCTTGATCTCACTGTCACTCTGCTCTTTCCTCCTATTAACATGTTTCTTGCACTGCAGAACATTTTGCTCATTATGTCGCTGGTCCTTTTTCAAGTCTGAGCTCTGGAGTATGGGGACTGCAAGAGACTGATGCCATGCTACATTTAGAAGCTTACCAGTCCTGGAAGCCTTGTGCTTTCTTCCAGAAAAAACGGTTCTTCTCACTGCTGCTGGTCCCTGCCACTGCCATTTTGGATTTGGGGGCTGGTTTTGACTTCCTCAGGAGTCACAGCTGGCTCCACACTGTGCATGCATGAGATCACTTGGCACAGGTAGGCTGGCCCTGCAGCCTCCTGACCAAATATGACATGCCTAGCCACTTCCCATCCAGGAAAAATTCTGACATTTCTCTCCTACATGTAAAAGTCATCATTTTTATGCTTGAAAATTACAAAGAACCCCTAAACATTATATATATTTTTTTAGCAAAGACCCTAGAGAATACAATGGCAGTCGTCAATTGTTCGAACACTTTTTTTTTGGAATGCTTTCATGCTTAAAAAAAAAAAAAAAAGTTAAAGTTAGCCGAATTTTTTTTGCATTATGTGAAAGATGAAGTTACGCCAAGTAAATAGATACCTAACATGTCACACTTCAAAATTGCGCACAGTGGAAGGGTGCCAAACTTTGGCACTTAAAAATCCCTATAGGCGACATTTTAAATTTTTTTACTGGTTACATGTTTGGGGTTAAAGAGGAGGTCTAGAGCCAGAATTATTTCTCTTACTCTAACTTTCGAGGCAATACCTCACATGTGTGGTTTGAATACCATTTTCATATGTGGGCGGGACTTATGTATGCCTTCGCTTCTGCGTGCAAGCACACGGAGACAGGGTGCTTTATTTATTTTTTTATTGTTAATTTTACTTTTCTTTTTTTTTAGTTTGACACTTTAAAAAAAAAAAATGATAATTTTTATTCCTATTACAAGAAATGTAAACATCCCCTGTAATAGGAATATGGCATGACAGGTCCTCTTTACAGTGAAATATGGGGGTCATTAAGACCCCACATCTCACCACTAGGCTGGGAAGCCTGAAATAAAAAAATAAAAAATAAACGATCTCGGCTTCCCAGCCGAGGCAGCGCCATTTGTTTGAATGCAGAGGCCGGGCGTGACGCCATAACATCGTGCCCAGCCTACGAACGATGATAGAGACTCCAGCAACCATAGGGTACACTGTAAATCTCTCTGGTCACCATCCAGTGCTGGCGGATCCTGTCCTATCCTATCCATATCGGCTGTACCACCACTTGATCTTTCTTATGGGCGGCGAGAGGGGACGTCCCCCCTCCCGCCACCCTCTGGTGCTTCTACCGACTCACCGATGGAAGCAGAGAGTCGGTAGAAACACTGGAGGGCGGCGGGAGGGGGGACGCCCCCTCTTGCCGCCCATAAGAAAGATCATGAGGTGGTACATCCGATATGGTGTAGGGCAGTGATGGTGAACCTTGGCACCCCAGATGTTTTGGAGCTACATTTCCCATGATGCTCAACTACACTGCAGAGTGCATGAGCATCATGGGAAATGTCGTTTCAGAACATCTGGTATGCCAAGGTTTTCCATCACTGGTGTAGGGAATCGCCGGCTGAAAAAGACAATATCTGAACAATACCTGTAGCTGCAGGCATCATTCAGATATACCCGCACAAAGTCAAGGACATCATATGACGTACCTTGGGCGGGAAGAGGCTAGGTGAGAAATGTGGAAGTGTGAGTTGGCTACCCATCAAAAACAGTCCGGTAAAAAATGTAAAAAATAAATAAATAAAAAGTTTTGGGGGTCAGGGTCCATTTTTAAGGCTATACGATTAAATACAGAGCTGCAATTGTGTCCTTTATATCTGTCACTTTAAAATAATTCTTGTAACGTGTCCTTATCAGAAAAAAAAAGCGATCATGCTGAAAAATTTTGAAGAAAAAAAAAAAAAAAACCCAATGGACTGTAAATAGTCTTTAACGCTGACAATCAATTGAAAGTGGTTTACAGCAGGCCTGTATGTGTGTGTCTGTCGATTCAGATAGCATCAAACTCAATAAATATGCTGGTTGTTGAGTCTCTTGTTACGACCAGAGCAGGAATAAGAGTGTAATTGGACAGATTTCATAATCCTGTATGTGACATCTGTTCTGTGGGATGTCCTGTTTCCATGCCAATTCCTCTGCAAACGAGACTATTCCCCAAGTGTTAATATTGAAAATGGAAACAAAGAGATACTTAGAAATGATCTGGAAGGCACGGGAAAGATTAAATGCTGTGGATAGTAATGCATATGTTGAACAATAAGCAAAAAGCTAAAATGAATTAAAAGTATAAAAGGAATGATTGGGCTCAGTTAAAAATGGATGCCAGCAAAAATGTATTTAAAGTATAAAGAAATATATACTATTCACAAGCTCACAGTTAAAGGTATATACCAGACAATAGTGACTATTTTGCATTTAGGCCTGATACATACAGGTGTTTTTTTCTTTTTTTATTGCATCTTGTACATGCTAAACCGTTCACAATAGCAAATGAGTGCAGATAGGCTGATGTGTTTAGAAGCCAATAAATGCCTCCTCTGGATGCAGCAGCATTTTATTTTATTTTTTAGTACTACATTGTATTTTATTTTATTTTTTTTAAATATTGCACAAACAAGCTAAAAGAAAGATTCTGATATATCAAAAAACAAATAGATAAATTATATATTGTCCAGAAACAAAGGAAATAGTGAGTATAGGCAATTGATGGAATACTTGACTTCACTTACTATGCCATTTTCTGTTAACTGCTTGCCGACTGGCACACACAGACGTACGTCGGCAGAATGGCACAGGCAGGCAAATGGGCATACCTGTATGTCCCTTTAAATTTGCCGCCTATCGGGCGTGCGCGTGCCTACTCGATATTCGCCGGCGGCTCGTGATTGCGGTGTGGAGAGGTAGAACGGGAAGATGCCTATGCGAACAAGGCATTTCTCCGTTCTGCCTAGTGACATGACAGAGATCTACTACTCCCTGTCATCGGGATAAGCGAACGCTGTCATGTGAGTAGTAGCCCATCCCCGCTACAGTTAGAACACCTCCCTAGGATACACTTAACCCCTTGATCGCCCCCCCCCTAGTGTTTAACCTCCACAACAGTGTCATTTACACAGTAATCAGAGCATTTTTATAGCACTGATTGCTTTATAAATGACAATGGTCCCAAAATGGTGTCAAAAGTGTCCGATGTGTCCGCCATAATGTCACAATCATGATAAAAATTGCTAATAGCCACCATTACTAATAAAAAAAAAAATAATAATAAAAATGCTATAAATCTATCCTCTATTTTGTAGACGCTATAACTTTTGTGCAAACCAATCAATATGCACTTATTGTGATTTTTTTTCACCAAAAACATGTGAACAGCAGCGGCATCTGCCACTGAATTGCTTAGGTAGCCAAAGAGCTGTTCACGCACAATGGGGTTGATTTACTAAAGGTAAAAAGACGGTTAGCTTTACAAGGGAAGTTGTACTTTGCAAGGGAATTTACCCCAGGGCTTAGTGAATGAGGAGAAATTTTACTTTACAAAGTATACCCAATCATATGTGAGGAAAAGAAAAAAAAAAGCTTGATTGGATGATGAAAAAAAGCGAGAAGAGCTCACTCGGGGGGTTACCTTGTGGGCACGCTCCCGAGTCATCCATTCCGCTACCAGAGAAGCTGAATGTATGACTCGGCCCCGCCCCCAACACCCGGGACATTGCATTTGATTGACAGCAGCAGGAGCCAATGGCTGCGCTGCTATTAATCCATCCAATCAGGACCCAAGACACCGGCTTTTGCTGGTGTGCTCGTCCCCGGGATGAGATAAAGTGGGTAAAA
This sequence comes from Lithobates pipiens, assembly GCF_037356315.1. Classification (NCBI taxonomy): domain Eukaryota; kingdom Metazoa; phylum Chordata; class Amphibia; order Anura; family Ranidae; genus Lithobates; species Lithobates pipiens. The sequence continues at coordinate 41,854,716 of NW_027507686.1, read as the reverse complement.
TGGGGGCTCGGGGGGGGCTGCAGCATTAAAGGAGGTTTTTCACCTCAATGCCTGTGTTGAGGTGAAAAACCTTGAAGGTTTACAACCCCTTTCACCTTATTCACTAAGCTCTGGGGTAATTTCCCTTGACAATTGCAACTTCCATTGCATAATGAACAGCCAATTTGCCTTTAGAAAATTGACCACAACGTGCAAGGGGACCTCTTTCTGGTGCCAAGAATGGGAGTCTGTGCGAAGTCCTTTTGCCGATGGACACTTGTGTGAGTGTGCCCTTGGACTAAAAGACAGCTTTTGTCCACAGGCAATTACAATCTTAAAGCACAACCCTAGCTAAATCGTGTTGGGTAGGGTTTGAAACTCCAGTAGACTTCTATGTTGATCTGCTTCCTCATTGGAAATATTTTTGTAATGCCTTCTTGCCCAGTAACTGAAAGTCACAGGAACAGAAAGTGTCTGAAAGTCGAAAGTAAGACAACCCAATGGAAATATTAATATTTTTTACATTTTGGATTAAGGTTTTCAGTGCTGTATAGATCATTATGTCTCAATCACACCAATTCCCCTAATTTCTTCTCCTGGTTAAAGCAATAAAAAATCTACCCAATGGGGAAGCAAACAGCAACAAAAACCCAACAGAGGTTTTACCTTTCCCTACTTGCTTGGAATTGGGTTATTGAGTCCAAGCTACTTGGATGGCTTGTAGTAGCTCAGTTTCCCTACTAAAGTCATCTATGATTAATTATGAAGAGCAGCATTCAGTTCCTAAATGATTGAACAAATATTATCCCAAGCTTTAAGTCACACATTAATATACAACAGTTTGATTACAATACTCCACTATTGTGTGACTATGCAATTACTCATTGGAGTTGATTTACTAAAACTGAAGAGTGCAAAATCTGGTGAAGCTGTGCATAGTAGCCAATCAGCTTCTAACTTCAGCTTGTTCAATTGAGCTTTGACACAAAAAAAAATGGAAGCTGATTGGGTTTTATACAGAGCTGTACCGGATTTTGCACTCTCCAGTTTTAGTAAATCAACCCCACTGTGACACTCTGTAGGAAGCCATCATTTCCATATCTCTGTGTACTGGGCCTCTAAGTTTGAACAGCTAATTCTAAAAACCAAACAACCAGCTTAGTGATTAAAAAACTCTTTCCAGACAAGCACAACTTTGTCAAAAATCAACTTGCTGATTGAAAAGGGAAGGAACAAAAGCACACTGATTAGTTCATTACTCTGCTCATCCTCCTATGCTCATTCTCAGGTCTGCAGAAGACCCTTATCAATGCTGATCCTCGTTCTCCAGGTCTCAGTCATGCTATGCTGGAGATTTACCGGAGGCTCTTTCCAGGGTCAATTCAGGTGCTTATACAAGTCACATTAAAAATGCATTTATAATGAATACATCTGGATGGAGTTAAGCTTTCAGATAAAATGATTGGGTACCAGCACTGTTTTCCTGAACTGATCGGCACATGTGCTGTGAAGAAAGGGACCTCCGCACTGTTTCTTCCTTCCCCCAGCGTGGGCCGTTACTAACGGCTCCCGCACGCATGTGAGCTCCCGCGTGCATAGAGCAGGAGTCCGCGGCCCCCGAGAGGAAGAGGGGCAAAGATGCACAGGGGACAGCGATAGATTTGTTTGCAGGTAAGAGCCACATAACGGGCTAGGATGAGATACATGTTATGTTTTTAATTTGCAGGCTTTGCAGGGAGCAAAAGAGGAAGTAAACCCCATCAGGGTTTATTTTCTCTTTAACAAAACACTAAAGCTTTTTGAATTATGATGGCCAAGTACAAAGTGGGGTTCATTCCTCTTGCTCCATTTGGGTTTAGTAGCATCCTTAACAACAGTGAGAAGTGCTAGCTTTACCAAAACATCGAGTGACACATTGATCTTTCAGTCAGTACATAGCAAATACATCTGCTCATGCTTAGCATGCTAAGTTAAATGGTATTGAGTATTGTCTCAGAGAGCCATTATTGAATGCTGATCACTGACACTTGTGTTCCAACTGGGATTAAAAAGGTTTTATCTAAAGAAACGTTCCAGTTTACAGAGACTCTAGTCTTAGATACCAAACAAATTACATTGGTAATATCCCAAAACATGTAAATTACCATATTTTTTTGGGGAGGGTTGTTAAAATGAAAAAATGCTTTGCTCAGGGCAAATTAACGCGTTTGCTTCAACACCTGGACCATTTACTCACTTTTCCCCCACTTCCCCATTGCTTCATTCTGCTGTTGGGAGTAAAGAAAATACAATTTTCTTCCAGGCATAGAGAAGGATGTGAGGCAAAAAGGAAGTTCTGGACAGCCACACTCCAGCTATGACTAAGCACTGTTAAGTGTGAAACGTGTCAGTGGTTTGTCCCATTTTTTTGCTGTGGCTTGTATCTGTTGAATTTTTTACAAATAAAGTCTATATTCCGGATTGCGGCTGTCCAGAACTTCCTTTTTGCCTCATGTTGCTATATGCTTATCCCGCACCTGGTGTTCCAGTTCCGAGGAGAGTTCTATATCCACATTTCCACCTGGAGCGGTGATCCCCTTCCCTTCCTATAGAGAAGTATGTGCTGACTCCATGTTTACAACAGTGCTGCCTCGTAATTGGCCAAGTGCTATGAAATGAAAACAGAAAGACCGGTATAAGCGCCAACCCAAGGCCTGGCTAGAGCTTATACAGGTCTTTGAAGCAAAGGAAAGAAGAGCATGTATAACTTCGAAAGGGGACATTAAAGCAACATTATCATGTACTAAAATGTTTTGAGAAAAAATACGTCACTAAGAAGTTGAATAATGATCTATGCTGTCACCTGCAACACTCAACACTTCTCTATTTTAGAGAAATAGTCTCTAGAACAGGGATATGCAATTAGCGGACCTCCAGCTGTTGCAAAACTACAAGTCCCATCATGCCTCTGCCTCTGGGTGTCATGTTTGTGGTTGTCAGAGTCTTGCTATGCCTCATGGGAATTGTAGTTCTGCAACAGCTGGAGGTCCGCTAATTGCATATCCCTGCTCTAGAAGTTCACTGGGAGTATCAATCTCCATGGTTCTCCATAATTGTCAGCAGCTCCTCCCTATTACCTCATCCATTGTAAGAGAAAATGAAAACAAAAAGGTTAGATGGAAGAACCAGTGAGCTTCAGAAGACCAAAAATGCTGATTTTTATAGTGTACTTCAGGGACACAGTTCTCTGTAATGAAGCAGCGATGGGCAGCACAGACAGCAGAATGTGTAAGTACTCACACTAGTCGATGGTTGGCTAGTCCTTTTTGCAACCACCGCAACCACCAATAACTAAATGCATTTTACTGGAGTCGTGCAAGTGAGAGATGATTGATAAGCAACTGTAGAGAAGCCAAAACAACATTCTCCCAACATAATGACTTCATACTTTCAGAATGTGTGCGAGCAGGGGCGTAGTCTGTGCAGTTTTTATCTCTTAAAACATTTACTTTAATAATTTATCATACTGAAACCAATGGACCATGTTTTCTTTTGTATTTGTAAGCTTCATATTAAATTTAATGAGGAGTACCAATTTGAACGGGTGACCCTTTTCTGTATATCAGATGAAAAAAACAAACAATAAAGTAAAAAATGAATAAAAAAGAGAAAAACGAAAAAGAACTTTAAATTTGGACAGTTCATGCCTTAATTATTTGTTGGCAATGACAGTTATTAATGAAGTAGACTAATAAAATACACCACTGTGAGCTGGAAAATGTTACTGTTTTAGACATGCTTTATAAGGCAGCACAAATAGCAAAGATGTCCTTAAGACAGTGACACATAGCAACTAGACTTCACTTATTTAACCCATTTAGTTCCCAGTCCTTTTTCTCCCTAAACTACCTTGACATTACACTCACATACATAAGCATCTGGTGCTTACGCAGTGAATGCAAATGTCAATCAGATTACCTAATGTCATTGTTAGAACCTGGGGATAAATCTAGGAAGGGAATATTTTTATTTAGTTTTAGGATATGTACACTATGTATATAATATATATATATATATATATATATATATATATATATATATATATATATATATATATATATATATATATATATATATATTTCACTTTTACACTTTCTTAAATTTTTTTACACTGGATTTGCTCAGTGAAGTGCAGGCCCAGATATCCATATGCAACTGTGCAGCAACAGATCATTTCTAATGTAGATCTATTTCTGACTGCAATCAGTCAGCAATAGATATCTATAGCATTAACCTCCCTGGCGGTAATCCCGAGTCTGGCTCAGGTTGGGATTTCAGTACCATAAGCGGTTACCCCGAGCCAGACTCGGGATCGCATCGCTGGATACAGGGAGAGGTTACTTACCTTGTCCCCTGGATCCAGCGATGTCCTCCACGCTGTGTGATCGAGCTGTCCTCCGCTCGATTCACACAGTGCCCGAATGCCGCCGAGCTCCGTTCCCTGTGACGTTACGACGCACGGGAGCAGAGATCGGCACCAAATTCAAAAAAGTAAAAACACACAAAACACACACAGTACTGTAATCTTACAGATTACAGTACTGTATAAAAAAACATTACACACCCCCTTTGTCCCTAGTGGTCTGTGCAGTTCCCTGCATGCACTTTTATATTATAAATACTGTTTTTTCTGCCTGGAATTTGGAGATTGCCCATAGCAACCAAAAAGTGTCCCTTTATGTCAAAAGTGATTTTAGACCAACTAGAAAACAGCGATAATAAATTAGAATCACTTGCAGAATTGAGCGATAGCGATTTGTGGGGAAATTCGTCATCAAACACTAAATCTAATGACAGCGACAATTCTGCAAATGAGTAAATTTCAGTGTTTTTGGATTTGATTACATCATTAAATAATTTTTATTATTATTTATTATATTATAAATTGTATCATACACGGCATGTCTGCTAGACTCTGGTTTGAACAGATTTAAGTGAGTTATTCCTAAGAATTGCAGGCCTACAATATAAAACGCCAAATTTCCATGCAAAATAATTGTACCGCTTTCAGCACCTAAAATTAGAACTAATCATACCGCCAGGGAGGTTAATCTATTGCTGCAGGAAGTGAAAGGACAGAACTGATACAGCTCTATCCCGCCTACCATATTTAAAGGAATTAATGCAATGTCATTTGTGACAGCTGGCCGCTCTGGTGTTAAAGGCTAAGTTCACCTTTAGAATTAGAACATGCTAAATGTTCCACCCGTATTTAGGCTGGAACATGTAACATGTCCCATCTACTGCCCTCTCTCCCCCTTACTGTGACAGTGAGTAGGGGGTTATTCTCCCCACACCCATTCGCAATTTTTAAAAACAGTGCCCACACAGACAAGTCATTCATTCACATATTCCTGTGAATGAATAAACTACAATTACTGTATGCCAAAGCAGCAGGTGGGCTCTCAGTTTCAATAAGCTGTTGGGGTGCTCTCGTAGTCCACTCACCCATTATTAGTGTCCTTCGGATACTAATCTTGGACAGCATAAGACACTGATTGGAAAGGCAAAAAGTGCACTTCTACTAAGAAAAGGAGTTTTAAAAACCTCAACATACTGCTGTGCATGGCTATAAGAGAGACAAAGTAAGAATTCTACTGAGCTTTACACAAAAAAAATAATGGTTATATATTTGCTATTAGTTACTACCCTCTGATCACATCTGCCAAGCTCACATTTATCTTTTATCACATAATTGTAACAGCTCTAAATATTTTTTACACATCTTCATGAAAAGATTACAGGCATCACAATTTTTGGTGATATTTTTTCCAATGGTGCTACTTGGGTGACAGTGAATAAATTTGCCCAAACTGGTATGTGCAGGGATCTAATAAGTACTATGGACCCCCCTGTTCATAGCTGGGGAAACCAAACCACAAAATGGACCCACTCTGTTAACCAGTAAAGGGGTCAGTTCCATGTTAAAAAAATGGACACTGGTCTACTTCTGGGATGGACCAATAGAGGTTCACCTAAACTATAATGATCGCATTGTGTAAAGTCGGGATCTGCTGCATCATTTGGATACAAGTGGCACTACCTTAACTATACTCAACTCTTGGAAGATCTGCACCCAACTCTTTAAGACCCCTTTACCAGCTCAATTCAACACCAGCAGGTTGGCAAAATGTCCATCTTTATTAATAGGGCATATAGTTAACCAGCAATAATCCATTATTAGTCACACTTTGCCTGTTTTATATATATATATATATATATATATATATATATATATATATATATATATATATATATATATATATATATATATATATTTATTTATTTATTTTTTTCATTTTTTGTTCTGCTTCACTAGGCCTTTAAATTGTAGCTCTAATGTTGACTCCAATAAAATCTTGAATTATCCCTGGGTAGTATTATTTTTCCCTATATTACTAACAAGAGTCTTCTGTGCTAACCCTAAATAAAACACAGTTTCAATGTAAATTTTCACTTCCAAAGTTAATATCCCTTTCATAATGTAACACCGCAGGATGGTCGCAAATCCCACTCCCACACTGGGTGTGTGGGAGTGGGATTTACATGTCTATACCTAATTATTTCAAATATGCTGATATTTTACAAATGCAAACAAATCTGCAGGCTTTTCTTTCAATACATGTGCATATACAAGCTAATCATAGTTGAACATGTATATATTAAGCAGTTGACATAGTTCTGTGGTCATTTATCATATTAAACATTAGATTTCATGTACCTGTGACAAGGTAAAATAATAATGAAAAATAAGGCTCTGTCTATTAATATAATGAAATGTTGTTTTTTAACTCCAAGGCAGGAAGAAATATGTAAATGTACAAACTTACAGCTTTCTAAAATAATAATAATAATAAAAATAATAAAATATTAATAATAACAATAATGATATTAATAATTCTATCTTACAATGTTAAATCTCACAACTAGGTATCACGGCCCTCTCACGGTACAGCTTGTGTGATGTTCTGCTGACAATGGGCAAAAATCTGTGACTGTATGGCCAATGCCTGGAATTAAATGCTTCCATTTTTTAGGCTATTTTGAATAAACAAGCAAAATTGCTGCTGTCTCTGAGCCTATGAGGAGGGAGAGAGCCGAGAGAGCACTGCTCTTGTACACATTGCTGGATTGAGATTGGGCTCAAGCAAGTTTCAGGGTGCTGGGGGGAGGGGTGGGGGGAGGTGCACTAGAAGAAAAACCTTCAGCCTTTAGAACTTCTTTCATCTCATTCATCTCAACCAGACCGTTCATTTCAGAAAAAAATCTTTCCATAAGATTATACTGTAGGTGCATTTAAAATATTATATATTATATGCTTGTTGTTTATCTGCAAAAGCCTCCCTTGTATAGACATCAAAAAGTCCTAAAACTGGGTGCTGCCATCTTGAATATGTGTCACCTCCCCACAGCTTCATAGAATTTATGTGGGGAGACATGGAGTGTGGTGGAAAAGCTGGGCAAGCATTAATAGTAATTAGACACTCCCAGAAGGGAAAAGGACTATGACATGGAAGGGGGAAAGGGGCACTGCCAGAGAATTTGCTCTTCCTGGGGTAGTCATTTATGGAAAGGAAAGACACTACAAGAAATCGTTTAAAATATTTTTCTGTATATTTAAGTGTGTTTAACCCCTTGCCAACCAGCACACGGCGATATACGTTGACACAATGGCACGGCTGGGCAAATGGGCATACAGGTACGTCCACTTTAATATGCAGCATTGTAGGCACGCGCGCGCCCACCGCATACTCTTTGACTGTGACTGTGACAGCGAGTCCTGAGGACTCGATGTCCGCTGGATGCCCGGCGATCGTGCCACAGACCAGAAGAACGGGGAGAAGCCTATGTATTGTGACATGACAGGGATCTACTGCTCCCTGTCATCAGGATCAGTGATCGCTGACATGTCAGTGGTAGCCCAGCCCCCTTCACAGTTAGAATCACTCCCTAGGACACACTTAACCCCTTGATCGCCCCCTACTGTTTAACCTCTTCCACGACAGTGTCGTTTACACAGTAATCAGAGCATTTTTATAGCACTGATCATTGTATAAATAACAATGGTCCCAAAATAATGTCAAAAGTGTCCGATGTGTCTTCCATAATGTCGTAGTCCTGATTAAAATCACAGATCCCCACCATTACTAATTAAAAAAAAAAAAATGCCATAAAACTATTACCTATTTTGTGGACGCTATAACTTTTGCACAAACCAATGAATATATGCTTATTACCAAAAATACGTAGAAGAATGCATATCGGCCTAAAATGAGGAAAAAAAATGTAATTTTTTGGGGGAGGATATTATTAATAGCAAAAAGTAAAAAATATTGCTTTTTTTTTCAAAATTGTTGCTATTTTTTTGTTTCTAGAGCAAAAAACGAAAACTGCAGAAGTGATAAAATACCACCAAAAGAAAGCTCTATTTTTGGGGAAATAATGACGTCAATTTTGTTTGGGTGCAACATCGCACGACCGTGCAATTGTCAGTTAAAATGACGCAGTGCCGAATCGCAAAAAGTGCTCTGGTGAGGAAGGTGGTAAATCCTTCTGGGGCTGAAGCAGTTAAAGAGACCCTTGGAAGTGTAGGTAGAAAGAAGCACCCGGTATCCAGAAAATACAAACATGGAAAAAGAGGAAAATACTGCGCTCCTAACATAAAAATATTAAAAAATTCTAAACTATAAAGCAGCAACTAATATATGAGATACACACAGATAATATCCAGAAAATACAAGTTGGAAGGTAATTTTGTAATCATTTATTGAGAGCAGCAACAAGTAATCAAACCAATGCTTTTCTGGGGAAACATCACTCCCTCTTCATCAGGGCTGAACACGGAAAAAAATTTGGATGGACTTTCACAGATCTATATCAGAACCAATAATGAACTTTCCACATGGAGTAACAACAGTTGTTGAGTAATGGGCAAGCTAATGCTGTTTCTTTAAATAAAATAATATTTGAATAATAGCTTAAAGTATGTCACAGCTGACAATAGACATAGATTCTGTTTTCTAGAAAGACATTTTGCAAGCACATAACCTTATATTATGTAAATTCGCAGACGTTTCCCCCTGACTCCTGTTCTCCCTTAAATAACTCATTCTATTCAATGAAATGCTATCACTTCCACCCCTTTCTTTCAGAATAAAATCTCTCTTTTACTTATCGATAAAGCTAACTCAGACCCCAAATTCCACGTACACAAAAGAATGTGTGACTTCCAACTGCGAATGCCATATTTCACATTAAGCTATTTACTGCTGCATTGAACAAACACAAACACAATCCTCTATATTATGTGTTTAACAATGAAGGGAAACCGGTGCAGAATGTATTTCGACCGATTGCAGCAATTGCAGGTTATAGCATACAATGAAGCACCGAGCATGATTTTTAACCATGAAGTGTTTTTAACCATGATGTTTTGAATAAAAGACAAGCCAGCAATATAAAAACAGGCACGTTTTTTTTTGTCACATCGTTTAAATGGCGAGGAATATATGAGAAATATGGTGGAGCCGCTGACATGCCAAATTCTGCTCCCAAGGCTACTGATTTGATGGCGCATGACAGGCCAATACAGAGTGTGGCGGCTTTTGTTGATGAGAAAATAAGGAAGAATTAAGTGCATGGAGTGCCCACAGAAACCTCATTCCCACTTGTGAATATATTTGGCCTTTTGAAGGACTTTGATCAGTGTGTAGAAAAATATAAAATGGAAAAGTAGAGAGACTGCTGCTTTGGAGTCTTTGATCCGTCACTACCTTGCTGTACTCACTTAATTTCCAAGGAGAAACAAATGTTTAATCCACTAACGTGTGTTTTATCCTTTTTTAGAAGGTGCATTATTCCATTCCATTTATTTATTTATTAATGTAAAACATTGGGCTTTGCTTTGTCAATAGTTAAAGCTCAACGCCATATAAAAAAAATCTGTCGTAAAAGGCTCAAATGAATGTAGCTCCCTACTGATTATTTAATTTTTAATGCTTTTTTTTAACCTCCCTGGCGGTACGATTATTTCGGATTTTAGGTGCTAAAAGCGGTACAATTATTTTGCATGAAAATTTGGCGTTTTATATTGTAGTCCTGTAATTCTTAGGAATAACTCTCTTAAATCTGTCCAAACCAGAGTCTAGCAGACATCCCGGATATAATAAAGTTTGAAAAATGAAATCATACATTATAATATAATAAATAACTATAAATAATTGTACCAAATAATAATATAACAATAATAAAAATTATTCAATAATGTAATCAAATCAAAAACACTGAAATTTGCTCAGTTGCAGAATTGTCACTGTCATTACTTTTCAGTATTTGATGACGGATCTCCCCACAAATCGCTATCGCTCAATTCTGCGAGTGATTCCAATTTATTATCGCTGTTTTCTAGCTGGTCTAAAACCATTTTTGATGTAAAATGACAGTTTTGGTTGCTATGGGCAATCTCCAGTTTCCAGGCATAAAGAACAGTTTTTATTATATAAAACTGTATGCAGAGCACTGGACAGACCACTAGGGACAAAGGGGATGTGAAATATTTACATACAGCAATGTAATCCGTAAGATTACATTATACTGTATGTATACTGTCTGTTTCACTTTTTGAATTTGGCGCCGATTTCCGTCCCTGTGCGTCGCAATGCTCGCAGGGCACGGAGATCGGCTCTGTGATAGATCGAGCGAGACACGGCTCGCTCGTACAGCGGGGAGACAACGCTGGATCCGAGGGAGAAGGTAAGTAAACATCCTCCTGGATCCAGCGATGCAGTCCCGACTCTGGCTCGGGGTTACCGCTCTTGGTATAAAAATTCCACCCCGAGCCAGACTTGGGAATACCGTCAGGGGGGGTTAATGGTATCATTGGTAATGGTTAAAGGGTATCTTTAAAGTGGTTGTAAACCTTTTACAGCCACTTTAACCTACAGGTACTAAGATTAAGGCTTACCTGTAGGTGCTTGAAATATCTCCCAGACCTGCATTGTCTAGGAGATATTTGCAAATCACCGTACAGCGATTTCTTCTGCACATGCGCTGGAGTTAGAAAGGGCGCGCTGTGCCGTTTCTAGCTGGGGTCATGGCGTTAAAGGCGGCTTCAGCCAGTCACAGAGCCGGAGTTCGCAGCCCCGGTAGAAAGAGGGGTGAAGAATAGACGCTCACTACTAGCGAGGAAGACGGGGACATTGCAGGCTTCTCCTGAAGGTAAGTGTCACATAATGGAC